>NC_134704.1:9245000-9963750 GCF_043290135.1 Rhipicephalus microplus
TGGCAAACCTGATGGAAACGTATATAAAGGTACGCTTTTCATAGCATGACCTGCTTCTACAAGACAATGGTCACGCGAACATGAGTAGGCGAAGCCAGACTATGGATAATAAAATTTCTACGTGACTGTAACGCACGCAGTATCACGCGAAAGACTAATAGACGAGCTAGCCGTGTCTTACGTCTTTCCCTCACTCGTATTCTTTTATAATTAATGAACATGCCCTTCCTGGCATGGTCGACACAATTTTGTACCCTGAAAGAAGGACGGATCGAAGAAGTGTTGGTGATTCGTCCAGTGCAAGACTAGTTGAAACGCTGTTTCATTTTTGAGTGGAAACTTCGTTGTTCTAGCTTTAATCCGCGTTGCGTTAAAATGTTTACTTTAAAATTCTTGGTCTGCTAGCTGGATAAAAACTGATATTATGACACTGAGATTATGCAAAAAGGTAAAAAATCTTATAATAAAAACATGGTTGTTAGGTAAGCTTAAGCTACCCTTGACATTTTTATGTCCCTTGATAATACCAGGTGACATAAAATGGTGCATGTGGCGAGGTCAATCTTCTACCTTCCACCTTGGTTCATGTTATTCTTCGGTCATTTTAACCCGTCACCTTTACGACACAACTTAAATATCAAAGTTTTGATTAAATGGTCTTTTCCGAGCAAAATATTAGTGTGCTGCTCAGTATTTTGTATTTTAAAAAATATACGTCAGCACCATGGCTCAGACATTATATTAGTCTTCGTATTTTGCAACCTAAACGAGTCTCCCTCATCGATAAGTGGTAGTACCTAATTCTGCAACCATAGTGCCTGATCATGCCACTGAACAAATTTTCTCAAAACAGTTTTTGTCAGAAGACACAATCAGTTGGACTGGTTTCTTGATGCTTAAATCTCATTTACCACGATCTTATGATCGGTGGCCACTCAAAGACAAGATATACAGTTCATGCTTAGATGCAGATAAAATTACTGCTGGAATGATTGCTGGAATACTTTTTTTTTGCAGCATTGATGGATATATGCAAGCGTTATTACTGTTCATGGAGATAAAACTAGGCCCCAAACTTACTTTCTGGTGCAAAAAGAAAAGACCACACAATTGAGTTTTAAGACCTACTCATTGACGTTGTCCCTAGAGAGTTATATCTGGTTATATTGTTAGTGGTATCTGCAGGCCCCGCCGTGGTAGTCTAGTGGCTAAGGTACTCGGCTGCTGACCCGCAGGTCGCGGGATTGAATCCCGGCTGCGGCGGCTGCATTTCCGATGGAGGCGGAAATGTTGTAGGCCCGTGTGCTCAGATTTGGGTGCACGTTAAAGAACCCCAAGTGGTCGAAATTTCCGGAGCCCTCCACTACGGCGTCTCTCATAATCACATGGTAATTTTAAGACGTTAAACCCCACATATCAGTCTATCAATCAAGTGGTATCTCCAGAATGAGAACACAATAACCCGTGTCGTTTGTGATTCTGTCATTTCAAATGCTCATTCCCGCCTGCGATTGGCCCTCGTAGCGTGACCATTTGCGCTTGGCGACCATAAAGCGTCTGGAAGTGCCCGCACCTGCTTGCGACTCATATTCGTCGTCCCACATACTAGCATCGTGGCTCGCGTTGCCATTGGCCCGTAAAATAAGCCGGCGTCATGTTTCTGTGCATATGATTGGTTCAGAGGTTCGAGACTACAGTCATGTGTCTGAAAAATCGAGCAACGAGCGACTGAACCCAAGCAATCGTTTTGCGGCAAAAGTGGCCATTTCCGACTGACGTGGTCACGCGTTTGCTGCTATAGCCAGTGCAAACGGACCTTCATATTTAGGTGTTGTTATCGATGCCGACCCTTGTAGATATGCTACAATAAGTGAGCTACCGGGCTTTACGGTCAGTAAACGACTCGTATTTACTAATTCCTTTCCGGAGCCACCAACTCCTTCTACATAAATAAAATCAAGTGAAAAATGACCAAAGCAGTGTAGAAATTCCCTGCTTTGTGTTTACTGTTATAAAAATTCGGAAGAGAGAGAGGGAAGAAATAACGAGAAAGGCGGGGAGGTTAACCAGGGCTAAGCCCCGGTAGGCTAACCTGCACTTGGGAAGGGGAGAGGGGGAAGGAAAGTTCTAGTAATTCCATTCGTTCTATGATGATGATGATGGTAACAAAATCGAAAGTTGGGCTAGTTGGATATGCATACTATAACTGTCAGTTCAAGTGCACGAAGAAACAAAAAGGAAGAGAGGAAAAGAGCTGGTCCTCTCTCCCTTTTTGTTTATTCGTGCGCTTGAACTGACGGTTATACCATACGATGATGGTGGTACAGAAGTGGAACAGAACCTCAATGAAAGGTACAGAAATGCCAAACTTATTAAGAAAGATGCCTGAAGGTAGAAAAAGTTTCTTTTAAGTTGAGCAAAAACTTTTTTTAAGTTTTCATTTGAGCTGAATGCGTCTTTTTGAAGCGAAGTGCACCACGTCTTCTGGATTTTCACACGCGCTTTTCACAGAGAAGTTTCTGACCCGTTGTTGATAGGACGAGGAAGATGCAGTATCATAATTTGTTCTCGTATACCCACCTAATCATACCTAAGCAGTCATGCGATGGTGTGTTTTGCTGACTTTTGTTGTATCACGAGTGACACAAGCGCTCCTCTTTATGGCAAAGGACTTCATTCACTCATGGGGAGTGAGTGGGGAATCCGGATTTCCGTTTCCTTCCAATTTGGACTCTTCGACTGAATTTCCCTTTTTGAGGAATACGTTCTTGTGAGCGCTGGGGGCTCTATTATGCACCACGACGCAGGTCGTGACTGTGTCAGTGAGGTCTTTGCGCCGACACTGGCCAGGATTTACAAATTCCAATCGCATCTGTATAGATTTTTATGCTGTATTTGTTTCTTTGGGCACTTGGAACAGAAAATGAAGCGAAGGCAAAAAGCTTGGGAGCCTGAAAAAAGGCGCTTGCTCAAAATGCAGCGAGGCACGCAGGCCACCATAGCACTTAGCGAGATGCAATTGATAAAAATGAGAAAAGAGATGAAAAAGGTACAGGTGCAAAATAATGTAACGCATACAGCAACGATAAACCATTGTTAATCGTAAGCATATATCAACACAAGAATTGTAATGTTCAACGTATTAGTGCAACATTATCTGTAAGAGCTCAACACCCATATTTAAAACAAACAAAAAAGTAAAAAAAACAAACAAGAAAGTTCCTCCAGAAAAACAAATATATGAGTCACACAATAGTCACACGGTGTATTATTTGCAGCAATAAAAACATCAAATACATCATGGGCAAGCAGAAAGAAACTAATACTCAAGTAAGTTCAATGTTACTTTGTATTAGTGCATCCTTGATAATTTGCTTGGAGATGGTGCTAATTATATTTAGAAGGTGGTGGTTTTGTTTGGAAAATTGGGTATCATAAAAGATGTGTGTTGCTGTCCATAAATCACTCGAATCTTTAAGGTAGTTTGCAAAAAGTGCGAAAATCATACAGTTCACCACAAGTATCCGGCGAAATATACAGTCTATTGCGTTTTATGTGTTGATATAATATGAAATGATAAATCTGTTTGGATTTGAGCATTAGGTGTTTTGAAAATAGCGGTTTTGTCCGCAATTCACGCATGGGGCCAGCATGAAAATTCTCAAAGATTCTCAGGACCCTTTTTTGCAAAATAAGCAGTTTATAATAGTTTGTTTGTAATAGTTCGTTTCCCCACACAAGCGTGCAGTAACAGAGTCGTGAGTGAAAGAGTGTGTAATAAGGTGTGTTTTTCAGCCACAGTCATATAAAATAATTTAACTTGTACAGACATTCAATACTTTTACTTAATTTTGGTATAGCCTCCGATATACGTTCATTCCAAGACAGGTCGTTTTGGAACCACACACCTGAGAATTTTCGCGACTTAACTTGTTCTCTTTGGTAGGCAATAATCATAGTAAAGTTTCTTGACTTATTCACGAGTGTAAACAACATCTATCTGATCTTATTCGCATTTAAGCACAACTTCTTAAGTTTTAGCCATGACGATAGCTGGTTCATAAAATGTTTCAGAATTACTTTCAAGTCGGCAAGAGAAGAATCCTAAAAAAAGAGATATCAGTATAGTGCGCGTACATGCTTCCGACAATCTGGAATGCGGCAAAGACCATTAATATAAATTATAAATAGAAGGGGTTTCAGAATGCTCACACAGTCGCAATCCAGCCTTTGGTGAAATGGTGAAATGTTCCCCTTTCATTTTTTTCTGATAACAAGTTCCACAGAGGCCCATCGAGCTTTTCATATCGGCTAATACTTTATATGTAAAATGAAACATCATCGTGGAAAGATCATCGTGTTGGTGACTGCAGACTCATATCTATTGGAAGTTGCACAAATCGAATTTCTCACCGTAGGCTCATGGAAATAAAACTAGCCAATGCTCAATTTCTCATCCATCTTGTTATGCTTCTTTGTTGCCGCAAACAGGGTATGACTGGGAACGTATCCACGTTTCCGATGCAGCAATCTAAGAACCTGCCACCTTCAATGTTGCAATAAATGATATATTGTTATACGACCGCTCTCTGTAATGCCCACTTGTCCAGAAAGTATGACAATAATAGAACACAAATAAACTGTTGAAGAGCCCTTAGTAAGCGCGGAGTAAGAAGTACCAAAAATTGCGAGTTGGCGTTACATTTACGTGAGTGATTCCTACCTCCGAAATCCATGCACCACCCTCGGCAGAGAGAGGTATACGTGAGCAGGGAATAGCCCGGCAAAGTGCTGTTACTTCGCACCTCGAAGCGCCAAGCTGCCAGGCGCGTCTGCTGACGAAGTTTCCATCTCGCGCAGGCAGTGATTGATTAAAGGTGGGGCGCGTATGACGCTAATTCTGAGGCTGCACCGGTGGGAAAATATCGCCGCCACGAATCAATCTCGAAAATAGCTGCGGGGAACGCGGAAAACAGGCAAAAAATAGGAGCGTGCAGACTGCGTGGCAGTAAAAGTAGACCAGTTGTTAGCACCAGAGCAGACTAGGTTTGCTCTGACAATGTGCATGTTGCCGTATCCAGATGAAACAGATGTAGTACGTGGCCAGAGTGCCCCTGCAGCACGTAAAGAAGCCGCTCGTTTTGCTTGTGAGATTATATGCCGAGAGCCAGTGTACGGCCGCGAGTATGCTGTATAATAATACTTCAGCTATAGGGCTATAGCGTAAAGACAACGCTAAGCCGCCTCATACGTTTTAAGCTCATGCTGTCTCAACATGGACGCATTGGATGCAACATGAAAGCAATGTTTCCATTGATTTGCCGAGATCTGTGGGAAATCAGTAAACTGCAATTCAGTTCTTCATCTTTAAATCTATCAATATAGCATCAGTACGTACGTTATAAACAATAAATTGTGGTTAGGATTTAGTTATTATAAATAGGAAACTATTTTTTTTCTGGAAAGTTAATAAATATGGGTGTAGCTGAGCGGATTATATCAAGGTGTCGAAATGCTATTACGTGCTCAGGAGAAGCCTCGCATGAAGCTGGTAGTCAATAATAGAAAAGTTGCAATGTTGTTGTGAACGTTGTGTAGCAATATAATAATAATAATAATAATAATAATAATAATAATAATAATAATAATAATAATAATAATAATAATAATAATAATAATAATAATAATAATAATAATAATAATAATAATAATAATAATAATAATAGTGAATGACACAGTTATAGAAAATTCTAGGATATAGTAGTTTTTATAGTTCAAACTACCACAGTCTCGTGTTATGAGGACCAACAAAAGTCAACTCTTAGCGTCGTAAAAGCTGCAAAAAAAGCAGAAGAAAAAAAACAGCGTATTACCCGGTTCCGTCCCAAAAAATATTTCCCACTCCCTCATTTCCTTCTATCCAGGTGTAAGTTAGCTAACTGGACGTAGTCTAGTTAACTTCCGTATACCTTTCTTACGTTCCCTCGCTATCTGATACTACATGAAGTTGTTGGGCTTTATTTGCTTCGCACGTCAATGAGAAGTAGATCTTATAACGAGGGTCGAACATGCTTGTATGTGGTCGCATTATTTTTACTGCACAAAAAATCATTTGTTTTGATGCTTAATTTTGTTACTGTCTTTTTCTACAAACCATAGAGCGTTGACAAAACTTGAGGTAGTACGAAATATTTTGGCCCTTCGTTTCGCCACGGTCGTATTTCGCCAATGTGACATTAGTGATAGAGAAAAGCAGTTGTCTATTTATGCAAGCGTAAATTTTTACTACAGTGTTGTGAAAATTCAATCTCTATATCGTCTAACATGTAGAGCTATGATAAAATTTGATGCCGGGATTAGAGTTTAAAGTGGTAATGGTATTGTGAGCTAACACAACATTAATCGCTTTTACGTGTGGGAGTTTTGTGCAGAACTAAACAAATAACAACATTATCTGTAAGACGCAAATATTCAAGCCCGAATCTAAAGCGCGGAATTATCTCCATCTGAAAAGTGTCGACTGTTTCGCGTGTTTTGCGTCAGAGACAATAGTTGAAACAAAAAAGAAGCTGCAGACTAAGCTCCATAACTACTCCGGCAGTGCCTTAAATATTGGCTATACAACAGAGCTGTTCGAGTCGAGGACTGATATGTATTGTAGATGGAAAATGATTATTATGAACCAGCACACACTGAGTCATCGCCAAAGTACCCGGTAGAGATGGCTAACAACGTTCATCCGTTCGTTCTTGCTTGCATCCGCCCGCGCGACCATCCGTGCGTCTATCCATGCGTCCGTCCGTCTGTCCTTGCGTCCGTCCGTGAGTCCATCCATCCGTCAATCTGTCCGTCCGTCTGTGCGTCCATTTAGTGAACGCTCCAAGTACCGCCATCTTAAATCTCGCATTCCCTGTAGCACATACCCGCTATAAAGCGGGCATGTGCCACCGGTGGCTACGGAAAACAACAGAGGAAGGACAGACCCACACCCTAAAGAGCTTCGCCCCTAAAAAGATAGAAGAGAAGGCAAACATAGAGATCAAGCCTATCTGTGTGTGGTATAGTATAAGCAAGGGGTGGAAAAGAGGGATGGTAAACGCCCACCCCCGTGAGGGCAAGCTATAGGCGCCCACTATCTCTGCTGTGAGACAGTTTTGCGGGACTCAGTGTAAACTGTGTTAATTAAAAAAAAACATTAAAGAGTTTTCTTGCAGAAGCCCCAATCGTTTCTGGGCCCGAAAGAAATAGCGTCGAGGCTACTGCGCATGCAGGAGACCCAAATAGGGTTTGGATATTGGGACGCTATTTCCCTAGTTCGCCACTAGAGGTAGATTGCCACTATCCCTCAAGAGGAAGGTATATAACAACTGCATCTTGCCGGTACTTAGCTACGGAGCAGAAATCTGGAGACTTACAAAGAGGGTTCAGCTTAAATTGAGGACGATGCAGCGAGCAATGGAAAGAAAAATGGTAGGTGTAACCTTAAGAGAGAAGAAGAGAGCAGAGTGAATTAAGGAACAAACGGGGGTTAAAAATATCATAGTTGAAATCAAGAAGAGGAAATGGACATGGGCCGGGCATGTAGCGCGTAGACAGGATAACCGCTGGTCATTAAGGGTAACTACCTGAATTCCCAGAGAAGGCAAGCGGGTTAGGAGGAGACAGAAGGTTAGGCGGGCAGATGAGATTAAAAAGTTTGCGGGTATAAATTGGCAGCAGCAAGCACAGGACCAGGTTAACTGGCGGAACATGGGAGAGGCCTTTGTCCTGCATTAAACAGTAGTCAGGCTGATGATGATGATGATGATAATGATGATGATGATTTCTCTATTTTAGCGAGGGCCCAAAGCCTGCCCCAGATGCTTTGTGCCAGACGAACGTGACGGCGCCCACTGAAGTGACAGCTTTCGGCCAAAGCGTATACAGTGGCCTCGAATAGGAAGAGCGTCTAACGCGCCGCAGACCCTATATTGGAAAACTCTTCGCTCCTGCTTAACCCAAAGCGTGCATGCGAAAAGGGCTTTGGCTATCCGAACCTTTGGTGTCCATGCTCGAATACTCCCGTTGACTACAACCATGAAACTCTTTCAGGACAAAATAGGTGCCCTTGTGCTGAAGCAGTGAGTGCTATGAGAAAAGATAGAAACTCAATTTAAGTGAAAATGCTTCGATTGTACGTTATGCACTTGGCCGATCGATATTAAAAAAAGAAAAGCATAGGAATAGAAATTATCGAGTGAGAATGTAAAATGCAACATCTGCATTATAAAAACGCCGAAGAAGTGTGCATCAACACAGCCCGGAGTTTTCATAGACTGTGCATGCAGTTGTCTGCACGCAGCGGACTCCGTTCCATCATAAACGTCAAACTGACTCACGGAAACTGTGCTGAAGCTTATCGGACATCCCCCTTTTAGCTCAGTATTCAATCATAATTTTATTGCTGACTTTGCCTTTAACATGCTTCAAAAGCATACAAACAAAGATCAAAGCATTCCTAAAAAAGCGCGATACATAACGCGTGAAACAAAGTGTGGCCTCTACTGACCAGCTGTAAGTTCACCCGTCTTGCACCTGCTAAGGTATGGCTTGGGCAGCCCAAAGGTTTATCATTTATCGGCATAGCAATTATGTGTTCACTATCAACAGTTTTTTTTCCGTCGGCATCATTTTCCTTATTAAGTCTGATCAATAGCATCACCTTACACGTCGTATATTCCGATGGCGACTAAAAGATGTTCAAGCGCTGGCGATAAACTTGGCCGAAGCAGAAATGAAACGAGCTGACCATCTCCGTCCCGCAAATGCCCCGTCTACCTTTCGTCGAAACCCGAAAAATGAAAGAGCGTATCCAGGGACGGGGCTGCATCGCTCGCGCAGCAACTAGGAACTTGGACCATCCATGTCACGGAGATAGCACGTGGTGTTCGTGATGGTGAAGAAGGCTCCAACAGGATTTGGAAATACGGGACTTCTTGCTAGAGCTAACAAGCGCACGAAAAATGAAATGTCAAGTACAAGCAATTTAAAGTGTAGAGTGATAGCGGTGAGAAAAGCGTCGGCCATCGATCAATCAGATCAGTGGCAAGGCGCGTCGACAATTATATATGGGACATCTAAGCTTCTAGCATTACCGCTGGTTCTCGCGAAGGCTTTCGAATTAAGTCGACTATTCGCGTCCTGTACGTAATGTTAACAAAATAATCTCAAGTAATCCCAAACATTGCAGCGTTTTGTGTGCCCAGCACTGATAACTCTTTTTGGGGTGAAAATGAAAAGAAGATAACGTAACAAAACGTTCGTGGCAGGGGAATCGTGGCCAACAGCACTAGAGCATGCTGTCTCGACAGATATACAGATAACGGTCTGCGCACTCCGCCATGAGGCAACAGACAACATGAAAACCGCCTGGCTCCCCGGAGTGGTCGTGTTTGCTCAAACAGGCATTTTTTAGACATCGAGATTGAATCTAAATGAGTTGGTTGTTAGCTTTACTTCGTGTGAGACTCCAACTTGTTGCTATTGCATTCATTGCACAGTTTTTGCGGCCAAATTGTGACATGCAGACAGGGAGCTTTATAAACATCCTGAGAAGCTAGCCAGTGGAGCCCTACAGCAGACCTCTGGCTAGCTGTCCGCTAATCCGATGTCGGAGCCAGGAGGTCATGCCTCCACTTTTTCACGGGCCCTGTGGATATCGTTACGGCGAAATTTCTTATTTCGTCCGGGTATTTCTTTTCGAAAAAAAAAAAACATGGCTAAGACATTCTGTTTATCAGTGAGCAAATACATTTGGAGGGCAGCTGAGCTTCGCATAATCTGGCCCCGTGCGCATTGCCTTCTCAATTGGCAGCCTAGATTAGGTTCAACCGTGCCGTAATGAAACAAACGACTCTGAGTGGAATAATGGGCGCTTGAAGCTATCCTAGAAGGCCTACTACAAGTAATTAGTTAAATGCCGTGTCAGTTCTTCTTATCGCGAACCAGCGAAGGGCCCACTACGTGCCGTAAGGCACCACATGAATCTACGCAGATGCTTCCTTTGTTGACTAATTTTGAGGTGATGATAAAACAATGTCTGAGAGCTTTGTAATGAGTTGGTCTTCAAAACAGCTCCTCGTTGCAATTCACATGATTAGACGCCTGGCGCAATTCTACGCTTCTGCCACACAGGCCTACATGAGTAAGGAATATCCTTTCCACAACTTAACATTCATGTAGTGTTTTACAGGGGCGAATCTCCTTAAAGTCGGGGCTTCTACGTTCGCGTTAGCGTTGTTCGCCATATTCGAGCACATTCAAGGCTATACGCCATGATGATCACGCTGATATCGATGAAGATGATAACGAGGTGATCATAGACAACAACTGACTTGTGCAGCATATGACATATCTATGATGCATTTCGTATGACTGGAAACAACCACCAGGGGAACGAGCAAAGACCTCGTCCTTGCAAACTTAAAGCCAGATTCGATATAAAGACAAAACGAAATACACAACTCAACGCAACATACCATTTATATCCAATAAAATTTTAGATAGCTGTACACCACTTTCTCACTCATTTGCATGCGTGAATGGTCAATGTGACGGGTGATTTACTGTAACACTGAACGATTCCACTGCTTCACCCACTCGTCATCATTCACTTCGCGGCGATGATTTTTTTTTCGCGAAGGAGTTTTAAGCAGCACCGTGGCTTTGTCGTAGGACACTTGTTTGTCACTCAGACGGGCATTTTTATTATTGATTTTATCTGCATCTTTCTCGATTTTCCGGTCACAAACAAGCTGATTTTTTACTCAGAACCAAGAATGCCAACATCGACACAGACACCGGACTTTACGTAAAACGAGCTCTTTAACGCTATCACATTAAAGCATATGTGTCACAGTAATTTGGCAAGCGCCACTTACCACACATCCGCAAAAATGAAGGAAGCATATGGAAAGTACGTTCCACATAAAAGACAAGATGATGCATGTTGTGGCAAGAAGCTGAAACGAACAACCTTAAAAAAAGCACATATAAATTTGAAATAGGCTACCCGGACAGGCATTGAGGACTTAGTTACAGGGTGCGTAATTGGCTGTGGGTGAAATTCTTTTGTAACATTTGGGTCATGCGCTAAAGAACTTGTCCACGGGCATCTACTTTTTCCTATCGGAGCATCCCCTTATTTTTTTTTGGCCCCATTTTCGCTCATGAGATTTGCATTCATGAAAAAGGTTGTGTCCGAGTGAGATTCATAAACACTGCAGTCCACATTGCAAAGTCTGTAAGAAAAACCACGGCCACTTGATTAAAACAGAAAATTATCAAGTGGTTCTGCTCCCTCAAATATAAAGACTAATCTGCAGTCGATGGGTGCCGGCACTTGCAAGAAGCAACGGGAAAGATTCCAACACAGGTGAGAGCTACGTTCCTCGATTTTCAAAGCTGATGCTCGGTTAATGTTAGAAAAAAATTATAGGTCTCTTCAGCAGAAATATTCGTATCATCAGCGAGTTTAAATCTCCATTTTGCAACTCGCGTGGCAGCTCATAGGCACTGCAGGCTGGTTTCTAATTATCTGCCCTGTGTGAGAGGGTGAATGCTTGCATAATGAAAGCTGAACACTTATTTCCTTGCATTAGTCAGCTAAACGCTTATGGAGATTAGAGAATGTATCTGGTTGTTGAAGTTCAATGTGCTAATTATGAGTTCTGGCGGCAATCACTCACTACACTGAAAACACTAGCAGTGTCATAGTACTGCTTTATATATAGAGTTGTCAGCGTGAACTGGCTCATTTTCTTCGAGGAAACGTGACAGCAGCCAATATAATTAAGATAGAATATGAGCTAATAACCACGGCTGGTGGCTATCATAAACCATCGGCTCAGAGTTGTAGAGCATGCAGGGCATTAGCGTAAAAAAATGTGCTCACCGATCATGAAAAAGGAGGAAAAACGAGCTGTCATGAGAGCAGCGATGTAACGAGCGTGTTACTCTCAGCCATTTGAAACAGATGGCTGCACTAAGGCGCAGCAGTGAAGCAACACTGTGTAAGAAGCACTGGGCGAGCGAGAATAAATGTTCTTACAGTGGGAGCGCGACACAGTAACTTATATCGGGGTAATAACCGAGCAATTTAATGTGTGCGGGCTAAGCTCAGCAGTGTCCGTGTGCTCCTGCAGTTCTGAACACCTGGTGCAGAAATTTTTCGGGATATTGCGCAGAAGTGACAGCTCATGACGGAACGATGATAATACCACCACATAAATTTGGATTATTACCGAGAACAAATGTGGGACAGAGCCGAATAAAGCGTTTGTCAAATGTCCCAAAAATGTAGCGTGAGTATTCAATTAACACAAGTTGCCATGAAGAGAATATGAGCTTTGATTTTGATCATTTCCCGCATTTCAAGAAATATTTTTGTTTTATTTTTTTATATGTCTCGTTTTGGTCATGTTAGTATAGTGCATAAATTCTGAGGCTGCTCTTTGCAGCTGCTGTCGGCTAAATGCTTACACCAGTTTGCCTTGAATTTGCTTAGGAGACTAAGTGGTGGCTAGGGTCATTGATGTTAGCGCAGACTGCGGAAGAGCACAGAAGAACGACACATCCGGCCCAATAGGATGAATGCGTCTTTCTTCTGTCCTTGTCCTTAGCCTGCGCTAACACAAACTATTATGCTATAACAAATTGCCACTCTCATGCGTAGGTTGCTTTGTATTCACTACTGATTCCAAAAGTCATTGCTTTGTTTCTTGTTTGACTTTAGGCATCACTGACAGAAACGAATGAAATGAATCATGATTCTTCAGGATCATGGCAACGCACAACTTTAATGCTTCTGCATGGGAGACGTATCAACAAATGACACCACCAGGGGCACATACAGCTTTTGTAGCTTGAGTCCGGCGAGAGTGTTCTCTTCGCCAGCGCTTCCGTTGAGACACATCGACTCGGCGCACAGGCGCGGAAGCGGCGCCGCTCAGTTTAACCGAACGACTAAGCCGTTGACCAATCATGTTTTGCGCATATGATTATGCGTGCGTTCGCGGAAACACACAAACGCGTGCACGCGAACAGACAGGCACACACGTAAGATACGTCCCCAAACATCTTTAGAACATTTATTGGCGGACCAGTAAAGGTAGCTTCATTCCTTCGACAGTATACCGGACACATCACCACGTAGCACACGCGCTGGTACGTTTAATATATATATATATATATATATATATATATATATATATATATATATATATATATATATATATATATATATATATATATATATATATATATATATAGCCCTTTAACGAAAGGAAAGTGTACAATAATGAACGAGATGATTTGAGAGCTCACATTGTTTGTGAGTTGTTCCCTACGAAAAGTCATGAATTCACTACGCACGTTTTTATATTAGCCCTCTCCCAATATGTTGTCGAGGATCTAATGATCTAGCACATTTTATTACGTAGGCCTGCTTGTTTTTTTTTGCTCTTTAGGGATCCGATGGAGCTGTGGATATATCATACAACATCAATTAAGAGGACGATTTCGCAAAGGCACATTATAACCGGGGCGTCAAAGCAATGCGAACATACTTCAAATAGAACGCTACATGCAGAAGAACATCAGGGATATCGCACAGCAATCTCTGATAGGCAACTTTCGGTGCCGCATTAGCCGCCCCAAGTGGACGCTTGCCTCCCTCGCACTCTCACACAGCGCTGTTTGCGTGGGCAACGCGAACGATTCAATCGAGCGTCATATCTGCACTTCTGCTTTTGCCCGATGTTGTGTTGCGTTCATGATGGCCCACAGACCTCTTTTGGCAGATGGACAAGAGAGTGCATCACGTCGCCGCTTCCGAAAGTGGAAGTAACCTGCCAATGGAAGAAGTGCATTACAATAACGAGTTCTGTGTCAGACTACTCACTGGAACCATATCCCTGTAGTGCGCCACGCGTTATTTTGATGTGCTCGGTGTCCTGTATATCACTTGGGTTGCGTGCGGAGCACTTCAGAGGGTTCCCGGCCAGTCGTCCATCTCTCTCATGTGGCGTGATGACGCTCACCGTAAAGCACTACCTACGCGACATAACGAGACTAGAAATGCTCAAAACTGGGTCGAAATGAACGAATAAGTCCTGAAATATTCTACTTAAAAATAACCAAGAAGTAATCACAACAACTAACTTAATATTACTACATACGCTTCGTGTACATGGGGCTGGCTCTGGCGGGCAGCAAGAGGGGGCGCTACCACCTCGATGAGGGTCTCGATGTCTTCATTGATGAAGGAGCGATTGCCCTTCCCCCTGCCCCCTGGAACCTCCCCATCGTCATGTTCGCGGAGGTCAGGGGGTTGATATAAAGATTGCGCATACGGCAGGACGCAAGCCGGTGTAGGCGACGCATATTTTAATTACCTTAACACGCAGAAAAGATAGTGTCATGTCACACACCAAGTAAGTTAATCTGCCTAGCAAGGTTCTACTCGTGCCCGTGCACATGCTTATATCTCGAACATTGGCGTCAACGCGCTTTGGTCAACGAGACAGTGGGATCTCCACAAACGGGAATCACCATAGATCTCCTTGATTTGGCTGCACTTTCTGCACGTTGTTCACGAAAGTTTAGTGCATGTTCCACCAGTTCCTCTAGTGTTAGTGCAGCATGACACTAGGAGTTTCGGTGCAGCGGTCAAATCGAGGGCAAAAGTGCAGCCGCATCATTTACTTAGCGCCACTTGCACGAGACGAGAACTTGCGGGAAAGCTAGTGCTGAAGTGGCGATGAACTCGTACAGCACGGCGTCAAATCAAGTTGCAAAAAGTTGCAAGGAATGTGCAAAAAGGTCAATGCAGAAAGTAGCAGGAAACAGGATTGTAGATTAAGCACTGGGAGAAATTTGTGAAGGGTTGTTGTGGTGTAGTCTATAGCACTCCTTTGACTTGCAGTTGAGAATATATAGGCCAATCTGGAAGGTGTGTGAATGAAAGACTAAGGGAACACAAGTACAATGTAGAAAGAGCTGTATGTGGTCATTTGGCCCTTTACTGTCAGAGGTGCGGTCACGTCCCTATGTTCCAAAACACACGTATACTCTTTAAGGCCCGTGACAGAACCACACGTGAAATTATTGAAGCTTTTGAAATAGACAAAATGAAAGAAAAATGTGTGAGTGTGGCTTCCATAGCATTATCATCTAAAGAAAAGAAGTATCTAGAATCTTCACTTGGACGGGTTAGTGTAGATTGTCGCTATCGGTGATGTCACGTGCAGGGGCTGTGCTGTATTCTTGACGTGACATTATCCAGGTTTTAAGGGTCTACCGTTGTATAAACAGCGTGTGTGATCGCAAATAAAACATTAGTTGCAAGTTAGCGCTGTGTTGTGTGCATCTCTTCTTTGTGTGTGTCCTTGTCGTGGTGCGCTATACCAGTGAAAATGATGAATCTCAACCAACTAGCCCGGCAACGTGCCTTAGCAAAGTCAAATCAAGGACAGACGTTCAAGTGGCGTGAGCTGCATTCGCCAAATCGAGGACCAAAGTGCAGCACTCTTGAACTAGTGCAGAAAGTGCAGTCAAATCGAGGAGCCCTACCGGGTTCCACACTTCTTCAGGCTTCAGGGCAGTAGAACTACCATACTTTTTTTTCGGTATTTCTGTTGGCTAGAGGCTAATAAACTATAAACACACTGAAGTTTGGACTTGTGTAATAAATCTGTTTTTGTTTAACTGTATTTTGTCGTGTACTGTTGCACACGATCGATTTTCTGAAGGCACTATACCATGTTCAACGAGTCGTTCGACGTGCCATTTTTCTCGAGTCACATCAAAAGTATAATTATTTTTTATCAAAAGGAAGAAAAAATTGCAAATGAAATTGCACTATATTTCTAGCCTAAGAAACGACACAGGTCTTTTTTTCGTCCACGTATTACGTATTTGTCTGCAATCACACCACGCTTTTTAGGGGCGAAGCTCCTTAAGGCGTGGGCTGTGCGTCCCCTGTATGTAGCCACCTCTCGTTTAGTTCTTGCAGTGTCCACTAGATGGCAGTACCGTCTCCTGTATGTCGCCTCCTCTAGTTTAGTTCTTGCAGTGTTCACTAGATGGCGGCACCGTCTCCTGCATGTAGCCACCTCTTGTTTAGTTCTTTCAGTGCTCACTAGATGGCGGGACTTGTAGCTGATGATGAAAAGATGCAAGATGTTATAAACTAGACGGCGGTACTTGTAGTTGATGATGAAAGATGTGAGATGTTATAAAATAGGAATGATGTCACATATGGCACGTGTCATTGGTGGAAGGCAATCGTTCGATTTAGTGCGGCGACGTACGCTAGGGGGGAGCATTGTAATAGAATCGAGTGGGCCAAATGTACGGAGGATTCACGGTTTACCAGGTTTTCCTCTAGAGCTTCGCCCACTCATCATCATTCATTTCGTGGATATGGCGGCACTTTTTGTCTAGAAAGGTGCCCGTGGTTGGGGACTTTTCGACATCGCACTGCTCCGCGTCACACAGTATTGCCCATGGCGGTTTTTGTGAAGCTGGACAGCGCATCGACAAACCCAAACCTCGTAAAAGAATCAAAATGTCGATCATAACAGCACTGACGCAATCAAAAACTGCACTTCGTTCACCATTTCATTTGGTAGAAAGGGGCTTTATCTATGCTATAAAATATATTGTACTGTTCTATCCAAAGAATTAGCTACACAGACATAGCTAATATAAGCGAAAATGAGCCTATCAACCCATTTTATGCCACGTTAGGAGTGTAAAATGGCCGATCACTTATATATACTGATATGAAAGTGACTGACGGTCTGCTATATTTTTGTTTAACATGGGGATGTGTAAAATATGTAAATTTTATAATTTTGTGTCCATTGCAGCAATTCAGAACACTTGGAGTATGACGGTCTAAACAAAGCCAACGCTAAACAGAGAAGCCGCTGGAATGTGGCATGAATATTCATACAACTGACGCTCGAACGATGACATACTGAGACTTGATACTGAAATATAAACATTCGGTATCCATATACGTTCATAAAGAAAAACAATTGATACTTCTGAGAGATAGAGAGACAGAGAGACTTTATTAGAAAAACAGACGTTTTTCCCAGTGTCTATATACCACCGTCATGCTAATCTGTAAGCGGATGTGGTCTATGAATAATAGATTTCAGAAGAGAAGGAAGTAAATAATGATTGTCGAGGTCATTCAAGCATGCGCAGTCATTTTATAGTGTTCATTTCTTTGAAATGCGTTCGTGTCATTCTGTTGATGTAATTTACCCAGGTGGCTTAGTGACCAAGGCATTGCGTAGCAAAATCTAAGGTGGTAAAAATAATTTCGGAGTCTCCCTACGGCATGTCTCATAAATATACCACAGTTTTCGCACATAAAAGGTCGTGATTTTCACAACAGGGAAAGCAAAAGAGAGTCTTCTTTTCGTCTATTGAGAGCAAGACACAAGGGCGCCGCTATCGTCGATGTCTGATATTTAGGTATCATGTAATACGAAATCAGCAACATCGTTATGTTGGAGGACGCTATATTTATTCACTCATCAGTGAAGCCTTGGAACTGTCTAATCAGTCATCCTCCTTGCAGCGTCTTCTTGACTTCGGTTCCTTTCTGACAGAATGTCGACGAGCTGGGAGTACAAGCTCTGCCTTGACTGCCGCCATTACACATTGTCGCCGAATGCCGATCATCAATTCAAATGAACACTTTTGCACATTCATTCATTCATTCATTCATTCATTCATTCATTCATTCATTCATTCATTCATTCATTCATTATTTAAATAATTCATTCAAGCTTTATTTTGACAGTACATTAACGTCACATTCTTATGTGAGTTAGGAAAAAATTCCTTATTAAGGTCGCAAAACGAAGTGTTCATGGTACATATATTATAATTCACAGGATTGGAGGTTATTTGCCCTTCGTCAGAGGAAATACAAAACGCTCGTACGCAGCAGTTACACAATGACGTAATCATACATGTAAAATATATTACCGAAAATAAAAACTGTCAGAAAACAGGCATCCTTTCTTCCTGAAATTCAAACTCAATATTTGCCATTACATCCCCACAAAAAGCGTGCTAATGCTTTGAAAGAGTTGACACCGTGAAGTAATTTTTCAGTCTTAATTACTTGTAGTCAGCGACTAAAAACAAGGGGTGCTTCCAGGCCTGTCAAGTACATCCAGACTTTATGTAAAATGGCCATGTTTCTTCGAGAGCAGGTCGCTTCTTTATTGTGTTTTTGTAGCATGTACTAATTACAGAGGTCGATAACCTATGTTACGGTATGTTAGTATCATAGTGACTGTATCGGCGCACAAACGCTTCGGAACTGAAAATGAAGCCATTCACTCTGGCCAGTTTTTTATTGTTTCTAATGCAATGTCGTAGTTGTAAAAAAATTCTTACAAATATATAAAAATTGTGAATCTCGTGACTTCGTCTTATATGAAAAAAGTGTGCCCAGATAACCACGTAGAAGACTTGTATTGAAGGAAGAAAAAGAGAACGTCGGAGGTGAGCTATTAAATGAGACATGTCGGGTTGACTACCCTACGCTGGGGGAATGAGAAAGGGCTGTGAGAGAGAACAGCGAAAGAAAGAAGCGAGTTAGCAACAAGAACGCTCACAGTATGTGGTGGTGGCACTATGCAATAGTCAGAGGCGTTCACACTAAGCCATTGTATACATATGCAGTGCATGGCAAGATAAACTTTTTGGGATTATTTTTGGTACACTAAGTATGATGCACTTTTGTCAACTTGCGGATTTGTCAGTTTTAAAGTAGTTTATTTCATAGGAGAAATTGAAAGATCTCACGAAGAAAACAAATAAACACATTTGAGGTCAGAAAACGAACATGCCTCTAACTATAACATGATGAGGCTGCCTTGAGAGTGGATTGGGACACGGTCAGGTATAAATAAACGTAAACACTGCGCTCAGTAACCGCTCGTGAAGTCTTATATATTGAAGGGGGCTATATGGAGTTGAGATAAAAATGTAGTGAGAAATATTTTAATGATGTCCATGGCAAGCGCAAGCCCATACGCCACTGCTGCGTATTTTCTCCGAGAACTGACTGTTTCTACTTAGTTTGCTACGGCTATCTAGTTTCATCAAACTACACGCCTAGGTAAGTGAAAATAAAATAGTCTGTTGCTGATATCCCTTGCACTTGTACGAACATATGTGCGCAGCGTCAAGTGTGACCCGTGAGTGGATTTCGTAAGACGAGCAGTTGCATGTCGTCTCTAAATACTGACTGATACGCTCATGAGATAAGGCGTAATGACCCGGATTTGCTGAAAGTGCGCGGAAGTGTTGCGGCAAACAGGCAGTCCTAGCTTGCGTTCGCTGTAGCCTAAAGTCAGAGCTTATCCGGCTCCAACTGCCCTGTGCTTGCACCACCAACAGAAGCACGCGTATGTTCGCTCGGTGATAAAACAGAGACGGCGACTCTGTATTGTCCCACTTGAGCTGGGTAAGAGCATTAGGCGCACGGATTAATAAAGCCAAGGCGGGACGGCTCCCACTGATCTTACAGTGATATATAAAGCATTTAAAGTTGATATGAGAGCATGTAGGCAACTATAGTCTGTGCAACAATGTAGTCGTCGGGCGAAAGAAAATTCAAGCAAGAAAAGGAAAAATAATAAATTCTCATTTTAGAGCAGCAGTCTGAGCTACGACAAATGTTTTAGACCAGCGCAGCCTCAATTTCAGGGAAGGATTATGCATTCAGTGATTTCACAACTATGATTCAAAGTGCCTTTAAAACTATATTTTGCTTTTAAACGGTAACCTCAATCAATATGAATGCCTTTACAGTGTTGCTTAGGAAGAAAGAACATGGTACAGAGGAGCTAAAAGTGTATATTATGTTTCTCAGGAAGAGCGTTAAATGAAACCTGCGTATATAAGAAACAACGTACATAAACAGCTTATTTTTGAAGAAGTCACATATATAAGGGTATTCTGTTTTACCGGAACGTATTTGCACTGCGATATAAGTACATGTGAAAGAAAACCAGCGTGGAAACACTCACACAAGGCGCCAAAAATGCCATAGACACTGCAACACATGACAATCGTTAAGACTCCACAAAGACCCTTCTTCCTAAACATGAATTATATGAAGTATCTACGCTCCCTGTCATTCTGAGATGCCAATAAACAGAAAAAGCTAGCTTTGTTCTTTAAGGGCCAATGCTCAGGCAGCTGTGGACAGTCTTTTTCATTTGTACCTTGTGTATTGTGCCTAATTCTATACGCGTTTTGGGAGGTCTATGTGAGAGAAAAATTTGTTTAATGACAGTTAGACTAAAAACTTTTGTATTGAAAGAGAGCCCACGTTCCGCTAAATTATTAGAGGACAGTCTGACGCATGCATTGCCATTACTAAAACATATATCGTCCCATTGTTCTGATAGCGAAGTTGATTGCAGGTTAAACAATATTTGGTGATTAAATTCGTTATCGGGTAACTTTCACAGTGCAAGGTGAATTAATACTAACAACACTATAGCAAGTGCGTTCAACCACCGTAATCCTCGCGGGTTCGCGAAACTAGCGATCCTTCACTGCATGAGATGTAGTAGTGCTGACGGACTCAAAGTCGATGTAATAGCAACTGCATCATGACGTATAGCTCAAGAAAAGTCCACAAAACAATCACTGACCCTCATTAAAGACCTGATCAGCACGAGCTTTAGTGTAAAGTTTCAGTGTATCACATACCACGTTCTCATTGAAGGCAATAAAAAGGCTGATGCCCTTGCTCGTGAGGCTGGAACATCTTTTCCAAAATGAGAGCTTCTAAGACTTACCCAAACAACGACGATGTAATACGACGTACCAGAACACCAAAAAGATAGCTTGTGCATTACCGTTTGGGGTGATCCGCCAGTTTGTATACATCAAGCACGCGTAATACACAGACTTTCTCGAGAACAAGCAATGACGTTGTACGGCATAAAAGCTGATCTCCGCATACATACCTGCTTGGTAATCCACTTCGAGAGTTTTGCAGCGACACCGGTGACATTCAACATTTTATTTAGCTTCACCACAGTAGGATATGGGAAACAACGGAATGGTCCACCGTTTTAAAAGGAGTGGCTACAGACACCATACATTCGAAAACGTTCTTTCTTTCCTGCAGGGCTTTCAGCAACGAAGAGGAGCGTGCAAAGAATTTCAAGGGCCTTCCTTCGAGGCTGTCCAACACGTAGCGACAGACCACTACAGCTCAGGAGGTGCTCAGGAGGAACGCACGCCTGCTATGTGGGCCAAGACAGCTCCGCCTGCTGCAAGGTACAAACTCTACCCCCCCCCCCCCCCCAACCAACGAGAGCACTGTCACAAAAGATAACGAGTGCCCATTGATGGGCCATTCTGTTGGCGTGCGCGATGATAACAAATTTTCTAATGCCTGTTATTCTGTTTGTCGTGTTGTATGCACACTTTCTTGTTTTTTTTGTGGGCACGTATCAACCAGCCTAAATAAGCACGTTATTGACTGGCTCCGATGAAGTCTCCTATTGTATACATCGTCTGTACGTATGTTGTCAGTAAAGCATTCACCGAAGTTTCTCAATAACACAAATATACAAAAAAGAAGAAACCAAGTCGAGCAGCTCAGTTTCCCAGCATGATGAAGAGAGAGAAAGGAAACGCAATTTATCCTATTTATCCCGGAGAATCTATTTGACAAGCTCGAACAAACAACTGATACAACTGTTTCTATTTTTGGGTGTGGGCAGCGCGCTCATTTCGCAAACGCTGCCGCTGGAGCATGCGAAGGAACTTGTGGTGAAATAAAAGGATGTACAAACCCCCCATCATCGCGAGGTAAGCTTGCGTGCACCAGTGATCAGGCCCTGCAGAGGCGTCAGAGGCGTGCGCACATCTCAACGCATGGGTCTATGACTTTTAGAGTGCACTCTTTGCTCCATATCGCTAGCGATCATGAGTACACGTTGAAGTGCCACCGGGCTCTGAGACCCAACAACGGCGAATACAGCGTAAATACACAGCTCGCCGTTACAGTGTGAAGTACGTGCTCTCTGAGGCCGAGTCATTCGCGCCACAGGCTGCGGAGCGAGGGGTCGTAGGTTCGACTCCTTGTAGTTTTGTCTTTGTTGTCATCTGTTAGCGCACGTTTTACGTCATATCCGTGACCCAAATACGTCGGTAACACCAGACCCTGGTGTAAAGGCCTGAACACATGTACGCGTTTCAGCGTATCATTGCGTGGTTTTATGACGTGGTGCCGCACCCCTTCTTCATTGGTGAGGGAAGGCGCACAGCTTCGCGTAGCCACTCACCCTCTGTCTCCACAGGAAGACAGCATGACACCATGTGAAAAAGCACGCTGACATGCCGTAACGTTTACGTGTGGTGACGCCTTAACACAGTTTCGTGTACATAATTGGAGCACAAACACACACGCGCAAGCACAAAGGCACCAGAGAAGCACGTTTTCATTACAGTACCAGCTAACGAGTGCTCGAAGTAAGCCATTCCCATGATCTATTGGGGAGAAAAAGCATGTTATGCCACTCCCATGCCATTAGGCCATGTTGTGACGCGCGCCTCCGACGACGTTACGAACGGCGCCTCGAAATCTCACCGCTGCAACCACTGTTTCGAAAGACGGCGACGCCAACACGGTCCCGAAGGCGCCACTGCTTCGAATTCCACCGGGAAGGTCACCAGCCGTTTGGTAGCGTAGGTTTCTCAGCTCGCGACTGCTTCTGCGCAGAGCTGATAGACGAGCGGACGAGACGACGGTGAGTTAAACAAGGTTTATGTACAGCATATATACAGAGGCGTTACGAATTCGGCACTGGGGCCGACAGAGACTCGAAGAGCCGAGCTCTCCTATCTAACACATAGGTCTGCTCTCAAATGGGTCTGCTGTCAAAGGGGTCTGCTCTCGACGCGCCGCAGGGCTTCTTTTATATGCCCCGGGTCCAACCCAAATGTCCAACCAGAAGCGCCGCTGGTCGCGAGGTCAGAATCCTCCAATGAGGTCGCCGCTGGGCCACGTCCTTCTTTCTCATCGAATCTGGAGAGGCTGCGCTGCAGGTGGCTGCACCCAAGGACGAGTGACGTCGGCGCGCATTGCGTCAGCCGCCAGACAGGAAGACGCCGGTTGTTTACTCGAGGGGCTCGCGGCTGAGATGACTCACTGCACGTGCGTGCCAGAAAGGCGCCGTGGCGTGATGACGCTGTTGAGTTGTTGATCGCGTCAGGCGGCTCGCGGGCTGACCTTGACACAGATTGCCTTTTTCAGAGGCATGGACGTTCGCTGTGGACTCGCAGGCATAACAGCCGCCAATGGCAATAAGCACACCAATTATTCTGCAAGGAATGATACAGCGATAATGGGAAAGAATTTAACAGAATACTTAGGCTACAATGAAGATTCACACATTAACGCGTGATGTCGCACGCTCCGTGATGAACATATAGGTTGAACATATACGTTTCCCGCGTACCTTACTTCACTCCTTGGCCGGGAAACAAACACCCACGCTCGATATTCTCAGTAGAACACTTTATCCACTATGCATACCGTGGTGGTCTTTTCAAGTCATAACATACCCCTCTTTGTGTTTTCTTTCCTGCCTTTCTGTCACCCACAACTCCTCCCACAGTGCAAAGTAGAAAACTTGAAAATAATGTTAGAGTTAATCTCTCAATTCTTTTTATTTGCGCCTGTGCTCTTCTTTATAGTTTATCTTATGTAGAGTGGTTCGATTCCTAACCCAAAAAATTATTAAGGCAGCTTCGAATTAGTGGTATACCAAGCCTGAAGGTTTGTTGGTTGGTTGGTTCCTCAACACCTTGGCACAACCCACCTAGGGGGACGGTGCCTTGCTTTTTAAACTAATTCAGTTCTTGAAAGGGAGGGTTGGATTAATTAGGGTTATATACGTAATAATATAAAGGTGTTAGATTTTTAAACAAACAAAAAACGTTGAAAAAAACATAATAAACACACACAAAAAAAGAAAAAAATTATACATAAAACAACTCAAGTTATTTATTTTTAGCATTTCATTCATTTAGATTCTCGTAAAAAATCTTCCTCGTTTCTCTTCGGCTTTCTCTTTCTCTCCTTCCCTCTTTCTTTCTTTTATATTTGCCAGTTTTTCCTATTTTCCTTTAACTTCCCTTCTGTTTATTTCTATTCCTTCCTCCTAGTTTTTTCCTTTCTCTTTCTGCGTCTCTATTTCTCGCTTGCTTCCTCTTTTCAATTTGTATACCGGGGTTTGCACCTAAAGTGTTCCGAACTTAATATCATGACCGAGGTGCTCGAAGAAGACGAGGAAGGAGGCTTGTTTGCGTGAGCGTGTGCTCAGATGGCTATTCCATGTGTTGTTTTGCCTGCGCTCCGCGAAGCGATGACGACAGCATACAACAGCATAAGACAAACTGCAGCCCCCTACTGAGGCCTCTACAGCCCTCTGTTTTCAACTCTCAAAAACTGTCTCTTTCTCTGAGGCACGTGATAATACCTTAGCTGCAGCTTACGTTTGCATATGGTGAACTGGTTCACTATACGTTTGCGGTAGCCGCGGTGGCGGACTGGTCGTATTGTCTCGCATGGCAACCGGCTGGGTGCGAAGAGAGCCGGCAAGTGCACTGCGTAGTTGCCATCGACGACCGTGGCACAACGGTCGATTTCGCCATGCGTCTGCACTCGTTTTCTATATTGAGCGACCGATTGAGCGGCATTCGTGCCGTATTCTCAATGTGCCGCGTCCGAAACACATTGTGCGTTTTTTTTTTTGCTGTGCATAGCGTATGCAGGTATAAAAATAGATGGCTTATACCGGGGTCGAAACGATGTTTCGCACCATTCAGATCTACCTCTGACGCCCCTCACACACCGTTCGTTGTCCTATCGGGATGCCATTTACGCATAAGTGCACGTCCGGAAAGCATTCCTGTCGGTCGTAACGTTTCACTACCACATTTTCTTGACTGCTGCTGTACCATGCAGTTCGACTGAAACGTGACACTTGGGGACACGATGCCGTGGGGTGACTACTTAACGAAGCCTATTTTGTCCTATGACATCAAACACGCACTCAAGCATTAGTATATTTCAGGAAGGAAGAAACTTTATGCTCCTCCCCTTTTCTTTGTCAGACGAAAAATTCGGCAGATCCCACGTACCTTAAAAATCAATGTTATGCGGAGCATGCGGATAGAAGGTGGATGTGTTTAATTGTTTTTTATTGAGTTACGTTATGAAATGACGCTAAATATAAGTACAAACTCACGTGCACAACACACATACGTTAATCAGCCGCGTATGTTGTATATTAGCAGTTGTTTACAGTTGCGTAACGCTGCCAACAGAAACATAGATAATTGAAACACCCTGCAGACGCGGTAAGTGATATAAAGCACTGGTGTTCATGCTGGTGTGAGCGAGGATGATAGCGCTCAACACTCTACACAAATCAACTTTAGCGGATGGCGCCGAACTACAATTTACGTTAACCCTACATGACGGTGGTATCATAGGAGTGCATATGTAATGTTTATAATATCACATAGCCACTACTGCAACCACAATTCACGTTACCCAAGTTTTAGGTTCTATTTGAAAAAATGAATCCGAGGCCTAGATTTGCTGTGCCGTAAAATACTTCATTGCCAGGAATAATTCTAGGGTTCGATTGCTGCTGGGACACTGAAGAGAAGAAGAAGAAAAATATTGGAAACGTATGGAGGGTAACTAGACTAAGTCCAGTTTGCTTCCCTACACGGGGAAGAGGGGAATTAGGGAGAAAAATAGAGGAAGAAGAGGAGATAAACATTGCACATAACACACACAGTTCAGGTTTCACAAGCGGTCGAACAGTGACGTTGCCCTCAAAAATTGTAGGACTCAAGTGGCTTTCTGGGCTGAAGTGCGTGAAGGCCACGCTCCCAAGATCTCCAGAGTAAAGGGTCGGTCAACGAGCCTCTTTAAGGCACACTGGAGAGTCCGGCGATCTTCTTCCTATCCTGGACAACGGCACAGGACATGGTCGAGAGTTTCTACACAATGGCAGTTGACACAGCTGGGGGAGTCAGTCATACCAATGCGATAACTGAAATAATTGGTAAAGGAAACGCCGACACACAACCGACACAGTATTGTAGCGTCCCGTCGCGAAGTCTTGGATGGCAGCTGTAATTTGAGTAATGAAACGAGGTTTTGTGGGTGTCGAGGGGAGTTTAGTGGATGATTCCAATGCATAAGTGTGGTATTATGTGAGATGCGGCGAAGTTCTTTTGCGGCATCAACCCTTGACAGGTGTATGAGCAGTGTGGGTGCTCCGTCGTGGGCACAACGGGCAGCGTTGTCGGCGAGGCGGTTAGCAACAATCACCCAGTGACCAGGCAGCCATTGAAAGATTATGTCTTGTCCTTTGTTAGTGGCACGATGACATATTTCATTGATTAGACATACAATTTGATGGTAGTTCCCACGTCGTAGACTTAGCATACGTTGAAGGGCCACCTTGGAGTCGCAGAAGATAGCCCACTTAGCAGGGGATTCTTGCATAACGAAACTAAATGCGGCTAGAAGGGCGGCAAGCTCAGAACCCGTAGATGTTGTGACGTGTGAAGTCTTAAACGTGACGTTGATTGACCGAGATGGAATCACAAAAGCGCCCATTGAACTTCCCGAGACTGAGCCGTCAGTATGATGGTAGTTCGGTTTTCGTATGATATATGCAAAATATCCAATGAGATCTGCTTGAAGGCTGCAGATGACACGGTAGCCTTTTTGGTTGTTCCCAGGACTTCAAGGTGGTCTTTGCAGGCACCACTCTGGGCAAGGCGGTATGGTTGCGGGTGAGAATCTCCAGGAGATGGAAGGCTGGTTAGCCGACACCACTCTGGAGAACTCTGCCTTCAGCCTTCCCAGTGGAAGGCTAGCAAGATGGTGGTTAGACAGTCTGGATATATGATGAATGTGTGCCCGGAGTGTTTCGACAGTTATATAGGTCGTAATCGGATGGTCTTCGGCAATGGCGATAGTTAAGACCGTGTTAGCGCACCTAGGCAATCCCAAGCATGTTCGAAGAACTTGGCCTTGAATGGTTTGCAGGACCCGGATGTTAGTTTTTCCGGCATATGAATGCACGGGTGTGCTATACTGAAAATACCCTAAGAAGAGTGCTCTGTACAGTTCCAGCATGGCTGACACGGATGTTCCCCAAGTTTTACCGGTGAGAAATTTCATTACATGGGCGATAGAGCTGAGCCTCTTCTTCAAGTGCGTGATGTAAGCACTCCATGAAAGATCTCTGTCAATAATGATGCCCAGGAATCGATGGCGTCTCATTTACGAAGTTCTGACATTATCTATGAAAACGGGATATCAGAACACCGTTTTGTGAGTGAAAGGAACTAAGGCGCATTTATCGGGAGAAATCTTGCCCTAAAGCACGGAGATACTTCGACAATGTTGTCACTGCTTTTTGGAGCCTTGCCGGTACCTGGCGTCACGCCACTGCCGAAGCCCAGATGCAAATTTCATCGGTGTACAGAGAAAGGTTGACTGATCGAGGCAGAACTTCGGCAAGTTCAATAATCGTGACGTTAAACAAAGTAGGGCTGAGAACCCCACCCTGTGGGACGCCACGAGAGGTGTAATGGTCTAAGGTGTGGCCTTCTGCAGTGTGCATGAAAAAACATCTCTTGAATAAGTAGCTTGGAATCTATTTAAACATTTCTCCACCGATTACAATATTTTCCAAGGCATCGAGAATGGCGTCGTGCGTTACGTTGCCGTAGGCCCCTTTCACGTCGAGAAACATAGCAACAAATATGCGCTTGAGGGATTTCTGTTGTCGCACAGAGGTCACAAGGTCGATGACATTGTCTATAGAAGAACGGCCCCATCAAAAACCAGCCGTAGCTTCTGGATATATAATGTAGCGATCTAAGTACCATTCGAGGCGTGTGAGGAGCATTCTTTCCATTACTTTTCCCACCAGCTAGACAGTGTAATAGGTCAGTATGATGCGAGGTCAAGCGGCGTCATACCGACCTATTGAGTCTTGAGAATCGGTACCAAGCGGCTGGATTTCCACCTATCAGGAATGACGCGGTCAGTCCATGACTGGTTGTAGCATTCCAGTAGCAGATCGCGGCCCCGTCCTCCAAGATGGCATAACGCAGCACACGTAATGCCATCCGGCCCAGGTGACGATGAACGCCTGCATGTAGCTAGGGACGCTTCCAGTTCCTCGAGTGAAAAAAGCACATTTAGTTCAGAGGCATGCATTACAGGAGCATCTCCGAGAACCTCCTCACTTATGGTGACCACATCACCCGCAATCCTCACGCAGATATCGTCGGCGATTTCAACTTGCAAGCCACCTTGTCGGAGAGCCAGTGTGGTGAATGAATGTCGTTGTTGTGAATTCGACCTAAGGCCACGTACCGTTCGCCATATAAGGGTCATCTGTTTGCGAGGATCCAGTGATTCGCAAAATTTCCTCCACCATTGGCCCTACAGCTTGTCCATTTGACGTTGGATTTTCTTTTGTAAACGTCCAGCATCTCTGAGGTCATGAATTGAATAACTTCGTCTGTACCTCCTCTCAGCGCGCTTCCGAATCGTACGTAATCGCTCAAGTTCCTCATCAAACTCTGTGCGTTTTAATGTGTGTGTAATGGTGCTCTTAACTGCTTCCATTACTTTTCCGATTACTTCCTCCAGCCCCACAAGACACCTTCGCCTGCCTCATCCACCTATGTCTTATACATTCACCAATTAACTGTTCTGTAAACTGAATAAGAGGAATTTGCGAAACCTGTGACCTTCAATACGTTGGATTATGGCCACTGCCGTGAGTTTCAATATCGTTAAGCCATCACACTTCTTGAGTGAATTGCTGTGACACCAGCGCCAAATTCAAACAACTGCTGCAACGAAAACCACGTATATACGTTGGACTGCCGTCATTCATAATGAGAAGTTCGTCGTGTGAGGTGTAGTGAGCAAGTTTCCGGCCCCTGGAATCAAGTTTGGTGCTGCCCCAAAGGAAGTGATGAGCATCAAAATCCTTAGTGATAATCCAGAGACCAGGTATAGCCATCAAGATGTCATGCAGTCTTTCACCATAGAACTGAAAAGATGGAGAGATATAAGCTCCGATAAGCATGAAGGCTACCTTCCGATTTGTAACACGGAGGCACACGTATTGTTTTTCATTGTGGGGCTGAACCAACTGCGGAATGTAGGTTAGATCTGAAAGAATATATACGATTACTTTACTGAGTTTACCACAAGTCGATGAAGTAAAGGATTTGTAGCCAGAGAGCTTGATCGGCTGTGATTGGTTTGGTTGACGTATTACTAATATAGGAAATCTATTGAAGAAAACATACCAGCGAAAACAGGAAATTAGTGATTTTAGTCCTCTGGAATCCCACTTGAAAGCCGTCGCACTACGCGCTTCTTCACGGAATGAAGGCGGCGGATGAGCCATTGTGTCTACGCAAGGTTGGCAAGCACTGGATTCAGGGCATCGAGTTCTTACACTGCGCATCGTGCTGCTGAGGTATTTATATCACCTACACGGGTGCGTATACTCCATCTACGACAAACTTACTTGATCATCATCAAAATTTCACGGTCATGCTCTCGGGGCTCATCTGGGCGAGATGCAGAGCGTGGTGCTATACCGGTGCGCTTTGCACCTTATCCACAGTAGTTATTATTGGAAGTGATGGCCATGATTCTTCCATAGTCTCCTTTTCAGGTGTAGCGTTCACAGCGTACGTGTTGTCTTCGGCGATGCTAACGATATAGATTCCACTAAAAAGGGCTTTGCTGCAAGCATGCTTCGGCAGGTAGACTTCCTTGATGGGCGTATGCGACGAGAACTATGTCACCTGATGAATGAAGCTGCTTCCCGGTGAGTCGAATGGCTCCTGACCACTTTCTCCAAACCCGAAATTTCGTGCCTTATTTTCGGACATTCCTTCGATTAGGCGTCATGGGGTCCTTGGTAATTCGGGCAGTTGTAAGGTGCAGCATTGCACTGTTCGGCCAAATGTGGTGCACCTCAACGGTAACATGTAGAATTTCCACAAACGGCGCTCACATGACCCAATTTCTGACATTTTAGGCACTGAAGCGGCTTAGAAACAAAAATAGCACAGCATGTCGAAAATCACCAATCTTTACATGTCACGTCAGGCGATCACTTTTAAAATCAATCTTCACACATGGAACTTTCCTCGACGGCATACCTGAAGGATTTCGGGTCCATAATTGGAAAGCTCAATGAGAATTGGCATATCTTCGTTCGGGATGGTCACATCAACGTCATATATGACGCCAGTAGTTCCTCGTCTCTCTAGCGGAACGACCGTCCGAACGTTCATGCCACCGAGAACGGTGTCCTTGCTCAGAGAATCTAACGCAGACGCTTGAACGACGTCCACCGCGACAACATTTTTCCGGCGATTCACTCTGATGTCTTCAATACTGTTCGGTATCAGTGCCTCGAGCTCTGAAGATACCACTTGCCTGTTCAGCCGTCTCATGTTGATTGAAGGATGCGTGGACAAGAAGAGGACGTTGCACTTCGGTGAGCTTATCGGGGTCTTCGCAGCTGCGTCCACGGAGGCCTTGAGCATCCTCCGCTTTGCTTTCTGACTCATTACAGTCTCGTATTCATTATCGCAACTGTCAGCGCTCTCGGTGGTGTCAACGATGGTTGCCTCGCTGTCACTGGAAACGCTGTTCCGCTTCCTTGAGGCTACCGACACTGACGCTGGCAGACCGGGTGGGCGTGCACGAGAGTCCACTTCCAGATTTGACAAGCCGGGAACTGGATGTTCTCTGTAGAATCGCGAAAACAACAGTAAAGTCTGGAGATAAGCGGTAAACACTCAGTTACAGGGACACTGTTCTCACCGTTCTTAGGCAGATATGCCACATGTGATACACCTGTGGCACGTGGTGCTACACCTGTACCACCTGTGGCACGTGCTCCTTCGTGGCTCAGTAGTTAACGCCTCGCACTCACGTTTCAGAGTTCCGAAGCGTGAGTCCGTGCGCCCGAGTCGTTTTCTGGATTTTTCTTTCTTTCTTGCGTTTTCTTATACATAGATTTCTATGCATATACGATGAGTGACGTCGACGCCAATGACAAAATCCAGCTGAGAGTGTCAATATAATTGCTATCGCAACAGAAAAGTATTCCACACTCCTCGTCACGGCTATTGGCGGCGCCGACTGACGCTCCCACTTTTAAATGCCCATATATACACCATAAAGAGAACAAGGGGCTGGTGCCGTGGTAGCGCAGTTGGTAGAGCATCGGACGCTTTATTTGAAAGTCACAGGTTCGGTCCCTGCCCGAAGCAAGTTACATTTTCGTCGACGTTTCATTCTTCACATATACGTTACATTACCACCATTGATGCGAACATGGTTTTTGAGAACACGCCGAGGGGGGATATAATAAAGCAGTTGTTATCAGCACTCTGTGCCATGTCATTTTAAATGCGAAGCATTTCTTATGTGAGCTTTGGCGACTTGGAGCGTGTCCATCCGTCTATCCATCCATCCGTCCGTTCGTCCATCCATCCATCCATCCATCCATCCATCCATCCATCCATCCATCCATCCATCCATCCATCCATCCATCCATCCATCCATCCATCCATCCATCCGTCCGTCCATCCGTCCATCACTCCATCACTCCATCACTCCATCCATCCATTCATCCATCCATCACTCCATCACTCCATCACTCCATCCATCCATCCATCCATCCATCCATCCATCCATCCATCCATCCATCCATCCATCCATCCATCTATCCATCCGTCCATCCATCCATCCATCCATCCATCCATCCATCCATCCATCCATCCATCCATCCATCCATCCATCCATCCATCCATCCATCCATCCATCCATCGATCCATCTACCCACCCACCTGCCTTCACATGTTCACATGCTCATAATTCACATGTTCCAAATTCGGTATTACATGACGCGAACAAACAACATAGGTAAATGACACGTCTATACATGATAATCATGACATGCTTGTCATGTAACAACGTCACTAGATGGTACGCTCATGATGCGCTCGTGGCCGTTTCGTTAGCTTCACATATACCAAATTTGGTATTACGCCACGTGAATGGATGACGAAGGTATGTGACTGGTGCAAACATGGTAACCTTGAGATGAGTTTCTTCTAGAAACATCACTATATGACAGACTCATTGAAGATGCCACTGCATTTCGACGTGGGGCGGCGTGCGTGCGCGCCGGCGTTTGTTTAGTCGTGTCACGCCGGCGATGCCACACCAGCCGCCGATCTGCCTGCCATATACTGACAGGCGCGCACCGCGCTACGTCCGCCTCCATCTTTCCTAACTTCTTCTCACTTCCGTCGTTCGCTTTCCCTGCGCCTCGCTCTCTCCTTCTTCTCTATCTATCTCTTTACCTTTTAGATGCGGAGCATCTAATACTCGAGGCTTGTAGTGCGGCGCCGTCCGCAAGCTTCCTCCTCCTTCTTCCACCATCTGTGCATCCCTTCCTCCTCTACACACCGCGCGCGCTTCACTCCTCCACCATCTGTGCACCCTTCCTCCTCTACACACCGCATGCGCTTCTCCTCTTCACGAACATTCGCTAGCTGTATAATGTAGCGCGCATGCGCCGTCACGCTTCGAGAACATCGGCAGCTGACGCGCGCGCATGCGCCGTTGCGCTTCGAAAACATCGGCAGCTGACGCGCGCGCATGCGCCATCACGCTTCGAGAACATCGGCAGCTGACGCGCGCGCATGCGCCGTTGCGCTTGTCCCCCTTCTCGAACATTCGACAGCTGACAGTGCATGCGCCGTCGCGCTGTATATATACTCAAGGTTGGTGCTCGCTCGCTCAGTTGCTGCTCGTCGGTTGGTTTGTACGGCGCGTCGACGTCCGAGGTCGCAATGATCGACGTCCCTTCGACCAGCGCCGGCCAAAGTGTTGGCGGAACCGCAACCAAGTCGTCGTCCGAAGACAAGGCAGCGCGGAGAAGAGCTCGCGACGCCGAACGTAAACGTCGGCGTCGAGCGGAAGATGCTCAACTTAGAGAACGTGAAGCCGCTGAGAGACGTCAGCGTCGAGCAGCAGCACCGGATTCGGCCGCTTTGAAACGTAAGCGTCGACAAGAGGACCTGGACTTTCGAAAACGGGATACGTGTCGTACGTGTTCACTCATTTAACACCCCTCCTACAACCACGTTAACCAATTTAGCCAGCGACCCAAGTAAGTCGCAATTTAACACCCAATTTCCCAACCACGTTAACCAATTTAGCCATCGACCCAAGTAAGTCGCACTTTAACACCCCGTTAACCAATTATATGCTCCGCATCCTCCTCAGTGTTCCCCCGAGGGAAGCTGCGGGCAATTTTTTATTCCTAACCTTTTAATCCCTCATTCCCCCCTCGGTGAGCTACTGTTGAGGTGTCCTCCCTCTGAGAGACAGTTACGGGGCTCACTTTTCTCTTCTATTAATTTAAAATCACTTCCCCCCGCGATGCAATGCTATGACGCATGCGCGTTTGAGTGAGCCAGGCGTCCATCTGTTACGAAGAGAGGCAGACGCAGTACAGTCTGGGTAACGCTGTCGGCGCAAAACGCAGCATGTCACATTTCGCTCTGGTTGCCGCCGGGCCACGTCGACGGACGCTGGTCGCGCCTGGCGTCAGATATAGACTGCCCACGTTTTGCTAGCGTTGCACCGCTGCGCCCAGCATGCGGGCGCGTAAACGTTACGTCGGATAATATTGGGCCCTTCATGATGCGTTCACCGTCGTTTTGCTAGCTTCACATATACCTCGTTTGGTATTACGTGACGTCACTGGATGAAGAAGGCATGCGACTGGTGTAAACATATTCATTACACGCGTGTCACGTTAGAGCATGACAACATGATACGCCCATGATGCACTCGTGGCCATTTCGCTAGCTCTACATATATCAAATTTGGTATCACCTGACGTGAATAGACGGCGAAGGTGAATGACACGTGCAAACACGATACTCATGATATACGTGTCATGCAAAGCATGACTACATGCTACGCTCATAGCGTGCTAGTGGCTGTTTCAGTAGTTCCACATATACTAAACTTGGTATTCCATGACGTGAATGGATGACAAATGTAAATGACAGGTCCAAACATGATAATCATGATGTGCGTGCACATGCTACGTTCAAAACGCGCTCGCAGCCGTTTTGCTGGCTCCACATATATTGAATTTGGTATCAGGTGACGTGAATAGATGACGAAGGTAAATAACACGTCCAAACATAATAATCATCACATGGAAATCATGTACGGCAGAATTCACCTCCGACTTGTAACGCTGTGCTGATTTTAAAGTGACGTATCAACCTTCCTTTGTCGTACTTCGCATATCATCGATTCCCACTGTACGTGCACGGATCTGCCTTTTTTTCATTGTGTTTTCTCGAGACTTAATGCACCCGATTATGCTTTAATCAGCCCATGACCGTGAAATTTGAGCATATGGCGTGGTCATTTGGATATATGGCATTGTAGAGTGAATCTGGAGTGGTTTCTAGCTGAATTTAAAACGTAATTTTTCATTCAAAGTCGTGTGCTGAGCTGCAATGTTTGGCTCGTGTGTTCTGAGGAGCCTCAACTATACCGATTAGCAGCACTTCATACCCATATTCAAAAAGTGTATTATATCAAGTTATTCTTCTCTTCGCTTTTTTGCTGAACCATAGTTCAATAAAGTCACATTGATATCTTAGTTATCCGGTCTACACGGTTTAAGCACTCTCTGTCTGCTTCAGCATCGCACCGGTGGATCGGTGTGCACATAAAGGCCCATATATATCTGCCCATTTGTCGCCGAAGATCGCCTTGGCTGCTGACGCCTCTTCAAGATCCAAGGGAGAACTGTCTCTAGCACACTATATTGTCTCTCCATCAGGCACGCTTTATCGATCTGTATTTTTCTCCTTTCGTATCACAACTGCGAGCGGAAGACTGTTTTACAATTCGTTAGATTTTTAACCCCCTCACCCTCTTTTTTTTCACCTAGCGCTACAATTTCTGGCATACCCTCTTTTTAAGGTTTACGTATCCTACTGCTTGCTTGTCAGTCTGGATGAAAAGTTACGATGAAGGTTGACCTAGATTTTAGACAGCTCACACGAAAAATCCATTCTGTTTCAGACGTGCTAGCTACCGAAGTATCTTTTTCTGCCACCGTCAGAGCACTTTCTACTGAAATAAGCAGTTCTAAAGAAGCTGATTCAGTCTTTATTCCTCCGCTTAAGTGTTAAATTTTCCGGGTGGTGAATTTAATGGTTTTATACAGAAGTATGCGCTACCGGTGCCAAATAGTATAGGCAGCAGAATTTTAGAAAATGAAGTGAATTCTGATATATATTTTTTCTTTCTTTTCATTTTTGCGTCATTTATAGACAGGTGTCGTACTATCGTTGTCAACTGAAACGGAAATATGTACAAGCATTAGTAGTGATACTGTGAGTAGCACAGATCGCACAGATCAATCGTCAGCTTGGAGAGAATTGTCGGAACTTCAGCCGTCAGCAGTAGTAGGAAAGCATGGGTTGTAAACATCGCCGAACTTTCAATAAAGTTGTTTCCATCGATCCGCTGTCAGCGCTTCAATTGATGCCGACAGTACATTCGTCGACGCTCATACCTGATTTGCCAGAATTATGACTGGTACTCCGAAATGCTCTGCAATTTCGACGTAACCACGACGTCATAGCGCATGTGATGATCTCAGCATACAAGCACTATAAGCAACAGACAATTTTGTTTGATTGATATGTGGGGTTTGAACGTCCCAAAACTACCATATGATATTGAGAGATGCCGTAGTGTAGGGCTCCGGAAATTTCGACCACCTGGGGTTCTTTAACGTGCACCCAAATCTGAGCACGCGGGCCTACAACATTTCCACCTCCATCGGAAATGCAAACCGTCTATTCTGTTCTAGGTATTCAAGAAAGTAGCACGTTCTGCTTGGCCTTTATTTTATGACACACATAGAGAAAATTAGTTATGACATACAATATTCGCAGCCAAATTATCCATGAAAATATATAATCTGAAACTTTGCATTGCATATTGAAATGTATGTTTAAAGCAAATTGGTTTAACTTGTTGTTCTAGACACATGCTCACAAAACGCACAGTATCAAACTGAGCTTTCGCAAGACCATCTACGAAGATATTAATATGCTTGCGATCGCCCAGGAAGAAGAAACAGACTAATTTATTCACGCTAAGATACCTCTATGTATATAGTATTCGCGATGCTCTTAGACTGTCGTGACACTAAGCGAAATTTGGGAGCATCCTCTCAAGGATGGTCTGTCTCCCGTCTTCCGCTGCGCTAGCCTCAGCTTAACGCGTTAGTAAAGAATTAACACAAGAATACTAACTTTTCATGTACCCTGATTCATTGAACAAAACAACCCCTCCATGAAATACGATAAATCTGATTTTTTCTTGCAAGACGCGAAGATTTCGTGAAAATACGAGGGAACTTGCGCTTCCAATGATCGCACACAGCGTATACACATCAGCTTCGCGAGGTTTTCTGTAGCCCCGTAGAGAAGCTGGCAGCAGATAACGTCGCAGCAGAAAGCAGAAGACCGCGTTGATTGGCGTATCACGAGAGGCCTTCACCTGCAGTGCGAGTCGTCAGGGTGATGATGATGATTATGATGGTGATGATGATGATGACAACGATGACGACGACGATAGATGGCAGAAAACTGCAAGCGATTTGCTTGTTCACTGGTTTTTCGCGCCCAGATAAAGGTACTAAAATGGTGTGGTGAAAGCTGTTCGGTGGAAGAAATTCTTCAGATTGCTTTCAGCGTTAATATCCAAAGAAAACATCTGACAACAAGCACTTTTCAGTGAACGTAGAAGGATGTGATTTTAGTATATAGTGACAGCAACGATGAGTGATTAGCTGCAGACTCACGAGGAGCAAGGTGGTCTTCATGTAATGTCATGCGCTAATGTTTTGTCACGCTCGTAAGTCAGCTTGATTGTATATAATGTATATTATTTTTCAGTGAAATCAAAAGAAGAGCATATTTTTTTTTGTGCATTCAATGTAGCACAATAATTGTGAACATTATGAAGCGTCACATGCCGCCAACATGTTCAAGCTCGACCGGAGAAGCGAAATGGTTAGAGTGATGAAATGTGCATTTGCGGCCACAATACACGCCTTTCTGCTAACTTCCCCAGTTCACCAGTAGCTTGCAAATAGCGTTGTTGTTCGACGAATTTTTCCATCGTCAAATTCGTGTTGGGATCATGATGATCGAGCCTGCAGCATAGGAGGGCAGTGAATTGCCCACAGCTAGTCTGAGCTTGACTGTAACAGAAACGCTACTGAATGGATCGTTAAATGGTTACATTAAGCCGAAGAAGCAAATCTGTGTTCTGACAGCGCAAGTAATGATGACAGCCTAATATGTTGGGAAACCATCACCATGTTTAACATTTAGTCCAGTGCAGCTGCGATGGCGCTACTTACTAGTGCGGCGTACTACTGCTGCAAACCCATCAGACTGGCTCGGTACATACTACTTCGCCGAGCCATTCAGTTCGAACGTCTATCACAGATCATGCAGTTTTTTTTGTAGGATGCACAATAGTTCGCAAAGCATTGTTCATGCATAGTCATGGAGCTGAAATATAACTTTTCAGATCGCGGCAAGTTGTTAGGTGACGAGCTTCCTTGGTTCGGGAAAGTATTTTGGTCTAATATAGATTTTAGTGCAGCTCGTGACTTTAACCTGTGAAAGTGACACGGCCCGTAGGTCCGCACGCCCTATCTGTTCCTATTTGCTAACAAACGGGTACACCCTTCTCCGGAAAACGTCTTGAATCGTATAGCGCACTACCTGTAGTTCGTAGGCGTTGAGAATATTGTTATTACACGTGTGGGTAACCTCCTTGTCCTTCCGCTTAATCTTTCCTCCTTATTACACGTGTCTACCGTATATCTTAGCAAGCATTTTGTAGCAAACCACAAAAGAAATACTTACACGGCTTGCAATCTGTAAGTGTGACATGACCCATTTTTGATACAGTCGGAATGGACGATGCATCAAACCAAGTAATTCCGTGTTCAGGCTCCTGTAAGATCAACAAAAAGTCAGTTTGAGAACGCGTATTCAAACCCAATCTCAAAAGCTGGACTAGCGCAAACGCCACTTTATGCAATATTTAAGCGTGTGAAGAAGAATTGTTTGCCACTTTAACAACGCCACAAAATGATAATTCACTGGAGCACCCTCGAAGATCCCGGTGGCCGGGCAACGCCACCCTGAGCATACATTGAATTTTCTGCAGCGCAGGCACTCGCAACTCAAGCTCATCATTTGGTGCAGAGTGTGTGACACTCCGTGGCGGGGAAGCTTGGAGACACGTCTCCGGAGGTTCGTGAAAACAACCAAGAAACGGTTAGCCGCGTATTATTCCCTCTTTCGAATTGAAAATTTTCTTGGGTTTATCTTATGAAGCAGGGGATGTTCACTTGATATGAGAATATTGAGAAATATACTCTTCATCGGAGATTTATTTCATTTGACATACTAACTATGGCAATCACGAAATCACCAACAAAGGTACGATATGAAACAGGAGTCTGGAAGGTGCAACGGATCATCGGAGCATCATGCCGCGTTCTTAAGACTGACGTCATCTCTGCCAGACTGCCTTGAATATACGGAACATTCTGCAGCATTAATTTGTACTCAGTATAGAAAGGAGCACTCAACGTGCGCGTGGCAAAAATTAAAAAAAATCACCTTCGGCAACAACGAAAAAGGTCGTCAACCGCGCGATAAAAATTAAAAAGCGTTAAGTTGACGTATTTTACTTCTCTAAGGAACATGCGTAGCTCGCTATTAAAATGGCCCAGCCCTGCTATTCTTCCATGAATAAGTCTTTCTGCGCGAACCCCACGTTCCAAGCATTCAATTGCATTCTCAATGCCTCGACTGCAAAGGACAAAGAGACGCGGTGTTTTCGTTGCTGCCATTATTCTTCCTCCTAATGGCTCACTACCAAGCCTGGCTGTTTCCCACAGCAGTGCCGGCAGAATCTCTTCAGTGCAGTGTACGGGGTGCCGATAAAAAAGCAAAAGAACTCGACAGGCATGCACAAAAGCCATATGGTTCAAGTGTTCTTGCTCAATTCAGCCGCCTTTTGTTCCGTTCTGCTATATATACGTTCCCATAGAATCAGCAGGCGCATTTTCGTCTTCCCATTTTCTTTTTGCTTTCTGTGCGGGCAGCCTATATTTTATTCGATTGGAGTTACTGAGCTTTACGTAGAACTCGTCTCTTAATGTTTACATTTGATTATGCCAAACTATTTGTGGTACAAAGACCCACAATAGGCCATAGGCGTAAGTGTACTCTTTGCTTGCGTCAAAGAGAGCAAAGCACGCTCCAGCAATGCACGAAGTTTTTTCTAAAGATGGTGGTGGTGTGCATTTCATTTGTGTGTATCTTCGGTATACCATTGAAGCCGGTCCTAGAAGATGTGCCACCAAGAAAATATTTCACCATCGTAGAATTCATTTAGCTGTGGTCGTAGCCGGCCACACAACACCAGAAATATTGGGTTAGAGCAACGGGACAGTCTATTTTACAGTGTACCATTATCTCATTTCACTCTGGTGTTAAAAAAACAAAAAAAAAACAACCCCTGCATCTCCATGAAGTGAACCATGACGAGTAGGCAAAGCACTGGTGATTTCATTCACCCGCTCACTGGTGCATCTGAAAGAGTGATAACGCATGTGTACGGTGTACAGGACGTCCCACACAACATGAGCCAAAAATTTGAGAGTGAAAGACACTTCGCAGGTGAATTGAACCAAACACATACTACTCGAACTAGTCTGAAGTTACTCAGGCTATTTTTAATTGACCCCCTTACAAATCAGTTAATATTTCTTAATTACCTATTTTAAAATTATGGGATAGAAACCCAAAATATGAACACTGAGATGTAGAGCACTTCCAGAAACCGCCAACTAAATTGTTGCCTGTACGATACGTCTCGTGCTGTTATTTTTTTCACGTTGTGAAAAAGGCTGCAAAATGTGAACAGAAGCCGTGTGACGGAACGCGAGTGAGTGCACTGCTATAGTGCTGTTCTGCCCCTCTCCCACTAAAAAAACTACTGAGAACGAAACAAGAACATCTCAGCAAGTCTCGTTTATTGCGTGATCTCACGGCAAAAGGGCCGACTTCGATGGCTTCAAAACGGTTTGGCTTGCCAAGGCTGGGTGCGTGACGTCATACTCTCTCCTTTGTTTTTCCTTCCTCCGTGATTATATTTAGTGCTTGCATCACCGTTTGCAGCCATTACAGCACGGATGGGGTGGGGTACATACATCATTTAAGATTACGTATAAATTTAAGTGGTGGCAAATCAGCTGCTTCACGAAGCTTAATGAGGAAGTTCTTTAAAGGCCAAATCTGGCAATTTTTTGATTATGTCAGGGTCATGACGCTTTTATGTTCCTGAGAGAGTCTTTTCGCGCACCCGATAGCTGAATGTTCAGCAAATAAGAAAATAATTTTAGTAATTAAAAAGGTGCAATACCGCGACCGAACCCCAACCGACCACACTGTCTACGTATGACGTACTATATGGGTAAGAACTGGAAGTTGTACAAGGCATACTGGTCCCACCGAGGAGCAGTATGAAAACTGTGAAAGCAAGGGCGAGGACACACTAGGAATAACAGGTTAGCTCACCGAGCACCATCTTACACGTCTGGGACTGACAATATCTCGGAGCTATCAAAGAGTACTGACTCAGACGTATATGGCTCCGGTGAAAAATGATTGAAACACACGCTTGCCGTTATGCTCGGTAACTAGTTGTCCCACCTGATCGCACTGATCAACTTCTTACGGAGAGCGCTGTCACTTGGAAAGCCGTGACAGCAGAGTATCTGCGTCTTGTGGGAGGAGTTTGTGCAGCTCACAACAGAACACCACCTACCACCCACGGTGCACCTATATCCACATAGAACAGAAAGTTCGCGCGCTATACCAGCGAAGCGCCGGCAAAATACCACGGAGGAAGAAGGGAAGCTTTCCCGTGCAAAACACTTCCGTCGTCACCTTGTGGCCAGCACAGTAAATGATATAGAAGCCCATCCGTGTCACTTCTGTTGACTTGCCAAACATGACATCACACAGACAGTGTTGCCTATAATTCTGGCAAGCCACATGAAAATTTCTAGGCAATCTTTCAAATTAATTTTCAAACAGAGCGTTTCTCAAGCCTATAATTTGGCATAAATGACGGCAATGTGCGAAGGAACGTACCCAGTGAGTTTCAATGAGATCCATTGACCTCGGAAAATCGCCAGATTGGCCTTTAAAGGACACTGTACACACAAAACACTGCTGTTGCCGAAGAAAATCAGATTTTAGGAAATAAAAACAGACAGAATAGGAATTCCGTGCCGGTTATTTCTCACCATGCTCAGCGCGACTCACGGTACTGCACAGTATTGGAATATACATAACAAGTTACGCAACTTTTTAGCCACATCACATAAGCATTTTGAGATAAAGAACAGGAATACGTTAGTAAGAATACTTTTGCGCGGAACGCACTAAGTATATCTAGTAGTTCTCTCAGTTTTATAACACTTTCCTTTTCATACTTATTACAAGAGGCAGGTGCAGGTATTTGCCAGGAAGTATTGCGATTTGCTTTAAATGCGAAGCACTTCTTAGCGAACTTCGGCGACTTTGAGCGTATCTATCTATCTATCTATCTATCTAGCCGCTTACGTTTGGGCGCTCTCGTGGTCACCGCCTTTACTTGGCGTGAACCAAAATTAGCATGGGAGGTATAACGATTTGATAAGACGCGCTGGTCAAGGCATAAATAATGTCCCATTCCCATCGCGTACGTTGTCAAACACTTGCCGCCAGTCAGTGGCAAATACCTTCGGTCGGGTATGTGCCGCTGGTATGCGGGTATGTGCCACAGGTGTTTGACACTTAGTATCTACCGAGGAACGACGAGAACACAAATGGGCAAATTTAAAGCGCGCGAGCGTTAACAAGTACCTAACATCGCTGCCGTCGACCCAACGAATGCAAAGAATAAATATCAGAGTCCCAGCTGGGATCGAACCCAAGCATTCTGCGTAGCAAAGAAGTATTTTACCACAGAGCTACGCCAGGTCTCGGAACTACTTTTCAAATATAGACGCTAATCTTCGTGAAACGTCAATAGTGGCCAGTGTTGCCTACACAATTTTATAAACATTACATATGTACTTCTTTGATACAGCTATCACGTCGGGTTAACGTCAATTGTGGTTAGGTAACATGCGCTGAAGGTGGTTTATGTAGCTGTGTCCGGTGCCAGCATCTTCGCGAGCATCAGCGCTTCATATCAGCTTCTGGTGTTGCTAATGCGCGTGTTTAAGTTCGCATCGTTGCGCAAGTGCAAAGAACTGGTTATATAAAGATCTACAACTCTTGAGCATATATCTGTGCGTGCAACATTTGCACATAAATTTAGGATCATTTCATGACGTGTCGCTCAATAAAAAAAAAATACAACACGGTCAACTTCCCTCCGAATGCTTCGCATAACGTTGATTCCCAGGTACGTGGCATTTGCCGATTTTTCTCAGTTACATTGTCGTATCCTATTTAATAGGTAGTGTATCAGATCCGCGTTAGAGAAAGGGTTATGGATGGAACATTTGCAATGCAATATATTCATTTTGCGGAAACTTCGGCCGATGTACTTGTCGGCACTATTCCAATAGCTCACTCTTTGTCGAGAATAAAAAAAATAATATGCAGAAGACAATGTAGCAAATGAAGTAGAGTAGAGGCCCCTAATTTAGCCACTGCCCATGACCAGAAGTTATGTATGTAAATACGGCCCGACGAAAACATTCCGGCGTCGGAAGAATTGATGTTGGCCGACATCGACCGTCTCGACAGACCGTTCATCACGTTCTCCTTAATTAAAGAACTGGTTTTTACCCTTCCGGAACGAAGAGGGAAGAAACGCATCGGAGACGTGATAAATAGACCGACAGGGAAGCCCCCTCGGCCAGGCACGCCATCTTCAGACAGCCACTATTGCGGAGCACACCAAACTAACATGTGCGAAGTGCGGGTCAGATTGAGTTCTTTCGCTCACGCCATAAATATAAGGAGGCGCAGGCGGCATTAATTTAAACAGAACACAGGAGTTGTGAGCGCGAATGAAACCTGCAATGGCGCCCGAGAAATCCCTCGTGATGCGGCAGTGGCTCGCAAAGCGAAGATATACGACAACTGCAGAGGGATCCTGAGTTCAGAGATTATGTCCCGAAGGGGACGAAAAAAAAAAAAAAGAGCTCCAGCAAAAAGGAAGCGACCAGCTGCGGATAGGAGAAGGTGGAGGATATATAAGGCGAGCCGGAGCGACGAGCCGGGCTACGGACACTCTGGGCCGTAATGATATTCGTTCATACACCATTAACTTAAGTGTGGCCCCTAATGAACAGCGCTCCCCTAGTGGCGAGATTCGCTCCCTCGCGCTGTATTAAATACCTTACTAATTATGCGATATCTCACGCGTGGTCGCCGCCTTCATCTAGAGCCCCAGATCGCCGGGTGGCGTCCGTTGTAGCAGTTGTGTCTGGCACAGTTTCTTTTCCTCAATTATTCGGTCTCCTCTGCTTGGCTGGGGGCACGTGGCAATTGTTGTGCAGCGATAATTTGTTGTGATGCCATCGCTTTGCTTCACGACATTTTTTACAGTGACTGATAGGTGCCATATCGAGCACCTTTTTTCCTACTTACAAAAGCAAAGTAAAAAAAAAATAGGACGAACAATAGTGTGTTATACTTACTTTGTTATCTACGTTACAGTTCTCGAAGTTAAAATTATGACGGATGAAGACATGCATCAGGAAAGTAACAGAGGTAGCTGATTTTATAGTTGATATTCAGCCAATAAAGAGTCATGTAACGCGTAAAGCAGACAACAGTCGCTCAACTAAAGGAAAAGCGGGTGGAGGGACAATAAGGCTGAGTGGGTGCTAGATTGTATTCGTTCGTGCAAGACAGAAGCAACAGGTGGCTACAGGGAAAGCCATTGTTCCACCAGTGGACACATAACTGGTGATAGCACGAAAGGTCTGGTATGAATGAAAATTAAACGTGGCATGCGCAACTACGATACAAGTGGAACCAGCTATGACACAGAATGACACATCTGATAAAGATTAATTCTTACAAGCGGTGTGATTGATTGCTTGATATGTGGGGTTTAAAGGCTGGTGCACACCGGCGACTAGCAGCGGTCGCGCGACAATTTGAAACTGGCGACCAAAAAGCGACTGATGTTCACACCGACAGACGCTGAATGCTAGTGCCCAGAAGTCGCGAAACCGGAGAGTTACGTCCGGATCTCGTTATCAGCGAGAACTCTGGAGACCGGTGCCGATCAGTTGATCGCCGCCAGCTGAGTGAGCGGAGCGAATTGATCGCGCCGCATTTGATTGTTTTCGCCCGTTTTCACACAGCGTTTCCAGCAGCGTCAAGGAGTTCGATTCAAGCGAAGAACAAGAGATTGTCATGGCGCTGATGCGCAATGCCATGGTGTCAGCGCTGGTAGCACAGAAGCCTCGAAATAATAAAAAAAAAGCCGGTGGTGGGTGTGACCGACGCTTCGATCGCGAGAGTTGGCCGGCCATGCAAGCCGCTTATCTCTAGATCTGCACTGAGACGACGAGGAGTATTTCCGAAAGTGGTACGTATTAAGAAACGCTCCTTGAATTTAACTTGACTTGCCACAGCCTTCAAGCAGCACAAACGCGTCTCGAACGTGGTGTCTTTAGGCGGTGCCGAGGCATGAAGTACAAACGCGTTCCAAACGCGCTGCATTAAAGGTGGTAACAATTCAAGTCCAAGACAAAAAGTGATTCTGAATACGGTGGAAGATAGTGCAGAATCCATTTTCTCTTTATTTCGACGGTGTTTAGCTTCTTGCGAATGCCGCCACGTAAATTCGACAAGTCTCTCGAGCTGCTGCGGCGCACCGTCTCCATGCCAAGTACTCCGTGGTGACTATGGTACCACAGACTCAGAGGACCGAGCTCGTTTGTATCTGGCGGCAGAGGTACGCGAAATGAAAAAACAAAACAAAAAACAAACAATGAGTCTGTATATACAGAAACGCTGGCGTCACTTCTGGGCATCGCTGATTGGTTCCAGCAGCTTTGCGTCTGCAGTCGCGCGACTGAAAAATCGGTCAGGAAGCGACTAGCCACTTTGCGACCGTTCGCGACTGTTTGCGACCAGTCGCAAATGGTCGCGCGACCACTGCTAGTCGCCGGTGGGAGCCAACCTTAACGTCCCAAAACCACCATATGATTATGAGAGATGCCGTAGTGGAGGGCTCCGGAAATTTCGACCCCTTGGGGTTCTTTGACGTGCACCGCAATCTGAGCACACGGGCCTACAACATTTCAGCCTCCATCGGAAATGCAGCCGCCGCAGTCGGGATTTGATACCGCGACCTGCGGGTCAGCAGCCGAGTACCTTAGCCACTATACCACCGCGGCTTCTATGCGGTGTGACACAAGGATGAAATTACGCTATTCAGCTGCACGTGACTGTTGCGTAACAGAGATGATGCCGCTGTCATAGCCTGGCTCCCTCACTTGCCCACAGACGAGTATTCCTGCCTGGCCCGACTAAATGTAGCCGCTGTTCAAAGGCGCTTGCTGTATAAGCAGCGAGCATGTCGGGATATGTTCTCTGTCGGAATGGCATGTGCTTGAGTGGGTCGGCCCTTCGGCCGATGAACGGAGTCACAGACGTTGCTTTTGTGAGAGGAGTCGTCATCTGTGAATGACGCAGCGTTTGAAGCGAATACCGCGACCCTCGAGAAACACATTATGGTCGGCCGAAATTAATTACGAGTCGAGAATGGCTCTTCCATTCCAAATAAAACGGCAGATGTACGCACATAGCCTGAAATGAGACACTTCAGAGTTGCTTATAAAGTGAGAGCCGTGTCATCTGAAGAAACGCATTTCAATATAGCTGCAACAACAGTCTGGTCATATGTATTTGTGAAGACTTTAGGGTGTGAACCAGTACGCCGAGAGCCTACAACACCATTGAGGTTTGCTATTTTCTGTAATGTACACTCAAAAACCCGAATGTGTAATCAATAAAAACTAACCTATCTATTATTTATTGACCTTTGTTTGTGACATCTTTTGTTCCTCTAGTCCACTTTCATGTTTGAGTTTTTGTAGAAAATATTGTATGTTTACTAAGAAGAAAAGAACTGCCTTCTCTAGCAGTGTGAAATATATATATATATATATATATATATATATATATATATATATATATATATATATATATATATATATATATATATATATATGGTGTAATTGCGAAGTATCAGAGAACATAGATTTTTAATGCTTGTGGAGCCAAGCACGCAGTAATTGAGCTTGAGATATAGCTGTCGATGACATCATAAAATAAGTACAATAAATATAATCAAAATTTACGAAGACAAGGACAACAACAGTATACTGCCTCAAATCTACGAGACACAGCATTGAGCTGTGCAAAGCGAAGAAGCCACCTAACGAAGCGCGAATTTACTGTTTACATCAAGAAACCGCAAAAGCACGTGTAAAGTAAATGAAAGCGAAACCTTTTTTACGAACTGATATATAAACGTTTCAGACCACGAGAGATGGGGATGAGAACCAGACGCATGAACGCGCTGACCTGCAGCTCAAGCAAGTGATGGGACCCAACGATAGAGGAGGTATTTTTGCCCCAAACTTTGTTTTTGAAAACATCAAACTTGAAAGATTAAGGCGGCTTGATCTTTGTGATCAAGCTTGAAGGGAGCACTGAGCTTGGCAGGTTTCTTTTACGTTTTGACTTTATTATTTATTAACCCCTCTCTTTTTTTATGTTTTCGCAGTTATTTCTCTCTCTCTCTCTCTCTCTCTCTATATATATATATATATATATATATATATATATATATATATATATATATATATATATATATATATATATATATATATATTCTTAGTATCTCTTCATCTACACCTGCTTTTTTTTCTCTTTGTAATGTTCTTCATATTTTTTCCTTTCTATTTCTATTTCGCGCTAGCTTCCTCTTTTTTTTCCTATTTTAATACATGCTTGTGCCTCCTTTACGTCAAGTCCGATGGTTATCTTTTCATTGATGTGGATAAGTGATCAAGGCACTCGAAGGAATAAAAAAATAAAAGACCTATCAATATGCCGCACATGGGACGTTACCGCATACGACAGCCTGGCCCCATAAACAGCCCCTAACGACAGCACCTGAAGTGATCCGCACTTAAGTTAAAGAAAAAAGTTCTAGTAGCGCCAGTTATCAGGTACTTGGGAAGCGACTAGTTGTACAGGTCACTTCATAACTGCATGAAAAAAATGGTGAAAAAACTAGAAAACGCTATGTGCAAAGTGAATTTCAAGGAGTAAGGGGTGCATTTGCGTGGTTCACAGTGTGTTTGACAAATGCCCCACACCGACTCATTTGTTTTGTGGCCACGACGTTTCAACACAAAGTACGCACAAAGTGAGAGGCTCCAAATAGGTGTGTTGAACAATATGGCTTTCGCAGGCACTCTGGCCTGCGTTTTGTTGTTCGAGTCAAGTTGGCACGTGCTGGCGAACCGGGACATCTTTTATTCATGGCCACCGCTCACGTGGCGACAGAGATGGAAAGGCATGGCGGAGCTAAATGTAATTGTCTCGCTATTTCGGGTGCAGCTGCTCGACGTTTCTGGCCTTCCCGCCAGACTGATTAATAGGCCTTAAACATGCTCCTACGCTTGTTTAGTAGCGTTTATTTGGCGCGGTCAGTGAATTTTTTATCCTCATCTTTAACTTTATTTCCTCCTCTCTCCTTTCCCTCTGCAGGGTAGCCTATCAGTGCTCAGCCCTGGTTAACATCCCCACCTTTCTTCTAATTCTTACTCTCTCTCTTATTTGGCATAGCAGAGAGAATGAAAAGTTGCTGAACAAGAACTGTAGATGTGAACTGTGCCATATGCAGCTGTTGTAGGTAATGCGAAAGGGAAATGATAGGACCAATGAGGTAGGTAAAATATAAAGTAAAGAAGTTCAGAACAGATGAGTGGCCAAACAAAGCAAAAAGAAACAAGTCATGGAGGGTAATCATAAGAGCCTTTCCTTCGCTACCCAGATTAAAGAATGGCATGTGAAGTGAGCAGCATGAGAAATACCTTCGTGGCCTGAAATGTACGACTACATTAATTCTGGAACTGAAAATAGTCACTATACTGTGCCCACTACTTTCCGCAAATACTAATAAAATATTTCGGGAAAATTGATATTATGGTATCATTTTCGGCAATGTCTACGATTAGTGAAGTACTCACTTGAATGAAGTACAACTTAATGAATAAATTTTTAGGAGCCTCTTAGTTATTGCTCAACCCAGAGTAATGAGTATTAGCATAATATAGTATATGTGAAGAGCCGTGATTTTTGTGTTTGTGTGTGGGCACTTTTAAGGAACAGTTTTTGCTCATGCTCGTGGCCAACTACATCTCCCCTCCCTCTTTTTTCATAATAATTTTTTTCTAATCTGCACCTCAGAAATAAAAAAAAGGTATGCAGCCCGAACTCAATTACTCGTATGCAATCAGGGAATCTCCCCACTTTTTATTTGGTGCAGAAACATTCAGAGATATTTTATATTGCCTTATACCGTTGTGCTTTTTGCAACAGTTTTATTAGTCGTTGCTATCACTGTCAAATTAGTCGGTGGTGCAGAAACATCATTGGTGCATGTGAAAGCTGCAGTGGTGGAGCAACAAGTGGTGACACGCCGGCACGAAGAGAAAGGCAGATAACGTAACTGTGCTTTGGGCGACTCTTCGATTATAGCGCGGCCAGCGCTCCCAGCTGGCATCAGGATGCCCTAACTATAGACTATAAATTCACCCGCGAGCAGGTACCTCTGCTGACGCGTTATCTGAAAGGTATACTCTGACTGCGTCGTCACCAGATCACTCTCTATTGCGCTCGATAAGGTGGTGACACAGTACCTGACCGCTCGCAAACAGCATCACCCACTACCGCCCTCCACGCCCGTAATACCCGCCTGCCGCCATTATGCGAGAGAGAATGTATGATACATACGAGTCGCATTTGTGGCGCCTCATGCATGTGTCGATGGCATAATCGACAGGGAGCCGGGCGCCTATCGTCGCGAACCGAGAGGTCGTGGGCTAGAAACACAGTCGCGGGAACCTTTCTTGTGGTTTTTCCTTTTTTATTTGTTGATGTACATTTTACCATGGTAATATCCGTGATCGAAATAAGCCAGTGAAGTCTTGGTGGATACCGGCTAGTAAAAAAAAAATATTCGAGGACACTTGAGGTTGGCCTTCAAGAGTAGATCGCGATAGCGTAAGAGGGCCTCGTGCGCATCATTTTCTTAACTGCTAGCCTGCTTGAATTCTCAGTGCATGCCTCAGCCGTGCCGTAAAAAAGCGAACAACTGTGGACGGTTTCACAGTAGCAGAGAGTAACTATTGCAAGCACAGTTATTAAATGGCCGCTGTGCCATAATTGTACCTTTTCTAAATCATTGAAGGGTTCCCTATGCGTCGGTACAGAGGACGACACGCGAACCTAAGCAGCTGTTCGCTTTGTTCATGGTGCTGCTTCTGATAACGATTAGATGCGTGCACGCGCTTTGTAATGGGTCAACCTCTAAAACACTCACCTGTTGCTCAGTTCAGATCTATTGACGTCTAGCGCGATTCTACGTCTCTATCGCGCAATAGATTATGTGTTAGGGAAGCTCCTTACGCTACACGACATTCCCGTAGCATTTTTTTTCAGTGCAGTTTCAACAAATGTGGCTAATTTCTTCAGATGAAAACAAATAGCTTTCAAAGAATCTGACTGTCAGAAAACGCAGTATTTCGTACACTTTACGCATGATCCCAGCTAATAGAGGGGGGGGGGGGAGGAGACACAGCCAGCGGAAACCACTAAATTTTGTAAAACGTCGGCGAGATTCGCTTGCGAAAACAATCAAAGGAGTGGATGAGCACAGCCCCGACAGTAGGAGATACCAGACATTAATTGTTGAATAAAGAGGTGCGCTAGCTCAAGACTACCTGCGCCAACAGCTATATAACTACATATTGAATATGTTCTTTCCTGCATCATCATACCGACATCTATATATTGCATTACCTGTACATGGCGTACTTGCGCCTGGGAAGAATATGCCTATTTCAAGAGGGATAAGTTTATTTAGATACGGCAATAGCTCAATATTTCGATTTGTAGGGGGACTCCGAAATTGTTCGAGTTAAACAAAGTGCAAAGTAAGGGGAGGGGAGGGGGCGCTAAAGCGTACAAACGTTGCGCCACACTAAACGGCCAGAAGCCTATATGAAGTAATCTCTGCACTTGTTATCGCAAACTAGGCACTATATACTACACGTTTTTGGCAGCTGATTTCGTCGATCAAGCTGATGGAGCTTTTAACAGAGAGAGAGAGAGAGAATATCAAAAAGGTAGGGAGGTTGACTAGACTAAGTCCAGTTTGCTACCCTACAAGGGGGGTGAGAAGGAAATGAGAGACAGGAGGAGACACACATTGCACATAACACAGCGCCACACACAAAGTGCAGGTTAACAGAATTAATTCAACGGGCAATGATATGAGCTGCAGAAACAAACAACGGCAGGCATTCATGTGAGCAGTGAACATTATTATATATGACAATATTTTTGCTCCAAAATACGTTTATTAAAAAGGTAGAGTTAACGAAACAAAAACTAAATGTAATCGGGGTCTCCCTTGCGGGTTCCCCGGGCCATAAGAAAGTTACTTCAACAGGAACCATTAGTGCTTCTCTTTTGGTTGCGTTTCTTCCGTCGCGACACCATGAACATCACTGTAGCTTCCCATTGAGCTCTAGCGGAGCATCCACAGTCTCATTTGCTGAAAATTGCAGCTGTTTCGTTGTTCTACGAATCTACTAAACTTAGTTTAGTCAAGTTTGGCAAAATATTTTGATCACTCTGGGTCAAAATTTACGAGGAGTAAGGGAAACCAAGAGCTTCGAGTTCAGAGTAATTGTCGTGGACGCCGACCTATTCACAATGTCGGTAGTTTTCCTTCACATAGATATACACAGGGCTGATCCGGGACCAGAGCGCCAGTTTGATTGAACTCTAAGTTCAATTTAATCAAGTTTGAACTAACGAGCTTTCACTATTGGCATTATACGAAAAAAATTCATCAGTAGCAAGTGCAATCTCTCAGGGGCATAGCAATCGACTTGACCGCTGATAAAATTATACACACAAGTCAAAAAGCATATGGCTGATAGTATACCGATGGGCGTGACACCAATGCAATCTTATCAATTTTTTACAGTGACGCAGTCTCATAGACCTAGAACCTTCTATCAATTCGTCTCGTTCGTTGAGCGTTTCAGCCCGACGAGACACATCCCGGGCTTCCTCCTTAGGAAGACCGCGCCGATTGCGGTTCAATCCGCGACAAAGCTCTCTTCGACCACCATCAGGGAGGCCTGCCGAGTCATTGGAGATGCAAATCCACAGCCCCATTCACAGCCTTCAGTTTCCGGTCGCAGTGCGTACGTGGTCACCCCATGTTTACCTAGCGGCTCCTGATAGAACGTCCCGCCTATCGAGTGCTTTCCCAGGACGGATTTTGAATGACAATGGAAGAGCGCACAGCTTGAACCTCTTGGGTACCGAGCCACTCGCCTGCTCAGTTTTACTGATTAGGCACCTTGCGCAGCGGAACCACTTCTCAGAAAGCGTGGAAATTACAAAAAGCATTGAAAGCAACTCCGCCTTCCTTAATTGTATATCATTGATTTCGATAATTTGTTTACTGGCTATCCATATATGACTTACCAGCGGTTTTGCAGCAGGTGAGTCAAATTACCAGAGGCCAGGGGACGCAACTGCACTAGGTGAAGAAACATTTTACCGCTGTTATGGCGTCGTGGCTTCAATGTATGCTGATGAAAATATAACATTGTTTGATGTGCACGGAGTATTTAACAAACCACGCCATCTGACTGTGTCGGAAAGTTAAACCTGCCTGCCGCGCGTACCTCCCCAATTACATCGTGCCTCATAGCACGTTTTGCGCCACAAATCTTGCGCTAATTATCCACAGTGCGTCACTTCAACAAAGAGATCAACACGCTGTGTCGAAGCAGCAAATTACGGGGCAACAGACTGACTTATTTCATCTCGATTTCTTTTATGCATTATGCACCATTCTTTTCATTTTTTCTCTTTCATTCTCTCTCTATTTATCCCTTGCTTTCTATTTTTTATTTCTCTATATTTCGTTGATTTTTCTCTTTTTCTGCCTTTTTTTTCTATTTCTCACATTCGAAGACACCGATTGGTGAAAATTTATAGAATCGTCATCTACGGCGTTCCTTATAATTATCTTCTTGTTTAGCACGTTATTATTATTATTATTATTATTATTATTATTATTATTATTATTATTATTAATATTATTATTATTATTACCATTATGTAATTTTGTTTTAGTTTTTTTCTGTGCTACGCTATGCTCTGCTAGCATGCTTGGATAGCGGAGGGTGTTCGCCTTCGAATCGTGGGTGCGCGGGCTCCAATCTCACCCCCACTCCTGCCCCCCCCCCCCAGATTTTTTTGTTTTGGCAAGAATTCCTCTTCTTCCTCTCGCACTCATTCTCTCGCCCCTCAGAGTTATCGAAACCCGGCCCGGACAAATTGGCGTAGCTGTTATGAGAGCAGGGCAGAATATTAAGATGACGAGCGCACGTGTCGGTTCTTGATGACGATAATTTCTGGACCAATGCTCGGGAGTGGTCCGCCTCGGTGGATCAGCGGCAAGGTTGCTCGCCTTCTTACGCGGCGGTCGCATTTCGATGGATGGAAGAGAAATGGCAGCGGCCCGTGTTACGCGCCATATCAGTGCACGGTAAGAAACACCAGACGGCCGACATTCCCGGCGCCATCCTTAACGGCGTCTCCTATAACAATATCGTGTTTTTGTGACATAACACCTCATACATCTTTTATATAATTTTTGTGCTCTAAGTAAACAGCTCCACTGTTAAAACCCCGGTAAAATTTTCATTATGCCCTACAACATGGGATGTACGGGAAAAGTGCTTATCTGAACACGGTTGGCGCATAGGTTAAATCGAAAAATAGATTGGTGGAGTTTGTTTAGGTGGTCTAAGTACACTGATTGCCACGGTGTACGTAGTTCTACGCCATGGTAAGCTGGGTCACCTTGCTCAGGATTCGCCGTAAAGTATCAAAGAGAAAAAATTAACACGGGGAAAAGGGGGAAAAAGGAAATGGCAGATCCCATATACCCTGAAATTCGGTGTTATGCGATGAATGCGCAGGAAATATGAATGTGCTGTTTTTTCTTCGTTAATCGAAACGTTGCAAAATAAAGCTAAACATACGTACAAATACACTGAACAGCACAATGGCGTTGTGTGACCAGTTGTTTAGAGTCGCGCAACGATGCCAACGTCAACAGGAGTATTAGGAACACCAGAAGCGAGAAACTGATATGTAGTGCTTGTGCTCGCTAGGATGGTAGCCCTGGTTTGTGCTTCGTAGACCAACTTCAGTGTATGGTGCTTAACTGCAATCGGCGTCAACCCGACGTGGTGGCTGTATCACGGGAGTCCATATGTAATGTTTATAAAATGGGATAGCCACCACTGCAACCACAATTGATGTTTCACGAACATTAGGGCCTTTTAAAAAAGTAGTTCCAAGAGCTGGCGTGTCTCTGTTGTAGAGTACTGAACGGTATGCAGAATGCTGGGGTTAGATTCCTGCTGGAAACCTGACATTTATTCTTTGCATTTTTTTCAGTCAACGCTACCGGTGTCTTTTTTTCTTAACGCTGTTACGTTAAGATTACCAATGTCTGGTCTCGCTGTTCTTTGGGCAGGTTTACGCTGTCGATCACCTGCGGTGCATCCCGCTAACCTTGGCGCGTAGCCTACGGCTATGTTTCATACATATCTGGAAAAAGGGTTTGAAGACTTGAGTGACGCAGGCAGCGAACGAGATAGATAGATAGATAGATAGATAGATAGATAGATAGATAGATAGATAGATAGATAGATAGATAGATAGATAGATAGATAGATAGATAGATAGATAGATAGATAGATAGATAGATAGATAGATAGATAGATAGATGTAAACGCTCGAAGAGCTGCAGAATGGAAAGTAATGCTTCGCATTTAGTACGACAGCCCAACGCTGTTTATCAAGCAGTGACATTTGCTATGGCTGGCGCCTATTCTAGTGCACATATTTCAAACAGTGCTGTGTCGTCGAGTTTATTCCTTTTGTCTGTGTTTAGTTTTTGGACTATTTTACACTTTAAGGCGGGTGCTTAAATTTTTCTCATTTTCTTTCTCACAAAGGTCTGAATAAACACTTTGTTTTGAAGTAAGTCATAGAGAATAAAGCCCGAGATGTTAACCAGTTTAAGCTTGCCGTCTGAAACGCAGTACAGCATGTGCCACCGACATGAACCACCCTCTCCCGTTTCACAACAGCAATGGCTATGATGAAACGCGAAACATATCCGAATGAAAATAGGTCACAGCGTACAGCTTTCAACTCTCTTGTGTACTCACAGAAAGAGGGGTGTCCAGCGAACACTTTATTTTCGGCTGCATGCTCGTCGTACTCATATTTTAACTATTATTTTCTATTTTATTCCCTACTCCACTTCCTTAGTGGCTTTGTGAACTTCGCAACATCTCTTCACAGCTCGTGCATTACTCGAGGAAACCTGCATCTTTTCATACAGTTGATTCAATGCACTTCCTTGAGAATGATTCGCCAATCGAGTAGTCTAAAATGACATCCGTGATCTTGGAAGTGGCCGCAACGTAATGTGTTTTCCTGTGACGTGTCCCGCAGATGGTTTTGACGCTCTGACCGAAATTGAAATTCTCTTGCATCGCCCCCACTCTAGATTATATGACACCCTCCTTGTATTCCGGCTCACGTTTTTCTATTCAGTGAAATGAATCACGTAATAGCTACAGGCCTGCACTTGTCACCAGGTGGGCAGTTACATTTTTGCTCTTTATTTCGGCACGTCAACGTGAGAGCACTGCGCAAGGCGACAATCGATAGAAAGTATTCAATGAGCATTGGCGCGTCTAACAGTATATAGTCGCCCCTCTTTGAAACACGTTCTCTAAAAGTAGTAGCATATTTTCCAAACGCCGCGTAGAGAGTCGATGTTAGGGGCTGTCACCAAAGGTGAGTTCATTCTCCTATGTGCACACACGCCCATATATGTGCTCGGGGGAGAGGAGTACGGGTAATACTTGATGTTATGGAGAATTACTATTGTGGGAGTCGTTGCCGGAAACACGACCTTATGTCAGCCCACACGACTCTCATGGTGCAGTGAATACGCGTGTTCGTGTTCGTCCTGAAGCGAGCGCACTGACCATTTTAAGCTGCATATTCTATATTGTTGTCGTTAACTACAACACTGCCTTTTAAGATTTGGTTCCTGCTTTCTGAAGTCAATTATACTGCTTACGGCTGTGCCTAGTATACTGCTGGCTAGCATCTATAGTATATATATATATATATAGTCTGAGGAATACAAATTACGGAAGTTCTCACCAGCACCTACTAAACGCCTTAGTCCACGCAACCGGTTTATTTGGCCGAAACTTAACGGCTTGAAATAATTAAGTCAAGCGCACACACGTCTGCGGTGTAGCTTTTGACCGACATGGTTCTGTAGCTACTCTATGGTATATTTAAACTATTCCCTACGATTGCGACCCCCAAATAGTTGACATAGTCGCCCGTAACAGCACATATAAGCACACGTGCTTTCAGGGGCAAAGATCCTCATGTCATGGGTCATGCATTCGCGTTGTATGTAGTAGTAGTAATAGCAGCAGCAGCAGTAGTAGTGGTAGTAGTAGTAGTAGTAGTAGTAGTAGTAGTAGTAGTAGTAGTAGTAGTAGTAGTAGTAGTAGTAGTAGTAGTAGTAGGTAGCCACCTCTCGTTTAGTCCTTGGAATGTCCTCTGAATGACGGTACTTGTATATGATCAATATATGATAAAAAGATGCGAGATGGTGGTACTTGGTGTGTTCACGAGAAGGACAGACGGACGTGCCGACCGACCGATGCGCGGACGGACGGGTGGGCAGACGGACGCACGAACGAAAGCCCGCACGCACGTAGGGACAGACAGACAGACAGACAGACAGACAGACAGACAGACAGACAGACAGACAGACAGACAGACAGACAGACAGAGACAGACAGACAGACAGACAGACAGACAGACAGACAGACAGACAGACAGACAGACAGACAGACAGACAGACAGACAGACAGACAGACAGACAGACAGACAGACAGACAGACAGGCAGGTGGAGGGACGGACGAAAGCACGCACACACGGAAGCACAGACGGACGCATGGTGAACGCATGGATGGATGCACGGAAGGACTGATGGACGCTTCGCTCTCCTCATCATCATTCACTTCATGGATATACTATGATTTCTTTTTTTCTTGTAGAAGCCTGTGGCAGTCTGGCCTGGTGGACCGGTTTGTCTTTTACGTATATCAACGAGAATACGCCAAGCCTCTGTACATTGATTCCTTCAACATAACGAGAACTTTGAGAAAATAACAAATTCAGTAAGTCGAGTCACTGCAGTATATATAGGGGAACTTCGTCTTTGAACACATGAGGATTTCTTCTTTGGAGTAAAAGCATGGACTTGTGTTGAAAACAGAGATGTCACCGGCATACGAGATTTCAAACGCCATTGTGCCCGGCTAGTGGATGCTCTGCGTGGTGGCCAAGCTCATGGAATCGAAGCTTCGTTGGTATTTGAACTTGTTCCATTTTTTATTTTGGTACATGGGAGTGTTCTTGGGACGAAAACCAGCGCACATCGTCATGTGCTGGTGGGCTACTGTCATCGTTTAAACATAAATTTTTGGTGCTTTCGAAGCCTTGCATCCTTCATGCTCCCAGAATTCTTAAAGAACTTGCCGTCAAATGGCATTTTTGTGGCTGCAGTGCCTCACTTCTTTTTTTTGACAAGAACGACAACGATGTCTAAGTGAAGACTTCAGTGTTTATTTTGCCACCTAGCTCAATATTTCCGCTCATATATAAAGGAACGGTGCAGGGAAAGAAACCCGCAAGGTTGTGGGCTGAAATAAAATACGTCTAAAAGTACGCTGCCGTACTTCTTGGGTAGAGAAATTAAGGTCGATAACATGGTTTTGAAAAACTCATGGCTTTTTAGTAGTTCTGTACATGAGGAAAGAAGCACTCGATTCAGCGATGCCTGCGGCGATGGCGCATTGCAACTATTTGCTTCGTGGCATATCACTTAAAGATACCTAAATTCTGAAGTTCATGATCCAGATTCTTGGCACCTGCTGAATAAATAGACGTCTGTCACCACACTATCGCGCTACATTATTGGTTTTATCCAGAAAGCGAGAGAGGACAAATGGGAGTACTTCATTTGTACGTCGTACTTGGTTGACAATTTTATTTAGTATGAGTTACTAGTTACAAGAGGAAAATTCCCGTAGGAAGCAAACCACTTGATATTTCTTTGCGTCACTGGAGCAGCGACTGCGAGGTGCTTTCCTAAAGCCGCTTTTTGAAGACCGGACGTTTGCACTATCTCGACAGGCGGCTGGGATCTCGCCGCGTGCTTCGCGGCAGACAGCAAGAGAACTGCGTTGCTCCTTGCTGCAGCCATGTTTTCTTTGATCAGCGTTTTGTAAAGTTACGTGGCATCGTACCTAAAAGAGCTAGCTGCTAGCGTTGTTTCACATAGCATTCCAAATTTTTGTTATCGCATTGATTGGTTTGTTCAGTTTGGCTAACGTAAAGGTTGCAATGAAATTATGAATATTTTCATTAGACAGAATGCTTAGTCCATGGACATCAGAGGTCCTCAAAAAAGAGATAAGAGTTTTTAGCGCCTCTTTCAATAAATCGCCATTTAAAATGAGTATACTTGCAAGTTGCAACCATATTACGTGTGTGCATGGCACTTTTATGCATCACAGCTTCGGAGGGTGTGTTAAAACGAGAACTTTTGAGCCTATGGAAGCTAATTTTTTCTTTAAACGTTATTTAAATCCTAACAATGGAGAGCAAAGTGGTAGTTAAGGTCAAGGACAAGCAACAATCTCTTCATTTTCTTTATAACATCGAAGCTATCGAATCTCGGGGTAAAGCGAATGACCACAAAAAACTGTCATCCTCATGAACGAGTATGTGCCACAGGAAGTGGGAAAATAACCCCACTGGTTTTCTAAAATGAAGGCGGCTGCCGTTGAGACGAGAAATGGCTGCGATGGCCCGACTACGTACACGAGAGAATAGAAGGGAACGAGAAAGGCAATGTCAACTGCTAGAAGACCCCGAAGTGCGGAAATCCCTTCGACAACGACAACGTATACCCGTAGAGCTGCGAGAGGTGTGAACGCTCAGTTTCAGAGCCAGTTTCTGCCCCTGGAGTTTGGACACCGATGTCGTCTCTGTGGCTCTCTGTGGATCAACTCACTCGAACATTTGAGCACGAAGCTAAAAACAACCTAACATCACCTAGCTAAAGCTCAGTAATAAACTAGACACAACCTAGAAGCAACCTAGCATCATCAAGCTAAACCTTAGAAGCAACGAGATTTGTATTCAGAATCTTTCAGTTTCGCTGTTTCAAGCGTCGTGCAACTGTGCAAGCTTCGTTTTTTTTTTTCAATAAAAAGAACTGTTCGGTAGATGGTGAAGTGGCAGCGATGCTGCTCCGCAATACGCCAGATGCAGTGATTTCAAAAATCTCGGCAAGATGAAGGCCTCGTACATGTACGAAGCCTATAAGCCGTTTTTTGTCGCCTTCGTAGTCACCCACCTCTGCTCCATCAGTGTTTGCTTGCTGGATCTGTTTGTGCTAACCGAGGGTCGTAATATACGATCCCTAGTTTGGCCCAAAGCCGACAGGTAAATAACGCCAGAAGGTGATAGGCGTCGGCGGCGGCTCGAAAAGCCGAGTTGCGCGGCAACCTGCCGATGCCGCCGAAAATAAACGACTTTTCGACACCCCGAACGCCCCCGGCAACGTCGCCAATGAATTTTGGCGGTTGGGCAAAATGAAAACTTAGTGGGGAACCGCATCGTGCTTCACAGGAGAGATTCGACAGCGGTGTTACAACAGAAAGACAAAAAAAAAAAAACACGTTTCACTGCTGCCATTTTGCACTTGTGGCAGCAGAATTTCTATCTGTGATCGAGGCATTCGCTATTGCACCGTTCTCTTTATTAAAAGTTGGGATTTATTTTGTTTTAGTACCTTCACTGCGCGGCTCCAGGTGTGCATGATTATAGCACGCGCATGTGTATGTGTGTTTCTCTGTTTGGCAATGTTGGATTTAGGTGTAATTTTTCTTCACCTATTTGCTCACTTGAGGCTGTATCGTTACAAACATACTGTTTAAGCCACTGATTTGCTAAATTAAGTACGTCGTTCATGTACTTTGATTGAGCTTATTGCTACAGCACTCGTCATCACATTTATACTAATGAAGTGTCACGAGAACGGAGAGACTGGCAGCAAATGAAGCGATGGACTTGAAGTAAACCATTGCCCTGTCATATTTTATCGGACAAGGTAAAGAAATAGAGAGAGAAGAAAAGCGGGAGCATTACTCACAATCGCATTGCCAAGGGCAGCACAGCTAGAAGGGAAGGAAGCAACAATAGGGAAAAGGCAGGGATTGATTGATTGATTGATATGTGGAGTTCAACGTCTCAAAACCACCATATGATTATGAGAGACGCCGTAGTAGAGGGCTCCGGAAATTTCGACCACCTGGGGTTCTTTAACGTGCACCCAAGTCTGAGCACATGGGCCTACAGCATTTTCGCCTCCATCGAAAATGCAGCCGCCGCGATTGGGATTCCATCCCGCAACCTGCGAGTCAGCAGCTGAGTACCTTAGCCACTAGACCTCGGCGGTGGGGCAAACACACGATGCTGATGTTTGTTTATGCAATCATTTTAAATGAAACGTGAGAATGATAGGAGGAGCCAAAAGTGTTATTTTCAAGTGTTATTTTTGGTAAGCATATATCCACATTGTTAATGTTTGGTGAAGGCAGACACGAAGAAAGGTTCATTGCACTGCAAGACGCAAAAATACAGCTGCCATATCATGATTATAAATTATAAAAATGTTTGTAATTATAATTTGATTATAATTTATGATTATAATTAATAAAAAAGACGCTTACGCTCGGCTTCTTTTACTAGCATCTTGTCGGTGTTACCCGCGCGCCATCTGCATTCTCGAACACGATCGGACGCATGGACTCATGCATGGACGGAAGGATACATGGATGGATGGATGGACAGAAGCTTTGCCCCACTTGCCATCTTTTAACTCCACGGATATGCTTTAATTTTTGGGGGCGAAGCTCCTTAAGGTGTGGGTCTGCCCATCCTCCGTAGTTGTGGTACGTAGCCACCGGGATGCGAGATGGGACATGGTGGTACTTGAAGTGTTCACTAGATGAACGCATGAACGGATGGAGAGACAGACTAGAAGACGGACGGACAGATGGACGGACACGCGGACTTTACGGGCGGATGGACGCACGGACAGACGGACAGACGCATAGATGGACGCACGGATGGTCGCGCACACGGATGGAAGTAAGAACGAACGGACAGATGGAAGCACAGACGGGCCCACGGACGCGTCGCCCCACTCATCATCATTCACTGCGTGGATATGCTGTGATTTTTTTTTTTCGTACTTAAGGCCCGATGTTTTAAGCCTCGACTTTTCACGCCTTCGTTGTTGAAAGAACAGTAATAATATTGCGCAGGAAGTAATGATACAGAGCAGCCATGCTCAGACCGACACTTTACGGTCGTATAGGAAACAAAAGTAATAAATAATGGTCACATTATCTTCGGTCTGTGAAACACAATATAAGCATAACAATGACAATAACTCGAACCGAAACATTCGTAGCACGCATAATGGTGGCTAAAAATGAAATTCGAACTCGAGGCGTGAAAGGGGCTTATCATGACGAGGAAACACAGGAACTTTTATTGTTGCAACAGCTGAGCCAAGGAAGAAAAAGCGGGCACGACAAAACAACTGCTTGAGAGAAGAAAGGGCGTATCTGGTCATTACAGCCGCGAGAGTTCGATCAGCAGCAGCAGCGTCTCGAGTGTGGCCATCGGGAAAGGCTAAGTGGCTGGCGCGTCTCCGCTTCCCCTTTGTATCCGAAATCCCACGGCCTAGCGTGAGATGTAATTACGGAGCTCGACATTGCCACCATCACTGGCTATTATACATTGAAGTGTCGATCCCACTGTTTCACTCCACCCGAACTACTGCGGAACAACACGCGCAAGTGCACGGGTACGCACGCACATGAACGAAGACGCCCGTGTGAGCATTAACGAACACACACACACACACAAAAGAAGTCCGCAAGAAATAGCGTTACAGCTGCAGGATAAAGGCTTGCCGCTGGTATCAGTAAGAACATTCTACTAAGTAAGCACAGAAAGTTGAAAATCCCACGGTTGCATTGTTTGTCAAACTAAACACCACGTTTTTCATTGTTTTGTCCTCCTTAAAGGATCCATTTCTTTGTAACGGTAGCCCCAGTACGTTTTTTTTTCAATATTTGTGTTGCAGTGCAGCAGCTTTGACATCGGAGGTACTCGATCGATATTTTTACCTATCTATCCTTTGTGTTGTAAACAAGCAAATGCTTTTATTCTGTAGATGTCAGTGCAAGCCCTACCTCTACAATCAGTTTTCAGGCCTCTAACTTGTGATTTGCTCAGGGAGACAAGTTTACACGTGAGTATAGTACAATTTACGAAAAGTTGGTCAGTTGAAGAACGCGAAAAACAGGACCATAGTGTTTGACCTCACAAGATCACTTATAAGACAGCCAAATAGAAACTTTTCAAAAGTTTTTCTTGGTAAACTCGTCGTCATCCATAGGAAGGGTGGCAAGTATAATGAGGTTGTACCACAAGCTACCAATTAATTTTACTGAAAAGTTTCAATATGGCTTTAGTCAAGGAAGCCAAGAACAGTAAGGCTTTGTAAATAAATAAAAGTAAAAATGGGTGTGGTGTATACATTTAAACTGAAACTGGCGACCCAATAAATGGATGTCACGTTAACCACAGCCGAGGCAAGAGGGTCAAACTGAAGTGATGTTTTTCCACCAAATTGTGTTTTTCCACCGAATTTTCTGTCAGCCTCTTCGGTGTGATACTCCTAAGCATGACTTAATGCCAAGAACACGACTTCCTCTACGTATATTTTGCCGCCGCTAGGTTGAAAGCAGAGACTCAGATGTGAGCTCACTTTATGCAAGTGTGCGCCTGGTAGGGCTACCATAATTTGCCAAACATTAATAAAACAAGCCCAGTACCTAACACATTTGATGCGGGCTGTATAAACACTTGATCGGTTCTAAATAGAATGATGTGCGTACGTGCCCCCCCCCCCCCCCACTTCCCGCAAAAGCATGCAGCCCTGCCCCATCTTCTTCTTCAGCATCAAGTAAAATCATTACCATGCTCTGGTTTTGCTTCTTTACCACAATGAATGAGGCACAATAGATGTGAGGCATGAATCAATTCAGTGCTTCCACTAAGGAATAAACAAAAAAAGCTGTTTATTTTCTTTTTTAATAGTGACACTGAAGCCTGAAAAACGAAAACAAAACCCGTCCAACATGGTGAGTAATTTCGCTGCCAATGCGTAAGAATTCGGCACCTTTTTACTGTCGCAATTGCTGACAGTTCTCAAAAACGTGCCAAAAAGTAGCAAGACACTGAAGGCAAACAAACAATGAACTAATACGCTTAAATTTACTACAACCTTCTTGTCATCGAATACAGCAGCGTGCTGCACGACACGCTTTATGACTTCTCTGATGACTTAATGCCCTATGAGCGTACGGAAGACGCGCCCCGTATAATTCCCAAGCTCAGGAGAGGACGGCAGCCTAGACGAGTCGCCGTTGGAGACAGCGGGAGGACACCGCCACCTTGCAAGGCGCCTTGCCGTGGAGAGGAGCTGAGTGCGACCAACTATCCCTGTTTGTCGTATTGTCTCGTACAAGGTTCTCTACGAAAGCGTTCAGTGCTCTTAGTATACTATCGTTTTGGATCGTTAGATGCCGTCTTGCTTTGCTGAAACCACACTCTCCAGTGGCACAAAAAAAAAATAACGAAGAAAGAGAAGAGAATGTGCCTCACTGTATCCATGTCCCCTGTGAGTTTTCTCCTTCTGAGCAACCAACAAACTAATTTTATTTCGTTGCCTTTTCATAGAACACCACGTCCGTTTGAACTCCCTCGTGCCTGCGGAGTGGTGAACTTTCTGGGTTGAGGGAAAGTTGCGCCAGGACACTCTTGGGCAACCCTTTGTCACTTTCGTGCCGCTTGAAGGATTGCCCAACCTGACAAAAGCAGTTGCCCCGAGAACAAGGTTGCACTGCAGCCTAATGTCTTCACTTACCATGCACCATGCTTTTTCATTGTGTTACGACAGATGCCTTTTGCTATTTCTTATCAAGTGAACAACGGGGCGCGCGAAACTTGGGGTTAATTATACCTGGCTCGGATATACAACGTCTTTCGGACTCAGCAAGGGTAACAAATGATTGCACGCAGTACAGATCGCCGGAATAATACGAAAAGTGGCCCTTTCCTTGAAAGCAAAAGCCTTAATCCTAACGAAAAACAGAACTATGATATATTAATGACATTTGCTGCAATCAGCCAGGGGACGCCGCCATGAATGAAATGGAAAAGGTTTATTCAGGTCCCGCGAAACTATTACACTAAATATGAACAACCGTTAAGTGGTGTCTACCCTTTCTTTTGTTTTTTTTTCTTTTTACTCTTATCTTTAGATCGACTATTCATTCACTCTTCCGTGCAGGATAGTGTTTCAGCATATTTTATCGGGTTAACAAGCATGTGTTTTTCTCGTCTCAGCTTTTCTTTCGTGAAGAAAGGAAGACGCGGTTAGTATCAGTTAGGGTGATTGCGAGCGCGTGTTGCAACCAACATGGAGGGATATTTTCCTGAATCGGCCAAATAACGTTGTATAACTCAATATATCAACTTGACTAATGTTAATCATTGTCAACGTAACTACTAAGGAATTAGCTACTTGACGGTGTATATAGCAGGTGAAACCAACTATACTGTACGCTCTGTAAAAGGACAAAAGGGAGACAAAGGGAAAAAAATTGGGGACCCTAAAGCTTTGCCTTTAGGAGTTGAACGTGACAGCGACATCCTGTTCCTAGTGCGTATTTCAAACACTAATACCCCCGTCACACGTGGCAACCTAAGTACATTTCCAGCGAGTACTCTTAGCCGCGAGTGTCATTTGAGCCCTGTCAGACGAGCAAGTATAGCGTCACTCGCTGCAAAGTGCACTTACCGGCAAGTGCGTTCCACAACCTCACTTCGCTGTGACCAAGTGTGTAGCCTCGGTATACCAGTGGCTTGCGCAGAAATACGCTCTTACCTAAAGTGGCGCTCATACTATTTTTTAACTATTTTTTGTTATAACGGATTCTGTTATATACTAAAACGAGTCATAAATAGAAAACAATTCTCGCTGCTCTCTTTTTCAAGCTGTTTGCGGCCACGTCCGCTACAGGGATGTGACAGCACGTGTTGTGCAATGGCTGCATCATCACGTTGTTCACTTCCAGGCGCACTATAGCACATGCGCAGGCGAGTCGTTCTCTAGTCGTTTACGATGGCGTGTGCCAGTGGTGCTATTTCCACGAAGACAACGTGGTCCGACGATGAGACACGGGCACAAAAGTAACAAATATATATTGTTCTACAAACCCAACACTCGCAACTGCCATCACTTCCAAAGTACACTTCACTTTCTCGTGTAGAAGCGAACCGCCAAAATGACACTTTGTGAGCGTAAGTATACACTTGCTCAAAGTGCACTTAAGTTGCCACGTGTGACAGGGTTATTAGTGCATGAAACCTTTTCGAATTCGATATGCACCCACTATACGTGGCCTTAGGGGAATAGGTGCAGTAGCGTGTTTGCCTTTTGTAGTGGGGTACCGGCTTTCAACCGCGGAGCTATTATGATAATAACATAGTCTGACGCCCATTGGTACCACGCATTATCACTGCAATATTTGACGTTGCACTGTGAAACATGTATACAGGACGCGTGTGTTTGCAAAGCATGAGAGCTACTATCCCTGCATGTCTAAGCAGGACAAGGTTTTTCTTTTGTATTTACTGTGGTCACGTTTGCCAGATCCCTCATCAGTACCACCTCTTTTGCCTCCCAGACCACATGCCGTGGGAAAGGCTGTAAAGGACAAAGCCAGTGAGCATACCCTAACTGCGACAGAGTGGCCTGCACTTCAAAGGGAAGCAGCATCAAGCGAACCGAAGAAGTTTCATGACGGCCAGTCCGCGATCCCGGTTCGAGATCTTTGCAACCAAGACAGGCAAGTGACTGCAACCGTGCAATCATTAATTGCCACGATTCGCACGCTACTGAGCAGCATACAATCTCCATCTGCTAAGAGTGCACTGCAAATACTGGATGCACTGAATCCAGTTCTTTCTAACTTCGTATAAGCACAATGGCTCAACAAAATCTCATCTTCCACACTGAAGTTAAAAGTGCCTCGATTTTTCAGTGGAATGCCAGAGGCATGAAGTCCCGTATCTCGGACTTTCGCCAATTCGTTCGGGCCAATCAATTCCCTATACTTGTCATATGTGAACCATACGTATCAACGCCTTATAGATTGTCCGGTTATGAAGCTTTTTGTTCAGCCGCTTGCGAAGAACGAAGCAAAGTAATTGTTTACATTCGCACAGACTTGACTTATCTTTCGCACCCAATAAGTTCAAATGACGACAATCAGTACGTGTGTCTTCGTGTAAAGAAGAATGCAGTTTCGTTCACGCTTATTGGTGGATATGTATCTCCATCATCGCGCTTTGACTGCGACAGATTAAAAGACATCCTAATGAGAACCGATGGGCCTTGGATCATCACCGGTGACTTTAACGCCCATCACATGCTTTGGGGGAGCACTAGGATGAATGTCAGGGGCCGGAACATTGTTACATTCGCTTCCGATTACGACCTTTTCATCATGAACGATGGTACCCCCACATATCTGCGGGGTCTCACGTATGGCAGTTGCCTTGACCTGACATTGGTGTCACGGTGCTTCTCTCACAAAGTTAAGTGGTTTTGCGATATTGAGACTCATGGGAGTGATCACATACTCACCTACGTGACGATCGATGGTATCATAAAAACTTTCTCTTCCGGTGTTGCAATTGGCACTGATTGGTCGATGTTTGCATCGCGTGTTGAGAACGCTTGCCAAGAAGTCCTCGCCTGCAGCCTGGAAAATACCATAGCGGAAGCTATGCAAGCGTCCAAATGTAAATTACCATTTTCGTCTAAAATAACACAGTTTGACATTGAACTGGAAAAATTACGAGCTATAAGAAGGCGTGCTGAACGACGATACAGACGCACAAGATCAATTTACGATCTGAGGGAAGCAAGGCGGCTCCAGAAAAAGATTCAATGACGCATTTACAAACTGGAGAGCGAACGCTGGAAAGCATTCTGCGAATCTCTAGACCCTCATAAACCGCTGTCATATATCTGGAGAACAGTTCGTGGTCTTCGCTCCTCTCCGCAACAACGGCACCCTTTTAAAGATTTGGCACCCCATCATGGAAAAACAGAACTCGAGGTGGCTGAAGAATTTTGCACGAGAGTTGCCGGGAATATTATGAACGAGAGCATCGACGCCGTGATCGTTCCGGAGACGCGATTACCAGAAATGGACATTCCGTTCACCATGGAAGAACTGGAAGGTGCGTTAGTCGCTTCTAAGCGCATGTCATCGCCAGGTCCTGGTGGTATTACTTATAGTGCGTTGGGACACCTTAGACAAAAAGCCAGAAAAGAACTTTTAACATGCTTCAACAACTCCTGGCTCAGCGGCAGCGTTCCCCGAGAATGGAAAATAAGTCGATTAATACCACTTTTGAAATCGGGAAAATCACCATTGGACTTGACAGCGTATCGCCCTGTTGCCCTCGCAAGCTGCCTTGGAAAAGTGATGGAAAGAATGGTTCTATTTCGTCTCGAGTGGTATTTGGAACGGTACACCAAATACCCTTCTTGCATGGCAGGCTTTCGTCGGGGCCACTCCTTCATTGACTGTGTCCTTGACTTATCGACATTTGTTCAACAAGAAAAAAGTCGCAAGCGCATATCAGTGGCACTCTTTCTTGGCGTGAAGGGTGCATATGATAATGTAGCTCACGATGCCATCCTCACTTCTCTCGCAGCAATGGGCATTGGTGGACGAATGTTTCAATGGATAAAGGTTATGTAACTGGCAGGGGTTTCTTTGTACAAATATATGAGGGTACAACTGCCCAGCATTACACCTAATGCAGAATACCTCAGGGAGGTGTTTTAAGCCCCACATTGTTCAACGTGGCCCTCATTGGTCTGGTGAAGGTTCTGCCAAAGTCAGTGTGCCTATCCATATACGCCGATGATATTTGCCTCTGGAGTGCTGCAGTTACTCGCCCTCAGGTGCGTGCACGAATACAGCGGGCAGCAACCCTCACAACAGCCTACTTTCAGAAACAAGGCCTAAATATATCAACTGTGAAGTGCGCGTTGATGGCGTTTACGCGCAAACCAATGACGCCATACCCTGTTTACATCAATGGGCAGAGTGTCAAATATGCACGGACGCATCGTTTCTTGGGCATAATAATCGACAGAAGTCTTTCGTGGAGCCCACATTGTGTGTACTTGAAGAAGAGACTGCTATCTATTGTGCATATCATGAAATTCTTGTGCGGTAAAGCATGGGGAACTTCTGTGGCCTCCATGCTACAACTGTACAGGACCCTATTTCTGGGTCTATTGCACTACAGCTTGCCGGTACTGACTAACACTTGCAAATCGAATACTCATTCATTGGAGAGTTTGCAGGGTCAGGCACTGCGTATCTGCCTAGGACTGCCCCGATGCGCTTCTACTTGTGCCACAATCATGCTTGCCAAGGCCATCCGGTCAGGACATATATAGTTGTGGAGTGCCTCAGAGCGTACATTCGACATACTAGCCGTGTCCCCGACCACCACGTGGCCCTTCTACCTTCCGGAAGACCACGTGCTACGTTTTCAGACGTCATAGCCAAGAACCTAAACAGCATTCCATCAGGATATACGCCAGCTGCGAGAACGGCATGTCCTGTGTGGTGCCTCGACCAGCCGCAAGTACGTCTAGAAATTCCGGGAATCAAAAAGAAAAGCAGTCATTCCAGAGTAGCATTGAAGCAAGCAACACTGCTATTATTACATGAGTTGTACATAGACCGAACGCAGATATACACTGATGGGTCCGTCTTGTCCCGCAGCTCATCAGGTGCCGCTGTAATTCCGGCTGCAGAAATGACAATCAAGTTGAAGTTGTCGCATATGACTACATCTACGGCATAAGAGCTTGCTGCTATAAGGGCTGCTTTACAATATCTCGTTCAAGAACGTCCAGAAAAATGGGTAATATTCTGTGATTCGAAGGCAGCGCTTCAGAGTTTGCAGTCTGCCATGTGTAGGAGGAGTCATGACCAACTGGTACAAGAAATAAGACATTGCCATCATGAAGCTCTAGCACGAGGGCATGATATTATATATCAATGGCTGCCTGGACATATCGGTATTACCGGAAATCAATTAGCCGATGATGCAGCCCGCTCAGCCCATGAAGACACCCGTGTAGTCCCGATTCCTCTATCAAGGAATGATGCAGGAAGACAACTTTACCTGCTGGCTCGAGATCTCACACGCACGTTCTGGTTGTCTACGAGCTTCCAAATGTGTCAATTTTATGAACTGGATCCTTCGCTCAAGCTAAAGCTACCATCACAACTTTCCCGCTCCGATGCGACACTGTTATGCCGCCTTTGGTTGGGTGTTGCATTTACAAAGGTGTACTCTTTTCGCATTGGTATGGCAGACACTCCTAGATGCGACTACTGCGGAGCTGAAGAGACCATCGAACACGTCCTGTGCAGCTGCGCTTGCTACGACACACAGCGATGCCAGCTCCGGATGGTTTTGAATCGACTTGACCCCGGACCATTTTGTGTGCAGAAGATACTAGGACCTTGGGCATCTGCCTCAGTTGCGCAGAAAGCAACTAAAGCACTGCTACTTTACCTAAAGTCAACAAACCTGAGCGACCGCCTGTAAACTGTGTGTGCTCCCCGAGTGTGCTCGTGATTGTGTGTGCCTTCTCATCTTTCTGCAACCTCTTTTCTCCCCTTTATCCCTTCCCCAGTGCAGGGTAGCAAACCGGATGTGCATCTGGTTAACCTCCCTGCCTTTCCTTGCATCTTTATCTCTCTCTCTCTCTCTCTCTACTGTGGTCACAAGCAGAGGCGTGGCCGTGTAGTAGAACATCCTCTTGCCACGCAAACAACTCGGGTTCGATACCCACTCGAACCCAAACAACTCTGGTTTGGTCCCCACTGTGCTCCAGGGATTTATATAACATTCATTTTATTTCTCCGACATGACCTCTTTAACGCTATCGCGTTAAAATGATTAAAGAAAGGCAGGGAGCTTAACCATAGCTGAGACCGGTAGGCTACCTTGCACTCGGAAAGGGGTATGGAGAATATAGATCAGAGAGAAGGGGAGAGAAAATTCACTGTTGCCGTCGACGTAACGGCAGTTCAGCGCTTAACATCCCAGATGGTGACTCAGCCCCATGACTTTACAGAGCAGTGAATTTGTTGCCTTACGCAACTTGTATGCGTGGTCCCATGCACTCGAAATCTGGTAGGGTGGCGCTGATAGTGTTCTCAAGCAACAGACTTCTGGAAGCGTTCGAGAAGTAGAGGGATGGTGTCTAGCGGTTGCAACCAGCTTCGAGCTATCGGTGTCTACATCTTGCAAGCTCAGCCACACGCGAAAATGCTTCACAAATTTGTTGCTGACCATGCGAAAAACTTCTCCCTCTTCGTGCGTCAGCTTACGAGGTACCAATGACGTGTCCCTCACGGACAAATTCTCATGTCGCTCGAGGTGGGTGTGGCCTGGCCGCGACAATAGGCTTGACATTGGCGTCTCGTACATAAATGTGTGCATTGATTAATGACATGCTGTGGCCGTAAATAACACAAACACAAGTAAAGGAACACACAAGGACAAGCACAAGTGGCACTTCCAACTAAAGTAGACCGACGCAAACCCAGGCTTAAGTAACAACATACAGACATGTGCAGTCTACACACTGCCTTATGCTATTCATGCAAATATCAAACAATCTCTTCTCCAATACGTACAACGTCACCGACGGTACGCTGATACACCTTTCACCTTTCTTTTCAATGTAATAAGCTTCCATCAACTCACGCGCAGTATTATACCTACTTCTGCCTAGAATCTTAAACTCATTAAAACGTGGTATACACCCACAGGCTTTACAATGCATAGACAAATGCACCGAGCCACACTTCATTAGATTTAATTCATACTCCCTAACCCGTTCATTAATACAGCGCCCGGTAGTCCCGATGTACGGGTTGCCACAAGAAAAGGGAATCTCATAAACAACGCCTTTGGCACATTTATCGTACATCGTGCCATGTTTCTTGCCACATCCCTGCTAGTTTAAGGAAGGTCGTTTTTTTGTGTGTTCCATGAGATGATGCAAGGCACGGGACTTTTTTTTTCACAGTAAGAACTTGCTAATACCTCTCGACATACTAACGGTTAGGCTGAGTTGGCGCAGAGCCTTGATTTATTCTTTCGCTAAGTCTCTACGGAGCTTACTGTGTAGTTAGTCTTGATGAAACGAGCTAAAAATTTAGCAAGAAGCACTTCAAAATGAAAAAGAAAAGGTGTTTCAGCTCCACTGATGTTGAAAATTGTAGAAGGGTTAAGCATGCAGTGTGCGCCAGTAGGAGCTCGTATTTGCCTAGATTTAAAAAAAGCAAGGACAAGAAGTAATATGCAAGAAGTCAAGTATTGAACGAGCAGTGAGAGGGAAAGTACAAGGATTTGGAGTTTCGCTTCAAAATAAATTCGAGGCACTAAATGAGGTAATCGCCATTAGAATTGACACAATTAACGATAATATTGCTAGTATCATCAAAGAGTGTGCAATGGAAGCAGGAGGTACCGTCACTAAACAGGACACTAGCAAACTATTTCAGGAGACCAAAAATCTTATTACAAAACAAGAAACCATGAAAGCCTCAAATTCAACCGAAAAAATAGAGGTATGTGGAGCTATAGAAGTTAATCAATAGGCGTAATGTAGCTGACATCAGAAGGTATAACATAGAGAGAATTGTGCAGGCTGAAAAAATTGGCAGAAGCCTAAAAGGTGCGAGGGAAAACTTGTGCATAGGCAAAAAACGGATGTATGCATTGAGGAACAAGGAAGGTAATGTCATAACCAATCTAGATTTGACAGTCTAGGTGGCGAAGGAATTCTACAACGAGCTGTACAGAAGCTAAAACAACCAGGATGGTATTGTGAAACACAATAATAGTCCTGGGGAATTAGGCATTCTACCAGTAATGACAAGGGAAGTAAACAAAGCCCTACAAAGAATGCAGAGAGGCAAAGTAACTGATAAGGATAAAATAACAACGGGCCTCCTGAAAGATGGCGGAGAAATTGTGTTATAAAAACTGGCCACCTTATTTACGAAGTGTCTCTTGACAGTAAGCGTACCTAAATCTTGGATGAACGCCAACATCATCGTAATCCATAAGAAAGAAGATGTTAAGAACTTGGAAAAATTACAGGCCAATCAGCTTACTGTCCGTGCTCTAAAAATATTTTCAAAAATAATAGATAATATAATTAAGGCGTCTTTAGAGTTCAATCAACCAAAATACCAAGCGGGATTTCGTGCAGGCTACTCCACAGTAGACCATAATCATATTAACAATCAGGTAATAGAGAAATGCGTGGAATACAACCAACCCCTATACATTGCCTTCATAGATTACGAGAAGGCGTTTGACTCCGTTGAGATATCAGCAGTATTGCAGCCACTGCGGAATCAGGGCATCAAAGAACCCTACATAAACATACTGGAAGAAATCTACAGTGGATTAACAGCCATCATAGTTCTCCATAAACAAAGCGACAGAATCCCAAATGTGAAGGGTGTATGGGAGAGAGACACGGCTATTCACCATGTGTTTACAGGAGGTTTCCAGGACGCTAGATTGAGAAGAGTTAGGGATAAGAGTTGATGGAGAGTATCTTAGTAACTTGCGATTCACTGATGACATTGCCTTGAGTAACTCAGGGGTTGAATTACAGCTCATGATTACTGAACTGGACACGGAAAGTAAAAAAGTAATTGATTGATATGTGGGATATAACGTTTCAAAACCACCATATGAGTATGAGAGACGCCGTAGTGGAGGGTTCCGGGAATTTCGACCACATGGGAAAGCAGAAAAGTAGGTGTGAAATTTAATATGCACAAATTAAAGTAATGTGCAACAGTCTTTGCATAAAACAGCACTTTTCGATAGGCGAAGAGATGCTGAAGTTGTAAAGAAATATGGCTAGTAACTGCGGAGCCGAACCACGAGAATGAAATAACTAGAATAAGGATGGGGTGGATCAGATTCGGCAAGCCTTCTCAAATCATGAATAGTTATCTGCCACTAACGCTCAAGAGGAAGGTATAAAACAGCTGCATCTTGCCAGTACTTACCTGCGGAAGAGAATCCTGGAGGCTGACAAAAAGGATTCAGCTTAATTTGAGAACGACGCAGCGAGTGATAGAAAGTAAAATGATTGGTGTAACCCTAAGATACAAGAAAAGAGCAGAGTTTGTCAGGGAACAAGCCGACGTTAGAGATATTATAGTTGAAATCAAGAAGAAGAAAAAGAAGAAGTGGGCATGGGCCGAGCCAGTAGCACGTAAGCAGGGCAACCGCTGGTCATTAGGGGAACTGACTGGATTGCCGCAGAAGGCAAACGCACGAAGGGGAAACAGAAAGTTAGGTGGGCCGATGAGATTAAAAAGTTCGCAGCTATAACGTGGCAACGGAAAGCACAAGACCGGGTTGTTTGGGGAATCTTGGGAGATGCCTTTGCCCTGCAGTGGGCGTAGGCAGGCTGGTGATGATGATGACTATGGTTATGGTGATAATGTACGCCAGTGCTTGTCGCAGCAAAGTTATTTTACTGCTTCAATCACCACCCGTTCACTAAGGTACCATTACTTTGAATATAGGTTTCAAGAAGAGGTGTTTGAAATAAACGAATTCGCCGTATAGATGTAAGTTTGTGTCTCTGGCTTTATATAAGAAGCACGGGTGCGTCGGTGAATTTTGTCGGACATTCTGGCACCTCCGCTAAGGAAAACAATGTTTAGGCAGTAACGACGAACATTCAACTCGCAATACGCACGGTATAGACAAGTGGTGAATCGTGGGATTTACCCAATTTTCGTGTCACATACTCGTTTGTAATGGACTATGGACGACATGGCCCAATGACAAGCCAAGATTCTACAGTGCTTCGCAGCAGTGAGTTTCGATTAGGGATTGTACAGGTTGTCTTCCTTGTTCCTATCTTCAAGCCCTATATGCCCTGTTCGAATGCTTTTAAACAACGAGCACGAAAAGCCGTACTTTCGGGCATTATTGAGCGGTCAAGCTCTGTCACTGTGTCTCGCTGAAGGCTCAATGAAAACGAAACTACGTGACGTACCGTCGTTATTACCATTCACCCCCCCCCCCCCTATATTTAGCAAACCATGCGGAACCCATGGAAATACACTACCAAGGAAAACCGATATAACACTCTACCTGAACTTTGCGGGTGGAGCCTGCGTGCCAGGAATATCAAAAGAAGGCTGCTCCGTTTTCACGTCGAAGCTCTTGCCCACTTTTCTGACCTCATCTCAATCCGCGATGCGCATACTAAATGATGCCAACTCCGAGGCCCACAGCCGAGGGAATTACAGCGCTTGTGTTTTTTTCTGTGTGTAAGCTATATATAAAGAGAATTAGGGTTATTTCCTTTAAATCCGAGCAAATTACTCGCTACAATGAAATGGTTGTGTAAAGAGCGAGTAAAAGTAACATTTAAAGGCACATTCTGTAAAGCCGAGGTGGAAACGGGGAAAAGGGAATTGTTTTAAGTCACATGAGCACAAGTACGCCTGCAAAGTGTGAACTTCTAAGCAAAATAAACGAATGTGCACTCAGAAAGTAGACATTAAGGCTATCCTATTTTTCGAAGTAAGTAAACATTTACAGCATAGCCGAGTCACGAATACTGCTTCCTTGATAAGAGACAGGCAAATAAAATAGAACTTCCAGAAATAAGCTCCTCATACGCCTACTAACTGCTGCATCTTACCGGTACTTACCTACGGAGCAGAAACCTGGAGGCTTACAAAGAGGGTTCTGCTTAAATTTATACGACGCAGCGAGCGATGGAAATTGATAGGTGTAACTTTAAAAGACAAAAAGAGAGCAGAGTGGATCAGGGAACAAACCGGGATTCAGGATAACATAGTTGAAATCAAGAAGTAAAAAAATAGACGTGGGCCGGCCCGCTGCGCGTAGGCGAGATAACCGCTGGTCATTAAGGGTAACTGATTGTATTCCCAGAAAAGGCAAACGCACGAAGAGGAGACGGAAGCACAGAGGACAAGACCAAGTTGATTGGCGGATCATGGGAGAGGTTTTTGCTCTGCAGTGGGCCTAGTCAGGCTGCTGATGATGATGAACGTTGGGATCAAGGCTGAAACCCCAAAACACTGAATCCTCTCAGGGTGCAGCGAGAGATGCGCAAGCGAGACAGAAAACGTCTTGCCGCTTTCACGGCGTATGCTACGAGCTATGCATCTCTCCTTCCTCGAGCATTGTGTGGTGTATGCATAACCACAGAATCAAGTTTCCTCCTTCAGACGCGCTTTTAACAGGAATATAATATCGACGCACGAAAAAGAAAACAGAGTGAAACTACTTTTATTTCCTAAGTTTTGTTTGGCCCTTCGCAAGCCCCATGAAACCACACAGCATGGTATCATACGTGCATATATTCGTATCAAAAGCAAGCTGTCTTCTATTAGAAGTATTTTTTCTGCTCGCTTATATGTATACATTGCTCTCTGGAATAAAACTCTAGGTATACTTCACATAGGTCAAGTGTTTTTGAGGATGATCGTTATGCGAAAGAGTTCATATTACGGCGAGTTGAACTCATGACACGGAGAAAAGAAGTCGCAGCATATCCACGAAGTGAATGATGATGAGTGGGGCGAAGCGTTCTTCCGTCCATGTGTCCATGTGTCCTTATGTTCGCGCATGCGTTCGATCGCGTTGAAGAATGCAGACGGCGTGCGGGTAACACTGACGAGACGCGAGCCAAGGAAGCTGAGCGCAAGCATCTTCAACGCGCCCGCCGCTCAGCTCCGTCCTTTGCCCACCAATTATCCGTTACGTACGGCGATTATCCAGCAGATTGAAAGACTCGGAGAGAGAGGCCCTCGTTGGCAAAGCCACCTACAGGGACACTGAAAGCAAATATTGACAATGACTTTCCCCATTAAACACGTACTCCTCAGACCCCATTAGGTATCAGTTACCTTCGATATCTTGGCGTGTAAAAGTACTCCGCCTGCTTCTTCCCCTGTCTGCAACTGCTTTCTTTTTGTGCTTAGAAGTGTGGCAACTTGGGCTAGTTGGTATGGCATGACGATAGTTATAGCGCGAGAACAAAACGACGACACAGAGACAACAAGGACATGATAGACACGAGCGCTCATTCATAGCGTCCCATTCATAGGTGTTCGGGAACAGAACTACATCGCTATAATCGGCAATCCTTTGTGGTAGCCGGACGCGGTGACCGTCTGCTGGCTCCGAAGTTTTAAGCTCTTTTGTTTGTCCGTGTCTGACGCGGCCACCACTTTTGCAGCACACCACTCCATCTTCGCGTTTTTTCTTTTTTCTTTTTTTTCTTTTTTTTTCACTCCCCGAGAACAATCTTGAATCACTACCACCTGACTTGCAGAGAAGTGAGGACAGCACTCCTCTGCTTTCTAGTGTTTTTTTCTCTTCAGACAGCGATTATCAACAGAGACACGCGCCACCACCAGGAGATGACGTCACCACTAACCCCTTTAAACCTAACACGCCAAGGTTGACACGGCGCCTTCGAAGAAGATAGGTCCTCCTATCGAAATGTCGGCCAGCCAGTCTGAGGCACTTCCACTGTTAACCCTAATTATCCCACTCAGTTGTTTTCATCTGTCGGCTCCCATTTAGACTACGGTTCTCTTTAGTGAGAGATCATGTATTTTTTGCTTTGCTTCTATCGATAATGTCATATCTTTATGCTTCAGCGCGGAATCTCTTATATGTTGTCGCGCGACCAAGCTAACGTGGCTTCTTTACCCGGACCTGTCGTTACAACTGTAGTTTTCTTCTGCAAAAAAAAAAACATGTACCGTTTTTTTAGTTTTGATGCTCTCAAGTGTGATATGTGGAGTTTAACGTCCCAAAACCACCAAGTGATTATGAGAGACGCCGTAGTGGAGGGCTCCGGAAACTTCGACCACCTGGGGTTCCTTAACGTGATCCCAAGTCTGAGCACACGTGCCTACAACATTTCCGCCTCCATCGGAAATGCAGCCGCCGCAGCCGGGATTCGATCCCCCGACCTGCTGGTCAGTAGCCGAGTACCTTAGCCACTAGACCACCGCGGCGGGGCTCCTCTCAAGTGGGCGCGTGTAAGAAGGTGTCGACCGAATACTGCTAGCCCACCATTCCTTCTCCGGTCGGCATGTGCTTTGGACGCCACTTCGGTATTGTATTTTCAGTGCAGAGGCACAGCAACACAACTGCTTTACTCGTGATGGTATAAAGATGAGGGGAAACCAGTTCATTCGGCAGCCATCGAATGCTAAATCACGTTCCAAAGGGCCCAATAAAGTTTATCCATCCATCCATCTATCGAATGACCGCGGCGCGGCCGACAAATGCTGTAAAGAAAGCAATTAAGAACAGCAAACGGCATTCGTTACACGTTCTGGGGTCGAAGCCCGTCGGCGAGATATCGCGAGAAAAGAAAGCGAATCCCGCATTGTGTTACGCTTGCGGCAACAAAAACTGAAAGCAAGGGTGATAATGCGTGAGAGCCGGGGAAAGCAAGTGGCATTATGTTGCCGGCACACGCTGTAAGCGACGATTGGTTTGCGCGACAGGAAAAAGGGCATGGTTGGACAGGCACTGATAGCGGGACCACGCGGAGCGAACGGCACCAAATCAAATTACCCAGTGCGCGATAAATGGACCGAGAATGCTGCGACCGAAGGACTTGGCCCGCGTCCCATGTCGCCGTCGAAAGACGACCGAGTCTCCGGCGGCTAGGACATCGTCTTACAGGAGGCGCTTTTGTTTATTTCCTTACTTGTCACACCATTCTTCTTGATGCCTTCGTTTCTGGACGTGGCTTCGGTGGTCATTGCACCCTGAACACGCTTCGCATGGACAACGCAGGTGTTCGGTGCGTAATATGCTTCAGTATTGCACCTACTTCGAGGTTTGTACAGGGATGACGATGACGATGACCTCTTCTCGATGGCGCTCATCCACAAAGGTGGATGTGCCAAGAACCGGGTGACAGAACGCTTAAAGACACATGAGGCTAAACAAAGCCGAAAATTAGGTTTGAAAACAATAAATCAAAGGAATCATAGTGCTTGACGAGTAGGTGGTCACATTATAGGAGCTTCCTGACAGAAATGACAGATTCACAGTGAATTCAAGAAAAACAGCAAATTTATGAGGAAAAACGCCATTAAATTACCGTATTTAGCTACTTTTATTTTATGGTATTGCAAACTACGCCTACGTCGCCACCATGGCACAACTAAATCGCCTTAGTTTTGTATACGTTCAATTCAGTACCAAAAAAGTAAAATTATATATGTTAACACTCATTAAATAATAGTTGCCGTGGATTGGTGTCACAGAACGCCGACGAGATCACAGGGAACGGGTGGAGGGGACTGGTAATTTCAACCTCTGGGGGTTCCTTAACGGGCCCCAAAACTAAACTAGCTTTATTTCTAGGATATGAAAGTACAAAGGAGATAGATGCCTCTCTTAAAACACCATCAAAGGTTTGCTGTAAGAACGTATGCCATTTATGTCTTCACCATGCTCGCTTATCAACGAATAACTTGAACGGGAATGAATGGAGTGTTCATCCCTTGCTGCACTGCTGTCTGCGTGTAAATTGTGAATTCTTTGCACTCATGCTTTCTGTCTTGTTTGTACCATTATGTTCCTGTCAACGTTTAGCAAATTTCAGAAATCTCACATGGCTTCTCAGTCTTTGATTTGATATGTCGGGTTTAACGTCCCAAAACCACCTCTCAGTCTTTCTTTAGTTTGTTCGGTCTATGGTTTTGCCTCTTTATTCTTCTCGCTCAGTGCAGGGTAAAAAATCTGACATGCGTGTATTTACACATCCTGTTTCGAAGAAATGCTGAAGCTGCGCGAAGAACAACGCTTTGAAAAACAGAAACACAGATGCAGGTCTGTGATTTGCGGGTGTGTATTTTTTTATGTTCATAACGTGTTGTCTTCTTCGCACAGCTTAAAAATGTTTTCAAGAACCGACGAACCAACTTGCCCAACAACATGCTTGACTTCAGTACACAAAAGGGTAAAAACTTGAGCTTGTTGGCATGAATTAATTGTAAAGGAACAAGAAAGAAGAAGAAAGGCAACAGAACAGAGCGCTCCGCCCTGTTGCCTTTTATTTCCTCTTCGACACCCATGCTGTTTTTTTGTTTTTACGAGGAATTCAGTTAATAACTTCACTGTCTTTCCTTGCTTCTCTCTTTTTCTACGAGTGTCGTGAATCAGTTACAATCTCTTGATTGATATGTGGGGTTTAACGTCCCAAAACCACCATATGATTATGAGAGACGCCGTAGTGAAGGGCTCCGGGAATTTCGACCACCTGGGGTTATTTAACGTGCGCCCAAATTTGAGCAAACGGGCCTACAGCATTTCCGCCTCCATCAAAAATGCAGCCGCCGCAGCCGGGATTTGACCCCCGACCTGCCGGTCAGCAGCCGAGTATACCTTAGCCACTATACTACCGCGGAGGGGCAGTTACAATCTCTGGCATAACCTTTGTAACGACAGAAATAATGGTAATAAGCGTTTACATTACGCGCAGATAACCAGCTTATAATTTTCTCTGTTACTAGCGATATGCCACATGTCTGCCTCAAGCCATAAATAGGGTTCCAAACTGTGCTCAGTTTTATAAGGCTTCTAACCCTATTTCTTTTGAGCAAAGGTTAAGGCTCCGTTTAGAAGCTGATATCAGCGTTTGGAAATAAATATAATTTACCTTAAATGTAAATATTTTTATGCTCGAGCTCTATAGGTGCAGTTAAAGTGGCCATGACACCATATTTTCTACCATAATCAGTGTTATGCGTTCCCAAATAAGATGGTGAAGCTTTAGCGCATATGGTCGAACACTATATTTATAGGTGAGATTTTTTATAATCATGCGAACAGCCTTAGAGTCGGGTAACACTGACGCACTCAGAAACCGTGACGGGACAAGCAGCTTGCTGCACGAGCATCTGTGTTCCACAAACAACTTCATTCCATGATCACCTGCACGTGCAGTCAAGCTATTTCAACTTTCATCAGCCTGGCATAGAAATTGAACGGTTTGAAACGGCGGAAGACTGTAGACGGGAGGCACCGCGTTGCTCCATCCAGCGTATGACGTCACGCACGCGATGGCAAAATGGCTTTTATCATTGATGTGTGAGGTTCAACGTCCCAAAACCACCATGTGATATGCCGTAGTGGAGGGCTCCAGAAATTTCAACCACCCGGGGTTCTTTAATGTGCGCCTAAACCTGAGCACGCGGGCCTACAGTATTTTCGCCTCCATCGGAAATGCAGCCACCGCAGCCGGTATTTCATCCAACGACCTGCAGGTCAGCAGCCGAGTACCTTAGCCGCTAGGCCACTGCGGCGGGGCGAGGCAAAATGGCGCTCGTCGACGGTGGGCGAGGCTTATAGCCGGCGACATCTAGGGATTGTAGCAACGAAGTATAATAGTTCAATAGTGCACTTTTCATACAGAATTGATAGACCATAAATTTCTATTTTTCGCTGAAACCCGGAAATGGGTTGGTGGCTACGTATTTCTAGACAGGGTTCGTAAATGGTGGTTGTACTGAAGCCGGACTTTCGACAAGAGGACTGGTCTTCTTTAAGGCTGAAGACAAGTGCCCTTGGAGAACCGTCGGGTCATGAGTAACCACTGTTTATTAATTTTCACCACAAACCTCCATGTTCGCCTGAATCCTGCTTTTTCTTATGTCTAGATAGCAGATTACTTTATCAGGCTCAATCTTTTTTTTTTATTTCTGACTGGCGTCACGTACACAATGAAAGTAGAAACATGTATTGAACTTTACGTGCAACGAGCACAATTTTATTCTTCCTTTGTTAAAGCTTGAGTATCAGGTTGATGCTTTATCAAGAGCCGAATAGCGATGAACTGAACAGAAAAGTTTCTTCACTAAACTGTTATATTTAGTACAATCTAAGCGGTATATAAGTACGTCACTTCTGTGATAGTTCCTTTCTTGATGCTCTGTTTCTTGCCATTTTGTGTTGTCCTATAGCTATTTACTGAGCAATATTTTGAAATTTTTATTATTTACTATTGCTTGCTTAGTGAGCAGACGTATGTCACCCTTAGGTATCTCATTTCTCGTTTCCGCCTGTGATGTCGACAAATTACGCAAGAAGAGCAATATACGGGTTTTAGGATATAAATGTTGCTGAGTGCCAGATTGTTTGTGTGCCTTAGTTCTATCTAGGGCAATGGTTGAACACACCCGTTAGTTTTCTGCCCGTGCGTGTGCGCGCACAAGAAAAAAAAAAAAAAGCGTGCGTGCGCATGTGACTTAGAGAGAGAGTGTGGTGAGGAAGGGGCGTTTTGGGGAAACAGAAATAAAAACCCCTTGACAAGAAAAGGTGGAGTCACCTAGCGTGTTTCAAAACTCTAATAATAGATGCTGAGAAATAATAAAATAAATATGCTTTAAAATAGGAGTGTGCGCCAAGAATAGAAAATGTGCTATTTCTAAACTGATCTGTAAATACAGTCATCTCCGCCATGTCTTTCCATAAAACATGTTTTCTTCGTCAAAACTATAGAAGCGCGTACAATCTACGAGCAGCCGCACAGCTTCCTTTAGCTACACCACTTGAGCCATGATCAGCAAATCCCAAAAGAGCGGTTCTGCTCCCGGCTCAACGATTCCGGTATTCCAGTTGCGCCGGTCTCGAGTCTCTTTTCCTACCGTCATCAGCTATGGGCGTCGAAGTGTTCTTGCTAAAGCGCCCTATCCATTACTTATTCTAAGAATTTCTGCAAGAGAGCACTTGCCCGGCTCTGTTTTGAATTAAGCCTGCTGTATTGCATAAACTCTCCTGTAGAAGCTCGACACTACAATAAAAAAAAAAAACCTTTGCAGCTCAGCTTCCAAATTCTTACCCAGCCCCCCCCCCCCCCTCCCATTCCTTCCCGCGCCTTTTATCGCTCTTATTTTATCTTCGTGCATTATATGGCTTTAAATATCCATAACATTTGTGAGCACGAAGGACGTGTACGTAACATAAACGAAGTACACAGAAGAAGCACTGTGTTTAGCACTTACGAAAGTTAGGGATCAGTACCAACTAGCCGGACCTCAGTGCCTTAAAAAAATCGATAGGTAATGTTCTCACAAAATAAAGGGTGGAATTGTTGTATCGTAAGTAGGGTGAATATGTACTATAATCTGATTTGCGCATCAAAAGCGAAACAAAGTGAGATCTACTAATAGAATTCCAATATACAAGTACAATACTACAAAAGTTTTGCAAGAAATACCTGAGTGTTTTATTATATATTACGTAATGAACCACCAGTTTTCAAAAACGTTCTCTCCATAACGCATGTGCCTATCGACTGAGACAAATTTCCGTGCAATAAACACGGTACAACCAATTCATCTCGTTTACACATGCGTTCGAAGTTGGTGGGAGTAATAAACTCAGCATAACATTCTAGCAAAGACAGTATCGGATGCTTATATGCAAAGAAACAGAGTACCCTGAAATGTGGCAAACTTTGAAAATGTTTCGGAAAAAAAAATTAAAAAACAGCCATTACTGTTTGTGAATGTGAGCGACCAACGAAACTGTGTGATGCGGCAACGTCCCACCGTTTTAGGCGCGCCCACACAGCCCTCATTTTGTGGCAAAGAACGTCTGCGCCACCTCGTGTTGGCACCGACAAAAACACCGGCAGCGTCGTCACCACCGCCTTGTCATTAGCAATCGGCGTCTCGGGCGCGATCTATTTCGATCATGCTGGTGGTGCGAAACTGTTTCTGCGAAAGCGAAAGTTGGAAAAAATTGCCTCGTATCTGCATGTTACACTGCAAATGTCATCGAAAGAGGATAGTCTTGTGTCTGGAGAGAGTGATTAAAACGTCTATTTGATCTTCTGCACAAGAAAATCGGTGAATGGTATTCTGGAGCCGCTGCGTTAGAGTGCCTCGAGCGTACAGCGGAGGCGAACGAGCGCATCTAGTCACGTCACACGTGATAAATGAGCGCTATCTGACAGTTACCTTGGAAAACAAAGCGCGTGGTGTGCGCGCCCGTCTCGGAGGTGATAAGGTGTAGAACGCAAGGTGACGGGTAGGTGCCACCACCATGTCGTCTTAGCAAAGCGTTGGAAACACTTGCTTTTTCGTGCAAGCGTTGCGTGGTTAGCGCAGCGTGATAAACCTTGCGGTCCTTATAATTAATTATGTATCACTTTTCTAGTAAAAGACACACATACAAAATATTGACGTGTTGTTATGGTGTCTCAGATTTGCGCAATAACTGCTTTTTAATTGACAATCACACAAGTATGAGCGCTAAATCTTGAGCAATATTGATGGGCGCTGCGGTTGGGGTCGGCCATTGGGGGTATCGTCTGGTGCCTTTTATCTGGTGCCTGCAGCACATAAAAACCTGGTCATTGGATAGTACAACACCAGTAAGAATGGCATATAAAATTGAAATAATATTTGTCATTTTGCCAATGCAGCAATTCTAGCACTTTACTGGTACTCACGTTCTCTTTGACGCGCATGTATTCATAAATACTGTCACAGACTGAGAACGTGAGCACTCTTATGCTAGGTGTGCGACTCATAACGTCTACACTCTAAGCCGAAATTCGGCAAAGTTAGACTAACTGCAGTCGTTAAACCAATGGACGAACGGTTCGTCCAACAGGGACTAAATGTGTGACAATGCGTGTCTTGCGCAAACGCCCGGCAATGAAGGGACCAACGGGGAGGGCAACTGCGCCGCGATCGCCTCCTGTCGATGCTGCACTGCAATGCTCGGCGTGGTCGGCGATCATGAAAACAAGTTATATATAGGCTATACGCCACTGTGAAAGTGAAGCACTATGTAACGAATAGAAGATGTTATGAGAGGAAAGTAGTACAACACGCTGTCAGTGCACACAGCAAGTGCCCTCGCGTTTCCACCATGCCGGCCCGGGCGAGCCGAAGCCAAGTGAAAGTCTCCGCAAACACGGGCAATGCCGAGAACTCGCTTTAATGTGCTGAATAAGTTCGAACTACGGTGAACACTGACAATGCTAATAAAGGTAAGCTGTTCATCAGCGGTCGTGTACCCACACAGTGACCACAAGTTCAAAGCGATATATAGGAAAAGTAGGCTTCGTACGTCATCGGTATCAAGCGGGCTGCCGGTGTGAGTGCATTGCCGGCACAAGCGAAGGAAACGTCGCGTACAAGTTCACGAAAATAGTAGCTCAGGCAAACTTATGTCTTTTTATCCATGCGACAATCGTTATCAAAAATCCAACGTGTAGGCGATCGCGGATACGACTAATCGTGCGGCCAGCGGTACACAAGTTGTGCCTTACCAGCACGATGAAAGAACCGTGCCTGCGAACGGTCTCGTCGCTGTAAGTATACAGATATCTACATCACTCCGTAAGACACAGCGAACATGGGGCACTTACCTATTGTTCATTTGTGACTATAAAATAACGACGACGAAAATTTCACGCGAGCCGCATGTTGCGATCGCCGGCGGTCGTTTAGCCGTACTCGTCGTAAGCCTAGCGACGCCGTCGGCAAGCCGACACGGTATGGCATCGGCGGGGCGCCTGCGGCTGCTTCGCCGGCTTTCCCGCTCAAGCGCCGCTGCTATGTTTGTGTTTGCGGACTCGTGCGCCAGCACTGCGAACGCTGGTTCGGCCGACATGATCGAATACCAGCTGATAATTCGTAGTCTCGGGCTGGAAGCATGTTGAATATTAGATGGATCCATATTAAAGGATCGGTGCGCATCGGTGCTACGAATTAGCCGATGTAAATTTTCGCGTTACGGTATCAATGTTTATTGTTTTTTTAAGCCGAGTAAAAGTCGCCCACTGGCACTAGATGAGAGGTCAAAATACTGTGCTATATATACCCGAGAGTCTGTTCTCTGTAGTACAGCGCGGGCAGTCAGTGTTTGCGGTGTTTTACTTTGAAATAATAGTGCGTATGTATGTGTGTGTGTGTGTGTGTTGCATGAATAACATACTATGATCTTCAGTGCTGATTAAATTGGAATAAACATAAAATATACTGCACAAACGCAGTGTCGCCATTTTTTTTTGCCATTGGTCCAGATGGTTCAACTGTTAGTCCCGCCGGAGCATTCTACTGGGGCCAACATTTAAACCAAGTGGAGTAAGTGCTTGGGGTAACAGTTGAACCCTTGCAGTTACTCCCGCAGATAGTCCAAAATTGGTTCAAAATCTGTGGCAGCGCATTTAGACCCCTAAAGGACCAATGGCATACCCCACTTTAGTCTTTTTCGGCTTAGAGTGTAATATAATAAATCCATGCTATCTCTCTTTTCCGGTTATGAGTATCACACAGCTCCTAGCGTCAATGGCCAAGGACCCAAGCCATTGGCACCGTATAATTTTTCTTGCTACACTCTTTTGCCGTTTTGCATTATGTACTACTGTTTAGCACGTTTTCTAAAATCACAATCGAAAGATTTATCGAGGCACTTTTAATCAAACAAAGTAACTTCACTAGCGGAACCATTACACAAGCGCCAATATGTATTGAAAAAGTATGCACTGTTCTTATATAGCGGTGTCATCTTCAGAGATGCAAAACCATAAAGTACAACCACTGATTTCGTCTAGTGGTCGCGTTTTTTTTTGTTTCTTACGGTTTAGTAAGACAGTTTCATCCGCTAAATGCCACGTGGAGCCCTAAAAAGATGTGCTGATATGCACACTGATAAACACCATACATACCGAAATGTGGCTACAATATTAAAAAAAAAGAACTGAGCTCTGCTGGCAAAGGAACTCACCAGCGACAAAGACGATTCGAGGTCACCTGTAGCATTTGTAAATGCCCCGGGCGGATGTGGTGTAGCCGACACATTGGCTTCTCCTTTTACTTGGACCACCTGCTCGCCTTTTCCCACTGTGCTTCACTTCTTTGTGATTGCTTATGCAGGCTTGTAGGCAAGAAACTCTGCTGTAGAGGGAAGCATTATACAGACGGGTGGAAAATGCGCCTAGTTCCATTCGTGCAGCATGTAAAATATGCGCACGGTTCTCTAACTTTCTACTTCTGCTGCTGACACGAAGGTCTCGGGTTCGATTCCTGCCGTGGTTGCCGCATTTCAATGATGGCAAAATGCCAGAGGCCCATGCACTGTGCGATATGAGCGCACGTTGAAGAACACCAGATTGTTCAAATACCCTCCTCAATGGTGTCCCTCATTATTATATTGTATATTTGGAGACATTAAACTACATACACTATTATCTTTTACTTCAAACAATCAAGACATTTAAAAATTTTCTAAGGGCAATAGACTTGCACAAGCTATAATGATGACGTATACCCCACGAGGCTGCTGCACTGCTTTCTAATGCCATACATGTGTGTGTGTGTGTGTGTGTGTGTGTGTGTGTGTGTGTGTGTGTGAGTGTGTACGTGTGTGTGTGTGTGTGAGTGTGTACGTGTGTGCGTGTGTGTACGTGTGTGTACGTGTGTGCGTGCGTGCGTGCGTGTGCGTGCGTGTGTGCGTGTGCGCGTGTGCGTGCGTGTGCGTGTCTGTGCGAGTGTGTGTGAGTGTCTGTGTGTGCGTGTGTGTGCGTGTGTGTGCGCGTGTGTTTGTGTGAGTTTGTTTGTGTGTGTGTATGTTTGTGTGTGTGCGTGTGCGTGTGTGTGTGTGTGAGTGTGTGTGTGTGTACGTGTGTGTGTGTGCGAGTGTGTGCATGCGTGCGTGCACGTCGTTCTTTTAACAACACTGAACATAGCGCACGCTATTAGAGGAGGAAACGAAGGATGGCGTGTGGTACGAGGGGGTTTTATTCTTTTTTCGCGGGAATACGGGGTAAACAAACATTAAGGGTTGCTTCGAAAAGTACACTACGAAATATACAACCAGACAAATGGTTAAAAATTCATATTAACCGATTATTTACATGTCTAAAGAAAGTCACAGTTTCAAAGCAAAGACGAGGGATTGAATGCGATGACAACAAATAAGAATATCGAGTAAAAAATAGCGAGCAGCTGTGAACCTGCAGAGCTCGAACCCAAAGTACACACGAAAAGAACACACACATGTCAAAACTAACACACAGGTATAGGCTAGACCGGATGAACACGAACTAAAAACTGATACACTTGGTAATTTTTTGTGTTCGAGCAGCACGCTTTTTTCGCAAACGCGACCGCGGCCGCACGCGAAGTGACCTTTGTGCGCTCCGCAACTTCGCCGCAAACTCTGTGGTTAAAGCGCATGACACTCCCCCAACCAACGGTGGTATGTATACTTGACACAGACAAAGGCATCGAGGTCAAAATGCCGTCGTGGCTAATGCTGCTGTGCTACGAGCGCCGGGCGCACCAGAAAATAGAAAAAAAAACTTCTCTGCCACTCTCCAGGTCTTTCAGTTTCCCCGGCATTGAAACTAACGACTTCCGGAATGGCAAAATTGCATCTACATGCGCCAAATGGATCCCGGCGCACATAGGGGAATTAAACATCGAAGACACGACCATACCTCCAAACCTCAACGAGAAAACCCGCTGAACCACGAAAGAAGTGACCCCACACGGCTTGGATAGTGACGGCCCGGCACCCCGCACCCACCACGGAAGGGGGGCGACTCCGGTGGAGGCGATGAGGACGATGGAGGTAGTGGCAATTATGAATACGCGATACATGACGACAGGGACTTACTGGTCACGTGCCATGATACACTGGCACACTACTTATTAAAAAACAACGAGAAGAATATCCCTCCCTCCACACACACACAAACAGCTAGACAGATCTAAAGAAATAGATTGGCGCAGATTGCAAATCAGAACTTTTCGAAGTCCATTACATCTAAATAGAGTAACTTTCAGACAATGCCCTCAAGCAATTCGTGACCTGTGTAAGTACATATTCTAAGGCAATGCCTTCAGGTTACGGTAATATACCGAGAGGACAATATAGAACCAGACGTTCTCGAGGAGCGATTGCTAAGCGCGCTGACTAGCTCAGATCGGCACGACTGCATTACGGTGCCATTTAGAAAAAAATCACAGCATATTCACGGAGTGATTGATGATGAGTGTGGCGAAGCTTCGGAGGGTTTGATTGCTAAACCGTGAATCGTGCGTATATCCACAATTAATTTTTTGTTGAGGTGACGACAACCGCCATATTGTCACCACAAGATTCCACAAGAACTCTTGGTTTTGGTAATATATGAGTCGATGCACTGGGTGCAAACATTTCTTTCCACAAGTCTTTTGAATCAAGTCAGTGCGTAAACCACGACGCCTAGGAAGTGCTGTTAGGTTAGGAGACGCTACGTACCACCGGAACCGAAGTTCGCCAGAAATTCGACGCGAGTCAGGTTGAGGCGGGACGGCAAAGCCAACGAGTGCCCTTCGTTTGGCGCCGATGAGTCAGACAGGGCAACACAGTGATTGCCTATCGACCCGTTGAGCTCGGGCGACACCTCTCAGGGGAACGCACGCCGGGAACAAATCTCGCTCGAGGACGGACGGTTTGCCCCGGGGGCTAACATGCTTCCCAACACCGGCCTAGATATTGGCACTTCTGGGGATGAGCCAGTGCGATCTGCTAAAGCTCTAATATTCGCACATTGGAACTTGAGCTCAGGCTAAAATATAAAACGCAATTAAGGCAGCTTTGCGCTATAGGGGTGCCAAGCCTGAAGGAAGTGCGAAGACTTTTTTGTTTCTCCTGGGCTTTCTTTGCGTATTTCCACTGTTTCCGTTTGTTTTACCCGTTTCTCAAGTATTTATTTATTTTACTTCTTTATTTTTCTCTCTTTCCTGTGCTTTCTAGTTTCTTCTCTTTTTTCCATTTTGGTCTTCCTATTTCACGTTTGCTCCCTTTTTTCCATTTTTCTGGGCGTGGTTTTGCCTGCGTTACATGAAACGCACTGGCTGCTTTATTGATGATGATGATAAGTGGTGGTCAACAAGTCTCTCGAAGAACGAAAGGAAGAAGGCTCTTCTTTGGCGCGAGCGTGCGCTCAACATGCTACAAAGAGGGCTACGCCATCCGACAAGCGCAGCATACTACAGCATAAAACAAGCCCGCCCCTCAAGTGTAACTCCACACTTGAAAGAAAATGGCTAAGCAACGTTGTTGTAGCAAGAGGGGTTGCTGCGAGAAGTGCAAAAACATGATGCGAATACCAAAATGAATCAACAGCCTAAGCCAACTCACCAACCTTCCTATGAAAACCAGCTTGAAACAGACTTTCCAACAAAAATTCGCTTGAATTTGACCTGGATATCCGCATAAGCAATAAAAGGGTCAACTGTGTACTATTTCTATGTTCGTACGTTAATCTCTCAGTGCACGACCAGGCAGCGTCAGAAAATGCTACAAAGGTTGTTCTAGATTTTATCAAAAAGCCCTGGACTGGATACTTGGCTGTAGGATAATCGTCGCACTATACATACGCACCACATCTTTGTTCCCCCATCATCACCCTTCATCCCTCTCTTTTGCCACTTCCTTTATCACCTGTGTAGTGTAACAGGATAGAGCGCCCTATGGCACAGGCAGACTTACCTGTCCTCTAATAAATTCTAATTTCTTCTTTGGGTTAGTTTCGGCCATCACCTAAGTAAAGCTAAATCATTCTGTAAGCCACATTTATTGGTTTGTCTTTGTCTTTGGTTGTTCAACCGGACGATTTCTCTTGATTTATATAAGTGGTCCAAAGAGCAAGAGAAATTTCGTCTACAAAGCCAAACTTGCGAAATATCGGTAGTTGTGAACGCTTACAAGGAGCTTCGTGGATTCCTTCTTTTTCAGTTTATTACAATACAATGCTTAGGCTCGAAATATTATGCCGGGGTGGTTGCCTTAGTTAAATGCTGCAACGCGATTCTCGTTTAAAACAATACATGAAGTTACGGAAGAACACAAAACATCAACGTTGTCGTCTTCCTCTTTCGATGTCGTTTCAGCGCCTGTGCTGTGGTGACAGTTCCATACTCATGGCAGTATCATCAAAGTGGGTAAAGCAAAAGCTCACTCGCGTAATGTGTAACCAATACAAGTTAAGCGGAGCAAAAATCTCAGAAAAGAATGTTCGTGGCACATAAATAAATAAATAAAGATATCTATCTATCTATCTATCTATCTATCTATCTATCTATCTATCTATCTATCTATCTATCTATCTATCTATCTATCTATCTATCTATCTATCTATCTATCTATCTATCTATCTATCTATCTATCTATCTATCTCTCTCTCTCTCTCTCTCTCTATATATATATATATATATATATATATATATATATATATATATATATATATATATATATCCAGTAGATCCTCCGTGAGCGGTCACGTGGTTTATTTCGACGTTTCGGCCTAGAGTCTGGCCTTCATCAGGATCGAACTATAGTTATTTACTGTAAGCCAGACTGACTCTAGCCAGACTCTAGGCCGAAACGTCGAAAAAAACCACGTTGTGACCGCTCACGCAGGATCTACTGGACTATATGCGACGCTACGGCCACTCAACCACCATGCCTGCCTACACACACACACACACACACACACACACACACACACACACACACACACACACACACACACGCACATATATATATATATATATATATATATATATATATATATATATATATATATATATATATATATATATATATATATATATATATATATATATATATATATATATATATATATATATATATACGCCTGACGAAGGCCGTGCCACGGCCGAAACGTTAGTAAATACTATCCTTTTCTTATGTGCTATCTGCAAGTTATTTCAATATATATATATATATATATATATATATATATATATATATATATATATATATATATATATATATATATATATATATATATAGTCAGTGGGAGTAATAATTCAATGGGCCAGTTAGTCTTTGTGAAGGTATGGGATATGGCACAACGGGAGCGTTGTCAACAAGGATAAATATATTTATTTCCCAACAGTTTCGGGAGGACCCCTCCCAGAACTGTTGGGAAATAAATATATTTATCCTTGTTGACAACGCTCCCGTTGTGCCATATCCCATACCTTCATATATATATATATATATATATATATATATATATAAATATATATATATATATATATATATATATATATATATACAGACAAATATGAAAAATTGGGAAACAAAGAGCGAATAGGCGAAATGAAATTATTCGAATACAAGACTGATATATAAACATAGCGTAGATAGTGTAAATAACGAAGTAAGCGCGTTTAATTGTATGAAATGATGATGACGTAATAATAGTGTTTTCAAGCAGGCTAATTGATTGTTCTATAGCTGTTCACACAGATGTCATTGTCTTAAAGTTATAAGAAAAACAGCTACACGAAATTTGTAGCTACAGGTGAATAGTTTTATTCAGAAATTTCTTGGAATCAAAAAGAGTTCGCATGAGAGCTGTTTGGACACACTTCGTTTCACTGAGCACCCGTCGACGATGAGTCGACGATGTGGGCATTTATGGGAACTGAATGAATACCTTCGAATTGAAAGGTATTCATATATTGTTAAAAACGATCTCTGCCAATCCGCTTCTCTCAATGTGTCTACGCAATATTTTTCATTGAAAGCGTTTTCGTATGGGCTGGAGCAATGAAGAAGCGACGAGAGCGATGCGACAAAAAATAACGACAGAAAAATTTTTCAGGGTAGTGACACAAAAAATACGGTTCATTTTATGTGAAAAAAAACGGTTGTGTGTTTTCCCAGTCAATATTTATGAGCAAGAAGTTTTCGTTGTCTAAAAACTTGTTTTCAGGTGTTCAGTTAGAAGTAAATAACTATAGTTCATTAGTGAATGCTGTATATTAAGTTTTTTGTAACTTATGAAGAATTGCTGCTCCCGTTTTATCTCGGTTGCGAAGGACATCGATAGCCTGCCTTTTTTTTTTCGTTTTGTCCACAAGGTTCATATTTTTTATGGGTCAGTCATCATTACCTTGTATATGCATGCCTGTGGTCAGTCTCAGCTTGTACTGTCTGGTCATCTCACGTGTTTTCAGTGGCTTGCTGAGTAATGACGTTCAGATGTGTACTGAACTAGACGTGAAAGTTCCCAAGGAGAACTGCTTCGCACAATATGAGGGAGTACATTAGATGAAGTTCATGTGCAGTGATGCGTATGTTACCATCACCGGTCACTCAAAAGGTGTATAGGTTATAAGCAAGCTGCCTCAATGAATAACGTGGAATGAAGTGCATGGATACACATTGTGCGATAAAATTATGGGGTTTAAGGGGATACGAAGTTGATTAAAGGAGCTTCCCTAGACGTAACGAGTTCTTAACGTGGGTTGCTTTGATGCCGCTGGATTACGCCAACACGACCAAACAGCCAGTCATTGTAAACTTGCCAGAATAATTAGTGCTGCTGTGTAAATTACTTCAGCTCACCTATGACCACTGCCAGCGAATTAAGCTCGAGCTGGGACGCCTTACCTGCAACCGTGCGCCGGCGCCCGTGTCCCATGACCCTCAGCGGGAGGCATAACGAAGCGTGGATCGGCGTGCGCGGCTTAATTACGTCACGCTTCAAAGGCGATTGGCTCATCGGGTGCAGCGCGTTTCGTAATTCACATGCATTGGGGGCAGAGTGGCGTGAGAAGTCTAAAATGAGACTACGTATAAACCGAGAAGGCAGTTAAATAAAGGCCAGTAATGGTTTTCTGCAATGGTTCCATAGAAAGGGCTATCAGAACGCTGCCGTGTAATGTGCAAAAGAAACTCCATAAATTTGGAATATGACATAAATAGGTGACGTACAACTAATAAAAAATGTTGTGTTCTGAAGTGTCTTCCGCTCTCGAAGAAATAGGTCATCATCATGTTTTCACTGCTACTGCTATTTGAGTAAATTTTGTAATCCCATTTTGAACAGGAGGTCCCCCTGCAGCCTTGTGCTTTCGGACCTCCTCCTGTATATATACTTTGTATACTGTTCCTTTTTCTGTACTAATAACTGAAATAAACTGAAACTGAAACTGAAAAGTAAGATGTTCCGCTTACCAGAACGGCGCTGTCATTGGGAAACTTGTCATAGTGGGCGAGTTCAGGTGAACGTCGACCTGTCTGGGGCTTTTTGACGCCGAATCTAAAGCAAAGTACACAGGGGGATTTAGCTTTTTTTCATGCATATCAGGGCTTATGCGGGGTAGTTCGTTCACAGTAATTAATAGATATGACACGCAAAAATGCGGCTGTCCGCTTTTATTTCTGGCCTTCGCAATTTTGTAAAGCGTGTTCACTACGCGTCAATAAGCTAGAACCTGAACAAGAGGCACGAGTGTTTTTTTTTTTTGTACAGCGAAAGTTGCTGTGAGGTGAAAACCAAGTATTCCTAAGAACCATTTGGTACATCGAACAATGCAAAGAGACCAAATGCATGTCAGGGCGGAAGGACGTTAGCATGTGTAATATATAGCATGGTACTTCGAAAGAAGAAGGGAGCAGCGTTCGAACGAGCATGGTAAAAGCATGGTATATAACATCGTAAAAGACTAAAACAGCAACGAAGTGTCCCCAAATGTGAGTCGCTCAACAAATGAGTCAGTGAATGCTTTCACAGCATTACAAAAAACACAGTCGTGATTCTAAGCAAAGAGAATATGACGCCTTATGGAATTGTCACAGCCCGATTCTGCGCAGAATGAAGAATAATGATTGGTGTAATAAATTCTTCTTTGTTTCGTTATTGTGACTATTTATAGCGTAGTTGGTACCCGTAAACAAAACTGTATTAGATGCCAAGGAAGATTTGAAAGTCCCCACGATCCATTTCCTCGGCACTTCAATAAAGTTATTTCCCTCAAAGTTTTTAATATAGCGTGGTAGAAGAGTAAAATGACGAACGTTCGTCACAAAATATGAATTATCTAGTAATTGAATAGTTTAGAGCTTTTACCCCAAACCAAAATTCTCATCCATAATTCATCTTCAACAACCACAACCTCAACAATGTACACATAGAACGTTACAGATGTGTAACAGGTACCTCGCTTTTCCGCAGAATGACGAGTAGTGGTGCAGGGGCACTTTTCCACTTGACAAAATTAATATGCATGGCATAGTGAGCCCCTTGCAAGTGTATTCCTCTTAGTAGCTCCAAGAAAGCTTACAATGGCCCTTATGCCACTCTTCCAGCGTTCACAGTGACGGTGCCGTGGTTTTCGCACTGGCCTGGCGTTTTTCGGCAGTGTCCTCCCACAGGAATACGTAACTGTTTTAGCAATTGAAGTTATTAGTCAAACGTTACTTAAACACCTACACTCTGTTTATTAAGAACTATATAAGTGACAATTATGTCAAGAAATGTAAAGGGGATGTTATGAATTGTGAAGTTAAATGTAAATAAAGAAAAGTGGACGAAAAGCTGATGTGTCGCCTTCACGAACCAAACCTGATACCTTCAAAAAGTTGATCTGTTGCCCTTATTATTTTATCTACTTGCGTTTTAGCGATATTTTGTTTTTCATTTATCAAGACCAAAACACCGAAAAAGATGCTACAACTGTTATTGTATTTTTTATACTGCCAGAGTCATACTCTCTACCGATATTCTCACAGTTTTTCTAAGGTTACTTTTTTTCACTTTCTCAGTACCAGTAATTTGAACTCCTTGAAATTGAAATGCTTTGCGCCACTGATTCACTATCTTCTTCTCAAGAAATCAAAACATCTTGCCCATTGAGATGAAGCATCAAATAGTGGACCAGATATTAAAGCGATTATTTTCTCCGATCTTCGTATCAGCAAAAACCGCACGAAACAACGAAAACTCAAAGGATTAGTAGCTTCTTTCGACAAAAAGAGAAAAAAAGCAAGCAACCAAACTAAAGAGCAATTGGAGTTTTATTTTACGCCAGAATAATGAGAATGATTTCACAAAATTTAATAAACTTTTCAGATGCCGGAAAAGTTCAGACTGTTCGTTTGTGAAGATAAGCTAATCCGCCCCTGTCATCGCGATAATCAAGCTGTTCAAATAATGCCGAAAAATCAGTAGTGTAAGGCACATAATACTTCACTCGCTGGTCCGCTAATTTTCAATAACATCTGACAATGCTTATTGTAATGATCTCAGATGCAACTTTTATATATTGAAAGAAGAAGTTTTGAAACTCTGAATAACAGTTTTTGTTGCGACGGAATTGAAAAAAAAAAATACTTCGTCACGTGTTCCACGCTATACGTTGTTTTTATAGTATATTGTTCGTTTTATTTTCATGAGTTCATTGACATCTTCTTGCATTCGACACACGCAATATATACTAATGTGGTATACCTACTCGAATGCAACGTGTGCAGTATACAGTACATCGGACAAACAGAAACGCCATTTAGGATTCGTTTGAATAATCACAGAGCCCATGCGAAATCAGCCCCAAGTCTACCTTTATCAAAACATCTCTACCTTCCCGACCATGCTTTCGACAAACTATCAGTAACATTCTTAGAAACGGGATTCAAATGAAACTAAGAACGTGAACAACGAAAGTAATACCTCATAGACCTATTTGACACAATTGATGGAGGAATAAATGAGAATCCAGGTACACTAGCAGCAATTGAACATTAGAAAACAATTACGGCAATAATGACAATATCAACTGAGTTCACGGCACTGCAGCTGCGATGGGCACTGGACAAGTGAAAATACTTCCGACTGTAACTACTCTTCCTAAGTGCAGCTGTCGTCTGTTTCTGTTTCTACCTTACTATCCAATCAATTGTACCAAGCATGGCATGCCCGACAGCAACCCTGTGCACAATCGGGAGGCCCCTACCGCATGCGTGATCCAGAAGCGGCCCAGAATCGACATTGCACCCGCTTGCCAGCCTCTGCGGCAATACGCGGCGCCCCTCTTTCAACAACAGGATGTCCACGAGGCACCGTGTGGCTAAAGGCTCGAACTTCTTAAAAAAAGCTATTTTTCCCCACACCGAATCGCCAGAGCCATGCGGTGCCGTCTAGTCTGGAACAATACGCTAGTGGAAGGAAGGATACGCAGACCGCGGACATCCTAAATGTTAACGTCGAAAAAAAGGAGAAAAAAAAATAAAGGGGAGAGAGGGAAAGAAAATGAAAGGGAAAAAGAAAAGGGATGGAAGGGGGCGGCCGGGAGAGTCCACTTCATGTCATCATTGAATTTTGAAGACGATATAGTCTTTCTTGGGGAGCTTCGACGCAAAAATTTTGTTCTGTCTGTCTATCTGTCTGTCTGTACATGTGTCTGTTTGTCCACCTATAATAGTATTTTAAATGGCATCAAAGTGGCCAAACAATACGCCAAACGGCCGACCTCATCCGCAGCGCCCACCAATATTGCTCGATATTCAGCGTTTATATTTGTGCGATTGTCAATTAAAAATCAATTATTGCGCATATCTGAGGCACCATAACAACACGTCAATATTCTGCATGTGTGTCTCTTACTAGAAAAGGCATACATAAGTAATTCTAAGGACCGGAGCGTTTATCATGTTGCGCTGACCATGCAACTATTGCACGAAAAGGGAAGTGTTTCCAACGCTTTGCTAAGACGACACGGTGGTGGCACCCTCCAGTCACCTTGCGTTCTACAACTTATCACCTCCGAGACGGGCGCACAGTGCGCGCGCGCTTTGTTTTCCAAGATAACTGCCAGAGAGCGCTCATGTCTCACGTGTGACGTGACTTGATGCGCTCGTATGACTGCGTTGACTGAGTATGCATCGTATGATTGAGTATGACTGCGTTGATCCCGGACAAGCTACCAGCGCTGCACCGTTGCCACTGAGCTTCGCAGCCATGTTCCAGCCAGCTCAAGCATTGCTGCCGTACTTTGACCCGCCTCTACCACCGTTCCGCACCACCGACATCGAGCCATGGTTCGAAGAGTTCGAGGCTGTCTTGGAACTGAACAGCATCTGGCTCCAAGAATTCATGTTCGAGGTCCTGGAGTACGTTCTTCCGCCCGACATCAAGTGACGCCTCACCTATTTCTCTTGGAGCACCCGCCCCTATGACGGACTACGGGACGCCGCGGTTTTGCGGCGCTGAACACCGCATCCGACAAGATACGGACCCGAACACAAGGCACTTCTTCACCAACCGCAATGCAGCCTCCTTCGCATTTCGAAGTTCCCGATAGTGACAGCAGGGCATCGACTACGCCTCCCACACTATGGTCCATCCAGATTATCGCCCTGTCAACAATCACCGGCTACACAAGTGACAGAAATCACCATGTCGCTGCAAGCGGCCTACCGACCGAAATACCCGCTGCCCCAGTGTCTCCGCTTCCTGTTTCCGAAATGTTATTTCTGCCACCAGGGCCACTTCCACCTCTGTCCTTGGCAGATTCGCCGCCGCTTACAACTTCGGACACCGTCGGATTCTTAGCACAATCTTGTCCGGCCGCACAGGCTCCTGAATCGCCAATGACAGATGAACCAGCTGAGCCGGCTGGTGGCTTCTCGGGCACAACTGCCGAGCCCCCCACTGGGACGGGGACGGCAGCGTACAACGCACCAGGCCGGCCAGGTTTGGAACCACCCGCGCGTGCGAGCAGTCAATGAGCATGTCAAGCAGTCAATGAGCATGTTCCCTTGTCCGCGTGCTGCTCGTCACCAAACTCTCAACAGAATACCTCGGCCACTGGTTCAAAGTCCAGTCTTACCGCGGGGTCGGCACCTCCTCTGCCTGACATCCTCTTGAACGAGGCCCGGGCATGCCAGTGGCCAGGCCCCGGAAATGCAAGTGCCCCGGTTCCTGGCTGGACGCTGCAGCGGCGACTTCGCCTGCGCCTGCATCCCGAATAAATCTGTGACCTCGGCACGGGCTCATCGCCGCCGTCTCGCCTATCGTTCCTCTACAGAATATTTAATGATGATGTGTATCTCGCCCCCTGGAATCGCTGGATATCTGGTGGAATTCAGGTTGCACCTAGCTTGGTCAGGTTTTATCACAGATCATTTGTCACGGAAACCTGCATCTTCGCTACTTGTTTTGTTACAAGGTATCGTTGTGGCCTGCTTTGCTGACACGGAACCTTTGGCTCTGATGCCTCTCGAGGAAGATGCAACGCTGTCGCTTGTTACTAACCACAGCCGTAGGGCGACCACTGCTCTAAGTGCCACCCGCGCCCCGCCGTGGTGGTCTAGTGGCTAAGGTACTCGGCTGCTGACCCGCAGGTCGCGGGTTCGAATCCCGGCTGCGGCGGCTGCATTTCTGATGGAGGCAGAAATGTTGTAGGCCCGTGTGCTCAGATTTGGGTGCACGTTAAAGAACCCCAGGTGGTCGAAATTTCCGGAGTCCTCCACTACGGCGTCTCTCATAATCATATGGTGGTTTTGGGACGCTAAACCCCACATATCAATCAATCAATCTAAGTGCCACCCTCAATTCTAATCTACCGGCGGCGCGAAAAGATCTCTTGGCACTATTTCGAAGACACACTTCTCCTTTTGGCATACACTCCAAGCTTCTGGGGCGCACTGCTGTCATCGTGCACCGCTTTGAAATCGAAGACAACACGATAGTACGCTGTCGACCATACCGCGCATCTGTCGCCGAGCGCAAAATTATCGAGGACAACGTCGCGGACATGCTTAAACAAGACACATTCGGCCATCGTTCAGCTCTTGATTGTCACCCACTGTGCTGGTCCGGAAGAAGGATCTCGGTATGACTTAGTTGATTATCGAGCACTCATTAGGATCGCGAGCGAGGACGTATATTCGATGCCGCGAATCGGCGATACCCTTGATTCACTCCAAGGCGATGAATATTTTTCAAGTCTCAATTTACAATCAGGCTATTGGCAAATACATATGCATGAAGCGTAAGGACAAGAGGGTCTTTGCAACACCTGATGGTCTCTACGAGTTCAATGTAATTCCCTCCGGTTTATGCAACACTCCGCAACATTTCATTGTATGATATATACAGTTCTTCGTGGCCTTGAGTGAAAAGCCTTTTTGTGCTATGAGGGGGACATTGTTATTTCTTCTTCTAACTTCCATCAGCATGTTCAGCGGCTGTACGAGGTTCTGACGTAAATTTTCAACGCCGGGCCACAACTCAATACAAAACAATGCCATTTCGCCTGAAAGAACATCATAGTGTTGGGCCATCTTGTTTGTAAAGATGGTGTTCGACTGAAAGGTGACTGCTGTGACACGCTTCCTTCGCCCTGAAAGTCAAGAGCAATCACGCCATTTTCTGGGCCTCGCGTCTTATTTTCGGCGTTTCATCCGCAATTTTGCCTTTATTGGGTCCCCGCTGCATATGCTGCTGACGCCGGGTAAAGCCTTCACATGGACAAATGATTGTGACATCGCTTTTGCTGCCCTAAAGGCGGCACTGACACCTGGCTCTGCCCTTCGTGACTTCAACGAGCATGCCCTTAATTGTTTGCACAACGACGATACTGATTATGGCATCGGTACCGTTCTTCTACAGTGGGATGCAAGTGGTCGAGGAAGAGTCGTTGCGTAAGCCAGCCACGCACTCACAATGCTGAACAAAAGTACTCTATTACGGAACAGAAACGTCTGGCTGTAATTTGGGCCGTGCAAAAGTTTCGAACACAGGTTTACGGCCGCCATTCATTCGTAATTACCGACCACCACGCATTATGTCGGTCGTCATGCTGGTGAATTTGTCCGGACGCCTTGGGCGTTGGGCGCCCCGAATGCAAGAATACACCTTCGACGTTGTTTACAAATCTGGAGAACAACTCAAGGATGCCGCTACCCTCTTTCGTGGTCTTCTACGACTCCAAAAAAGAGCAAGTCCCTTCAATTCTCGTCTCATAACCATGCGCCCAGAAGTCCAACAACGTTTTCGGAAATAGCGGTTGCTGACCCGATGTTGCCCAATCACTACATTAAGTTGTCTTTTGTCAACATTAAGATCCATACGGCTGTCGTATGTTTCAACGACTCCACTGAAAATCCACACCACCTAGTCCAAGGTTGCGCCAGCAACTCAGACTGTTTAAGATTGAAAACGACATGGTCCATCAATACCTTTATATTAATGATGGACGTCGATAGGTTCCAGTTCTTCCAGTTGGCTTCGCACGCAGTTCCTTGAAGCCTTTCGCGACAACCCATCTGCCAGTCACTTGCTCTTCAACTAAACATAAAGCGGCATTAAAAGCCTCTTCTTATGACCTCGGCTTTCTACTACTGTCGCAAAGCACGTTTCTTCTTGCGCACTATTTCAGCGGTGCAAACTGCCAACTTCACTTCCTGCTGGCTTGTTTCAACCAATCCCATGTCTGAAGAAACCTTTTGCCATTGTTGGAATTGACCTCGTCGGACCTTTCCCCGTAACGTCCGCAGGATACCAATGCATTTTGCTGGCGGTTGATCATCTCACGTGGTACTCGAAGACCACTCCTCTGTGCTCTAATCCTGCACATGACGTGCTCACCTTCTTTTTTGAAGCCATTGTCCTGCGCCATGGTGCGCCCCGCGTCCTTTTAGGCGATCGCGGCAAGAATTTTCTGTCCGCAGTAATAGACAAAATGCTTAAAAGTTGCGGCAAAGTTAACATGAAAACATGAGCGTGCCACCCTCAAATCAAATGCATTACGGAGCGATTACATCGCACACTAATCAAGATGATACCAATGTATATTGGCCCAGCTCACGACAACTGCGCCAAAATTTTACCATTTCTCACGCTTGCGCATAATATGTAGCGCATATGCATGTTTCTCCGAACAGTGTTTTGCAACGTCACAACGCGAATAATCAAATATGGGGTTTCGCTTCACAAAACCCCAGATTACGCGTGTTGCCACAGTGAAGCGCGCCGGGAATTCAGACCATTCATTTTTCTTTAACGTGGATTGACATCGCTCAGTTCGTGGGCGTCTATCGTTTCGACTCCATCGAAACACGACTGCCACAGTCAGAATCGCACCCGCGAGCTTTGGGTCAGTCGCTTAGCACCATGACTACTGCTCCACCGTGGCCTACTGCGCAAACACAAAACAATTAGTCCTATAATACCTTCTTTTAAACTCTAAGATTTTGGTAGGAGTGCATAATGAACACGTTTCATAGACTGGCGATTGCGCTCTGAACTGCACGTGCATTCACACCGTCATGTCAGAACCGGTCGCTTATGGAGAGAAGCACGTGACGATGTGAGAGCCTGCGACCCCATGAAGCCATTCTTCAGTTCCGCAAGTGGGGGGCCATCTGGTGGCTCGCCCCCTGAACGTGTCTGCACACTGACTGCCCCAATGATGTATTGCGTGCTACTGGTGAATAGAAACACGTAGGTAAAAGAGGGGGAGAGGAGGAAATATAGTGGAGACGCGTTGCGTAGCATGTAGTGACTCGCTAGGTGGGCAAATAAGCTGCGACCATGAAGAGGGTGTACCAAGGGTAGCGGATGAAGCACGCATATGGAGCATCTGGTTTTTGTATAGCGCCCCACGCGTTTCATATTATCATTAAATTCTTCACTATACATTCACGAGTCTGCAGACTCTCTCTGCACAGCATATGGGCGAAGTAGTCACAAGCGTTGAGGTTTACTCTACGCGAAAAGTAATGTTTTGCGGTGATGCCATGATTCTCAGAATGCTCCTTGTTTGCAAAAAGCTTCGTTCCCGTCTTGCCATGCTTACCAAAACGAAGGACCATATTCACTAATAACTGATGCTTATTTACTTTTATGCGAGCAAGGAAAAGGAAGCAAGGTACTTCGCAAAACGTAACGAAAAGTACGTTGCTATATATAATTTAGTTACATGAATATTACATTAAAATCAAAGACATCCAACTATGGTACATGAAAGAAGAAGTACCGTTCTAAGCTAGAACCAGTATTGTAGAGACATATTGAAATTAAGAGTGAAAGTGCGTTGCATGTCAATTCTAAACATTTACACAAAATGACAAATCTTTTCTCTCACTGTAGAGCGCACTCCCTCTGCATACATCATAGTATTCTTGAACTAACTCGAAGTCGAAAAGGCACAGAGCAATGGTTCCTACATGCACCGCATTAGGTACTCAGCTAAATACCCCGAGTGTCATTTCATGGGGCTAGATGTGAAGTGGCTCTCAAAGAATGCCACTCCCTGTCACTTACTCACTTGCACTGAGCAGCCCACCCCTTTCAAGTATGTAATATACGTGCCGATGGTGAGCATGAGTCATCCCTGCTTTCGCGCGAATCAAGCGAAATCCTTGCGTTCAGCACACGCGAAGTGAAACACACAGTGCGTTGCGAGTAGGCATGCCAAAGAGGACCGTGTCGAGATACTGGAAAAACTGCCGACTTGCTTCGTGCGTGAGTGTCCCATATCTTCGTTCACCTATTTGCTTTTCTGCTCACGGAAGACAGCCTTAGGCACTTTCTTCTTGCGGTGTCAGCAAAGGAGGGACATATCTACGACTTTCGTGCGAGCCTCCTTCTTATACTGGGAACGGAATATATGTGACTGATGCTTACGTTTTTGCGTCCCCGTTAGGAGTACTGCGACAGTAACGGCGAGCATTGTAGTCACCCACTTGATTGGTTTCAGGGAGAAATGCGGCGTTAGAAGTTCCAATGAGAGTCAACACGGCACATACGGGCCATCTCGAGTCCTGAGCAAACGGACCGAGCGATATTGCCATTCCCGACTATCCCACCCTCGGCAGCTGAAGCCGAACGCTTGTAAATACTTCGGGATGGGAGCGACACTTGGCCCGTCCTCGTAGCTCCGGTGATGACCTCAGGACTTCAGTTCGCACGTGCACGCATACTCGCGTTACTTCGTGACAGTTGTATGCAGTGCCGGGAAAGTCTTTCAGATTTGTGTTGCGGGTGAAGTTACGGACCAGCCGCAAGCAGTGAAAATACCGAGGACAGGGTGTCATGCTTCTCTACTTCCTACGTATGCACCATGTTCTTTGGTTTCCTATCCTTTGATAGCTGTTTGCTGTTGTGCTAAGTTGCGATTGCAGCTGCGCCAACAGTTCATGCCCATACAGTCTACTAGAAGTGACCGTGGTTTCAAAAGTATGACTCTGCTATTTTACCATGAACGTAATTATTTTGACTCATCAGCCATATATAGTAATAACAGTCTAATGAACAGCCGCCTGTACAGCTGAAATAAAATGCCGCCATATCCACGAAGTGAATGATGATGAGTGGGCGAAGCTCCGGAGGTAAACCTGGTAAACCATGAATCCTCCGTACATTTTGCCCACTCGATTTTATTGCAACGCTCCCCCTAGCGTACGTCGCCGCACTATATCGGACGATGACACGTGCCATATGTGGCATCATTCCTATTTTATAACACCTCGAATCTTTCATAATCAACTACACGTACCGCTGTCTAGTTTATAACATCTTACATCTTTTGGACGGACGGACGGACGGACGGAGGGACGGACGGACGGATGGATGGATGGATGGATGGATGGATGGATGGACGGACGGATGGACGGATGGACGGATGGATATGGCTGTACCCTTTAGATCGGGCGGTGGCTAGCGTAATACTTAGAACTGAACGAGAGGTGGCTACATACAGGGGACGCACAGCCCACGCCCTAAGGAGCTTCGCTCCTAAAATGAGAAAAAGAAACCGTTAGGTACTTGAAACACTGCAGAAATGACTTCCGACTTGAACGAAGCTTGCTTAAACAGCTTCATTTACGTAATATTTAGTGCTTGCTAAAGTAGTAAATAAGAACTTAGAAGCTAAAAAAAGAAACGATGGGATAATTTTCTCTAAAGCAAGATCTGACACTGCAGATGTTCATTTTCGGAGCCAGTACAACTAAGCTGACTATATATCGAAATCTGGTAAATTTAATGGTCACTTGTGTTTAAATATTTTCAAGGACTACGATGTTTTAACGTCAATGCATCGGAAAAATTTTGGCGACATTGAATAAAAATACTGGCACACTTGAACATCGAGCATCGGGCTGTGCGATACGACCCATGAAGTAGGCTTTTCCTGACGGAAGGTGACTTTTCGCATGCATTTGGGAAGATGAGTGGCACGATTAGTAGGGCGCCACGAAGGGTGAGTAGAAAGGATCTCTTGCCAACTCGTTATTTCTGCTACGATTCCTCAAAGTCATGCGGGGTTGCTGTTCGCTTCTTGTCTTTCTTCGCTGACGAATGACTACTTTAAAACCGAAGAATGTGGCCATTTTCTAAGAAGCCGGCTACAGTCGACACAGTGAACGCATAAAAAAGAAACATTGCCACTGCGTACAACACCCCAAGAACCACGCTGAGTATGGCATTCAAAAACAACGCCAACGGAAGTACCTAGGCCGCCGAGGTTTACAATACCGCCATTTAAGGGACGAGACGTAGTAGCAACACGAATTGAACTGTTGATTGCTTGGTGCATGGCCATCTTATATACCATTTGCCGCAGCTAGTTTGTCTATACAAATCTAGATGGCGCCACCCCACCGAAATGCCATGGCCTTCTCCTCGGCGGCGCGGCCGTGATGTGAGGTCTGGTGGACGTTGCCCTGCAGCCTACGGCAAGAAACGGTAATGGTAGCGATTCTGGAAGCAGCAAAATGCACCCACTTTCTGTCAGCCATAAGGCAACATGGCGTAGTACCTAAGAGAAAAAAAGAATAAGAAACAGGTGGCGTGGTCTATGCGCTGCGCCCGCTTTGCTGGCCTTCAACCCGGGAGCGGTGGCAGCCTATCGGTGACGGTGAAGAAGTGGAAAAAAGAGGGCCGTTAGTTCTCGTTTTCAAACGTGGCAGCCCCATTCACCGCTTCGGATTGAATGAAAAGCATGTGAGTCCTGACACGGATTGTGGTCGAGTACATCGGGGCTTGCTAACAAGTGACAAGGAAATTTGCCGGTGATAGTGGTTTATCGACGTCGCTGCAACCATCATGTGAAGACACCTAGTACGTAGGCGGAAACACATAACCACGGCGTGTAGCATCAGGTTGCTGCTCAGGTTCACGGGCTTGAAAGCAACAACTGCATTTCGCTAATACTACCGAAAGGAAATATTTCGTTCTCTGTAATTTGACTCAGCATAGATGGAGCGTTATGAGTTTTTGATATATTTCTAGTGCTAAAGTCAATCTGTTTTTTTGTATAGTCACATATTTGTCACTAGTGCATGCCATTTTGATGTAATGGCACTCTCTGTGACATGCACGTGAGTGGCACACAGAGCGAAGTTGAACGATTCAGTGAAACGATTCAGCCGCCCATTTGCACGCCTCGTCATAAACTACCACATGACACGTAGCAAAGTCGACGTGGAGTGCTGTGACCTTGTGCAGTCATTTAGGGGCGAAGCTTCTCATAGTATAACCTTGTGACTAACAACGCGTAATCGAGAAAAAATGGACGAGAAAGAAAAGGAGGCAAAAGAAATTATCGTCTCCTTTCATAGATGGCGTTACTCTACCGCTACTTTCCAAAGTGCGGCTTCTCTCTGATTGGCTTCAGCGTGCGCTTTGCCAATGAGTGCCTGTCTCAGTCTCGTGGATAGTCGCCGTACGTGGCGGATTGATGGTGGAGCACTGACGGAGCAGAGCGGTGGGCGCGTTGAAGACGCTTGCACTTGGCTTCCTTGGCTCGTGTCTCGCCGGTGTTACCCGCGCGATGTCTGCATTCTCGATCGCGATCGGACGCATGGACGCATGCATGGACGGAAAGATACACGGATGGATGGACGGATGGACACTTCGCCCCACTCATCATAATTTACCTCGCGGATATGCTGTGGTTTTTTCGAAGAACAATAACCAATAAAAGTGAAAAAATAGATTTTCGCGATTAACCCAGACAGTGCCAATTAAGAAGTTTTTGCCCATGAATTATAGTGTCATAATTTTAGCGGTAAGCGATAGTACTACAAGAGAAATAAAGGGCTTTATCCAATTGTAGTTTATTCGTGAAACCATAGGGTATTACTACATGCGGTTATTTGACGTGTACCCAAAGCGCGAGAGCATTATTGCATTACCTGCCTCTTAGTTTTCGACCATGGTGGCAGAAGAACTGAACCCGCTACCCTGCGCTAAGCAATGAAACAACACGTCCACTGAGTCAGCATTGTGGTTACCGCGCCATAAACTATTAAAAAACAAAAAAAACGAAGCTTGTATTAAGTCGCGCAAGGCTTGAAACAGCGAAGAAGGGACGACCTGGTTGCTTGTAAATCTTCTATAGGCTTTAGCAAGATGATGCTAGGATTTATCTTGGTTGCTTCTAGGTTGTTCCAGGCATCCCGCCACGGTGGTGTAGTGGCTAAGGTACTAGGAAGCTGAACCGCGGGTTGCGGGATGGAATCTTGGATGCGGAGGCTGCATCGTTTATGAAGGCAAAATGCTGAAGGCCCGTTTGCTCAGACTTGAGTGCACGTTACTCAGGCTGTTGCCAGGCTTACCCAAGGTAATGCTAGTTCTATCTAAGTTGCTTCTAGGTTATTTGCAGGATTTAGTTAGGTGATGCTTGGTTGTTGAAAGATCGTCGCTAGTCTTTTAGCAAGGTAATGCTAGCTTGCTTGAAGGTAGTTGCTAAGCTCATATATCTATGCTGTTTCGTAGGTTGCTAGGACGGATGTACTTGTCCATGTCCATCCGTCCGTCTGTTTTTCCCTCACGATAGAGTTACCTGCTGAGTGAGTTATACAGTTAGACGGTTACAAACCGGTCACAGACATGTATGGACAAACCCAAGACTTAGAAGCTTCGAGCCTAAAAAACGGCCCTTGGAATGATCCATAAAAGTCTTTCTTGTAATCAATAATAATAAATAAGAGTAGCAAGTACGAACTAGAATAATTCATTCACAGATTAAGTAATAATAATAAAGTGCTTACAAGCAAAAGGGACCTTACTCTCACAGTTTTCAGTGGATGTGGCATGCGACAACAATGGCGCTCTGCAGAGGACTGTTTCGTGCTACGGCGTAACAAGAAAGTTTCCGAGCCGTGCGTTTGCAGGCACAGACAAACCAGCTTGGTGTACTAGATTTAAAGTTGCATTGTAGGTGCCGTCCTCTCATGAGGCGGTCCTTGCATACTTCACTTTTTCCACTAAATGTTGATGGAGGTGAAAATGCTGTAGGCCCGTGTGCTCAGACTTGGAAGTTAAAGAACCCCGGGTGATAAAAATTTCCCGAGCCCTTACCTACGGCGTTTCTCGTAATCATATCGTGGTTTTGGGACGTTAGAACCAACATATCAGTTCATCAATCCAATAAATGTTTTTACCACCACCCCCATCGAAGTATACTGGCTCACATCTGTGGTGGTGTGGACCACATTACTTAACACATTGTCATTTCAATTAGATGTTTGACTGGTCTCTCGTGCACGTCGTCTATTCTGAGTAAACGAACTGATTCTACTGGTACCTTTTCTTTCGGTACAGTTTGCTTTAAGCCGTGGAGCTTAGCAAGATAGACTTTCGTGGTATACTTCGAGTGCGTATTGCATCACTTTCAGCATTTTTCAAGCCTTCCACGGGGCATCACTGCGAAATAGAGAGGAAGGAAGGGAATATTTGGACCTTAACTCTTTATTTTTTGTATTGTATACCGCAAGAAAAGAATATGCTAGGTTATCCCAAAAGCTGGCTTCTCGTCAATGAAATTTATTCTTTTTCAATGAAATCTTATCAAATCGCACAAACGTGTGGAAAGTTTTGTATGAATACAAAAAAAAAAACACCCGTCCTGCGTGGAATGCGCACCACAGTCCCAACGACATCTGTAGGAGCGGCTTTCCGAGAGCCTTTTTGTACAGTCCTAGGTCAATCGCTACAGGTACACTATAGGGTAGCACCCAATACGACACAAATCATCTTTTTGAGAGGTAGGGAAATCACACTAGTTTTTCTTCAATCTACGCAGATGCATTGTACACGCTGCACACCTGTAAGGCATTATGTGTACTGGGTTTATGCTGTGGCTGACAAGGCATCATGTGTACTCCGTTTATGCTGCAGTTGACAACAAAAAATTACATGTGAGCCTTTCGTAATGAGTTTGCAACATTCTACAGCCCACTCACTACGCAATTTATATTGTGTGACGCCTGGTTGTCACTTTACTGTTCAGAAACGCCCCTTTACACATTTTAACGGGATTTCTTTACCGGCATCAAGCCTACTCAGGTTCAGTTTGCTGCTAAGTTTCAAAAGGAGAAAGGACTCTTTTAGCTTCTCTTACATGGTATTTGTTACAAATGTAGGTTACGTATATACATAGTTTACACGATACTTAAAGCCTCTGCGACAAATGTAAATAGGCATTACCAAAAAAAATTGGGGAACCCTTAAGCTTCGTCTTTAAGAGTTGAACGCGATAGCGAAATCCGGTCCCTAGTGCCCCCTTCAACCACTAAGTGCATACTTATTAATATTGTCGCAGTACAACGCGAACAAAGTACAAGTACGCCTTGAGGCAGCGAAAGCAGCGTGTTCTCAACAGCTGAGCCACAAGATCTTCTTTGTTGTTGAGTCAAGCCAGAGGCCCACTACTTGGTGTCTGCTAAATCCCCACATCATCGTTGTCGTTCACACGCAGACACGGGTCATTTGCCTCCCTCTCAAAGAGCATCGACCCGATGCGAAGTCAATAATGCAGTTTTTTTTTTCAAAGAAAAGTCTCACGCAATCACTCGCTGACGTAAGGCTTCATGCGCACTACGTGAACGAGTTCTGGATGGTGCTGGCGACGATTGGTACTACGCGAACTGTCGGGAACAACTTCGTAAGTAATGTCACTCAGTTGTCGCAGCACTCGGTAAGGCCCAAAGTATCTTCTTAAAAGCTTTTCGGAAAGTCCTCGTTTCCGTACGGGTCTCCAAACCCATACTTTGTCGCCAGTTTGGTAGACGACTGTTCTGCGGTGAGCATTGTAGCGGCCTGCATCGTACTCTTGTTGTTGGCGGATCCGTAAACGTGCAAGTTGCCTAGCTTCCTCCGCGCGTTCCGTAAACGTGTTGGCGTATGGGTCGATGCCGTCACCTTCGTGCGGTAGCATCGCAGCTAACATAGTTCGTACTTCTCGCCCATGAACGAGGCTGAACGGGGTCAGGCGCGTCGTTTCTTGCTTTGCCGTATTGTACGCAAACGTTATGTACGGCAAGATTTCATCCCAATTTTTGTGTTCAACGTCTACGTACATCGAAAGCATGTCTTCAATGGTTTTGTTTAGACGCTCCGTCAGCCCGTTCGTTTGTGGGTGATAGGCGGTGGTCTTACGATGCGCTGTTCCACTCAGCTTGAGGACGTGATCCAAAAGAGCTGCCATAAATGCGGCTCCTCTGTCTGTGATCACGACGGATGGTGCACCATGCCTCAGTACAATGTTCTCGATGAAAAATGTTGCCACCTCTGCTGCTGTACCTCTCTGGATAGCCTTTGTCTCGGCATAACGGGTCAGATAATCCGTCGCGACGATAACCCAGCGGTTCCCTGCTGTAGAAGTAGGCAGTGGGCCCAAAATGTCCATGCCGATCTGGTAGAATGGAGCTGTTGGGACCTGCACGGGTTGCAGGAGGCCAGCTGGTTTAGTCGGTGGTGACTTGCGTCGCTGGCAGTCGAGACAGGCACGGACGTGGTGCTTCACGGCTGTGATTAGTCTCGGCCAGTAATACTTTTGCTGTATTCTGGCCAACGTTCTCGTGTAACCCAAATGGCCAGAGCTCACCTCGTTGTGGCATGCTTGGAGTACTTCGGTACGAAGGGCTGCTGGGATGACGAGCAGGTAGGCAGATCCCGTCGGCGAAAAGTTTCTTTTGTAGAGTACTCCGTCCCGTAAACAAAATGATGACAACACTCTTGCGAAAACTCTTGGCGCCTTCTGAGATCTGCCATCCAAGTAGTTAATTAGGCCAAGCAACTCAGCGTCGTCACGTTGTTGCTGCGCAATGACGGTCGTGTCGAGGACACCAAGAAATGCCATTTCCTCCTCTTCAGGTAGGGTTGCCGACTCAATGGGTGAACGGGACAGACAGTCGGCGTCCATATGTCGCTTGCCTGACTTGTGTACGACTACAATATCGAATTCTTGCAGCCTGAGACTCCAACGTGCTAATCGCCCGGTAGGGTCTTTTAGACTTGTTAACCAGCACAATGAGTGGTGGTCGCTAATTACTTTGAAGGGGCGGCCGTATAAATACGGGCGAAATTTTAAAACTGCCCATACCACGGCGAGACATTCCTTCTCAGTTGTAGAGTAATTGGCCTCAGCACGTGTTAATGTTCTGCTTGCGTAAGCGATTACCCTCTCTGTGCCCTCTTGCTGCTGCACAAGCACAGCTCCCAGACCAACATTGCTCGCGTCTGTGTGAAGCATCGTCGGGGCTTCTTCATCGAAGTGGGCAAGCACTGGGGGCGTTTGAAGACGTTGACGCAGGTCATTAAAGGCAGCCTCCCGTTCTTCGTTCCACTCAAAGGCAACGTCGTCTCTTGTGAGACGAGTTAGTGGCGACGCGATGCGGGCAAAGTCTGCGATAAATCGGCGATAATAGGCACAAAGGCCCAGGAAGCGTCTGACAGCCTTCTTATTGGAGGGTACTGGGAACCGTGCGACAGCGGCAATTTTTCCAGGATCGGGTCGGATGCCTACGTTACTGACGACGGGACCGAGAAACTGAAGTTCGTGGAAACAGAAATGACACTTTTCCGGTTTCAATGTTAGGCCCCCAGACCGTATGGCACGTAACACCACTTCCAGCCTTTGGAGATGCTCGTCAAAAGTCGTTGAAAATACTACAACGTCGTCCAGATAGACTAGGCACGTCTTCCACTTCAATCCCGAAAGTACCATGTCCATAAGCCTTTGAAATGTCGCGGGCGCGGAGCACAAACCGAAAGGCAAGACTTTAAACTCGTATAAACCATCTGGCGTCACAAAAGCGGTTTTCTCTCGGTCTCTTGGGTCTACCTCGATCTGCCAGTATCCACTCCTCAAGTCCATGGAAGAAAAGTAGCGAGCGTGCCGAAGTCTGTCAAGGGAGTCATCAATACGTGGGAGCGGGTACACATCTTTTTTGGTCACCCGATTCAGTTTTCTGTAGTCCACGCAAAAACGCAGCGTGCCGTCCTTTTTCTTTACTAGCACCACAGGCGATGCCCAGGGGCTCTGTGACGGTTGAATTACATCATCTTCAAGCATTTTCGCGACTTGTTGTTGTATGGCTTCGCGTTCCTTTAAAGCTACACGATAAGGGTTCTGGTGTATAGGTCTCGCCGTGTCCTCGGTGATTATTCGATGCTTTGTCAAAGGTGTTCGACCAACTCGTGAGGTCGATGAAAAGCAGTCGTGGAATTCGGCTAGTAGCTGAAGAAGTCTCTGTCGGTCATCCTCTGACAGAGTGGGGCTAACATCGAGAACGGGTTCTGGCTCTTGATTAGGCGCTTCATCTAATACCGATAAACAAACTGCTTCGCATGTCTACGATATTGTCGTAAGAAGCGATAGCTGTGCCCTTCGGAAGGTGCCGGCGCTCAGTACTGAAGTTGGTCAAAAGTAAATTCGTGCGCCCACCAGTGAGACGGACGATACCTCGTGCGACCGAATTGCCATGGCTAAATAGCAGCGAGCCAATTTGGTCGGCAATGCCTTCGCCATCAAACGGTTCGTGCCCTTCCACTGAAACAAGAGTGCATGACCGTGGCGGGACGACCACATCATCATCAATTATACGTAAAGTGTTACGTATTGCGTCTGGACAGTCAACCAAACCAGGGCTGTTGCGGAACGTAATTGAACGGTCCGGGATGTTGATGACGGCACCATATTCTCTTAAGAAGTCCATCCCTATGATCAGGTCCTTGCAACATGAGGTGAGGATGACAAACGTCGCCACAAAAGAAGAGCTGCCGATGCCCAGTCTCGCTGTACACCTTCCGACAGGCATCAACAGCTGGCCGCCTGCTGTCCTCAGGTGAGGTCCCGTCCACGTAGTCTTCACTTTTTTTAGGCGCACGGCAAGGTTTTCACTTATGATAGAGAAGTCGGCACCGGTGTCAACTAAGGCTGTTACTTGCTGTCCGTCTACAAAAACGGTAAGATCTGTGGTCACAGTTTCGTCAACGTTACAACTAGTCGGCTTTACGGCGTCCTGTGGTAAGAGTAACGGGGGCCTTTTTTCGTCGCCTTGGCGGCCTGCAACCTCACCCCCGGAGGTCGCCGCCTTCAGTTTCCCCGGCGTGGACTTGGTGACCTCCTTCCGCTGGCGTCGGCTGTAGTGCGGTGGCGCGACGAAGGCGAATATGCCGGAGACGGAAAACGTGGTCGACGTCCCAAACCTGGCTGGTAATTAGGCTCACCGTCGTCATTGTTGGCTCGGCGGTTGTCAAAATGGAACCGAGACAAGGAAGGTCGTTGAGAATCAGCGTCCCGGCGTGGTGGGTAGTCGTCGTTGGGGCGTCGATCGTCAGACCATTGCCGAAGAGGTCGAAACGTGTCGGCGCGGTGCCAGCAATGACGAGAAATGTGGCCGACACCTCCGCAGGTAAAACAAAGCGGACGTCTATCCACGGTGCGCCATACGTCTGTTTTACGAAGCTGTGGACGTCTCAACGGCTCATAATGTTGTAAATGCCGTGTCTCGTTGGGAGACGGCTCTTCGTACGGCAGCATTTCATACGGTGGCACGACGGAAGAGCGCCGCGGTGTCTGTTCTTGCGGTGGCGACCAAGGAACGGCTGTCGATGGCTGGCGGTACGACGGCGGAACGGGCGGCGGGCGGCGAAGCGCGGCTGCGTAGCTCATAGGTCGCTGATCGTGAGTAGAATCAGCTGCCGAAAACGCTTGGCGTATTTCTTCGCGGACGACTTCAGCGACAGACGCCGTGGGTGGTTCCGTGACCAGAGTCCGCAGCTTCAGCAGCTCTTCGCGAACAATCTCTCGTATTAAGTCGCGCAACGAGCTTTGATTGTCAGATGTCGTAGCGGCGACTTGCATGTGGGCGTTGCTGGACAAGCGATCGTATTGTCGGCATCGCAGGTGAAGCGCCCGTTCGATAGCTGTTGCTTCTTTGATGAAGTCTGTCACGGTGCTTGGCGGGTTCCGCAAAAGTCCGGCAAACAATTGCTCTTTAACGCCGCGCATGAGGTAGCGCAGCTTTTTGTCGTCGGTCATGTGCGGGTCAGCTTTACGGAAGAGACGGACCATGTCCTCTGTGAACATTGCGACCGTTTCATTGGGTTTCTGAACCCGTAGCTCGAGTAAATGCTGCGCACGTTCGCGCCGGTCGACATCGGCAAATGTGTCAATCATCGCTCTTTTAAAGTCACTCCATGTTGACAAACTGCCTTCTCTGTTCTCGTACCAAGTACGAGCACTGTCGTCGAGATAGAAATAGGCGCGGGAAAGCCTTTGTTCAAGAGACCACTGGTTGGTGTTGGTGACACGTTCATAGTGATCAAGCCACCCTATCGGAAAAAAACGAATGGTGGGCATGGTGTAAACCACCACCCACCATTATAGTGGATTAATGTAGTGGGTGAATGGTGGGAAACGCCCACCATGGCGCATGGTGGGATATGGTGGGTGCTGCAGTGCCAGCAACGCTTGAGCGCGAAATGACGTCAGAATCACCGTGGCGGGCTGCCACAAAAAATAAAAAAAGTATTCTATAAAAACGGTATAAAAAAAAACCTGTCCCGTAAAAAAAAAAAACAACGTGCCTTGGAGGATCGAACGTGCAACCTGCCGATTTCTATCTGGAGACACTAACCACTACGCCATACCGACATGCGGTTTTGTGTGTTAAATAGTTAGTTGTCATACAAATTTACGGTTCAACTTCAGTCATGTTTGTCGCGCACACAACATAGACGAGATCTGCACCTGCTACTAAAAGTTGCAGATTTGTTTAACACAAGCAACTGCTGCCTGTAACGATTGCCATTGTTTTAATGGCACCAGTGCTATTTTTTTTACAATTCACAGCTGCAAGAAAAAACTCAAGTGGACTGGGGAGCAGCAGCAGTTTACCGGCAGGTTCTGCCAAGTTTAATATCCGCTTCACGCTCTTTCTAAAGGGCGACATCTGCTCACGCTTTGTGACGCTTCTAGGCTCATTCCATAGATACGCCCGCCTAATTTATTTGATTGAGTATTGGGATGCTTTTCGCGCAATGTAGAGGGCGGTCGTGCCAGCGCAATGCTGTAGCTCTTTCACTAAAGCAACAACTACATAACGGCTCGGCCAAAACGAATGCAGTGTGCCGGAAACATTACGCTATCATATTGGTTCCCCAAGCATACGAATTGCCACGTCTGAGTTCTCGCAAAAAAGCTAGAGAAGTGCCGGCGAGTGCGACCGGCGGCTGTCGGTGAGAAGAGACGTACGTTCTCTGGGAGTGCTTGAATCGCGTCGCATCGATGTTTTTTGTTACTCTAGCGGACACCATACACAATGAAAAATGCTTCACTTAGGTTAATTGATGCCATGGCTGTGCGGTATTGTCGTTCTTAATCGTCGAAATCGTGTATTCTGAAACCCGGAAGCACGGATAACACAATCGTACGGGCTCGGTCGGTAGGCCTAACCTTTGGTGGAAATCATGGTGGTAGAACATGTAGTCTACAAATCCCAGCTTGTACACTATATAAATTGCCCGCCATTATAAGCCCACCCATCATCTGCTTACTGCTTCCCAGCATTATCGCAATGGTGGGCAGAGCTTCTCAGCTTGGTACACCATGTGGCCCACCATAACAAGCAGCACCCATCATCTGTTTAGTGCTTCCCAGCATTATCGCAATGGTGGGAAGAGTTTCTCAGCTTGGTACACCATGTGGCCCACCATAATAAGCACCACCCACCATATGCTTAGGGCTTCCCAGCATTATCGCAATGGTGGGCAGAGTGTCCCATTATTGCCCACTATCTAGCCTCTGCTTTCCACCATCATTTCCACTTTACCCGTCATCTGTACACCATACCACCCAGTATGTCCCGGCATATCCACCATATTTTCCACTACGTCCCACCATATCCATCATAATTTCCACCATGCCCACTATTATTTCCACTACGCCCACCATGTTTTCCAGTATCCACCATGGCAATTTTTCCGATAGGGCATTCTTCTACGTCTTCATGTGCTCCACCACCAAAGCGATCAGGCACCAGCGGTGAAAAAAGGGTTACCTGAGATGGGGTCGGCAAACTACTGTCTCGTAGTAACTGTTGTGGGCTGGCGGTGGCCATTGGTAGATGTGAACGGTGCCTCGTAGAGTGTTCCTGTGAGAGGGTGAACTCTGGAAGGAGGCCTCGCAAGCGACGACTGAAGCGATGCACGGGAGTGTCGACAAGAGCTTTTGGGCTGGATGAACGGCTCCCCGTGGGAGTGTGGAGCATCAGGCGGGGTCGCGGGCCAGCACCTCCACCAGTGTCGCAGTACAACGCGAACAAAGTACAAGTACGCCTTGAGGCAGCGAAAGCAGCGTGTTCTCAACAGCTGAGCCACAAGATCTTCTTTGTTGTTGAGTCAAGCCAGAGGCCCACTACTTGGTGTCTGCTAAATCCCCACATCATCGTTGTCGTTCACACGCAGACACGGGTCAATATGTTTTGTTAAACACACACGCACACACGCGCACACACACGCACACACACGCGCAAGCGTGCGCGCAATGGCGACGTATCTAAAGTAATGGCAAAGGTTTTCGATCTATTTAACAGCACTTTTGAAACAACTTCATGAAAATATTTTACAGTGATATAGTCACATGGTCCTGTAATATGAACTGTGCGTAGGCGTGACACTCGTATTCGTAAATGGTCAACATTCTGTCCTCCGTCTTGCGTTAGTTATCTGGCAATTGTCCGACCTGTTCTTCTGGAGACCTCTTCCGGCCAACCGCAACAAGCATCGCCTTATGGTCGTTGAAATGAAAACTGCAGTACTTCAATGGTGTAGTGAGAGTGAAAAGCTAAATCTCTGCAAGTGTTGTGGTTTGTTGGAATGGCATTTCCTTGAAGGGACACAAAAAGTCTCACAATGCCTCACAGATGGCAGCACATTCTTTAGAGTTTTCTGTTTGCTTGATACACGCCTCTGGAAAGGCATGATATGTTTTCCGCTAGATGACATAGTAGTCTATTTTTATAGCTGTTTTAAAGTTTCTGTGTGTTTTAAGCGGCGATGGCTGCACTATCCCGGCCTCTTTCGACGTAGTTTGATGGCCTTCCAAACGCGCCTACAAATCGCCGAATGGGCACGTTTTCGTCGTGACAACTGTCGAACAAAATGCGATAAACAGACTCCTTCGACTACATGGCATTTATGTATTGTTTTTTCCCGAAGCAGCTGCAAGTAATACTGTGGCTTGGTGGTAGGACACCTGCTGGTCACGCGAACGGCCCGGGTCCTACCCACAGTGGGACTGGAAATTTTATTCTTTATTTCACTTGTTTCTTTCTCGATTTTTCGCTCACCACGAACGGGGCCGATGCCAACGGCGGAATTTCTGCGACGCGAGCTCACTATCGCTATCGTGTTAATACCATACAACACTACATCTAAAAGGGTATTGGATGAGCACACTTCATGAACTCTTGCTCCTAGCACGATTGAAACCACAGTTATTCATAAAAGTTTCCTAGATGCAGAGTCATTTTGCTCTGTGGTAGAATACTGGACTGCCACGCGGAGGACTCGAATTCAAATCCCATTGCGTAGAATATATTTTTAATTCATTTGAATTTTTTTCTTATTTCGTGTGATAGTGGTTGCAGACACCAGCGGAAACGGTGGTGGACAACTATACGGTGCCGAAATCAGGCCTTGTTGTGATCCTATAACAGCTTTCATTGTGAGTGAATTGCGCTGTTCGAGGAGTCTAACGCAACAGATACCATGCTCACTGGCTTTTTTCCCGCAGTCATGGCCTACTGTGCACCGAATGCCTTGGTTATCAAATTCGGCTGAAGTTGTGCTATCGTTGGTTACCTGCTGAGGTGGTTTTATGAACGCGCGGTCGGTGATACAAGACTGGTTGAAACTGTAAGACGCCAGCAGGCCACAAAAGTGATTATGAGAACGCAAATTTCATTCACTTCTACGCACACATGTGCTAAGGAAGGAAGACAGAAATACAAATGGAAGAAGGCAATGAGATTAACCAAACAACAGTCTGATTGGCTACCCTACGCTGGGGGAAAGGGGAAGGGGAGTAGAGAGAACATGCATGTCACAAGGATACTGCATAAATTACCAGCTAATCAGCGTTTACTTTTTTTGAGCAACTCTTTTCATATTCCCTTTTCACGTGGTTGAGATGCGTAAATTGTTTACAATTCCATTATTCAGTTAGTCGGTTTCTACTGCAGCGAAAAATATTTATTAAAAAAAGGGGGTGTACAATGTTTTATTTACAACTATATGCACGATACCAGAGGACGTAGGCCTCTTGGGAGGAGATAAGCTTTGAAGTGGGTCAACAAGATCTTATTTACCGTAATCGATGCGCTTAGTCGTGCCGTGCACTAAAAATTCTGCCCATTTACGCTACACCACACGCAGAATATTCGGATCGCTAACAGCACTTTATTCACTACACTGAAAACAGAGAGACAAAATTTATAAACGATATCCTACAGCTTCTTTCTCAATCAACGCAAGGCTACAGATGTGACTCTGTGACAAGCTTGTATATTTGCTCCCGTTGTGAGGCCGTTCTTTACACGTATTAATTACCAACGTGGTGAACAGTATATACTAGTAACGTATACAGATTCTTACGTACTCGTCTGACATTTTTACGTACTGATTGATTACGATCAAAACAGACACAAGCAAGAAGTTGTAGCAGTGACAGCACTTTACGATGCGAACACAGCCCTGTAACACGGTACCGAATCGGTAGCTTGGCAAGACCTGTGACACAAGGCAGCAGTTTTGCATAAAGTGAATCACCAGTACGCCGATTTCCTTCAGTTTACCATAGAACACTATATGAAGAAAGACATAGGATGGAAGAGGGAGGGGATAGAGGGTGAAGAAAGGAAAGGGAGAGGTTAACTAGACTTCCTACCATGCACGTGGGTAGCGATACAGAATGGTGAAAGGGAGAGAGGGCGAAATACTTGGAAGATGCCCAAGCTTCGTCTTCAAGAGTGGAAAGGTATAGTCGTTTGGCCGTTTTATTGCATCCTAGACTGACTACTGCAAGTACAGTTGTTATAAGTACGATAATTACTCCTTTTGAGAATCGGCGAAGGTCCCACAACTCGACCGTAAGTCAATGCTCAAACGTACGCAGCTGTTCACTATTTTGATGCTGGGCCTTTGAATCACCCACTCAGTACTCAGTTCCCTTCGTTTGACGCAAGGTTTGATTCTACGCTTCTCCCACGCAATATCACACTTGTTAAGGAGGCTCCTTCCGCTTCAATGCATAGACAGTTTCTTTTTAAGAAGTGTTAAGGAATATTCTGGCTCTACGACAGAATAACTGCTTGCCACACAAGCAGCCCGCTTCAATTCTGATTCAAACTAAAAAAAAAAGATGTATTTATTCTATTTTTAATATATTTTATTCTTTCTCAATTTTTTGATTATGCACAAGATGGTGATTTTCCACTCATAACAAACGACGCTGTCACTGAGGCCGACTCTAAAATTTCTGCGAAATGAGCTCTAACGCTGTCGTATTAAAACAGTCATCCTCAACACGCACAGTTAAGTGTAGCTACAGACGAGAAGTTAGGTCAGTTGGCTTCAAGATTCGCAGAAGTAATTGCACGGCTTTTGACTGTCCAGTTGTGGGGCCAGGTGATCTTTCGTTGTCATTCATTTGCATGTCGTGCACTCCTCTCACCCTTCATTGGTGGACGTTGTGAAACATTCACCGAGATCGAGAGTGGACTAGCCCGACTGAAATTGATAACCGAGTTAATGTACAGGCTTCAGTTGTACAGGTAAAACGTAGCTTTCGCACACAGCCCTCTGCGCGGGGAGTTGCGCCCGATACCGACTACAGAGAGTCATAGCATCCATGCACCTTTTGCAAAGGCACTTCTTTATCACTTAAAACAAATATGAACATCACGAAGCATTTTTTCCGAGGAGATGGCACTATTTTTAGCGATTATCACTTGAGGTGAAAGGACTCGACGGTTCTAGTGCATGAGTTAAAATATATAATTAAGGAGGTCATTATAATTTACGCGTCCAAGAATAAAAGCATCTTTCAGACACAAAAGCTATTCACCAAGTTTTACTGAATTTCTACTGTTACATCAAAGCTGTATTTCACTTGAACATTGAAGTACTATCATCGCTATGCCTGCCACAGGCATGTTCTATTCTGAAGGCCCACGACACAGTTCATTATTGCCACCAACAAAATATTATAGCAAAAAGAAATTTTCCAGAGAGCCTAAAAAATAAGAAGAAGAACGCAGGAAGTGGTGGCGTTGCACTCATGCCTATGCTGGATGGCCGAGTACATCGGGCCAATGTATGGTCATGGAAAACCGATTGTTGCTCAAACCGATTGTTGCTCAAGTGTTGCTCAAGCACCGATCGGCTCAAGCCGATTGTTGCTGTGATACGCAAGCATGGTAACACAAGAAAAAAAGGTAGGACAGCTTTTCGCAGATCGAAGTGAAAGCAGAGCCTCGCTAGTTGGCAGCGGAAAGAAAGTGAACATAGATTGTTGGAATTCATTCTGCGAGGTCATTACATGCCTCAACAAAAAAGTTTGCATGACTAGCAGCCTCCCTTGTCAACAGTTATTTTTTCAGGTGTCATAAGCACAAAAAGTTTACTCTGTTGACAACTTTGTAGAGAGTGCCAGTACAACATTATTTGCCTCTAGTTCTTCAGCGGAGTGCTGTCAATTGGTATAACAATGAGCAATGTAAAATGTTTTGAACAGTCTGTGCTGCTTTTTTAGACGATTCCAGAATAATATTGCAGTGCTTTCATCTTGTGGTTTTAGAGTAGTTTGAAATAAACTCGATAGCAATGTTCCAACAAGAGACAATAAAATCTTAGAATATCAAGAAATATAGATATATCTGTATGTAAGGTAACGCATACAGGTTGGTACTTTCATCGTTAAGCAGATTTGTAGAATGTATGCAAATTTGAGAGAACATATTTCCTAATTATTTTATATGCTGTTTATTTTATATTGTTTTCGTAGCTGTGCTTCTTACAAAGCACAAGCATTAGTAGCCAAATTCCTACTGCCATGGGTAGCAAACATAAACCTTAACTTCATACCAAACATTCCTTGTGGTACGACCTGATAGTTAAAAATAGCTATAAAATCATTCGAAAGATGGCAAGCACATTATTCGGTGGCCGGAAACCTGGCGGAATTTTTCAAACGAAACTATACGAATAGGTGTGTGCCATCTGCAATAGTACGTAAACATCACTTGTGTAAATAACTATGCAGAGGACGGAGACTCACGGTAATAAAAAATGGGGATTTACACTTTGCTTACTAAGCGGCTTTGGGCAAGTAACGGGGACAGGATATAAGATTTGAAGTAGGTCTTCGCACTGTTTCACTCATTTCTATTTTTCCATCCCAAATACATTGATGTTTGTTGACAGAGCAGAAAACCTATGATGGTCGGGATGGTTCTTTGTACTCTTTTATGTCAAAATCAGAAGCGATCCTACACATAGAGTAACAAAGACATAACATGAAGTGTAGCAATGTTAACGGAAGTTGTGTTTTTATCTCATTTTCACCTACAAAGAATATGTTCAAAATATGAATAATGCTATTTAGATAGAAGAAATACAGAAGCGCTATATGAGGACGGATGTTTCAGTGTACTTGATTGAGTCTCATACCTAGAAAGCATGGATTAGATCGGTGTTCGAATGGCTACGTGGTTTATTTGTATGTATTGACAAGTAAATATTACACTAACGGCTTTATTCTTTATTCGTGTACTACAGTGAAAGAGATGCAGCCCTGTGAGTAGTACAGGACGACAAAGTTCCTCGAATGTCCTGTCTTATCTGCACCAATAGAAGTCCCGCTGAGATTTATAACGTGATGTAAACTACCTTTTTTTCTGTACAGCTCACCTATTGCGAGATGGGCTGTACAGGAAAGTAAACAACGGTAAAGATTAGTACCTTCACGGCGTAGACAGCAATATGTATAAAAATAAAAATTCATTGAACGAGACAAAGTTGCACTGGTGAAAATCCGGGTGACATGCGACCGGGTGCCTTCAAGATGTACATTTCTTCTTCTCGAGCTAAAGGCCACAAAAAGCGGCAAGGCACGGCACCCCAGTAAGAGGGACAAAACGACTTGCTCAAAAGGAATTCCGCACATCCTCTGGAGTGAGCCGAAACGTACGGAAGATCGTCTCACACCCAGTGACAGAAGGCTCTGACGGGAACTCGGACGAAGAGAAGAAAGCTGCTCGAGATTACGCGGAGAAGAAGTGGGTGCAAATAAACATAAGCTATCGCCTCCTGCCGCTGACGGCCGTACAGTAGAGACCGAGACATTGAGCGATGCGCCTGTTCTCGAGTGTCGAGCTCCCGCCACCGCCTGGACTTGTCGCCTGCACCCGAATGTGCGCAAGCACATGGTTGGTATAGTGCCATTCAAAGGGGCCAAACAGAGACCGGAGAATTCACGACGGGCTAAGCGCGTCTTTAAAGTGTGTGTTTACGATGTCGCGGAGCTTTCTTGAAGTATTTTTTCTTCGAAAAAAAAAAAACGGTGGACGCTTTGCAGCTGCACTGAGTGCTTCGCTTAGTCTGACTATAGACGATAGAGTGTTAAAACTGGCTGGCGCGTTCTAGCGCACAGACATCAGTGTCATATCCAGCATCTCTTTGTTCACTGAAGCGAGGCAGTGGTTTCTTCTGACTGTCATAGTGTAAATTGTGTCTGTTAACGTTCTTTGTTACTTGAGGGACACTCGGCACCAACATCTATATGCAGCGGCACCTTCAATCGATGTATGGAGTTTTTTAATCTGCATCGTTGTAGCGTTTTAAAAATTTTCAAATTATTCCTTAAAAACAATTTCAACTCATCTTCTTCAACGCTCGTCGTTCAACCATTTCTAATTTGGACAAAAAGTAAATTAGGGGTTACTTATGCGCACATCAGGAATATTCCTGCATACACATTATTGAATTTGTGGTTTAGCATCTTCAAGGAAGGTCAACTGTTACTTTCTTATTAATTTAACTGTGCATGCACTCACCTATTTTGATTGCTTTTGCTACAAATGCTAAATTACATTTTCATGCGATGGGTTGTTGGAAGACGAAAAGTGCCTGAAACGCTTTTTAAGCCTTTTACGCTTTTTAACGAAAACATGTGATGCCTCGATATCAAAGTAACTTAACGCGTTTATTGCTGCATTTTCATTCAGAACTCTATTTTTGTACTCATGCACCGAAAATAGAAATTTTATACTCCTGAAATGAAGGTATTTTAGGGCAGCACTGATGGTGTTCTGACCACCATGCCTTAATATTTTTTTATTGGCTTCGTTGACTCAATCGAGACTTTTTAATTGATTTCAAAAGGACAATTCCGTCGCGAATAGCAAAAATCGGACAAATTATTCTCTTAGAAGCGATTGTGCAATCAGTAGTAGTGATTCGTCCATATACGAAACTTAAGGGAACTACATGCTATTCAGTTATGGTCTCACTTTTACCGCGACAGCACTTTGAGATCTTGAAGATACGTTTGTCTTGGATACAATATCACATAACAGGCACTTGCGTACTGTTTATCGCTGCTTCTCACCGGCTTCAATGCCAGCATATCAGGACAAAAAAAAGTAGACATTCACAAATACTGGCTCTGAACCCACATAAGGTGCGTTAATAATAATTTTATTGGGGTTTGACGTACCAAAACCCCGATGCCATTACAAGGGAGTCTGTAGTGGAGAGCTCCGGAAATTTCGACCACATGGAGATATTGAACGTACACATACATCCAAGTACAAGATTAGGGAAGCGGATGAAGGGGAGACAGAAATTTAGCAGGGCAAATGAGATTGCGAAGTTTGCGGGTATAAAGTGACAGCCGCAAGCACAGGACCGAGTTGACTGGCGGAACATGGGAGAGGCCTTTGTCTTGCTGCAGTGGGAGTAGTCAGGCTGATGATGATACTAATATCAAAGTACATGGGTCTCAGGCATTTTCACAACCAGCGAAAATGAGACCATTGCGGCTGGGATTCGATCGCTCAACCTACTGGTCAGCAATCAAGCACCACAACCACTAGACAACCTGGCGGTTTCATCGAGCATGTTACCCACCGAGCTTATAGTGTGAAGAGCATGGTAAAGAGAGTATGGGCTGTTATGTTGGAAATGTTTCTGGACTTGACACATGCTGCATGAAAAGAGGTATCCGGTCACGTATGACAAAATTAACAACTTTACTATATTGCTGCAGACAGGAATATGTAATGAACTTCATCGCATCTCAATAGTTCTTGAGAACATAGTAGAGTGTTTGCGTGTAATGCCTCGTTGCCATGCTCGTTAAAACAGCAGTGGTGGCACAGAAGACACGTCAACAACAATTGATTGATAGATTGACATGTGGAGTTTGACGTCCCAAAGCCACCATATGATTATGAGAGACGCCGTAGTGGAGAGCTCCAGAAATTTCGACCACCTGGGGTTCTTTAACGTGCGCACGGGCCTTCAAAACTTCCGCCTCCATCGGAAATGCAGCCGCCGCAGCCGGGATTCAAACCCGCGACCTGCGGGTCAGCAGCCGAGTACCTTAGCCACTAGACCACCGCGGCGGGGCACGTCAGCAACAATGATGACCATGAACGTAGAACACTCCCACAATAGAGGAGATAATGGTGCGGATTACGGAAAACAACGTACAAGAACACGACACCAAGAGCGACCACGTAGTGTAATCCACTGTAGGATTCATAGCCATCAAATATCTTATTTAGCAGCTCAGCAAAAACACGCGGAAGATGAAAACACTGAAGCCTTTTTGGTGGACTTTAATATTCATGCCGTAACATCACTTGTCACGAGCTTGAAATAACTCGACTAGCTTAAAAAAGAAGTGCTCTCTTTCACAGGCCAATAATGAGCGGGGATTTATTGGTTAGAATAAAGAAAAACTCCAAAATTGTTCAAGGAAACTTCTATAGCCTGATACTAACATCACTTGCTGAGATGTCATGCTTTGTTTTAATATATTTGTCAACGCAAATACGCATTTTTATTTCATTTTCCTTCTTCATAATACTTGATATACACGCACGTAACTTACACAGTGACTTAGCAAAACAAGAACAACTGCGTAAGGACAGCACGCATGTCCTTATCTTCCTAAGGACTTGTTTAAGTTACGTACTCGTATTTCAAGTATCACGAATCATGAACTCAACCAAACGGCCATTTTGACAAGTTTATCTTCAGCTTCTCCTGCATAGCAGTGGGCGACCGTCAATAAAAATGGTTCTACGTTTATATTATTGTATTTTTCCACTCTTTTAATTTTTTAGGAGTATTTGTACGCCAAACGCAAAAATATGCAATTTAATCACCTAACACATCACAAAAAAGATTCATACAATAGCCAGCAGGTTCCAAGCCTAAATAAATACTTGGTTTCAATCTTTTCGAATATGTTATTTACCTGCTCTACCTACCTGAAACACTTTCTTTCAGTGAGTTTTCATTAAACAAGACGCCTGGTGCGCCAATGACATTTTGTGGCTTCTCCTGAACTTCCATTCTCTGATAAGCCCTGTGTCATCCTACTAAGTTTAGGAACACAATTTTACTGCAAAATATGATAAAACAAGAATATAAAAATGAAGACACAAAATGACAGGCTGGCGTTGACGTCCTCCAAGCGGCTTCACTTGTCTGGCGATTTGCATGAATAGTGTAAACAGACTGACGAGAGCTTCTTGCGTCAAGGAGACGGGCTGGCTTTTTGTGGTGAGTGAGAGGACGGTGAGCAAGAAAAAAAAACTAAATTATGTAAATAAGCCGGTTGACTCACTCAGACAAACATGTTAGAAAATTCGCATATGGCATAAGTCGGGCGTCATGACAGTCTATAGTTAGTACACCGTGACTGCTTTTGGCGTTTTCTCGTTGATATTCCAACCAAAACATTGGAAAAGTGCTTCGTCTATCTTCAAAAGAAAAAAATGTGAAAAAGAAAGGCAAATGCGTAATATACGTGCTCTTTCTCCGAAGCTTGATTGTCACTCGGCTTTGAATGCAAAGTTAGTGTCAACAATCTATTCGGTGTGACGATTTTCTTTTAGACAACAAAATAAGGACAATGTGAAAAAACACGGTTTTATCCAACTGTCTTTCTGCTTCGCGCTTACTGCCGACGACCAATTCAACAATTCAGTAAGCTGTTGCACGAGTCGTAACGAATAGATGCGGCAAAAAAAGAAAGAAGAGTCAATATGCGTAAAACCACTCAACAAAAAAGAGCTGAAAATGTGACAAACAGCTGCTCAATAATATTGAAGCATTCTGAGGAGTAATGCGGTTTTCTCGGGCCAAAACTCAAAGTGAATTACAACATAAAAACTACGCACAAGCAGAAACTGCGTTTCATTAACAAAGGCACGCAAGTTAAAAAGTGACCAAACTTGAATATCATTGGCGTAGTCAGTATGCTCAAGCTTATTTCTTTTGTATAGAGAGTCCTGAAGAGTGGTATATAGCTTAGCAGTGGCGCAACATGCATACGTGTGGTGGCTGGTATATATTTTACAATATAATTGGTTTTCGTCATGACATAAACTGTAGATATTCTTATATGTACACAGTTGTATGATTGCCCTGAAAATTATTTGTTTTTTTTTTCTAAACAAGCGGACTAGTTTTTATTCTCGGGCACCAAATTATTGACTGCATTTCACTCCAGTGCTTAAACAAACGTGACGCTTCAAATGGAGTCTCTGTAAATATGAATGTAGAGTTCTCTAACACGGGACATTTACAAGTTACTCTTGCACGCAACATGGCCAATACAGTCATCAATAAATTGAGAAAAGTAGGCACCACAATAGCTCGAAAGCTGTGGCATTGAACTAATTAGCACGACGTACTACGTAGACTTGTATGCCACCCAATTCAAGTTCTTATTTTTGCTTTCTAAACACTGTTTACGTTGAGTGCTATTGCACAGAATGCAACAGCATCTCCATGTATTGATGAGGGGTGATGCGGAGGTGGATAAAAGCGCCGTTCTCCAATGGGATAAAGACAAGTGTTTGAGCCCTTGAGCCTTGTTGCTGGTTTTCATAAGTACTATCGCAAATAAACACTGTCCACCAGACGCTCCCGCCATATTTGTAGGTGACGCGTGGTGTGCACTGTTTCACAACTCCAGAGCGACCATCGTACGGAACGTCCTGCAGTAATGGTGTATCTGCATTTGCTCCCGTGACATAAGTTCTCGTCTTGGCAAACCATTCAGGAACCGGAAAATTAGCTGTCTGATGACCGTAATTCATTAAATAGACTGTTGCCGTTATTCTTAGAAGTGAAGGTTCACACTGTGGTAGACAAGCACGAGACTATAGACTCATACAGAGAATAATTTCTCGATGATGCTAAAAAACTGTATAGCTATACATAGCAAACGAAACACCCACCACAGCCACATCTAGTTAAACTTCTTTCTGTGCTTTTCACATCGGTGCCGTAATGTTAGAAAATAAATGATTAACAAATAGTATAATTTATTATAACTTGAACCAATGGTTATATGAGGAGGTAACGTTTATAAAGAGGTAAGTGAATTACCTTCTTTCATTGATGCAGTGATTAAACGAAATGTCCATGAAGTGGGCTACAGACATTGCACCTTTGATAGACTTGCTTCAGGCCCTCGGTGTCTGTCCGACCACTTATTTTCATACTACCAAATAGCCTGAAGACAATGCGCCTTTAATAACGTTTGTTATTTTCAAAACGCGTTGTGCTTAACTGAATGACGCTATCGTTGCATAAAGGCCTGGTGTTGTTTGTCTTGATGCTAGAAATCATGGCTTGAGCAGAAGTTGTAAATGTTATCCATGAAAGTTTGTTAATCAGACGCAGATAGTTATGCCCCTTGAGACCGTGCACAAGAGCCATTTACGCAGAAGTGCCATTTATGTAATCTCCACGTGATCTGAAGATCGAGATATCGACTGAAGGAAGGTGTTTCTGCGTACAGCAACCGCAGAACGAGCAGGAGATTGTTGGATGGCGGCAGACATTCACTAACGATTTGCGACAATGAATCCATCTGTTATCCTCGCATACAAGCAGCTGGAATAATCAGATATAGCCATGTCGTGAATTCTAATAGCGTATGTCGACCACCCGCTTAGTATCACAATACTGTATCACACTAGTGGTTGGCCTTGCGTCCATGTAATACAGCTCCGTGACTGCAATCACTAAGGCAGTTATTCTGTTGAACTTTAGTAGAGGCATAGCACCTTTGTATCAGAGCGCAACAGGAAGAACACAGGTTCAATACCGGTTGCAGTGTTTGCGTTGCTAAGGAGGCGAGATGCTAGACACCCGTGTACTGCGCGATGTGAGCGCACTTCGAAGAACCCCAAATGTCGAAACTTCCAGAGCCCTTCACTACAGCGTGCCTTATAAGCATATCGTGGTTACGGCAAGTAAAACTACAGATATCAATATTCGAAGAACGCCCTCCTTTTATCAGATAAGTAAATAAATAAACAATTCGGGCATGATGAATATATAATGGGTGTAATTTGGCGCAATATTTTGTGCAGCTCAGTGCAGAGAGAAAACCAAGGGAGAGGCAGGGAGGTTAACCAGGTTGCACACGGTTTGAGCGAAGTGCAAAGATAGACTAATGTCCTTTGAATCCACAGCCTGCGTCACATAGTGATAACCACCGTGAAAGAAAGCAAGTAAACCAAAGTAATATTTTAGTTAAGAGGTGATAACATTGGTACAATTGTGATGAGAGAAGGATCAAGGTTGGTCGATGCGCATGGAAGTAAATTTGAATTTGAGCATTACAATAGGACACGTACTTGCCTGCGCACTGCGGCTGCAAGTCTCATTTTCAGGTAAAATAGATTTGTATGTGTAAGGGAAAATCAGCGTTCCCATAAAATCTGAAGAATATCGTAAGAAATAAAGCTGACTATTGCTTCAGTGATGCATTCTTTAGACTGTTTCAAACAAAGATTCATATTTTTGATAAGTGGTTGCCGCGATAGGCAGACGAGGGGATCTAGTGAATTCTGCGCACGTCACAATTGACTACTCAAATTGCTACGCATTGCTTCGATAAAACAAGTTGAACGTTTACCACCCTTGTTGTAGTTCCTTTCACTGTCCTTGTTTTCTGTGAGCAGTGAAGATGTCATAGAACATGACACGTAAGCACATGTAGGTCAACACTGACGCTTGAACTCGACCTGCTCAGACGTAAGTTGAAGCCTGACGGAAGATATATGGCGCGTCCAGCCTCTTGAATTCACATGATGTAAGGTAGTGGCATAAATTTTGACTGTTCTGCCCTAACACTTGTGCATTCACAATCTCCTGTTGTACTAGAAATACCGTGGTTCTAGATTGCTCTGCTCAGTAGCATCGTCGGCGTGCATCTTGTATCCAACTTATGAGGCCATCTGGCAACCAGGCCAAATGAAGACAGAGCAGCGGGCATGCCAGAGAAGACGCGCCAGCACTAATTGAAACAAACGGCTAGTCTCGATAATGTGAAGAGAGCATAAGAGGAGGACGCCGCTGAGACGGAACAAAGCCGTCTATATTAACGAGCTCGACGCAGGTCACCGGACTAGTGGTCGAGCTGAGTTTGATTACACACTGCGCACGCAGTTGTGACGTTTATTTTGTGTGGTTTAATGAGAACACCTAATGAGAATAGCTTGGTGAGCATTTTTGTTCTTGATTCTTGCAAGCATGCGCGTGCTCTAACAGGTGCTCAATCACTCAACTTGTACAACGTGAAGGCAATGTCACTTACCCACGACAGCAAGTTCGTATTGGTTCCGAGAGTAAGCGAGTGAGTGTGCGTTAATAAGAAGGGCAGGGAGCAAGTTTCTGCTGAAGTAGAAAAAGTTTTCCTTTTGCAATCTATAAAGGGCTATAGCTTTCTCATCCCAAGTCTGAAATTTGTAAGGAAATGTATAAGAAATAATGACAAGACATATTAAAATTATTTCGTAAATATATAGCTGATATGCCTGTGCACTGGGTGCAACAGACAACATTTCATGCGAATGCATTAACAACATAGCATAGTATGCATGAAACAAACTGTATACGCAGCCCTCAAAATTGAAATAAAAAAACGTAGTGGGCTGTCTGCTCGCGTTACTTTCCCGAAATAATTAATGCATAATGACTATATAGGTCCATGCAGGCAGGCGTCTGTGAATAACGGGATGTTAAAAAGATTTAGCACTTGTGGTAGAATGCCCTACGTTTTTTGTAATCATCGATGATTGATATGTGGGGTTTAACGTCCCGAAACCACCCTATAGAGATGCCGTTGTGGAGGGCTCTGGAAATTTTGACCACCAGGCGTTCGTTAACGTGCACATAATTTAAAGTACACAGGCCTCAGCATTTTTAACCTTCACAGAAAATTTTGCCGTTATGGCAACAGCTGCATTTATTACGAATTGAAGGATATAATTGATGATGCGTTCTAGATATTCTACCTATAGCAATAGCGTTACATTGGAGCTACTTTTGTGCAAACTCTTCTAGCACAAATGGACTTGTTGTAACTATATTACGGGCTAAAAAAGGAAAGCACAACAAAAATACATGGAGAGGACATGTATATTCTTGTTTTCTACTTTGAATCTCACTGTAGCGGTGCTCGAGGCACGCCTCATTTTCTAAGTTCCTGCGTGGAGCCACTAGTGATGTTCCCACTTCCCTCGCACATGGCTTCATTCCCTCGCTGTACTCGGCTTCTCGGGCAGGGCTCATCGTGGAAAACCACACAGTGGCAACGACACGACGGGGAGCCGTTAACGGCACCCAGCCTCATTAAGCCGCACTCACTACTTACAAGTGACGAGTCGAAACGCCTAGTTCCGTTTAATTGGGTGTCCCGGCGTACCAATTCCATTTCACCACCTATCGTAGCCACCCATATCAAGACCCCGAGGTTAACGTGACTCGACGATGGGTAGACGTAAAAGTACATAAAAGTGCATTCTCAATTTAATGTGACAACGTTAAAGAGCGAAAATTCTGCTGGTGGTGTTGACGTCGGCGTCGTTGGTTGTGGGCGGAAAGTTGGCGCTGTCTGTGGGCGAAAACTCAAAACAAAACTTTACTTCGAATGAGATTTGAATCCAGGTACACTGCGTTTCAAGCAGGTTTTCTATTACAGAGCCATGCTTGTGCTGGTACTTCTAAAATAAAAAGGAAACAATAAATGAATGTTAAGCAGAGGAGGAAGTTCTATTAACGCATGTACTGTTGCGTGATAGATGCGTAGAATTTCACCAGGTGTTCAGAAGTATTATTTGCACTTCTGGTGAGTGATTTAAAGTGCTGTCCGCAAGAAAGCGCTTCGACACAAACAATCATCACCATCGGTAACAAACAGCATAAACAAAGTGGCATGATATAGGGAAGCGCGTGTTGCCTTACGAATGTGCAGTGCAAACTTCGTCGAATGGTAAAAGGTAGGATTGTGACGCAGTGGGCAATTACCTACTGTACTCGTAATAAGAATTTCGAAATTGTTTGAAACGAGTTATGTCACGCGCGCAAACGTTGCTTTTCTTGGGGGACAAATGAGGAGTCCACCACGAACTGAAGCCAAGTAAGCACTCGAGAAAGCGGTGCGAACGGGAACACATTTATGCTATTATGTTCTACTCTTGATGTGAAGCTCAAAAGTTCTCTAAATTACCATCAAGTTATTATTTTAACAAAATAGTACCTATTCTTGATCGGTCTCTCACCCGCATGCCCACTGTAAAGCACTGTGTTGCTTCCGCCACAAAACTACAAACGGCGTGGTTAAGTACCCTTTACAGGAGCATCGCGTGAAAGAGAAGCATTACGTAGTTGTTACGAATAAAAACAGCTCTGCTTTATGCAGTACTATTATTTCTCTTGTATACTTGGCACGCATGGAATTTCGCTCCACCGCAGTGTTTTGATAGGCATTTCCCAACGTTATATGCCTCGCTAACTGATCGTTACTTCTTGTTTATTGCCTTCGCATTCTCTGTTTTACGCGTCATTGGCCTTTATTCACCACATTTTTAAAATGCATTTCTTAGCGAACGTCGGCGACTTTGAACGTATCTATCTATCTATCCATCTATCCATCTATCCATCTATCCATCTATCCATCTATCCATCTATCCATCTATCCATCTATCTATCCATCTATCCATCTATCCATCCATCTATCTATCTATCTATCTATCTATCTATCTATCTATCTATCTATCTATCTATCTATCTATCTATCTATCTATCTATCTATCTATCTATCTATCTATCTATCTATCTATCTATCTATCTATCTATCTATCTATCTATCTATCTATCTATCTATCTATCTATCTATCTATCTATCTATCTATCTATCTATCTATCTATCTATCTATCTATCTATCTATCTATCCATCCATCCATCCATTCATCAATCTATCAATCTATCCATCCATCCATCCATTCATCAATCTATCAATCTATCTATCTATCTATCTATCTATCTATCTATCTATCTATCTATCTATCTATCTATCTATCTATCTATCTATCTATCTATCTATCTATCTATCTATCTATCTATCTATCCATCTATCCATCTATCCATCTATCCATCTATCCATCTATCCATCTATCTATCTATCCATCTATCTATCTATCCATCTATCCATCTATCCATCTATCTATCCATCTATCTATCTATCTATCTATCTATCTATCTATCTATCTATCTATCTATCTATCTATCTATCTATCTATCTATCTATCTATCTATCTATCTATCTATCTATCTATCTATCTATCTATCTGCTTACGTTTCGATGCTCTCGTGGTCACCCTCTTAACTTGGCGTGAACCAAAATTAGCATGAGAGAGTAAGGTGGTTTGGCGAATATGATGCGCTGGTCAAGACATGAATAATGTCACAATCCCGTCGCGTACGTCGTCTAACACTTCCCGCCAGACAGTGGCACATAACCAGGGGCGGGTATGTGCCACAGGTATCTACCCAGGAACGACAAGAACACACACGGATAATTTTAACACGCGGGCGTTAAAAAATACCCGACATTGGTAGCGTTGACTCGACGAATGCAAGGAATAAATATCAGTGTACCAGCCGGAACCGAACCCAGGCATTCTGCATGGTAATGAATCATTTTACCACCAGGTATCCGAACTACTTTTAAAATAGACGCTAATCTTCGTGAAACGTCAATAGTGGTTGCAGTGCTGCCTACCCAATTTTATGAACATTACATATGTACTCCTTTGATACAGCCGTCAAGTCGGATTAACGTCAATTGTGGTTAATGGCTTGCGCTGAAGTTGATTTATGAGCAGTGTCCAGGGCCAGCATCTTCGCGAGCATCAGCGCTTAATATCAGCTTCTGGTGTTGCTAATACACATGTTCCAGTTGGCATCATTGCGTAAGTGCAAACATATGGTTATATAAACATCTGCAACTCTTCCAGCTATGTCTGCGCGTGCAACATTTGTATATGGATTTGGCGTCACTTCATGACGTGTCGCTCAATGAAAAAATTGCAGCATGGTCGTCTTCCCTCCGCATGCTTCGCATAACGTTGATTCCCAGCTACGTAAGATCTGCGATTTTTTTTCCTACTATTTCGCCATTTCGAACAACCCGCGGGTTCCTAGCAGCGTTCGTTAATAAATGTAACTTCACGTTGCGTAATATTACCCAGAGATTCTGCAAAAAAATATGTATTCCAAGTGCTACAGTTCCTCCAGAACCAAGAAAAATCCTGACTTTTAGGTCGTAATGATGTTTGGCACTGTTTACTGCCGCTATTTTCCCACCGTCTTTCTTTTCATTGCCTATTTATTCGAAGGTTGCGGATTTGATCACAGCCACAGTCATTGCAGTTCTATGGGAGTCAGATTCTAGCGGCCCACGTATTTCAGAGCTTGTTAAAAACACCAGAAGGTCAAAATTTTTGGAGACCTTCACTATGGCATGCCTCATAATCACATCAATCGCATCGCTGTTTTAGTACGTAACACCCCAAATATCGTTATTATTTCTTTGGTCGCCTTGCGTTGCGCCCTAGACATCTGGATTATGCTTTATCAAACTTGTCTATTCGCATGTTTGATACATGTTTTTAACAACATTTGCAGCACAAGCACTGGTTGGTATTTTGTCTTGGTAAAAATACCAGAGAAAGACAGTTTAACAAATAAATGAAGTTTCACCACAACTACCGCAGCTTGAGCTAATATGCACATCTTATTGTGCATATTTAAGATTGTTCTTCTGAGAAAAAAAGAACGGGCCACCCCATTACGGACAAGGCTCACACACGGATATTTAAATGCCGTGTTAGATCCCACTGACAATATTAAACGTTTTAGAACAAAGCTTTCTACAACCACGGATAAAATGTCAAAGCAAGGTGGCCAAAAACTTAGGTAAAAAACAAGAACCGAGTACTGTGGCGCTGTTTCGGAGGCTTGCAGCTGCTCCGTGCCCAGGAATATTAATGCCGCGTGATCAGACCCCGCCTTTTTCTACTCGTTCACGCGAACATAATTTCTTCATTCGGGGCACGTTTGTTTAATGTCATTTTCTTCTGCCGCGTGCTCCCGCCCCTGCTCTCTGTACGTGTGTAGGATTAATGCATTCATTCCAGGTATGCTGCATTGGATCTATGTGAATGTAGAAAGAACACACTTCAGTAGAGCTGCTGTTACCGATGGTATTGATTCACGTAACTCACTATGTTGTAGCCAAATCTTAGGTAAGGAAGGTTCACTAGCTTCCTTTATTGTGTGGATGGAATCATTCCGAATCAGTAGTTTTATGTGCTACCGCTAGTAGAGCAGTACTTTTAAAATAAATTTTGGCGTACCCCATGGACCCGCAAAGCCGTTTTCTGGTATCTGCAAAATCCATCCTTCGAAAGAACAAAAAAAAAAAAAACTCGTTTTTGGGAAGAGCACTTTGACCTATGAAAGCAACCCGTTTGATTTTTTTCGTTGGCTTTGAATAGCATGTGTGCATTGCGGCAGAACTGACTTTCCCATTCCCACTTGATGATTGTAAAGTTTTTGCAGCAATTTTATGATATATGCGCACCAGCATGCTTCTTTTTGACTTGAAAAATTCAATAAAAAACACAGCTAGAAGCAGGTTGAATGTTGCTGCAGACCGCACAATTTGCTGAGAAGCTGCGGAATCAAATTGGTATGACTCTTCTGTGTGACAATTTTTTTGCCAGCGAAAGATCATAGAAGGCACCGTTTGACGCAGCACATTGTGTTAATTTATGACGCCTGCCTTTTTTCATGTGTGCAACAAGTCCCTCATAACTTAAATTAATCCACAAAAGACCCCCCCCCCCCCCAATACCCATGTCGGCTAATATTTCATTTGTGTACATAGTGTCAAATTTATATACAGCATAATTAATGCACTGAACTCGTAACCAAGAAAGCTAAGCTTACACTGGTGCTTTATCACGTCTCATCACATTTTTCTGTTATTCATTTTTTACGAGTCAAACCAAATCTGGAGCGTTTAACATTTGAATGAAGTTTGTGCGAGTGTGCTGCGACGTTTTTTTTTTCTCTGTAGGCACAAGAATTTACATTGGGCGAGTTTTTTCGAGAACAGGAATTCAAGACGTCATTTCGAGGCGTCATTTCGTCAAAGCGTTCATCACTACGTGCCAGCAAGTGAATCTACTGATTAACAGGTTGCTAAATCAATGTTCGAATATTAGTAGATTGTTGAATGTCTGATGAATTCGCTATAATGTGGCTTGTTGAGGCCTAATGTTAAACGAAATATTGAAACGAAGAAAGTTATTGACCAATTATTTTATTTCATTACTGAAGTATTAAAGATCAAACTGAAGCAAGACTGAAAGTTGGGCTAGTTGGTGATACATTATGGGCAGAAACAGCACACAAACTCACGGGACGAAGAGAAGAGGCACAAACAGCGCTTGTTTGTGTCTGCTCTCTTCGTCCCGTGAGTTTGCGCGCGGTTTCTGCCCATAATATTAAAGATCAATCATTAAAAAAATTTTCTACACATTAAGTAAATATCTGACGTAGTTCATTTATTGCTTCCTAACAGAAGGTCATGATCACGAACATTCACGGGTGACAAACGTTTCGTTGTTTCATGGTAGAGCTTGCACATAAACTGGGCCGGGTGTCACTGAATGGAAAACGTTTTTTTTCTATTTTGAACTAAATTTTATTCGCAGGACTAATAATGTTATTCGTGTTTTGACTACCATTCTTCATATTACCACGTATTTTCCTGCCACAACTTTGTTGTTATATAGCTAGTGCTCGTCATTTTTTTCTTTTTTTCATGGTTTCCTACATGCGTTTTATGTGTCATATTAAATCACATCAAGTTGTCCGCTTCGCCACTTCTTAGAGGAATAACTACAACTTTCGATTAAGAGAAAGAGAGGCATTTCACTATGATAAAACATTTTGGAACGTTGTCGACAAAGTAAAATTTGACAAAAACAGTTCATTCTGCTTTCAAGTGACTGTATAACAAAGTTGCATGGCTCATTGATATATACAAATGTCACTGCTGCCTCGGTTAGTTTCCACGGGCGACGAAGGATGAACACACATCCTCCATGCAGGTGTTTTTGTTGTTTCTGTCTTGACAGATACCGTGCGCGTGCGCATTGGCGTGTTTTATTCTCGGAAATCAATTTCTACAACCCTTCAAATTCCTCCCACCAGGTTCTTTTTTCTATAAAATTAACAAAAAAAAACAAGAATAATGAGGCTCGATAGGACGCAGTAGCCGATAAGCTGAGAATCTGAAAAATGTCTAGGATGCCGCGTTCAGTGAGTGGTGCAGAGATGGAGGGAGCTGACCCAACGTAATTTGTCTTCGCCGTCTTCTACTGCACCCCGAACCACAGTGACTGCAGCTTCTATAGTGGCAAGAAGCTCTGTGTATTGGTGCGCTTCAGGGAACAATCGCTATCCGATGTCTAAACACTGTTCCAGCCATCTCACTGGAGTTACGAAATTCTCGTCTAGTCCCCCATGATTGTGAAAGAAATAGCAAATAAATCGCAAAGCCATAAAAATTTCGTGTACTTCATGCTTCTTACACCAGGAAGGTTTTCTGTGTCCCCGCTCAAAGAAGTGTTTGTTGCCTTTGTTTTCAATTCCCATGTCTACCTCAGTCGCGTTAGCCCATGTGGTTCTGTGACAGCTATTGCTTTCATCAGTTAAGTGATTTAGCGACCGTGTGGCTAAAGTTTCACCCTCCCTGCACCCTTGCCATGTAAGTGTGGCGCATTTATTAGGCATGAACTCAAACCACGAAACATTGAAAACAGCAGATTATTTCCATTCTGTAACAGAAATACATCACTGAAATTTTAGTGTACTCTGGCATAAAACACTTTAGCGCAAAATGCCTAAAAAATACTTAATTATGACTGCGTCCATCACCGTCTACTTTGTGTATCTATTAAATTAAAGAGCGCCCTTTGAAACACTAATAACCTTTCAGTTAAGTAATTTAAACATGGCAGTTCTATAAGAATTTTGACGTTTTTTGTCTATCGGGTACTGAAAGCTTGACGAGTATGTTTAGTGTAAGTTTGTCCAACTTGTGGTGATTCTCCGCATTACAAAGCTATAATTCTAGGCCTGTGGGCTTGCTTTAGAACAGCGAAAGCAAACACAAAGTGTATTAACTAACAACACATGCGCCTATGCGTCGTAGTGATGCCTACAAGAGTCGGTCGATAAAGCAGTGGTACATGACTTTGCTGTACAATGTTTTTGCCATTGGGAACGCAGTACGGCTATTCTAATTAGCCGCTGCAGTGGACCGCAGCGCGGAGGTGGAAGCAATTACAGCTGCTTCGCGTGACCAATAACATTCTATCCTGAGTGCAGAAAAATATGTCTATTTTTTATTTCAACTTTTTTTATGTATACTTGTTTTAGCTTGTGTCACATTCTGTTTGTTTTGTTTTTTTGTTTGTTTGTTTTTGTGCACAAAGGCTGGGTATACATTGTACCGGAAACTTTCGCGACCTTAATGCTTAAGTTTAATGTTGTTTTATCATGACATTCGACTATGGCTTTTCCAGCTAGACAAAACCTAAATAAAAGCAAACAGTAGCTTGTAGACTGGGTGTGTACCTATATATAGTGTGAAATATACGGGAATTTACACCGAAGTGGCAATTGAAACTTTTGAGGAAGAGGGCAAGAAAAACGAGGACGAAAGAAATGAAAGGCGATCCTGGTACAAAAATTCTAACCAATGTATTGCTATAGCTAGTTGTAATGTTTCCTATCTTTTTCCCATATTCGTATAAATGATAAACAACAAAAATATTGTGTTTCTCGCATAATAGCTGCGCCGCATACAAGTAAAGTTCTGAGACACAAGATGGTATGGTTTTAGTAATTCTTTTATAATAAGTGGTTTCAGAATGGTGAATTTTTATACCATGCTTTTAAAACAGTCATACGTATACGTCGATGTTGCCGCAGATTTTGTTTCCAAGGAGATTGCGTCGTTGGCTGAGCAACGCAGCAAAGCTCCATACACCGCGGTCGCTCGTGCTTTTTTGAGGACATAAGGTCATGTGCAAAGGCGCGTGCTGTCTACGTATGTATAGCGGTGGGAACAAGAACGGTCCACGCTGCACTTAATGTGCGTTTCAGTAGCACTGCTGAGAAACAATTAACGCACAGACAAGGAAGGCATGAAACTTATAACTAGTTTTAACCATTTCAGCTCCCTTATTGTATACGGGGATGTGGGTATATTGGAGAGACACGAAATAAATTGTACATATATAGGTACGCCCAGACCTGCAGTTATATAAAAAGCTCGTCATATTGTCTTGTCGGAGCATGCATAGTCGGAAAAAGCTGGTAGGTAGATGAATTTCAGCTCAGACAACCACCCCCTGTGCGCAAGAAACTAAAGCGGCTGCTTGGTTGAGTCGGACAGCCAATAAGAATAATCTCTTTTAAAGGTAAAATTTCGGGAGTTCTAACCCACTTGTCTCTCCTCGCCCGCCATGTGTTTTTAAGACTTCAAGGTTTTAATATTCGTTTCTGCACCTGTTGCAATAGAAATACAGTTGTTCTTGTTTGCAGCGTAATAATTGATGGGGTTTAACGTCGCAATGTCACGATATCACTATGAGAAACACTGTAGTGGAAGACTCAAGACTGAAAATAATGACAATTGGGGTTTATGCGCCGTGTATACATCTAAATCTAAGTAAATTGGCCTCAAGAATTCACGTCTCCATCGAAAATGCGGCCGCCGCCATCGCAGTTCAATACCACTTGTTTTCAGCATCACAAAGTTGATGTATTTATGCATGTTTCTACGTTTCTTCATTATAATCCTAACTATCTAAACAAGCCCTCGCTTAGTGCGTCTCCATTTATTCAACAAACAAAGCATACTAACATTGCCCCTTTAGCTTTTCTTGATCCTCTGATCAGAAGGTTAAGCCAGGGTCACATTTTCATGGCAACCTGGCTCGTGGTTCTTTACTGCCTTCGTGACTGTTTGCGAAGAAGACTCTTGCCGCTCCGCCAAAAAACTGCGCGCGAAGTGTGTGGTGTGCGCAGTGGCGCGTTTCCTGGCTTCCCGCCACTCTGCCCTCGGGTGGAAAACAGGAGTCAGGGGTGAAACCCCTCCGAAAGAAAATGACGAAAACAGGGAAGAGAAACCGCTGAAGAAGGCCGGTCACAACAGAGGGAACATGAGCGATATAGCTGAACTGTGGAAAAGCAATGGTGCGTAACGCCTCCATAGTGTATCGCTGTTTCTTACTTTAGCGGCTAGTCGTACTTCTGCGTTTATTTATTTGCTGCAAGGCCCACGGAGAGGCCAGTTGGGAAAAGCAAAATACGCCGCTTGAGATGAATGAAAGCACGGGTGTGCATTGGACGCTGCGCCGGCCCGCATGATGGAACGGTGTGCGCTGGCAGGTACGGGAAGCTATTACAACTTCAAACCGTGCTACACTAGTTTTTAATTTAATCTTTCTTTTCGCCCACTGTTTCAAAGGAATGTTTTCGCGAAAAAGTAAAAACAATTTTTTTATGTTTGGTGTCCCTGAGAGTTTTCTCAGTTTTTACTTTTGAAACTCTGAGCCTCGCAATAAAGTTAATGTGCACACAGAAAGCAAGTACTTCGCTTTTTTTTCTACGTTATTCTTTCGCGAAAAGAACTTTGGGGCCTGCGTAGGACGCGAAACGGATTAAAACATGCATCAAACAATTGCACGAAAGCACTTGCAGCAGCAGTTTCCCCAGTCGTCTTTGTGGGCCTTAAACTTTAGGTCATAGTTAACTTTCGTGCAGTACATGTAATACATTAACTCACTGCTCTCTTCGAGTTTTTAGGAATTTGTGTTAGGCGAAAAAAATAGATATGTTTGTTACATGCGCATATTTTATGAATTTCACACACACCAGCATATGTTAACGCTCAAGTGTTGTCGCAGAGCCTCCTTCTCCTTTGTACTTCTTTCACCTTCCCTGGATTTTGCCTGGTTAACTTCCCGCTTATCTCCTTATTTCTGTCTCCGTAGGTTATCTTGAAGAAACTGTACTAACAGAATTTTGGTACAAAAAGGTATTCCCTTGTGGTTCATGCACATTTTTTTAGGCTTTGGCTGACTGGTTGTTTTAGATTACATGCCCAATTCTCTTCGTTGAAAGTATAGTGTAAGAAAAGTACACTGTCAAAAGTGAATGTTTTTCCTCGTGAACTACTCTTTTGTTGCACTATTCATGTATGCTTTTACAGTCAATTAAAACGTATTTATGGAAAAGGCAAAAAAATACAACCACGTGTCACTGATGAGCAATGTTTCGTATTCAACAAGAGCTTAGCGTGCCAAACTAACAGTATGATTATAAAGGACGCTATAGTAGAGGGCTCCGGAGCCACCTAGAATACTTGAGCACATACTATAGCCTAGTACACGGCACTCAAGCATTCTGACCGCCATCGAAAATGTGGTCGCTATAGGCAGGATTCAATCCCGTGTCCTCCTGGTGCACGATCGATTACCTTACCCACTAGGCCAACTTGGCGGGTCAACAAGAGGAAGTAATGAAAGGAAATCAAAAGAGAAGATTTTTATCTGCACACTGAGATGTAAGTATCATGAGATACCATTCAATATATTTCATTGTTTAAACTTTATCAGTGTTTCTGAAGTTTCAATAAAAGTTTTTTTTCGCTTGTGTTGAAAAACAACACAGAACTGTGACATTTAGTACCGCGAGGCAACCAAGGCAAGCCAATATGTAGAAGCGGTGGAATACTCGCACAATGAGAAGTGCCTCTTGGCACAAATTTTTATTCATGACATGTCAGTACCAATTTCACAGAATGTTTCGCGCTGCCGGAGGTACTGTAGAAGGCCAAGAACAGAAGCCTGGCAACACTTCGACTTCATTATTGACACTGGTTCTTCGACGTCATGCCACTTTGCGCGTTCACCTGCAGGCTCTCCGAGTGGTGGCTCGCGTCTTCTCTTCTCCGTGCCTTTCCGCGCCCTTGCTTCTGCTACCTTGCAAGAGTTGCAGGCTGTTGGCATGATGCAAACGAGCACCGGATGTAGTGCAAACTGAGTCCACTGCTCTAGACATGTTTACACGCTGGCGTCCAACTCCAGAGCCTGCATGTCTTAAACACACGAACCAAGAACTAGCGCATGTCATACTTTCGTTGCACGCATTTCATCATTGTACGAAAGTACAGTCACATTCTGCAATATTCGCTTCTTTTTGAAAAAGGTTCTCTTTATTGCTTTGTAAGCCTTGCTTGCTGCAACTCAGCAGGAAGTGTCGCGCACGCAGCGCACGATGCGTCACCTCTTCTCCCGCCTTCTGTCCGCCCCCGGCGCTCTCCCGATTACCCGACCGAGTCCCCAGTGGATTGACTGAAGCAGTCGGCCGTGCTTCATGAGCGAGAACTCCTCCGTTCACTTCTGTACGTATCCCCGATTTTAGCAATGGGTGCTCATGGAAGCAGTGTCAGATTTCACAGTCAAATGTGCGTTAATTAAAATCTAAAATTTAAGTGACATGAAACCGGGAAAATGGGAAGTTACTGGAACGTCAAGGGTTTGAAAGGCACTCAGGCGGCGTTACGCCATCTGTTTTCCATCTTTGTTTATTCTGCAACTCTTTTCTCGCTTTCCTACCTCGTATATATAGGTTACTAAAATGTATCCATTTGCGTGACCCATCCATTATCTGCGATGTTTTCACCATTAGTGGCCCATGTCAGCACTAAGAAATTCGTGAACTCTTGTGCTTCGCATTCAAGAGTAGTACACAATAAGCGTAATCAGACCCTAGTCACATCACTTTGGAGTCGCTAGCTCGCCTTCACTTTTCGGAAGACACCTCAGCCATGAGGCAAGGAAAAAAAACGCATGTGCGCGTGGCATGGCACTTTTCAAGCTGTCCTAAAAGGCGTACTGCAAGTGCAGTAGCTCATTGCACACAAATGGCCTAATTTGTGAATGTTGAGAAACTATCAAGACGTATTGGGTGAGTAAAGTGGAAATATCTATAAAATAAAAACAATTTAAATGTAATTTGGAGACATGTAGGAAGCGGGGGACATTCCGACGAGTCACGTGAGTATCAAAACTGAGCAGCAGCTAAAAATGACAATCTCAAGACGTAAGAAAACAAAAATTCTCTGATGAAAGGCTTCACTTTTACTGGTCTTAGAAGCGTTCGTACCACGTTTAATGTGAATGCGACTGTTGTATTCATATGAACTGCAGCCGTATATCAAAATGAACACTTGTATTTCTACATAATCTTATATTTAACGATTGAGTGCGCTACCGTTCTTTTACTTGATTCAACAAGCAGCCATATGTTTTCTGTCAAGAGGCAGTAATTTACGCACGTTTCCTTATGTTCAGAATACAGACTCAACGGATAGAATATACGAAGCGTCCATGCCTTCACGGTACGCATTTATTCCCCGTATAGGGTTTTTATGAAAATAAAACAGGGCCAAAATTTGTACGGCGCGGGCTGTAGCACACGTTGACGTAATCTCCAGCAGGTTATAATGAGTAGCTTTTGAACACAATGGTCCTTCGAGGCACAGAGAATTTGCTGAAGGCAGAAGGAAAAAAAATATAAATACGCGTAAACACAACTAAGCTAAGTTCTTCCTCTTCTGAATGGCACGCAAACACACTGATTTGCATGGGTGCCAACAACAACAACGCAGACAGTTTCCCGAGCCAGAGATTTGTTTACACGAACGAACGTCAGGTGTCTACGGCGAAAACAAGGGCGGTCTCATTATGCGCAGGCTCCAACCATCATCCTGTTCAGAGTAGGTGCCTTCACGGTGCCATGCAGTGCGTCGTGCCTCTGGAGAGCAGCCACCCAGACGCTAGTTTCGACTTTCACGGTGCAGCTATACAAAGTGTGAGAGGACTAGGCGAGACGGATACGAGAAAACAAAAGAACTCCCAGACTCCACTTGGAGACCACTATGTGCGTGGCTCAAACCAGTTTTGTAAGTGAGAAAGTGAAACAGCATTAACACGTGCGTGGTGCAGAACAAATTCTGTACACACACTAAGAAAAGAAAGCTTTTAAGTGAAGAAAAATATTCTTCTAGAATACATAAAGGCACCCACTCGCTACTCTGCATAAGGGAATGGTATTGAGGACAAAAATGCTCTATAGAAGGAGGAAGAGGGCAGGAAAAGAAGAGCAAGAAAAAATTAAGATCGTGCATGTCAAGTTCACCATGCGCACAACTTCTCCCCATGTGCTTGTCACAATTTTTAAGTGTCACATTGCTGAGAGGAGGAGACGTAGAGTCCAAGTATTTTCTATAGATCTAGCCAGACTTGACTTTAACGTTCATGATGTTCCGAGATTTTGGGATTTATCGGGCTATTTTTTTCAGTTGGCCTTTCTATCGGGTGCTGGATAATTACCGTTCCTTCTAGTTAAACTGCTTGCAATGTGTCTCCTTTTTTGTTGTTGTTACGTGCTGTATATTTACCCCGTACTTTGGAGACAAGTTCCCTCTTTTTTTTTAATGCCTGCAAAACTAATAGTATAACTTTCAGAACAAAACATGTAGAGGTAGTTGGTTGATTGCCGAGCCCAAAATAGTGGGCGCTTGAAGATGCACCGATGAAACACATGCTGCAGGCGCTGACTAACAACTTATGTTTTATTGCTCACATGCCATGGTGAATATACAGAACGTATCAACAACAAAAAAAAAAAGGCGCACAACTGAAATGAGCCGGCCCTGGCAGGTGCACAATCAAAGCATTTAAACAAGAAACAACCGTGATTATCCAGGCCCCCGAAAGGAAGGCTAACTCTTTATCTTAAATACCTATACAAGGGCTCCAGTGCATGCAGCTGCGTTTAGGCTCACAATGTTTTGGGCTTGTAAGATTTCATGAGTCACTTCTTGCTGTTAGCCTTCCTTTCGGGGGCTCGATAATCACGATTCCTTCCTCTTAACTACTTGGAGCGGGCACGTGCCAGGCCTTGCTCCTTTTCTGTCAGCCCTTGCGTTTTTCTTTCCTTTCGTTCCAGATCGAATACTGGGCTGCTATTTCATTGCGATGGCTTTTCGATGATTACCTCATTCCACTGATCACAACGCACTCATCGCAAAGTTAGCGGGGGTCAACGGTGAATGATAACAGCAACCAAGGAATTAATGAAAGCCAACAAAACAATACAACATTGTATACGTTTGTGCTGTTGCTTTGCAAACTACGTTCACCTATAAATACATTTAAGTGTGGTTGTGTGCAGGTGCTCACATGATCGTGATTACAGGGTTGTTGTGGATTAAAAGCGGGTCAAGCCTTGCCAAATTTGCATGCAATGGCCATGCCCCATTTCCTGTTTTCAGAGTATATGGAGTTAGCGTCTTTCTGAAGCGTATACTGTGAGCAGGCTACCAAGAAGTCAAGAAGTCGCGCTCTGCGTGAGGATACAATGCACATGCCGGTGATCTACAAGCTATTCCGCATATTGTATTGTGCCGGAGGTGGCCTAAGCCCAACTGTTAAAAATTAAGACGCTGCAGAAGCATGCGAAGTACGCAATTGTTTGGTTCCGAACGCAACAACAATGTCAATGAATTAAGTGGACAAACCAGACATCAAAGTAACGTAGAACCATACCTGCGCAGTTCAATCAACATGCACTGCAATTTGAGGGCCGGAGAAAGTTTCCGCTGGTTGACGAGAGCCTTTTGATTCAGATGTTGGTCCCAATGTGCATAAGGAGTAGTGCACGCAATCTTTACGGTTATTACACTTGGTAGTTAAAAAAAACTGCAACCATGTTACTATTACCACTTCCGGCCTAATTATGCATGAGACGTCAGGGCATGCACGTACACACAGCACAACTATAAAGATGGAACGGAGTTTTGATTATCAAGACAAGCATGTGAATTTTCACGAACGATTACTATTCATTACAAAAAAAAAGTATACGTACCAAGAATTTTTTGTTTTTTGGCCACAAATAACTCCCTTGTTACAAAGATTTAATTGTTTACTTATTATCTTCAGCAGAAGCACAAGTAGTCGCTGGCGTCCAAAGGTGTTTGGGCTCAGGGTTCTCTCATGCACTTGAAAATAAATTACAGCGAAAGTTGTTATGAGATGGTTCACATTAGATGGTTCACATGCGGCGCAGCAGTTGTCCGCCACCGGTATTCGTAACCACTGTCACACGAAATAAGAAAAAAAGAGTAAAAAATATTTAAAGACCCAATGGCATTCGAACTCGGGTCACACGTGCCGGCCCACTATTCTACTATGGAGCCAAGGCCCGTGCTTGGGGCGCCTTTGTGAACTGGCCCTAGACAAGCTTGATGTCGGGAAAATAATCCCGTTAATATGAGGAATAAAGCGTTTTATCACAGCAAATGAACAACCGGGTGTCACACAATGTGAATCACGCAACGAGTGGGTCGTGGAATGCTCTAACATTTTACAAAAACTTCGTCTTGTTCGCCTATTATTTGTGGCACATATCCACTGTGGGGGATTTTGGGGATTACAAAAGATTCTAGCATTATTCTTCATTGTTCGCAGTCACAACACAAAATATTCGCACATAGTTCCTTGCAAGTGTGCCGCGGGTACGGCGCTTTTAAGAAGAATGACCAAGGACAGCATGGCAAATACTTGCCGACTACACAATGACTTATTTCGCAGTGGGTACCCTGTAAATGTACTTGCAGCAGCTACCAAAAAGTGTTAAATAAGGCTCTGAAAGAGCGCTCTTCCCGCTTTCGCTGTGACAGTGCTGCACGTTGCGCACAAGCCTGGCGGTTTTTTTTTTCTAGCGAGGACACTAACCGCAGTGCATTTTAACGTATAGAGGCATGCGGTTGCTTGGTGCAACGTATCTGGATTTCCTTTGCTTAAGATGGTGTTGTGAACATGGCGGAACGCTGTCGCTGCTATTCTTTTGCTGTCTACTGCAACAATGCCGAGAGACCAACTTACACATTTCGGAGATTACTGAGCTTTCTACTACTTAGATTAGTATTGAGGGTGTCCCACGTTACTTTAGCCAGAGCTTGAAAATATGCCGGAATACGCAATTACGACGCAACCAAATGCACGTTTCTCAACGTTGCCTGGAGTTTGTCAGACTATTTTTGTGTTCTCAAATATTGTTAAAATAAATATGTTTAATTAACTAACTTTTCATGAAACGAAGATATATAAAAAATTTCGGTAATAAAGTTGTAGATCGGCTTGCAAAACGTCCACTTAGACAGTTTTGAACTTTATATCTGTTAGGCATTAGTGTAATTCTGCTAATTGCAAAAGCCCACGCAATACAAAAAATACCACCAAAATAGAAAAAAATACCAAAACTACGCTCATGCAGATAGCAAGAAGGAGACGTACAAACATTTCGGCAGCAGGAGCTGCATAAGCCTTGCACTCCTTAAGCGCTAACAGTATCATTCACTAATATTAGAGACATCCTATCCAAACGTGACATAGTCTCGTCTTATATCGATGGTAGCCTTTCTGATATTCTTGTCTTCACTGAGACATGGGTTAACACTGACATGAATGACACTGAAATTTTTACGGATGCTAAGAAATGCAACATCTATCGATGCGATTATCCAGACATAAAGGGTTGTGGTGTTCTTATGGCGGTTAAAAACTCCATCACGTCTGACGTCGTTGCTTCCCATTGCAAGATTGAAATCATATGGATAGGTTGCACAATCGATTCTCCAAGGGTATTGCTCGGCAGCTGTTATCGTCCCCACGATCGTCATCTTTCTTAGATAAGTTGCGTATCATCACTAGTTCTGCCACCAAAATCTGCGAGGCTCGCGCAGTTTCTCTATTCGGCGATTTTAATCTACCCTTTATTGACTGGGAACAGCTGGCATCTTTTTGTAAGTACTCAGCTGAATTCGTTAATTTAACTTTGGACTTTAATTTGGCTCAGGTTGTCGCTCACTCAACTCGAGGTTCGAATACACTTGAGTACACGAATACACCAGGGAAGTGATGGAGGCTTTTTTTATTGAAAAGCAAGCCATCTGTGGCCCTTGGTGAAAAAGAAGTTCGGTTCCTGGGTTCAGTGCTGCCATGTTAAAGTGATTGCTAGTTGATTGGAGACCGTTCTGTAAGTTTTTGGCAAGTAGGAAGGCATGCTTTCTTTTTTGGTGTTTTTTCGTGGTTGTTACACACGTGTTGATGATCAATATGATTAGACTTGTTTCATACCTTGTTTGCTTTGATGGGCAGACGCCTTTGGTTGTCCACGCGACCGGGTCAAATGCTCGATATATGTGCGCGTGTCTTTCAATAAAGTTTGGTTGCGAGTTCAGCGTGGTGTCGTCTTTTCCTCTGTCCTTGTCTATATTTTGCGCTGTTTTTACTTCCCATGAATACACTTGACCTCATTCTTACAACTGCACCTGAAACAATAGACCACGTTAACTATTTGAATCAATTTAGTGACCACAAACTGCTGCAAGTTGATCTTTCTATCCTGCTATTTTTGCAAGAACCGAATAAAAAATATGAGATTATAATAAAGCTGATTGTGAAGCCATTAACAAGAAACTTGAATCTTTTCTTTATAATTTTCTACTGCCTACTCCGCTAGTAGGCAGTACTTCTATATTTATTAACATGGGGAGGCGCAAAGCACACAGTGATAGACCGGTGTTTCATACTGGATTGTACCAATCGCTGCTAATGGGCAATAAGAGGCAGAGGACTCCGATTGGACGTAGAGACCAGCAGTCGGCTTTTAGATAATGCGTAGGCTGCGAGTTGCTTTTTTTTTCAACAGTGCACAGAAGATATCTCCCACCGGCACTACCTTCGAGGCCAATATCCAGTGCCTATATAATATATATATATATATATATATATATATATATATATATATATATGTATATATATAGTCTAGTAGATCCTCCGTGAGCGGTCACAACGTGGTTTATTTCGACGCTTCGGCCCTAGAGTCTGGCCTTCATCAGGATTAAAGATACAGTTTGTTGGTGCTCAGCTTTAGAAAATCTCAAATCGGAGGGCAAGGAAAGAGGAAAAAAAGACAGAAAAGAAAAAAAGGGAAAAAGAAAAAAAAAGAAAAAGGAAAGAAAAAGAAGAAAAAAGAGAAGAAGAGAAAAATAATATACGGTGGACGCCCCTCGGGTGCCCCCCTTCCACTTTTCCCTCCTCTTCCCCCCTTCACTCTTACCTCCATTTCCCCCTTCATCTCTCTCCCCCTTCTCCCCTTCACCTTTCTGATGTCAGCGGTCTGTGTATGCTTCCGTTCACTAACGCATTCCCCCCGATCAGGCGGCCCCTCCTGCCAACATATTTATGGGAAAGCTAGAATCTGAATTTCTTGCACGAAGTTCCTTGAAACCAATGTTATACAGAAGATACATAGACGACATCTTTTTTATTTGGACCCACAGCGAGAACGAACTTCTCAGCTTTATCGACACTTACAATGCTGTACATCCGAACATACACTTCGCACACACATACTCGCAAGTTACCGTAAATTTTCTTGATGTTACCTTAACGATAGAAGAAGAGAAGCTCTCTACAACCCTATATTGCAAACCAACAGATTGACAACCATACCTCCATTACCAAAGCGATCACCCACGCCACTGTAAAAACAGTATTCCATACAGCCAGGCTCACCAGTTTAAGCGAATCTGCTCTAGAGACGCTGACTTTGACAGGAGCTCACAGAGGCTAAAACTTATGCTCGAGAAACAAAAATAACCCCCACATGTAATTAATGACGCTATTCAAAAAGCGAGAAAACTGAAGCGTAAAGACTTACTTATGAAGCGACCACCACGAGAAGACCCACAATGAACAAACCTCTGCTTGACTTACAGCACGAACTTCCCCAATGTAAACAAAATCCTTAAACGACATTATAACATTCTGGAACAAAGTGAACGTCTGAAACGCGCATTCCCATCCGCTCCAGGCGTCGTTTACCGACGACCACGTAACCTCAAAGACACCCTTGTCCACTCTCAAATTAACACATCACCCCCCAATAATTCATGCCGCCCTTGTTTAAAGCCATGATGTCTTGTATGTAAGGCGATGCGAGAAACAGACAAAGCAACCAGCACGCAATCCAAGTTTTCGATTAACATACGAGGAAACCTAACATGCGATTCCTCTAATGTGGTATACCTACTCGAATGCAACGTGTGTGGTATGCAGTACATCAGACAAACAGAAACACCATTTAGGATTCGCTTCAATAATCACAGAGCCCATGCGAAATCAGCCCCAAGTCTACCTCTATCAAAACATCTCAATCTTCCCGACCATGCATTCGACAAACTATCAGTAACGCTCTTAGAGACGGGGTTTAAATCAAATCGAGAACGTGAACAACGAGAGTCATACCTTATCCACCGATTTAACACCCTCGATAGAGGAATAAATGAGAATCCTGGTACACTTGCAGCAATTAAAGTATTAGAAAACAATAACGGCAACAATGAAAATAGTAACTGAGTTCACGGCACTGCAGCTGCGAAGGGCACTGGACAACCCAAAAGAACTCCAAGTGTAACTACTCTTCCTAAGCGCAGCTGTCGTCTGTTTTCTGTTTTATTTCACTACCCAATCAACTCTGCCATGCATGACATGCCCAACAGCAACCCTGTGCACAGCCGGGAGGCCCCCACTACTCGCGTGATCCAGAAGCGGGCAAGGAATTCACATTGAACCCGCTTACACAGCCTACCGCAATACGGGTTACCCCTCTTTCTACGACGAAATGTTGACAGGGCGCGGAGTAGTTAAAGGCTTAGAACTTCCTAAAAAAGCTCTTTTTTGCCCCACACCGAACCGCCAGTGCCAGGAGGGGCCGTCTGATCGGGAGGAATGCGTTAGTGAACGGAAGCATACACAGACCGCTGACATCAGAAAGGTGAAGGGGAGAAGGGGGAGAGAGATGAAGGGGGAAGTGGAGGGAAGAGTGGAGGGGGGAAGTGGAGGGAAGAGTGGAAGGGGGGCACCCGAGGGGCGTCCACCGTATATTATTTTTCTCTTCTTCTCTTTTTCCTTCTTTTCTTTCCTTTTTCTTTTTTTCTTTTCTGTCTTTTTTTCTTCTTTCCTTGCCCTCCGATTCGAGATTGTATAAAGCTGAGCACCAACAAACTCTATCTTTAATCCTGATGAAGGCCAGACTCTAGGCCGAAACGTCGAAATAAACCACGTTGTGACCGCTCACGGAGGATCTACTGGACTATATGCAACGCTACGGCTACTTAACCACCATGCCTGCCTATATATATATATATATATATATATATATATATATATATATATATATATATATATATATATATATATATATATATATATATATATATATATATATATATACATCAGTGGCTAGTCAACGGTTGTGCGGCGGGAGCAGTCAGTTTTAGGGGCGAAGCTCCTCTCAGGCAAACCTTGTATCGCGTCACCCGTAACCGAAAAGAGAGACGAGAAGGAAAAAAGAAGGCGTTCTCGTCTCATTTCTTAAGATGCCGTTACTCTGCCGCTACTCATCGATTGGCTGCTGCGCACGCTCTGCCTTAGTGTCTCTTAGTCTCTAGATCGTTGCCGTACGTGTCGGATTGTTGGTGGAATATGGACAAAGCAGAGTGGCGGGTGCGTTGAAGACGCTTGCGCTCGGCCTCCTTGGCCGGTGTCTCGTCGGTGTTACCCACGCGCCACCTGCTATCTCGAACGTGATCGCACGCATGGACGCATGCATGGACAGACAGAGACGTGGACGGATGGACAGACAGACGCACGTAGAGGCAAGCAAAGACATATGAACGGACAGTCGGAAGCACGGGCACTTCGCCCCACTGATCATCATTAACTCCGTGGATATGCTGCTATTTTTTTCGAATCAAGAAACTCGCTTGCAGACGCCTCCTGCATCAGAGTTGCGGAGCAAGAGGAGGGAATGTAGTAGAGGAGAAAGATTAGGAGAGATGTGAATATGTAAGGGGGGAGCAGGGTGACACAGAAAGTTGTCTTATTCACAGTGTCAGTACATTCGGACGAATTGAAATGCACCGAGCTGAAATAACTAAACACGCGCACGCGAACACTGGAAAGCGATCGTCGCGTTCGGCGTGCCTATTTCAGATCAAACAAGGTAACACAGCCTTCGAAATAAAAGAAAGCGGGGCCACTGCAGTGCAAGTCTCTAAAATCTCGTCACGTTCGTAGCACGAACAGCGACAAAAACGGCTCCATGGCGTGGAAACGGGAAAAGAGCGAGATAGGACTACAAGCAGATGGGAAGTATAAGCAAGCCAGCAAGAAATTCCAGACACGATCTCTTTCTGCCGCCTAGTGGCATGGACGTACGTGCAACCTAGATTTGGGACCTGATGGGCTTTTGCGAGACCCTGTCTGCTTATTATTTCGACGATGTTCCTTCATCGTGCCGTCTGTGTGGTCGCCCGTGAAACATTTTGTTTGCGGCCTCCCATGGCGAGGAAGCTTCGGGCTGCAGTTAGACCTACTCTGAGTCACGTCCGGCTAATGCGGTCCCCAAGGGTAATCTCGAGCGCTTAGTGCACATTACGAAATGGAGTTTAGTAATGTAGCTCCCCTTGAGGAAAAAGGAAGAGGGGATAACGCAGTATGTGTGTGTTCTCGTGCGCTCATACCCTGAATAACTTTTTTTTTTTCAAAGAAGTGAAGCGTTACTTGTTGTGTTAGAATAAGATCGCATACATCATAAAATATTCATAGCCGTGTAGACCATGACATAACTTCAATACAAAGACCAACACTGAATGCAATGATTTTCCGAAATTCTGAAACTAAAGCCTTAAAACATTACACTTCAGCTGCGCAAGGGAATCAAGAAGCTCTAAAACATTTGCAGAAGACGCGGCGCATGATTTGCCTCTGAAAGACGAAAGATTTCGGATGTGGAGCGACGATGGAATGTTCGGTTGGTCTCCGTGCACATGCTGCTGGAGCACTGCGTCCCTATCAATCGTCGGCCAACCAAGAAGTTAAAGCGCTGTTGCGTTTTTAAAAACTACGGGCCTTCGTGTACGTCTCTAACTATTGTGCAGTGCCAGTGCTACATTTTTTCAACCAATTCCTTTCTGTTTTAAGTGCGAATGCACTTTATAAGCGACCCTGAATCCGCCGTCCGCGGTGCACCTCCTCCTCTTCCCTAGCAACGGCGCGAAGGGCGGAGAGGAGCGTCTTTAGCAACGGCGCAGCGACGTCACACACCACGTGATTGCGCTTGTAGTTAACCTATGTCTGCATTTATGATATTTAGCGCATTGCTGTACAACTTAGTTTAATTCATTTACTGTTTTATGTATTCTGCTGTAACCCCCCCCCCCTCCTTTCCTGCCTTGATTCTGTTTGAGATTGGCAGTATTTCTAAATAAGAAAAATAAAAATGTCAAGCAAAATGACGCCTGTTTTAAGAAACGATTCCCTTTTAGCTTTGAATAAAAGTGCGTGCCTTACGTGGAGAAAAGTTAAAACTAATTAGCAGGTTTTCCAATACACCGTTTATTAAAATTTTCTCCACAAACAAAATTCATCCAGAATGAGAACTAATTAATTTCTGCAGGCTACACTTGCAGATGTTGCGAATATACTTAAATTTCATTTTTGAAAGTGTGGTTATCGGATGCGAATATTTTCCCCAGATATTATCCCTAAGGAATAAATTCACGAGCAAGAAGAATTACGTTGGCGTCCTGATTGGCTAACAGGAGGCCGCGTGAGGGACCATTCGGGTGATACATTTCACATAGGTTATTAAATCATCAGCGGAAAGCAGTCTTGATCTGCTTTTCACGACACAACTTCATTTTAACTTTTCTGCATTGGTAAATTGTGCATGACAACTTAGATAGCATGTAAATCAGCCGTATTTTCCACTCTCGTTTGCAACAATGTTTTCACCTGACCATCACCTATTCTGTCTAACTTAACTAAAATGTCAGACGAAAAACTGAATGGTTTGTTAGTTTATGAACGCACGAAATCATGTGTTTTTTCAAAGAGCAGCAGTATGACGTGGCTGTAAGTAATACGTTTTGCCGATCTCTAACAACACTTTATTTTGCATCTCCTCTACTCAACATGCATTTAATTCAAAGTATAATCGAATATACCATTTGATGGCAAGTAAGTATGAAATGTGTCCAACATTACATAAAATTACAAAAAGGAGGCATGTGCGTGGTATATGCGTGTTATATGCGTGTTTCATTTACTTTAGCAGAAGGCATCTTCACATATGTAGAAACCTGATTACGGCCGTAATTATAATAATTAAAGCAGTCAACGTTTTACACAATGTAAATGGCCGATGGAGTTCAAAGTGTGAATCAAAGCCCTTCCTACAGATAGTCCATAGTCACTTTAAAATTTTGAAAAGGTGGCCACTGATAATCACGTCTTAACTTACATACCAGCTCACATAATCACATCTTAACTCCGCTGTGATAAACACATCGGAGCGAATAAATCTGCCTAATTAGGTTGGCGAAATCGAAACGGGTGCACCGAACAGCGCTTCTACTATTCTCTTCAACAACGCACTCAATGACGACACTGCTTTCCTCGCTGTTATCAACCGCCAATTTAGAGACTTCGCTTCGTGGCCGCTTATCGACGTTCGCTTATTATTTACGGCCAATGCGAAGGAAACAATGACGTCTTCGAAGGCGTTGTCGAAGTGAATGGTAGAGGCACTGCTTTGTGTGTCGATTTTAGTTTTGCCAGCTAAATTAAGCAGATTTCATTGATCCACGATGATTACCAGCTGCCGCCTATCCAAAAGCTTTAAGAGGCTATGAACCATTCGTAGGAAGTACTTGAATTCGCCCATTTCAATCGACCAGATATTTTCACGGGTTCAAATGCTAACTGTTTTAATTTCTTTAATGACTGTTGTACATAATTTTCACACACATCTGATGATGCATTTTGTCAAAGTAAAAGGAATGCTGCAGGTAGGATGCAGATGCCTTCTTTCTGCAATTTTAAAATACAATTGAACACATTTCTTGAAATATCCTATATAGCGATATAGCACAGCCAAGGAAATTAAAACGAGGCCTCGATCAGTGCCTATAGTTATCTGCAACATGGAGAATAGCCAGACACTTCGACCATTCTTTCAAGAAAATAGCAGCGCTTTGATTTCTTCCATCTTGCCGAGTTCCGCATATATAAATAGATGTAAGTGAACAATTTCCTGATATTATTAATGAAAATTAACAAAAATGATGCCAAGAAAAGTATAGGGTATTATAGTAGTAATATAATGTAAATGCGTAGAAAGAAAAGTAGACGAAAAGATAACTTGCCGCCGGCTGATACCGAACGGGCGACCTTCAAATAACGCGTCCGATGCTCTACCCAATGAGATACAGCGGTAGCTACATTACCGCCCAATTTATAAAGGTTGTATGTGCATCTTAAACGCAGGAGTGTTAGTCATTGCATTTATACATGGGGATGTCAGAAATCATATACTGTCATCATCCGGACATGTAACTCAAGCAAAACTACTCAACAGTTTGGGCTGTGCAACAGGTGTTCAGCTGCCTACGTGCTGCAATCACCAGAAATGTGGGATAGCACGTTTTCAAACGTTCAGGGCCCCAGAAACGTATCTATAGGTGTTGACATAGGAGCACGGCTACGCGGTGTCGCGAAGTGCACTTGCAGATCGCACATCACGCTTCACATGATATGATATATTGTAAGATTTACGCTCGGTTACTACATCAACAAAACAACACGCCGTCGACCTCAAACGTGGAGTTGGTTCCCGATTTTATAAACGAAATTAGCGAAGGTATGAACTTCTCGCGACTACGCAGCCGGTACTGACCTGCAGCATAGCTGGGAAACAACAAAGCACAAGGAAGATGTACAGGATGAACACAATTGCTATCTTTCGACGAAAAAGATAGCGCTTGTGTTCATCCTGCACTTCTTTGTCCTAGTGTGTTCACACGCCATGCTGTAGGCCAGTTTAGGATTAGCCAACAAGCCTGTACCGGTTCCCTTAGTGCCGCCAATGCTCACCCACTTTCTGTATTTGGCAGTCGATTTTGCCGCGGCTCGTACTGCAAACCATGTTTCTCATCTGCAGTGGGGACGCAGTCACTGAATGCGTGACAAACCTCACGTCTCCAACATGGTATGCACAGTTTTAGCAAGACGGGGCCAAAGCTGCGATAGGCCGGTTCACAGAAGACAGTGACGACTGCGAGGACCGACTGCGGCTCTGGCTCTGCGCTGCGTTGGCCCTGGCGTTGATGAAACGGCAACCAACTCCCAGTACGCTAGACACTGCTTAACGCCACAGGGATGGTACCGCATACGAGGGCGCAGAAGAAGGGTGCGCTCACTCAGAGGGACGTGTCTCGCTTTCGTATTCTCCCTCTCAGCAGAAGCGTGCAGCAGTATAGAAGCGACGTCCAGACTGTATAGCTAGGGCACAAAATCAGCGGCACCGCTTGCACATATGAGAACCACCAAGTACGGTTAATGTACATTTACGTGAAATATGTGCTATGTACGAAGTTAGTGCACAGTGACTAACTACCTCCTACTTTTCTGAACGTGTTTCTCATACACGATTGTATATAAAACAATAGCTAAAATACTGCACAGAATTTAGTCGAGCACTGGAGTTTGCTCTGCTCAGTGTCATCAATCATTTTGGCTTCCCGAATTCGAAAACAACGAAGAAACCGAGCATGCAACCTCCATAGAATCGGTGACACGGAGAAAGTTCTTTCTTCGATCGTGACCGACGTGCCATGCTGCCGCTACTCCGAATGTATGTAAACAGTTTGTTTTTGTTTTACTATTTCCCCCCATTTCAATACATGCGGCTGGTCTTTTCACTTCACGGGCACTGCACTCAGATGTACGTGTAGACGATATCGCCGCTCTTTTAGACGGCGATGTGATGCTTCGTGCCAAAATAATACAACCTTTGTCTAAAAGAGCTTTTCTTATAGGCTTCGAACAGCTCACAGTGTGTGAATATGGGCGCAGCTTTAGGCTTATAAACTAAGTTTGCAAGCGTAGATATACAAATGAACAAAAGCGAGAAAAGGCCTTAATTTGCGCTATATGACAAACCAGCGTAATTTATCATGTAATTCACAATCCTCTCAGCCTATAAACGCCACTTTTTATGAGCTACAATTGTATATTTAGATAATATTTTTTTATATTGCACTAGCGAGAGTGACGTTAGCATGGACAAAATTATGAACAGCGTTTGTGAGATATCGAGCAGCCGGCAATCCAATCTTCAAATCCTTTTTTATCGAAACTTTATGCAGCTGTCACACACGAAGAACGTGTTACTCACTGAATTGTGACTGGTGATTAAATGCCTAAAACCAGGAACATCACTAATAGTTTTTTTTTATTTTACAGAGTACTGCGGTCGAAAGACCAAGCAGAGGGGCATAATAAAAAGTGATTCACAATGTAACTTAAATAAAAAGAAAGTTCAAGCAATAAAAACATGTTAACGCACTAGAACACAGGATAACATTTGAACAAAGTTAAATGGCAGCAAGAAATTGCAAATTGCAACCGGAGAAGGCAAATCAAGTACAACGTGAGACAGTCTGAGATCTTGAGGTGTATGGTTAAAAACAGAAAGATACATAGTTATCGAAGTCAGGATTTTCATTGTCACAGAATGCTTCAAAAGGTAACGCGTACCAATCATTGATCGTCCGAGGAAAGAACGAGTTCATGAAAAGATTAGTACATGCGAAGTAAGGTTCAAGAGTGTAACTGTAAGTATGTCGAGTCTGTCTTGAGATTCGATTTCTTATATAAGTTTCTGGGCAAATGTTAAATTTACGGAAATAAAGTGAGTGTAGAAATTTCAGCCGGGCAACAGCTCTTCGGTATTGTAAAGTAGGGATACCATTAATGGCCATGATCGTTGTTGGCGAGTCATTTCTGTGGTAGGCATTAAAGATAAAGCGAGCCACCTTTCGCTGCACCATCTCATGCTTTTCAACATCTATCTTTATATGTGGGTCTTAAACGACACTAGCATAATCTAACTTTGGTCTTATAAAAGCATTGTAGGCCAAGATTTTAATTTCTGAGGGCGCTGTTTTTAATTTGTGTCTCAAAAAGCCGACCTTTCTAGAAGCAGATGAGCGTGTTTATTAATGTGGCTTGACCATGTTAGGTGGCTTGTAATTGTGACGCCCAAATATTTATAATCGTTAACCTCAGTCAATGGACAGTTGTTGAGAGAATACGTATAATTAAAACGGTGTTTCTTAGTTGTTATATGCATGACAACTGATTTATCGCTATTTAATTTCATTGACCAATCATCACACCACTTAGAAATGGCACAAAGGTTGGATTGCAGGCATTTGTGGTCATTCGGAGCAGTAACCGTTTTAAAAAGTATGCAGTCATCTGCAAAAAGCTTTATGTGGACTTGTGATGTGTCTATTGATTTAACAATGTCTTTATATACACTAGAAACAGAATAGGTCCCAAAACACTACCTTGAGGAACTCCGGATGATACTGGTAGAAGACCAGACATGCAGTCATTTACTTTAACATACTGCTTGCGATTGTGAAGGTAAGAAAAGATCCAGTCAATGAGGTTAACAGGTAGACCTAGAATATGTAATTTAGAAATTAGTTTGCTATGCGTGACAAAATCAAAGGCTTTACTAAAATCTAAAAAAAATAGCATCAATTTGATTCCCCGTATCAAGCGACGACGTAAACTCATAAATTGTTGTAACTAGCTGCGTTGTGGTCGATAATTTTTTCCTAAATCCGCGCTGAAATGGCGACAGCAGGCGGTTTTCTTCAAGAAATGCAGTGATGTAATGTGCGACTATGTGTTATAATAGCTTACATGACGTACACGTTAAGGAAATAGGCCTGTAGTTTGCAATGTTTAAACGATCCCCTTTCTTAAACACCGGTACTACACGTGACATGCGCCAGTCATCAGGAATGAAGGAATTTTCCAAGGAGAGGCGAAAAACGTTTGTTAAAATGTGCGCAACGGGTTCGGCATATTTACAAAAAAATGTGTTAGAGATATTATTTGGACCAGCTGAAGATTTATTTTTCAGGTTAAGCAGCAAAGAAAATATACCCTGATTGATATGTGGGGTTTAACGTCCCAAAACCACTATATGATTATGAGAGACGCCGTAGTGGAGGGCTCCGAAAATTTAGACCACCTGGGGTTCTATAACGTGCACCCAAATCTGAGCCCACGGGCCAAAGAAAATATACCCTCACAAGTTTTGAACTCGGAAGACATGGTTGTCTTGTGGTGATTCTTGTTGGGGAGCAGAAAATACGGAGCAGAAGTATCTGTTAAACTGATCAGCGACAACCGACGCATCATTTACAATGAAACCATCAACAGTTATTTGACTGGGCGTTGCATCCGTTTGTTCTAAATATCGCCAGAATTTTTCAGGGCTTTTTGTCAAAGGTTTAGGTAATGAATAAGGGAAAGACCTAATTTTTGCGTCGGAAAGTTTGGGAGCAAGGCTTACTTAATTTAGATATCTCACTAACTGTTTTTTTTTGTTTTTTGGCTCGTTTTAGCCTACAGTGTAAAGGAATTATTTCTCTTGTCATCCTCGGGTTATTTTTGTTAGTGCGAACATATTTGGAGGGGACAAATTTTTCAATGCAGTAATAAATAGTTTCTTTCAGAGCATCCCAGAGAGATGTGACGCAGCCTGGCATGTTATCACAAAATTTCCAAAAACAGTCAAGTATTGCATGGTCATTGGTTTTAGCGAAATCTTTTATTGACTTTTTTCCTTGTTTTTTGTGCAACTTCGCATCACCAAGCGCAAAGGAAAGGTACACCGCCTTGTGGTCCGACACACCGTCAACCACATCCACAGAGTTTGTAGAAATATCATTACTAATAAAAATTAAATCTATTACCGAACGGGCACTTCCCGCTTCTCTTGTGTACTCGGTAAAAGTTTGTTTTAGGTCACACATAATTATAATATTCACAAGAAGGTTTATGTACACATCGAAAAAGGAAACGGGGTCACGCCAATAAATGCACGGAATATTAAAATCACCGGTGAGTATCACCCTGTTGTTCGAAAACTCAGCCATATGATCGCACAGTTTGGAAATGTATTCGGGGGAAGCTGATGGATGCCTGTACACAGCACACACGATAAAGATATGGCCCCAGCAGTTTACTCTGAGGAACAAACTTTCATGACCATCGATTTGGTTTATAACAACACCTGTCAATGGATGCCGTAAAATAATGACTACGCCGCCGCCCCTACTTGGCCGATCACAACAAAAAATGCTATAGTTTGGCGGTATTCAAGCGCAATCACAAACGTTGTCATTTAACCAGGTTTCCGTGATCACTGTTATGTGTGGATTATGTTAAGAAGCAACAGTTCAAGTTCGCCAATTTTATTTACAAGGCTCCGAGCATTAAAATTTAGTTTCTTGATATATTTTGCCTCTGCACGCGTTGTACGTCCACGAGTGGCGTCCCGCTGCTTTGGAAGTGCTACACATTCCTTTCTGGTATCATCCCATACAAAGATGGTATCATCAATTTTCAACTTATTATGCAAAAGAGATACGCGCTTCTTATTCACTCGGTCAACTTTGGCGCTATCCCAAAGAAGCTTGTGCACGCGCAGTGGTTCATAACTGTAGTCATTTTGAAGGAAAATGTTTGTCACTTTAAGTTTGTATTTTGAATGACAGCCTGATTTTCATTAAAATCTCGAAAATAGGCTATTACTGGGCGTCGGCCAGCGTGGCGGCCAAGGTGGTGAATGCGGGCTATAGAGTCACATTTAACTCCAAGTTTTTTCTCAAAAATGTCTCCAAGAACACTTTTTCTTAATGATGCCTCGTTTTCTCCGCTATTTTCTAAAATGTCATAAACGATTAAGTTTGACCTTCGACTGCGATCTTTAAGGCCAACAAGTTTTCTGCTTTGCAAGGCCACTTAATTTTGAAGGGATAATGACGATGATTGAAGCGCTGTAATTAGCGGCAAGCTTTCCTTTGGTTCTTTCATGAGTTGCTCTAGTGATTTTAAACGTGAGTCAAGATCACGAATGAGCTGTACACACTCGCTAAACCTATTTTTCATTTCAGTAACCTCGGCGTGAATATCGGCCTGTCCCTTCAGTACATTCTGTAAAATATCAGCTGTGGAGGGACCCGGGTTGCTTTCAACATCGCCACAAACCGAAATTCCAAGAGCTATACGTAACAGTCATAGGCAATACTCAAACAAGCGCCTGGGCACGGCAAAACCAATATAAAACACCTCATCTGCGCTCCTAATTGTAGAGAATGAACAACTAACCTGCACAGCGAGAACAAATTTCTTGGTTAGCGGCATGGTCGCAGCCGTTTCGCCGTGCCCACAGCACAAAGAACGGCTGCGATTTTTTTTTTTCGTCGTAGCATAGGAAATTCAACCGTCAATTTATGTGTTACGCTATATATGCGCCAGTGGCGGATCAAAAGGGAGGTGTGCTAAAGATGACAACCCCCATCGCCCAACCCCCTAAAGCATGTGTCCGCCTTCCTCATCTCTCTCTTCAGTGCTTCCAGCTGATCTTCACACGTGCTGGCCACTCAAACCCATTCCTAACAAAAGCTTCGCGCTGCGAAATGGGCGTACATCTCAAATAAGCAACTGGTTGGGAGTAAGGACCCCTGTTAGCACAAATTAACAGTGCTTATGCTTTGATGGGGTTCTTGTGAAAATAGTAACCACGAAAAATAAAAAATGTCACGACCCCTTCTCTCTCCATGGTTTTATTTCAAGCGACCGCAACGTTTAAAATGAGTGTCTGCATCCGCTCAAAGTATAAGCAAATATTGATTATTGCGTACGCACAGCTCCACTCTTCTGAGAAACGCGCAATAATAAAGTCCTATCGTACGTCTCGTCACGTGAATAACATACGATGGCAGAATAGCCCGAGGGACCGGGTGGTGCGATCAGCGACAGGGAGGGCACCTCATCTCGGTGAGACGGAAAAAAATAAAAACGAGCGCTGCGCGAGTAAGATCGGCAAGAGAGACGTTTCCCATTGGCGAATCTGCTCGAATCTTGAGTGCCAGCTCGCTCGTAAATTTCCGGTGCCTTTCAAAGAGCCCCGAGCGAGAAGAGCTCGGGCTCGCTGTGAGTACCGAGTCTGCAGCCTCGGGGATCGCAAAATGTGGCACCAAGCAAGGAACGCCGGAAGGGGAGAGGGCCTCGATCGAGAGCCCTAATTATTTGCCGCCTCCGACAGACACCTCCATAAATTCCCGAGCGCCACGACTCACATCGCACGTCGCTCTCCACAATGTGCCCCCTCTCTCATTCGCGTTCATGGCGTCGGTCTTCGGCCATAGCCTGCCTAGCGCCCCTTCACGAGGCCTGCCGCAGCGACGCTTTCCTGCGCCTTTTTTAGGAGAATTATAGGGACGCAACATGGCTTTAATGCGCTAGACATTTTGTGTTCCGCGCCCTCTGTTGCTGGGTGTGCGCGACACTGCGAGAGATACTACCTGCATAGATTTCCCAAGTGGGTTATTTCTTGGGGACCCTGCTCCCTTAAATTCTGCTTAAAATAATAAAAAACCAACCCATAATAGAGTGGAGGAAGGTATAGGCGACCTTTATTATACTGTTTTAAGTGTACTGTAGTAACTGTGTATTGTCACACAGAACGTCGAAAGCCCGCCACAAAAATTTTTCAGGTTGTGCTACTCAAGCCGTACTTCACGCGTTAGTAATAAAAAAAAATATGTGAAGAAAATAATGTGGACGAAAAGACAACTTGCTGCTGGCCGTGATATGAACTTTGGATTGCGATGCCCATTATCGAGTAGAGCACTCAAGTTGTATCAAACAGAGAAAGGAGCATCTCAAACTTTCTTTCTTCGCGCACAAAATAAGGTCAGTTTTCCTTGCGCATAGTAATAACTACTCCACCCCACACCTTCGGCGCAGGGTTAGTTACAATATGTCAATAATGACGGAGACTCAAGTGAATTGTTTCTTTCTTCTCGTAGTGGCAATGATTATGCCGGACTGCACCCTCTTGACCGGCCTAAGCGTGTCGTTCGGTATAGCCCCGATGACTGCAGGCTTGAGACTTAATGAAACAGGGTAAGGCGACAACGAAAGCCTAACAGGGGCTTAAAAACGAGGGGCTGGATGTGCGATCTCGCGTGCTCTGAGAATCTCATGTCATGTGTTGAAACCGTAATAGTGACTCATTTTCAGAGCTGGTCTAGGCGCGTGCGCGCAATCGCTGTATTCATGGCAAGTGAAGCTGCCAATTAGCCATCGTTATAATCTTTATTAGCAACGTCTAGGGGGCCTTGCCGAAGCAACACGTAGAAATAATAAACGTGAAACGAACAAGCTTTTTTTCATGAAATTAGGTTATCGAAGACACCTGGTGTAACGCTGCAAAGTTTTATACGGCATGCGACTGCTCAACCACGGTAGTTATGTCGCCACGACACTTTTCATGCACAGAACCGGATGAGATGCATGGCCGATGCGAGTCGTGCCCATAGCTGCGCGGACCCAAGGATTCGTTTTATAAAGAGCTAATCGAGCGGTGGTGAACGTGCTTCACGCAGGGCATTTAATAGTCATGGCTAAATGCTCGGAGCAATACGCCTACGGTGAACGAAAGAGCTGCGGCTCTTAATGGGATTTTCATCCGTGGGGCTCTTCTTTCGACACTCCATAAAACCGAGACCTGCAGAGGTTAGCAGCCGGAGATCACTGTGCACTCTGCTCGGAAATGTCTTCCGAATATCCGGTGCTATAAGTGCATTAGGACTGTTCTATCGTCGGTTCAACGCGCTTTTACGACTATACATAGTTAACGGGTGCGGATAACGTAGGCCATTGAATCGTTGGGAATGGGCTGTGAAGCTGATATTGACGTCCAAGTGCAGTACACGGCAGTGATTATCCTAGAAGTTCCGAAGGACGGAACAATATTCATGAGGATAATGATCCCTGCTTATGATACTGTAAGCACTCTGTTTAGGCGTGAGCGTTCGATGTATCGCAATTTACCAGACTAGATTCTAAATTATGCTGTTATGGCGCACTGTTGCCAGGATGCTTTGGTTTAAAAGTATCATCTTTGTTAGTCTCCTTAGTAACCACAATTGAGTTCTATTGCTGAACATCAGCCTGCATCCATTTGGATTTCATCTAGCTAGAAGAACCCTGCAAGATAGATAGTGCAAGGTAGTGTTCGACTTGTCATTCTGTACAAAACAGCATCAATCAACACGAAGTATTTAATGGCTCGTATAGTTGACCGAAAGGCGGATGGGAACATCTAAAGAATAAAGCAGAAAGTAAATTAAGGATGAACTTGATCAGGGCAACAGGGACTTCATCTCGATCTACACTAAAGAAGTTGTGTATGCATGATTACCTCAGCAGTGCCTGCAATTTTTTACGTAAATTACGAGACAACCGACTACGTCTCTCGTGATTGTGAAGTCTGTTCGCTTTGGGCTCGAATTTGTATGCAGTGTCTGCAAGTCTCTAAATTTCGCAAATTCTAAGCCACTCGATATAAACCAACAAAAAGAAGTCGGTAATATGTCGCTTTTAGAAAGCTTTAAAACTATTCCTAATTGGTGCTTATATAAAGTTATAATTATGCTGCATCAAGACATGCTCGATGTCTACAGAAACATAGAAAACATTAGGCTCATATTGCACATTCAAGTCATTCTCGACTGTGTTCCTTTTGAGCAAAAAATAATAGTACTTACGACACTGATCCTGGAAGAGGCCACATCGAGCGCCCCGTCAAACATCGTAGTGCGTTCACCAATGGGATCGCTCGCAGTTATACGTAGTGCATATGGCATAAGTCATGATGCTTCGACTATGCAGCGAGAGAGATGCAAGAAAAGGCAAGTAAGCTAACCAGACGCACATATAATTTGTTACCCTTCAATGGGGGAAGGGATAAATGAGAGAAAAATGACATGAAAGGTTCAGTTGATCTTATGCTCAATTAGCCTTTTCCTTTCTCTCTCAGTAGTTCGAAAGACCGGCAAGAAGAAGTTGCGTCCACGCATATGTGGACGCGGCACTTCTGCGGTACCAGTATGAAAGCGCATGCGATGTGACAACAGTACAGCCAAGGCCATAAGTACCTACTAGCTACGGTCTAAAAGAGCATAATGTGCCGCATGAACAGAATCAAGCGAGAAAACCTCACAGGGTGTATTTATTTATTTATTTTATTATTTACAAGTACTGCTGTCCCATGCCTGGGACATTGCAGGAGCGGGTACAGAAAAATCAACGAACGCACAGAAACAAACAATAGTGCGCACAAATTTATGTGACTAACACATAAAATTTTTCCCGAACTCTACAGTGTTCATTCTACGCAATGCACCATCAAGCTTGTTCCAAACTTCCACCACACGCGGAAAAAAAGAGAATTTGAAACAATCCAAACGAGACCTGAAGGGTACAAGGTTCAAAGCGTCTGTACTACGTGTTGTACGCGCTGGTATATCAGCGAAAGATAAGGGCGCGTGAACGCGGGTCATTTTGTGTACAATTTTGTGCAACAAGATAATACTCTCACGTGTATGGCGGTGTTCCAGTGAATGAAGTGACAACAAATGAGCATGTGAAGACGGGGAGAAGTCCCGATCATAACGGTTAAAAACGAACCGTATAGCCTTATTCTGCACAGATTCTAACCTGTTTTTATCTTGCTCAAGATGAGGCGACCAAACCACAGAGGCGTACTCGAGCATCGGTCTCACTAGTGTCTTGTAGGCAGTTAACTTACAATTTTTTGTCGAGTTTTCAATCTTCGCTTTAAGTAACCAAGTTTCCTTAGAGCTTGACAAGTTATCTGATCAACATGTTTGCCCCATTTAAGGTCATGTGTAAAGGTGATGCCTAGGTATTTGAATTCACTCACATGTGCTAGGGTGGGCCCATTGTAGTTATAACTGAAACTGAGAGGCTGTTGTTTATTTGAGAAAGTCATAGCTACAGTTTTCTTGTAATTTATGGGCATTTGCCAAGTTGAGCTCCAATCGCAGAATAACGAGAATACGTTGTTGAGGACTGACTGGTCTTGAAAGGTAGTAATGCAGTTATACAGTACACAATCATCGGCATACAGGCGTATGTTTACAGGTGTTCCAGAGATGACATTAACAACATCATTAATAAATATAATAAACAAGAGAGGCCCTAGCACAGAGCCTTGCGGCACACCGGATGTGATTTCAACAGGGGATGACTGCACCTGGTTGAAAGTAACGAACTGAGATCGAGAACGCAAGTAATACGCAATTCAACCGAGTAATTAAAATCTTTAAGAAAGGAACTCAGTTTTAGAAGAAGTTTTTTATGGCATACGTTGTCGAAAGCTTTCGAGTAGTCTATGAAAATTGCATCTGTCTGACCCCTTTTGTTAAGTGATGTGGCAATGTCATGGGTGAATTATAGGAGCTGTGTTGTTGTAGAAAATCCAGCTCGGAAGCCATGCTGACACCGGGACAGAAGGTTGTTTGCGTCCAAATACTCAACAATATGTTTATGAATGATATGTTCCAGTAGTTTACAGCTTGTTGAAATTAGGGAAATTGGCTTATAATTTGGAATGAGCTGCTTATTGCCAGATTTAGATAACGGGACAACATTAGCTGTCTTCCAAAGTATGGGAACAGTGGCCGACGCAAACGATTTATTAAAAATGACAGTCAAAGTAACAAGCGCACCATTCGGAGTACCGCCTCAAGAACGTATTAGGAATGCCATCAGGACCGGAACTTTTAGTCACATCTAATTTTAGTATCAAATTGTGAACACCTGAACAAGAGATTGTGATGTCTGGAATTGTAAACTGAACAAAGTTGCAAGCATAATCTGGGATAGTGCCATCATCACGAGAGAAAACGGACTTGAAATAGTTGTTGAAGCTTTCTGCAATAGTGTTAGAATCGGAGCATGATTGGTCATTTATAAGGAAGCAAGACTGAACAGATGACTTCGGGTTAATAGACTTCCAGAATTTGGTCCTTTTGGCTTCTCATTCTACACCCAGTGTGGTTATGCACTATATACACGTCCGGCGTGGGAGGCATTACGAGCTTTCTGCACCTCACGTGCATCCGGAATCGGCTCACCTATGACCAAGCGATGAGGCTTTCGATAATGCGATGTGATGTCCCGCTGCGTGGCGTCGCCGCGACGTGAAACATCATTAGGGCGTGTCAAATTTTGGTCATGCGTGATGGTACGATGACGTAACAAGTCAACAACACTATGATTTTTCGATTGCTCGTGCTGACGCCGCAGAAGTCTGACGACACCGACAGTCACTTTTTGCGTCTGGTGACTCATTCAATGCTTCCACATTAAAGCTAAATTTTTACGTTCATTCAGAAACACGTACACTTCAGCAAAACAAATGCGCGCCACTGTATAGTGCGTGTGCGCGTGCGAGAGTGTGAGTGTGAGTGTGAGTGTGTGAGAGTGTGAGTGTGAGTGTGTGAGAGTGTGAGTGTGAGTGTGAGTGTGTGAGTGTGTGAGTGTGTGAGTGTGTGAGTGTGTGAGTGTGTGAGTGTGTGAGTGTGTGAGTGTGTGAGTGTGTGAGTGTGTGAGTGTGTAGCATGAATGAAACCTCTAACCCTGCTTCATTCAGAGACCGATGTTCATCAACAGCATCGACCAAAGAAGAACAGTCCTGCGGAGACAATAAGCTTGGCTTGAACGCCATGTATAAATAAAAGTGGTCCCACTCTAGAGCTGCGGTGGAACCCCACCAACGCCACCCTTCGACGTGCGGAGAACAATGTATAACAAAGATGCCATCGGCACAGACGCGACACGGGCAATCACAATCGGTTCAAGGTTATTACGCATTCTGCCCACGAGCTGAATAAGAAGAAGACCCTAGTTATAATTACGCCTTCTCACTAATGGTTCGCGGTCGAAACAGAGTGCTGGCTTCTGTGTGTAGCACGTTCACCGTTCTCGTTATGCGAAAATGGCTTCGCCCATTGTTATTCCGCGTTTGAGAGGTCACTGCGTGCGAGAAAAACTAGTGGGCGTTGAAGTTTCCAGTGGCAGTTCGTACCCTACTCCAAAACGTGCCTCCACGAGAAAACGCCCTCGGATGACGGGAAGCTTCAGCGCTTAAAATGCGCCTGTGGGTGTGCGCTTTAAGATGCGGCTTAGGATGGCTCGCCACACAAGAGTTCGTTATTGTAAGTTATCGTAAGTTCACTCACTCGTTGATACAGTAAGATCCCACTTGAATGAACAGCGAGCAATCTAGTTGTACAAACGCACTTTAACTCCCCCGCCCCAATCCCAAAACGCCATTAAACGCTGCTCTAATGCATTTCAGTATAACGAAATTAGCGCACAGTTCAACGAATATAATTCCTGGCACCATACCATGCCTTTCACGTCATACTTCCCAGTAATTGTCTAAAAGAAGAGGAGGAGGATGAGAAAGTATAGCCCTTAAGAGTAAGCACCGAGAATTTTAGCTAAGGGAGCGGTGCTGTATACTTAATCTGAAAAAGTGAAGTCCTTCGCTGCAGCTGCAGTGTTGTGCCAAAGAATGTTTACGAGAGCTTGGCAATACAGACCAAATTGATGACCAATGCAGCCGTAAGTGTACAACTGCAACAAAATATTACTACAGTTTTCAAAACATGCTAACTAAGCAGAGATTCACATTCAGGTAAGCAGATTTCAAATAACAGCGCTCATATATCCTTTCAAAAACTCATGCTTTCTTTAGCTCCTGATAACAATTTGCGGCTAGCAGTTTGAATTCAGTGAACTTTCACTTTGACAATTTTCTTCTCGATATCTGTTGATGTTCGGTAAAATGAAGTTTCACTGCACATAGAATATAGTTGTGACTGATGATGGGTGCATCCGTAAGTATAACACGAAATACGTACTTTTCGGCTTGGTTTGCTACTTGAATACAAGGTGCTTGTCTTGTCCACTCCACTCGAGCGACATGATAACGCGAGTTCACTTATTATATCATTTGTCATTTCTATTTATTACCTTCTATGTTTCTGCGCTGATTTAATGCGACAGGAAAACCTTAGCTAGTTCCAGTGATGGATTGATTGATATGTGAGGTTTAACGTCCCAAAACCACCATGTGATTACGAGAGACACCGTAGTGGAGGACTCCAGAAATTTTGACTACTTGGGGTTTTTCGCACCCAAATCTAAGCACACGGGCCTACAGAATTTTCGCCTCCATCGAAAATTCAGCCGCCGCAGCCGGGATTTGATCCGGCGACCTGCGGGTCAGCAGCCGGGTACCTCTGCTTCTAGACTACCGTGGTGTGGTAGATAGTTCCAGTGAGGGTGACGGTACGTTAAGAGCGAACTAAGTGATACATTAGACTTATGATATCGCAAACGCGTGGCATATAGAAACCATTAGGCACACGTTCGATCTTCAATTTTAAGGGCACCGTAACAAAATAGGCCACCATTCCCTCGTGGCCGCTTGAACGATTGTCACAAAATGAAAAGTGGGCTGTGTGCGATTGCGCCTTCTTTGTGCATGGTAAGTCGTGTATCCCGCACAAGGAGTCGTTACTCTGTGCTCTTTATTTTAACACACTTGCTGAGTTCTAACACGATCTCGGGTAAAGCCTCACAGTGAATTGTAACACTTCACTACAACAATGAAGCTTAAGCGGGTATCTAACTTCGTACAAACTGTGGTATAAGCTGAAAATGCAATCGTACACTTTGAGCTTCTAGGGCTGTTCATCGTAATTTAAACTTGAAAATAGAGGAATGAGCTTAAATATGATGGCGATATATAGCCACTACGCGGGAAGCGTAGACAATGAAAAAGATATCGGACATGAACGAACGCTGGACTTTCAAGTGCGCTTTTGAAGAGTCGTAAGCATGCCAAAAAGCCCGCTTAAGGTGAACGCAGGAGCGCGTGCCGCGTGTTGCCCATCAATGCGAACGCAATGCACGGCACACGAACAGCGCGAAAGTTTTGTAGATAAGGTTACGTGGGGTTTTCGGTTTGTCACCAGTGCGCATGCTCGTGCGCTATCTTCTTCCGTGATCCCGTTAAGTGACGGAAATAGCTAGCGTAGACGACGCTATCTTTGAGTATGCTATTCTGCAGCTGCTTAATATTGCCAGCGCTGATGATATTGCATCCTCGCGCGCACCGTGTCATCAGAGTGAACTTTATATAATGATATTGTGGGCTTTACGTCCCAAAGCCACGATATGATAATGAGAAACGCCGTAATAGAGAACTTTGAAAATTGTGACCATCTTGTGTTCTTCAACGTGAACTCGCATCGCACGGGCGTAACCATTTAGCCTTCCCCGACATGTGGTCCCGCCGTGGTGGTCTAGTGGCTAAGGTACTCGGCTGCTGTCCCGCAGGTTGCGGGATAGAGTCCCGGCGGCGGCGGCGGCTGCATTTTATGTGGAGGCAACAATGCTTGAGGCCCACGTGCTTAGATTTAGGTGCACGTTAAAGAACCTAAGGTTGTCGAAATTTCGGAAGCCCTCCACTACGGCGTGTCTCATATACCTGTGGTAGCTTTGAGACATTAAACGACGATAATTATTTAACAATATATTTTCTCCACTTCTTGGATACTGCCAATATTTATGAAATGAAACACGTGAGCGTGTGGAAGGCGTTCTCCAGCAGCTACTTGCAGCACGTTCATGCGGGAGCAAGAGAAAACAGATCCTCTTTACGCATTACCATGTGGCGAGCAAGACAACCGGTCAACCATCGACCAGAGCAAGACAACTCAAGAAGACGACTCACCTCTTGCATGATCGTATTGAAGGGGGAGGGTGTTTCAATATTGCCGTTGTTTCCGTATCACTGTTGTCTGGTTGTCTTGCTCGCCACTTGACAACGAGAAAATAGGCAGTGGTTGCTCTGGCTCTCGCTTGAACGCGCTGCAAGCAGCAGCCAGAGCAGCAGTCAAGCAGCAGCCAGATGCTAAATGGAGGAAACGAACTCGAAAACTGTCAGGCAAGTATTTAGACAACAGCAGAATAACAAGCCAAAAGGAAAAATCGGTTAAGAAGAAGGTGAAGGAAACAGAGAGGGACATGTTGAAGATGGGAATGCTTACGAAATTATCACTGAAGAGCTACCAAACTTTTAAGCAGGGAATTGCAAGAGAAAAGATCTACAATAATTCTCGGGGTAGATCTCTGCTCTTCGAGGCTAGAACGGGAATATTGCGGACCAAGACGTACCGAGCGAAATACGAAGGCACAGGCACGGTATGTAGTGCGTGTGGAGAGGAGGAGGAAACAGCTGAACATTTGATAATGTTGTGTAAAGGGCTCCGCCCTATAATCGAAGATAATGGCGCCGAATTTTCGAAAGCACTAGGGTTTAGAGACAGTGAAGGCAAAATAGACTAAACGGGTAGAAATAACCAGAGGAGGCTAACTGATTGGTGGCTACAATAAAGGTGCGAGTGAAATTTAATCCTTAAACACACAGTGATAGTACTTAACCTTATGGCTAGGTGGCGTGAGCCACCGCCCGATCTAAAAGGCACAACCGGATACATCCATCCATGAAGAGTGCGCAAGCCACGCGCTCACGTGTTTCTTTTCATAAAAATTGACAGTGTGCGTTCAGTTGTTTACCTGTATATATTTTCCTGATGATATGCGCCAACTAGACCAACCACAAGTGTTGTTACGATGTTCAAGTAAAAGGAAAGCATAACAATGCGGAAATGCAACAAAGCTAGCGTAGTGCTGATTCGCCATAAATCTCGCGCCAGCCGTTACCGCGACATCATCGTACTACATGAACCAGCAGTTACGCTCATCCAGTGCAATGAGACGAGTGATCGGAATCGCGTGAATTGCGGATGCCCAGACCCACTAAAGACGACCTGGCCTCGAATCTTATTGATTCGACACAAAGGATTACGTTCTTCAACATTTACTTCTCGATCTTCTGCCACACCAGCATAGCTTCTTGCTTCATGCACAAGATGTGCCATTTGACTGACAGTAACACATCGCTATAGAATGTTCATGTAAATAATATGCCACCCGAACTTCGAAGGACTCGCAAAACAAAAAAGGCATGGACAGACTGAATAAATATTAAGCAAGAAGTCACAAAGGCAAGCTTTGAATATTACAATAGTAACACGTTTGAATGCTGTCGATGTGAAGCGTCTTGCTCATCCGTAATAACCAGGTAGGAAGAACTTCTAGCAAAGTTTTACCCGTATTTAAGCGCACGCCGCAGGCTCCTTGAAAGCAGGTATCTTTCCGATGGTACGTTGACGCCGAAACCCGCTGCAAAAACACTGAATCCCGGCCTTCACTAAGATTCACCACACCAAAGAACACTGCCGCTGGTTTTCACCCCGCTTGCGTGCGCTACGGCAGTAGCTACACATTTCGCGAAAACGAAGAGCTCAAGCTAAAAGCGCTTGCGAAGCACCATCCACCGTGCGAACAGCAGTGAAACAAAGTTTCACGAAGAGCTAGACAACCTGTGCGCGAGAGATATGTGACGGGCACGGGAGGGTTCCTTCCAACCAATCAGAAGCGGCGCTCATCGCGGCTGCTGTGTGTCATGGATGGCGGCGATACGTTATCTAGCGTATCGCCGTAGCTACTTATACCATTTCTTCTGTAAAGCTGTCGTTGCCTTGAAAAATACGTCTCACGGTTCATATGTTCGACTGGTCGCCTCTGTTTTCCGACTCAGAGATGGACGGATGCGGCATGGCTCACACTGTCACCCCTGTATTCTAGAACGCCCTTCACTCAACGCTCCATCTTTACTTGAGAAAGCCGATGGGAGCGCCATCTCTAGGCAGGGCAAGTCACTGCATATCAGTGATAACTTGCTGGTATTCTTGAGTGGTGCAGCGTCATTTTCAGCCGAGCAGTGGCGCAGTGCTCTACTCTGTCAAGGGAAGGGTGAAAGTCGAGTCGAGGAGCGTTTGTGAATACGGGGGTCAATTACAGTACAAACGCTCGAGCCGAACGTCGAGCTCGTTGCTGGAGGAAAACCAGCACAGCAGGAACCAGGTGCTGACTGTGGAACTCTGTTTTCTGGTGGACGCCATGTCGAAGCCCAGCCGAAGCTTTTGACGCTCTCAAACTAAATGGCCACCACACGGATGTAAAAAAAAAATGTCAACATGGAAACGCTCAGCTGGGCGAATTACTGGTCACAGGTACAGCTTATGTTGTCGTTACCGCTGTAGCCTTTCCGCTGGTCTCTGGGCAGGTTGACAAAGGAAATGGCATCAGCTAAGCGCCTATAAAGCATGAGTCCAAGCGTCGGAATTTTTTTTAAATACCGGTAATCATTAGAGATCGTTAACCTACAATGTAAACCATGTTTTAGGCACATATAAGCATTCTGGGCAGGTCGTAATTTTCGCTAATTTTTCAAATTAAAAATTGGGCCTACTGTGTGCTTTCGCTCAAGCAGAAACTTTTTTTCCTAGCTTGTGTCGCAGCATGAGTGCCATGACGGGCGCTTTGCCGTTGCGGTGTTCATCATTTGTGAGACAAGCTTTTGCAGTGTAAAGTCCTGAATTGATACGAGTTTGCTTAAAAATATCAAATGCACTTTTGTTGCCATTATTCAAATGACACACAGCGTCAAAGAAAGCATTTTTGATGTCAGGCTTCTGTCCTTCTCCTCGAGTGTTACGCGTTCCCGCATCACCTGCTGAGATGTTTATAACTTTTGTGAACAAAATAGATGCGTTGACAACGATTTTGGAGCGTCATTACATGTTAGCATTTGATACAAATGCTAAAGAACCAAGAAAATACCACGCATCAAGTAAATTTTATGATTTACACAAAACTCGTAGTTTGGGCTTTGTGGGTGATGGGTAGTCACACAATTACGCTTGTATCTTTTGGACAAAAATTCGGAGACAGAGACTTTGTGCAACAAGATGATGGGGGAAAGATTTCACATTTAATACGACCAAAAGCAAAAAAAAGATGAGAAAAGCTAAACGCTTTTTCACTTGGCATCATACCTTAAACGTACTTTTTGACAATTGTATGAAACTATGATTTGACGCGTTGACAAATGGCGCAGATGCCAGCCGACGTGATCATCTGATATGATGCCCGCGCGACCACAGGGCTGCTTCTGATCACCTGACCGGAAGCTGTTGCACTGCTCCGTCGAAAAGGCTCGTGGCAGTTCAGAGCACTTGAAGAGAGAGATAAGAGTAATCGAAAAGAATCATCCGGGCACGATGCCGCTCGTGAGGGTGCTGTCAAGCGCTCCATAACCACCAACAGGTGATGCCGTTAGATGATACCATATCTTTTTTTTTTCTCAGGCCAAATTTATTTTTTATTTTTACATACTGCAGCAAGGTTACAAACGCCATCGCAGTAGTGGACAAAGTGCAAGAAATAGCAAAACAGAAAACAGACGAGATACAAAGAAACAACTACAGGTTAGAGAAATAAAAATATCCTATAAACTGAAGTACGTAAACAATATAAAACGAGAACTAGGATTATGGATCAGTGTCTTTTAACGCCTTCAGACATTCATCTTTCTCTAAAAAAAAAAAAACATGTGATCTGGTGTGATATCATGTTTCAGTACATTGGGGGAAAATAAATTGAAGAAGCCAGTGACTGGATGAAACACATATTCAGTATAGGCGCATGGCAGTACCTGGTGGATGTTACTTCGGCACGTGATATATAGCTGCTGTGGTATAAAAACTACTGTGAATGAAAGAAAGAGGGAAAAATGTTTTAGAGACTCGATGGCGCGTCGCTCACTAAGTGAATTTTGTACCAAGGTACAACAGATGGGATGATAGTAACAAACTAAAATTATAGTGCTTGAAACTGAAGCAAGTGCTTTTTTTCCCTTATTGGTATTTTTTGCATTTTGTATCCCAAATTCTATAAGGATACAATAAAGTTGCACCACACTAAAGCTATGGTTCTTCGTGACGCCAGTTTGACTAGTGTATTTTTATTCTTGTGCTGTACCGATGAATACGCAGTTTTGTACAGGAATAAAGAGACGCGTTTTGATGAACGAGGCCTGACACATAAAAACTAGTGGCAGCGCATGCGGGGGCCAGTCGTGTAAAGTAGAAAACTAGTGCTTCATCAGTTACCTCACCATGGCCTCCGAGATGGCGGGCGCGGGGCGTGCTTCTCTGCGGCCGTTCCAACCACATGGAGAGAGCGTGTTTCCAGAGCATGGCCCGTTCTTCCCAACGCACCTCGGCGCTCCCACAGAGGATTGAAAAGGCTGCTGCTTTGTTGGCGTAGCTTGCCCATGGCGAAAAAAAAAAAACGCTTTCGCGCTTTGATATAACCTCGTGCTCATAGGGAAATGTCGAGCCAAGGTGTACGAGAAGCAAAGTGAATGCTGGGGCGTATATATTACCAAATGGGCTTTATTTTTCAGTGGATTTTCGCCGCATCTATAAGTGCGATGCCTATGCAAGAGATACAAACTTGCTGGAAACTTACTATCCCTCAAATTATGCAGGCTGTATGATAAGGGAGGGGTGGGGGAGGCACTGGTGAAAAAGAACAAAAAAAGACAGCCTGATCCGAAAGAGAAGTCAGAAGAGTGCCGCGTTATACGCTCACGGGTTACACTCCATCGATTAAATGTTTTTTTTTATTTTCTTTCATGAAATTGACGCCGTATTTCAATGTAACGCCGTTTCGAAAATTCTTGTAGAAGCACTGGTGTAATTAAAGCGGCGCAGTAGTCACAGTGCAAATAGTCGCTCATTCGCGCTGTGAATTTTACGGTGTTCAGTGGATGTGTTGGGCAATATAAGAACAAACATCGAGATCTTACGCTGGTTCAAAAAGAACCCAGCACGCGTTCCGAGTTTGGTGTAGCTAGTGTGAAACAATGCGCTTACATAGCAGTGACAATTTGCACTTTTTATTTTTTCGTAGTCAGCCTCGACGTACTTAGTTTTCTTCAGAAAGACACTCTTATCTAAATTTTATTCTTACATTCTTATCTAAATCTTATCTATCTGCCAACACCCGTGCTGCCTGCGACTTCAGCTTACAGGTTTAATTCTTTGCTTATAGATTACGTCGGTAGAATGAGCCATTGCCACTGTCACTTCCCCTCAATGCTGTTTTGATCTACAGGCGAAAATATGTTCAGCTTTGAAAACTGAATCATTTTCTAAGAGCTGCTGGGAATTATTGCACAGCTTACGAATGAAGCTGTAAAAAGAAATAAAAATCTGGACATTCGCAATTTTACTGAAACATGAAATTGGCGTTTAGATAACGGTACGCAAGACTTGACAGCATGCATATTCAAGGGCGCAAAATGATATGGATGGCTGAGAGCATTTTTCATCATAATTTACCTTTTTATAGAAGCTCTGGAACTGAACCAATCATTCATAATTTTCACCCAAGTGTGGCTTGATGGCAATCGAATGTACAACGTGTGACCACCATGGAAGTTTTGCGCAATAAATATTAAGTTTGTGCGACAGAGATTGATGATTGATTGATATTGTTACACAAGCCAAGGTAACTTGCCTTGTGTAACAATATGTTGGGTTTAACGTCCCAAAACCACCATATGATTATGAGAGACGCCGTAGTGGAGGGCTCCGGAAATTTTGACCACCGGGAGTTCATGAATATGCACCCAAATCTGAGCACACGGGCCTCCAACATTTCCGCCTCCATCGGAAATGCAGCCGCCGCAGCTGGGATTCGATCCCGCGACCTTTGGACCAGCAGACCAGTACCTTTATCACTAGACCACCGCGGCAGGGCATGTTCCACAGAGAATAGTTACAACTCTTATGAGGCATGCACGTGCTCGATCCTCACGTTTGCCCGCTATGATAAGAAAAAGGTTGCGGCTTCATGTGGCTGTCATAATCTTTAGTTGCTTACCACAAAGCGCGGAATCCCCTTGCGCTGTGCTTTGTGGGGCTGGGTGGGCTAAACAAAGGTGTAATTTACGCATGCTTGTCACGTCAACCGTGGACCCTCTTTAGACGCAAGACTACAATGAATGAACTGGCGTGGTTGGACTATTTCTTGCCACAAAGATAAGTTTCTTAACTGTTTATACCTATTTGATACTTCTTTCGACATGGAATGAGTTGCCACCTTTTACAAGGTGGCGTGCTCGGCCCCCGCGGTTTCTATTCAGGTGGCCATATTAGACGACGACGGCAGTGAGGCATTATGAGAAGTGTAAAAATTTTCCAGGGCAGTCATTTAGCTCTTCCTACAGTCATAGAAGCTGCAGCAGTATCTTACTGATTTCGTTGAGTGAAGTATCACAAAAAACAATAAAAAGAGGAGACGCGAAAGCAGCTGCAGGATGCGTGCGAAATGGCGTGGAGCAATCCCACGACGTACGTCACATGGACGTCTCCGCATGAGGGCGCCACAACATGTCTTCGGCCCAATACCGGTCGTTCTAGACTGGCAATCACATAGCTGCTTTCCCTTTTCCTTTTGTTTCTTCTTTCCTTACTCGGAGGGTGAAACTTCGTGATCTTCAATCAAATAAGCGGAATATTTTTCTACTTTGTCGCCAACGAATAACTTGCTGATCCTCGAAGGAAATGTCTAAGATTGATTAATTGATTGATTGATTGGTGGGGTTTAACGTCCCAAAACTACCATATGATTATGAGAGACGCCGTAGTAGAGGGCTCCGGAAATTTCGACCACCTAGGGTTCTTGAACGTGCACCCGAAATGTCTAAGATTAGTCACTGCAAAATTATGCCATTTAGTTCAAAACATTGCTTTAGGCCTAAGCTTCTTTTAAACATCAGCTTAACATCCCAAACGTTATGCCCACTGCACTGTTACCCTAACATGGCTGTTTCAGTGACGTCAGTGCAAGCCATTTTTACATGTTGAGTAAGCACGACCTGGAAAACTTGAGTCATTATACTTTGTACCACTGAGTTCACACTGTATTCACAATTTTCCTTGCGAGTGAATTCTCCTGTCCAGCAAGGCTTAAATTCTCATTCCTCATTCATCCCTGTCAGAACGCGTGAGACCTCATTTAGAAACTGCATAGAGTATCACTCTCCGTAAGTAGACCGGTTGCAGTATTGCCTGGTCAGCATACAGCTATAGTGCTCAGGCATTGCAAACGAATGCACGTGATATCGACCAACCACTTCCTTCATGTCCCGTTTCAAGGTTTGTTTGCGCTAAGACTCGTAATGACGTAGAACTCACGACATGGCACATAATTTGCATATGGAAAATAGATGTATAACCATGATGTGCACACAACGCGTAAATTAAAAATGCGCGAGTGAGTGCTTCGACCGAGTAGTACGCAGCAATTCTTTATTAGAAGTTTGCACACGAGTGGCCTCTAACAGGATTTGTGAATGCGGGCAGAAAACAAAATACAGGAAGCATGCTGTGAGGCTTGGTGCATACTAATTCTATTAATGCACGACAACCACAGAAGGCGTGTATCAATGTTTCTAAGTCTTCATTTGGAGGTGCATTCCTTGAGTGTCGGTAAGCGCTGTTTTCTGACGGTTTGGCACAGTCATAGTGGCGTTGTTCTGTGTGCGCCTGCATGAGTGGACATGTAAATTCAGAATTATTTTCACCCTTTTTCCCGATAAGAAGATCCAGGTAAAAAGGCACTCGTCAGCTTTCGCTATTTGCACGGTGTGCCGAACCTCCTGAAATAAAAAGGGCGCGAAGTATGGTAAATATGCATGAGGTTTTTTCTGGTAGGAATGGGTTGAGTAGAATATGTGGTGCTGTTGGAAGATGGAAGGTACTGCGCAAACTCGTGGTTAACCTCCCCGCCTTTCTTTCATCCTTACTCTCTCGTTCGAGTGTAAAGTCAGACAAAGATACGCCCAATTATAGACTATGATATATCATGACCCTCTTTGTTGTGGCAACGTTCATTTTAGTCAGATGGATCTCAACGAAAGGTTGAACAATTACCGATTATCTACAAAAGGATGACAATCAACTAACCTGGCACTGCATTGCCGTGAGTGTAATTGCAGCCCAGTGATTTCGCGGCACGAAGAATGCATGACTCGTAAAGTTGTTGAAAGCTATTTCATTTTAAAAGCCGGAGATAGTTGTGTCGCGAAAAATGTAAGAGTCTCGTGATGGTTGAGCTCTGCGTGTGGTTATTGTATTTTTTTCTTCCTTAATATTCTTCGTGTTTTCAGCATAGGTCTCAGTTGTTAGTACAACCCCGTACTGTTCGTTTGACAGTGTGCCTACCTGTTTCGCCCTACTTTCCAGGAAAAAGAATGCCAACTCACCCAAAAGACTTATTTAGATTTTCGTTTCGCCTGGCGATTAACGTATTTGATTATACATCAGCTTCGATTTGACGCTGCAGCTGGCTTCACAGGGTATATTGAACAATATATTTCATGCGAAATACCATGACCGTCAAGCATGGCATGCGTGAAGTGGGCGTTAAAAGATACATGTCACGATAATGCTCTATATATCTCATGACCAAGATTCTCATGAATTAATACTTTATATTACTTTCGCAAAATGTTTATCGATTGTGAAATTATGTAGCGCACCGATGGAAGGCATACAATCAATTTACTTTAACTACGTAAAGGACACTGTAAAAAATTTCAAGGAGAAACCAGCGCCATAGCAAGGATTCTTTGTGCAATAAACCAAACTTCTGAATAATGAACAAACGATTAAAAAAATCGCTACGCAGCTCGCCCTCGCGCCATTTACGCTTAACAATTGTGCCAAATAATTGAACTGGTAATTTTAGAGGATCGATTTAAGAAAGGGTGACTACCGAAAAATGCTGGCACCAGTTAAATCACATTTCCTAGGTGATAAGAACCTGTGAATGAAAAAGTCTGAGCGGCGTCTGTTGCAATAAAAAGCTAAGCACCGCTAAAAATTATCACGCACAAACGAAATAGGTCTTCGCTTTTAAAAGGTATTCCAAAGTGCTCAATTTGTGTCGAATAAATTTTCGGTTGATTTTCCGATGTGTTTCTTCAAGGTCGTGGAATGCAAGTTGAAACATTCTGCCGCGTTTTCCAACATTATAAATCCTCAGGCGGTCTTAGAAATTCACACGCAATATTTATTACGTCGTTTTCTGTGGTGTGCGTATATATAGTATATTCGAATAGTCAACTATTTACAACAAATTATAACCGTTACCACGGCTTCCGGGCCTTATCCTAAGCTAAATTGGCTGCTGCGTGTCTAAGCTTTGAACTTAGCTTTGAAGGGAGTTTATTTATTTGAAGGGAGTTTTTGCTTGCTATTCGATTGAAACGCTTGTTGTAAAGACCCCCTCCCCCGCTTCCTGACTGAAAGTTTAAACTATTACAATTCCGCTCCAAACGCGTTCTGGCATGTCGGATGGATTTTAATGAAGACTGCCTCATCCGAAAAACAAACAAAAATATTTTCTTTTTTTTCATTTTTATTGGAGATTAGCCTGTGCCATTCTGCTGCTTCAATAAGAACTTTATATTTATCCTCCTCCAGAATAAATTAACACCCGTGCCTTTAAGCCATCTTGATGTGTTTCCTTGCTTTCCTTTCAAGTTTTTTTTTGCGTTAAATAGCCACTAGTCATTTAAATGCGTAGAAAGTGCCATGCCAGAGCAGCAACAAAACCCAGACTTTTCCTGCTGTCATGTTTGGCTCGTGTCGACTTTATTTGGGGATAACGCGGTAATTGAAGCTCGCTTCCACTGCATACGCTCCCTAGTTTTGTCTGATTCGAATTAAAAACGCGTTTTGGTAATATTTCCTGGTTACTAAATTTTGTAAAAATAAAATTGCAGGAATATAAAGAGCGTAGCGTACGTCTGATAAAAGATTGAAACAATGAACAAGTAGTATATATTATCGTTTTTGATCATCCTGGTGCAGGTAATAACTTGACGTTGACAGCTGGCTCCAACGAGAGAATGCCAGAAGATAATGTGTAGTACCCATTGGCTAAAATAATGTGCTGGTGTTTTAGACGCGTTGTCATGTATGACATCGGAGTTGCTCACTACGCTGCAGTGACGCATTACCTTCAACTCTTTCATTAAAATTTTTATTGTACGAAGTACAAGCGTTTACCGGTTGTTATTTTTATTGATCAACCAATAGTCTAATCGTAGACAATTCAACATAACAGTTCAACGTCATTACTGTCATGTAAGCTAAGCAGCTAGTTCTGAAGGATTGCTGCTAAAAATAGGAGTATTGATAAAGTCTCGCTCATTCGTTGAAAAGGAACACTATCGCTTGAAAAAATGTTCCCCTATACAATATATTTTTAGCTTAAATGCTTCTGTTTTTCTGTCATTTCAGAAGCTGGAACAGTACTTGACCCCAAATGTTCTTGTTTTTGATCATACAGACCGATGGATACCACAAATTACAGTAAAGCTGGTTCATAATTTAGATAGTTTCCACCTGAAAAAAAAAAGACACGCACATAACTTTCTGAAAGCTTAATATTGCACGTATACTACCTCTGCTTTTTTTATCAACATTTTAAAGCTAAAAAACCTTCTGCCAGAGTAGATAAAGGCTAACAATGTTTGACTCAGCGTCATGTTTATAATATGGTGGGCTACCTGTAAGACCAAGTTTAATATTCACTCGCACTTGAAATTATATTAAGACATAGAAATCGTAACGTGCAATACGTACTGTTTCAGCAGAGCAGAAATAATATTTGCTAACCATAACAGCGATATATCACACGGAGGTAATACATGTTAAGCCCTACGATCCAAAAGGCATGTTGTTGTGGTGCACGTGGAACATTGTAATGAACGTTGTTAAACCTATTGTAAATAATGATTGAACCCAGATGATTTGTCATATTTAGTGGCAAAGCAGAGCGTTTTGTGCGGCTTACAGTTTAGAATACCCTGAACACTTTTTGAGGGTTGTTTACAGTCCTAATTCTCTATAGAAGCGGACCTGTGAGACTGCGGTAGTCTAAAACATATATCGTGCTTGACCATCCAAGTTCATTTGTTCAATATGTCTTTTACTAGGTGGGAAACACTCAAGTTTGTACTAAAATGCGCAAAAATATGTAACACCGCTTGTACACGCTGGAAATTGAAATTGCATTTATATATGGCCTTAACAAAGCTCTCTTGTGTTCTTGCCTAATACTTATGTCCTGCGAATAAAACATTATAGTACCGCAATAATAGTCTGTGCATAGCGTATGAAGTAGTCGTCAGAATAGATAAGCTACATTACACGTTTTCTAACGCGGGAAGTGCACCGTAATGGTTTAGTAACCAACGTGACGCATTCTACAGATGAAGCTTCTGCTGCATCAAATATTTTAATTATTGTTTTTACGCTATGTCTGTCATTCTGAGTAGAACTTGTTTTGTCATAATAAAGTTCGTTGTTGCTTTAGCGATCGCGGCACATACTTCTGCACCAGTGATGACAGCGAAGATCGGTTGTGTGTCAGCGCCCACCAGTCTATTATGTGTCTTATGAAAGTTGTTATGTAAGTTTAGCCATGGACGAACCAACTCTCTCAAACCGAAATGCTTTTCAGTTGGCACGCCGTTACGAATAAAAAAAGTGATGGAGAATATTAGCAGCTCTAGCGAGTTTTTTGCACGAGACGCTTCATTTCAAAAAACTCTAAATTATACAAAAGTTGCCGAGATAGTGTTAAACTTTTACAGAACGTAGGCATGTAGCTTGACAATAGAAGTGCCTGCAGGACCGACAAATCTCCGATGTGTTTCCTGCAAGCATTTTCTCTCAGGCCAATGCATTCTAGCAGCAGCGTAACCCGTTAATCTGAATGTGCGTGCTTCAATAGCGAACATCAACTGTACGAGACAGCAGAAGAAAAGAAGCTAAGTGAATTATCTCCGAGCATGAAACGTAAAACTAAGGAGGTGGTTCGCTACAATGTTGAATCGGTATCATTTTTTTTTCGTACGCACCCTTTCGTTCGCTTCGTCCACGTACAGTAATTGGGTGAGAATTGTTTGCCCTTCCGTCTTCGCGAATGCTTTTTTCTTGATCTTGTTTTTCACAGATAGAAGACGGAAAAAACGAGCGGAGCTGGACCAGCTCTTCGGGGATTTAAATTTAATTATCGTGCCCAGAATCGATTCGCTGTCTACGTCTTTCTCCGCGGAGTGCTTCGAAGCCTTTCAGGAGCACAGAAAGCGTGCGATCCGCTGTATGGGCTGTTGTTTCGAAATTGCCGCACCCTGGCGGACCGATATGAATCCAATTATCTGAAATCGAGAAATGGTCACTGCGGGGCGATTTCCAGCTAGCGTCATTGCCACTGTGCACCCCGACGTGATGTGGCTGTTCCGGAAGAAAAATTTAAATTTAAATGTGGAGGACGTTATTGGAAGCTTTTTACGGACCTTGGAAAATATTTAGTTTTCACTGAAGTATCGATTTCTCACTTTAACGTTTCTTTGTTTCAAGCACTGTGGGGTTGTTGAGTGCGGGGAGGATGAATGGTACCAATGTTTGTTTTTCACCGAGGCACAGCCAACGATACCGGGGAATGCACGAGCGTAGGGGAAGAATAACTACATCGATGCATGCAATGCCATAATGTGCGCGATGTTCACAACTAGAAACGCCACGCTGCCGAGACTATTGCGTGCTAAGTAGAACCCCGTAACACAACGTCGACTCGTTAGAATTGGCTTTCGGTTATATATATATATATATTGCAACGAGCAAGGTTGCGTAAAAACACAGGTTATTATTCCAGAAACGTTAGCCGCAACAAGCTGGTACAGGCAGGAACCCGGCAAGCACGAGCCACACACGGACGTCAACGTCTTCTTTCACGCTGGCACAGAGCTGGCGCTACTATGCTTCGGTACAATTACTCCCCGCGCAGAAAGGAGCCAACCTGGCGACCTAGGGAAAGGACACGACAAGGGGGTCATAGCACGGTTTGAGGCGTGATACGTGTACTGTTTCACGCCCACGCCAGCGTTGGTCCGAGGGTGGATCAATGAGCTCAACTTCATAGTTGACAGGAGATGTTTGCCGCACCACACGGTAGGGGCCATGGTATTTCAACGAAAGCTTCGGGGAAAGACCGGGAGGGGTAGACGGGACCCAGAGCCAAACCAGCATTCCTGGGTTATAGTGTACAGTAGACGCAGAGGAATCGTGGTCAGTTTTCTGGCGCCATTGGTCTTGTGCGGTAAATGAGCGAGCGAGTTGACGACACTCTTCGGCATAAGCAGCTGCTTCGGAAACAGGCGTCGCTTCGGAAACATCAGGCCTGTAAGGGAGAATGGTGTCCATGGAGCATGATGGCTCACGTCCGTACAGAAGGAAGAAAGGAGAAAAGCCAGTGGTTATTTGTGGTGCAGAGTTGTACGCGTACGTGACAAAAGGGAGCACTTGGTCCCAATTAGTGTGGTCGTCAGAGGCGTACATGGCAAGCATATCTCCAAGGGTAAGGTTAAAGCGTTCTGTCATGCCATTGGTTTGGGGATGGTATGCCGAGGATTTCCTATGGACAGTGCGACATGCCTTGAGTAGCTCGTCGACGGCGTTCGAGAGAAACACGCGTCCACGGTCACTGAGTAATTCACGAGGTGCACCGTGTCGCAAAATGAGATGGTGAAGAAGAAAGGACGCAACGTCTTTCGCAGTGGTAGCAGGCAGCGCAGATGTTTCAGCGTAGCGTGTTAAATGATCCACGGCGACGATAATCCACCGGTTGCCTCGAAGAGAGTTGGGTAGAGGACCACAAATATCAATTCCGACGCGGTCGAATGGTCTCGCTGGGCAGGTTAAGGGTTGCAAAGGGCCAGCAGTGCTGTGAGAAGGCGTCTTGCGTCGTTGACACGTGGTGCATGACCGAACGTACTGGCGAACGTGCCGATACATGCCGCGCCAGTAGTATCTTAAACGAAGACGAGAGTAAGTCTTAAATACTCCAGCGTGGCCACACTGGGGGTCATCGTGAAAGGCAGCGCAGATGTCCGAACGCAAATGACGAGGGATGACAAGGAGCCACGTACGGCCATCCGTCACGTAATTGCGGCGATACAACAAGCCTTCACGGACAGCAAAGTGTCTTGCTTGACGAGAGAGGGAGCGTGAAGTCGTTTCTGACGAACTGTGAGAGAGGACGTCGAGCAAAGAATTGATCCAGGGATCCTTGCGCTGTTCGGATGGCATGTCAGTGATGCTCAACGATGACGAATCGCAAATGGCAGTTGATAAGCAGGCAAGGTCAGGAGGCAGTGGAGAACGGGATAGTGCATCGGCGTCTGAATGTCTGCGTCCTGAGCGATAAACAACACGGATATCGTATTCCTGAAGGCGTAAAGCCCAACGAGCGAGGCGGCCAGTAGGATCTTTCATGGACGCTAACCAGCATAAGGCATGGTGATCTGTGACAACATCAAACTGGCGTCCGTAAAGGTAGGTGCGAAATTTTCCTATAGCCCAAATGATAGCCAAGCACTCCTTTTCCGTGACGGAATAGTTGGACTCTGCCTTCGTTAGTGTACGGCTGGCATAGGCGACAACGTACTCGTCGCAGCCATCCTTGCGTTGAGCGAGAATGGCACCGAGGCCGACACCGCTTGCATCCGTGTGAATTTCAGTGGGTGCATTGGGATCGAAGTGGCGGAGAACTGGCGGAGAGATGAGTAGCCGGCGTAGCGCCGTGAATGCCTCATCGCAGTGGGAATTCCAGCCAGAGAGGTCCGTGCTACGGGAGAGAAGCTGAGTCAGAGGGGCAATTATAGAGGCAAAATTGCGAATGAAACGCCGAAAATAGGAACACAAGCCTATGAAACTACGAAGCTCCTTTAGGGTAGTAGGCTTGGGGTACTCGGCAACGGCACGCAGTTTGGCAGGATCTGGCGATATTCCTTCTTTTGAAACGACGTGGCCGAGAATTGTGAGTTTGCGGGCGCCAAAACGACATTTCTTGATGTTAAGTTGCAACCCGGCTGCCGTAAGGCACTGGAGAACTTGTTCCAGACGGGAAAGATGAGTTTCGAAATTCGCCGAGAATACAACTATGTCGTCTAAATAGCAAAGACAGATGTGCCATTTAAGTCCCCTGAGGACACTGTCCATCATTCTTTCAAAAGTCGCAGGCGCATTGCAAAGACCGAAGGGCATTACATTAAATTCATATAAGCCGTCAGGGGTCACAAACGCCGTTTTTGGACGGTCTGGTTCAGCCATTGGTACTTGCCAATATCCAGAGCGCAGATCCAGTGAAGAGAAAAACTCCGCACCTTGAAGGCAATCCAAGGCGTCATCAATGCGTGGCAGGGGATAAACATCCTTGCGTGTGATGTTGTTTAGTCGACGATCATCCACGCAAAACCTGATGGAGCCATCCTTTTTTCGCACGAGGACCACTGGCGAAGCCCAAGGACTGTGTGAGTGCTGAATAACACCACGTTGCAGCATCTCGTCGACGTGTTGAGTGATGACGTCACGCTCGGCCTGCGAGACGTGGTAGGGGCGCTGACGAAGTGGAGTATGATGACCGGTGTCGATATGGTGAGCGACAACTGACGTGCGTCCCAAGGGAGGTTGTCCGTGGTCGAAGGAGGCGCGGAAACGGTCAAGTAGTTGAATGAGCTGATTGCGCTGGTCTTGCGTAAGGCCGGTGTCTACGCTGCGCAACAGAACGTCTTCGTCAGGTAGTGAGGGCGCGGTGCCAGCTGTGACAGCATCCACGGACATCGGTGTCGTATCAGAACGGGCATCGAAAGGAAAGATGTCATCATAAGTGTCAAGACTCCCAATGCATTCGCCATGCAATAAGGTAGCGGGACAAGGGAACGGATTGCACACGTACACGGCACTGGAGCCATGGGCAAGTGTTATGACGGCAAACGGGACAACAAGGTTCCGGCGACGAGCGCATTCTTGTGACGGCATAAATAGGGCAGTTGAATCGGAAACGGAGTTGCACAAAAGAGATACCGCGGTGACCGAAAAAGCAGAAATGACGACGTCAGCGGCGACGATCACCTTTTTGGGTAAGCGAGGGAGATCTATGAATGTCGTGCTGAATGGAAACAAAACGAGTTGAGCACGAGCGCAGTCGACAACCGCATGATTAGCGGAAAGAAAGTTCCATCCCAGGATGATTTCATGAGACGCATGCGGAAGGACGACAAATTCTACGATGTAAAGCACTCCTTGAATCACAACACGAGCAGTGCATGTGGCAGAAGGTTGGACGTGTTGCGAACTCGCCGTGCGTAAAGAAATTTCAACCAGTGGAGTCGTCACTTTGTTCAGTTTGCGGCATAACACTTCACTGATTATACAAATAGCGGCACCTGTGTCGACAAGAGCAGTTGTGGCGAAACCGTCCACAAACACGGCAATCTCGTTAGGGGGCGATAGATGAGGCCTTGGAAATTTCGTCGGTGGCGCAGCTCTTGCCTCAGGAACTGCGACTGTTAGTTTTCCTCCTGGGCGTGGTTGGAACGGCGAAGCACGGGGGAAGGAGACCGAAGACGGGGTGAAGGAGATCGACGTCGGCTGAAGTCTGGTCGACGTGAGCGGGGGTCATGTGAATCAGGTGTCACATGCGATTCTGATGGCCGAGGTATGTTGCCGGAATGCTGCACATCATTAAAATAGAATCCACGGCGACGACAGTAGCGCGCGACATGTCCTGGAATACCACAGTTGTAGCAGACGGGCCGGTTATCCGGAGTACGCCAAGAGTTGACAGGTGCTCGAGGTGGTGGAATGGGCCGATTTACCGGATAAACTGAAACTGGTGACCTGTAGTAGTTGGTGGCTGGACTGTATGAAGGGAGCGGCGGTTGGGCAGAAGGTCGGCGGACGGCTTCTGCATAAGTCAGCGGTGCAGCCACTGATATTGGGGATGTGGGCGAAGGGAGAGCCTCGGCAACTTGCGTCTGAATAGCACGGCGAAGTGAGTGGTCCAGTGTTGTGGGGGTCTCGTTGATGGTGGCGACAAGAGAGAGCTGTCGAGCAACTTCCTCCCGGATGTACTGTTGAATTTGAGGCATTAACACGCTGTAGTCGGAGCCACTGCTTTTGCACTCCAAGGCCGAAATATCAGCTGTCTGCGTATTAGCGCGACGTGTAGAAACTCGTTGCTTGCGCAGCTCATCGAAACTTTGACATAACTGAATCAAGGCCGTGACGGTCTGTGGGTCTTTGGCCACAAGCATATGAAAAGCGTCGTCATCAATGCCTTTCATTATGTTCTTTATTCTGTCAGCCTCCGTCATCCTGGCATCAACTCGCCTACAGAGGCTGATCACATCCTCAATGTAGCTCGTGAAGCTCTCACCATTTCGCTGAAATCGTCCCCGCAGTCCCAGTTCAGCGCGAAGCTTACGCATGGCTGGACGACCGAAAAACGAGGTGACGGCCTCTTTGAAAACCGACCAGGTGGGGATGTCGGCTTGGTGGTTGGTGAACCATAGGTTGGCCAAATCCGTCAAGTAGAAGATGACGTGAATCAGCTTCGCAGGGTCATCCCACTTGTTAATCGCGCTGGCATGCTCGTACTCTGCCAGCCAGTCCTCGACATCTTGATCTTCAGTGCCGTTGTATACTGGTGGGTCACGCAGACGAAGTACACCAGAACACATGACGGGTGGCAGCGTGGAAGAGCCTTGTGGGGGATCGACGCGCTCGGTCATCGTGGACTGAGATGGTAGCTTACGGCTGCGGAGCTCCAGGACGTTACCCAGCACGTTTCCACCAAATGCAACGAGCAAGGTTGCGTAAAAACACAGGTTATTATTCCAGAAACGTTAGCCGCAACAAGCTGGTACAGGCAGGAACCCGGCAAGCATGAGCCACACACGGACGTCAACGTCTTCTTTCACGCTGGCACAGAGCTGGCGCTACTATGCTTCGGTACATATATATATATATATATATATATATATATATATATATATATATATATATATATATATATATATATATATATATATATATATATATATATATATGTGTGTGTGTGTGTGTGTCAGTTACAGAACTCAATGTAATTGTACATTAATACTCATGTAAGTGGCAGGCCTGACAAAAAGACAGTTTAATGCCTGAGAAAGTGTCGTGATCCATCCGGCTCATTAGAGCGCAAGAGAAAGAGGTGTACACATGTTAAATAATGTAAGCAAATGGGCCACAATTACAAAATATTTTTAACAGTTCATAAAACATCGTCAGAAGAAGATTCATACTCCGACACCTGTCTGCTAGACTCAATTCATAACAGAAGTGATTGTAACATTTCTTATTCAATAAGAAAAGGCAAATAATAAGTGACAATACCTGCAGACCTATTGAATACCAAACCATGCTGTTAATATTTACTAAATGAAAATGGGACATTAACTCATAGACGACACTTTTGCTGGCAACCCAAAGGAATATAAGAATAAAAAAATAAAACACTTATAAGCACCTGTTGCACTCCGAAAGGTAATTTTTAGTGCCGTCTATGCAAAGAAAAGTTGAAATGCACTCATAGCTCTCAAAACACTGTCTTCGCAAGCAGTTAGCTAGACGTCGCAATATGGAGGAGGCAAGCTTTTTACAAAACAGCGATCGAACATCACCCGTCAAACAAGGTTTATTGCGCGTCACGTTGGGCAATATTACGAGAAAAAAAAATGATCGCCAGCACCTCCCGGTGCCCCAATATTCCAGAGCGAGTTTCTAGAGGCAGAAAAGCAAAGACTGGAATAACACGTTCACAGTGCATGGCCAATATCTCGCGAGTTACCTGTCTAAAAATGAAAGGAGCAATATCAGGACATAAACCATACAAAAAACGATGCGGTATACAGCGCATCAACAGCAGCTGGATGTCGCACCACTTCGTTGCTAAGCTATTACACCAGAAGGAAAAAGAACAGCGCATCTTATTACTCGTTCGCGTCACGGAGGGGGAAAAAACGAAAACAGGATGAAAACCTTCGAGTAAAGTTTGGCAGTTATTGGATGCGTGATACAGGCGTAATTGGTTGCACCTGCGCTCTATCGTTATGCGTTGTAAACTAGAGCCGCCCAAGTTGTCTCACACGCAGAAAAGAAGTAATAGTAACATAAAATATCACAGTAAAAACAGTGTCTTTGTCCTTAAACATCTTCTTCGTATTTATGGCTGCGTGTCACAGCATGCACTCTCCTGTTCTTTCTATTGAGTTTCAATGTGGCGGAAAAGCCGGTATTTATTTATTAAATGAAGTTCTGCACAAACGGTCATTGTGAGACTAAAAAAACTTATCTCCATACAAAGCAGACAAGATGGCTCGCGGGCGTTTTAGCTCGGTTTTTCGCACTGGGCTCGTAGATATTTAACCTCACAGACCAAATTACTCTTCTAAATATTAAAGTGTTTTAGATGCATAAGCATTTTTAGGCCAAGTCAACAGGAATACTATCGGCTCGTGTTTTTTTGTTACGTAAGACTAGTTGCTGAAATAAGTAAGTGTATAAGTGAGTCCGTGAAAACTCTGTTTGAAGACATTGGGCCGGATGCACAAAAGTCACAGGGTACCGGATAGACTTGCTTAAGGGGCCGTTTCGTTGTTGTAAAGAAAAGGTAGAATAATAAACGGCTACAGAATTTATAGGACTGCCTCTAATTATCGTCTCGTTCGATCAATATGATGTATTTTGGGGGTTTAAATGTCGAAACTAAGACATTTTAAGAATTTTCGAGCCATTTAGCATTGGTGATGTGAAAACTGCGAAGTAAAGAAAGGCTGAAGCACAAGACAGACAAGACTACAAAAAAAGACGTTGAAATAATTCTGAAGAGTTTATTTAACATGAAATGAGTAAATGTCTCAAAACAGTGACTTTTAATGTCACCATTATGTGCAAGAATGCTCGAAATTGGGATTTATCAATCAAATACATCGGCTCATATAAATGGGACTGAAGTGGAAGAATATTGAGTAATAATGAACCACGCGAGACCACACCAATCAACGCCTTTCCCTGGGGTCTTCCGTGCCTTCTGCTTCCATCTATTGCTGTATTAAAAAAAACATGACAGTTGTTCGAATGCTTTACTACATTGTTCTGCTAAAACACTTATGCAAGATCCTAGCCTTCAAGAAGTATAGGCCTAAACATTTTGCCATGCACGTTCATTTTTTTTATTTCTATGATACTGACACCCGACTCAATTCGAGTTGGGATGTAAGGAAGTGCCCAGATTCTTTTAAAACGTGCTGATAAGAAGCAATCAATACACGAGCAGTTTAGCTTATTCTGGAATTGAGATAGCACCAGTGCTAACGTTGAAAGGTTGGATTGCGAGTGTAGAGCCGACAAGTCTCACGAGCCATATCAGGATATTATTTTATTGTTCTTCGCATAATCGTTGCACTGCGAGCGTACTCGTATTGCTGGAGAAAGGTTCATCTAATAAAAGTCAATCCTTTACCGGCTTGTACACCCGCGTACTTCAGGTGATGATATGCACCCGCCACCACGTGACGGCATATGCTCACAAGCTAGCACCGGGCGCTGTAGTCTCCGCAGTAATGAACAGTTTTAGCGACACCAAAGAGCCAGAAAGAAGCAGTGCCCTTCGTTGCGCGCTCCCATCGTGACCTGGATGTTCGCGCCCGAACCATCGTGAGTGAAGCCAATGTTTTTCTTTTTTTAGCTCCCATCGTGTTCCGGTGGTATCTGGTCGTGTTCTCACCGGAGCCGCTGTTTTTGGGCTTTCTCTTTATTTTTCTCGTTTCTTTGTTCTTCGCCCACGGGCACGATGAAACGTGAGTGAATCACGTCAAAGGGCGCCGCAAGAGAAGAAGGGAGGGCGCATTACATTAACGAGTTCGCGCGCGCTGTGGCCACCAGGGGGACACGTCGGACACGCTTGTTTTCCAACTTCTCGCACGCACCAGCGCCCCCGCGCTGCTGACCCGTTCGCTTCTTATCCGTTTCTTTCGCACCGCCAAGCTGCGATGGCACGGTCTCTCTCGCACCCGAACCTATCTGAGGAAATTGCGCGCCGCAGTCCACTTACAGCAGTCACATGTTTAACCACGTATTGGCAACGACCCCGCATTTGGCAAATACAGCTAACGCAAAGCAGGCTGCTGTAGTAATCGGGGTGACGTATCGCTGCTAACGTAGTAAGGGTCAACATGGTCATACTTACAGCATGGAAAAGTAACTTACAGAATCAAATGAAGTCACACTTATTAATCTCTTCTCATTGTTACACTGTTCATAAATTGAAACAGGACAAGTTAGGCCTAAGTAACACACGGATCTTCATTTACACCGTCTTGTTCGCATATTATCGGCGTAATTTCAACTTGAACTTGCAGATAGGAGCAAACATTATCTTTAGAGACCAGATTTGTCGCGACATGAAGTGGTTATGCCGAGCAATTGCACATACCAGTCATAGCACTAAAAAATTTGAAGTTTCTTTTGAATCCGTAAGTGAATTCAAACGCGACTATTCAGTTCTGCTGTACTCATAACGTCCCGCTAGTCGGTGAAAGGCAATCTGCATCAGGGAAACTATCCTTATGAAGTCCTTAAATAATCTTCGCGGCAGGCCTTATGACGCAGCCCCAGGAGCTATTAGGTATAGTTTCTGAACGGCACCGCTCACAGATTTGGACACCACACCCAACAACATCCACTTAAAAAGCATGTTTGTTGCTTGGATTTATCTTAACAGATTACGTTGACTTGAGCTTCACCATGGGTTATAAAGAGAATTGGTAAGAACTCTCAGACGCTGACGACACCTAAGCTACCATGAGTTTATCATTGTCCTGGGGTTAGGCACCCCCTTATCTGCAATAGCACATATTATCTGTGTTCTTCGTTCCTTTAGACGAAGACCCCACCCAACAAACTGCAATAGTGTATAACTTTCTCGGCGCATGTGTATATGGGCACAATACGAGTCATAGTAATGAGTGAATGAAACAAAAATGCAATGTTTTTAGAAATAGAAAAAGCAATTAGTTTCCTAGCTTCACGTGCCTAATTTTTGATCTAGTTATGGGGCATACCGTATTCTGGAATACAGGTTCTGCTTGTTTAGACGCCTCAGTGTGGACGCTGACTGCATGTCCGCTACTCAGTTGATGATTGTTATGTGGGGTTTAACGTTCCAAAACCACCATATGATTATGGGAGATGCCGTAGTAGAGGGCTCCGAAAATGTCGACCACCTGGGATTCTGTCGCGTGCACCCAAATATAAGCACAGGGGCCTACAGCATTTTGACCTCCATCAAAGATGCAGCTGCCGCTGCCGGGATTCGATCCCGTCACCTGCAGGTCAGCAGCCGAGTACCTTAGCCCCTAGACCACCGTGGCGGGACAAGTCCGCTACCCCGTTGGAGAACCAGATGGATCGGCCATCGAGCCGGGCCCCAGCATCATGTCCACGTGTCGGTTTCTTTAGATTGGTGAAGAACAATGTTGTGATGCTTCCTTGCAATCACTCATTGACCACCTCGAATGTGTTCCTCACGACACTTCACTGCGCACGTTCGTTATCTGAATGACACTCTGTACCGTTGTAGCGTCCAGCCAGACGACCCTGACACTTTTTGTTGAGCGTAAATATATGCGTTCAACTGTGTTGCGTGAGCTTCAGGACTAACCAACTGCTGGCCACCTGGGCGTATCTTGCACGTACAACTGTGTCAACAACCCTGTCCGTTCGACGTTACGTGACACCCTATCTATCTATCTATCTATCTATCTATCTATCTATCTATCTATCTATCTATCTATCTATCTATCTATCTATCTATCTATCTATCTATCTATCTATCTATCTATCTATCTATCTATCTATCTATCTATCTATCTATCTATCTATCTATCTATCTATCTATCTATCTATCTATCTATCTATCTATCTATCTATCTATCTATCTATCTATCTATCTATCTATCTATCTATCTATCTATCTATCTATCTATCTATCTATCTATCTATCTATCTATCTATCTATCTGTCTGTCTGTCTATCTATCTATCTATCTATCTATCTATCTATCTATCTATCTATCTATCTATCTATCTATCTATCTATCTATCTATCTATCTATCTATCTATCTATCTATCGCGTACTCTATATACTCGATTTATAGCGCTATCGTGATCACCTCCTTAACTTAGAGTAACCAAACTTAGTATGTAAGGGTAAGAGTGTTGAAAATTTTTGATTGTCTGGTCATGACATGAACAGTGTGAAAATCCTATTGCTTACGACCTCAATTGCTTTCCTCCAGGCGCATGTGACCCATACATCACAGGCCATGGTATGCGGGTAAGTGCCACAGGTGTTCGACAATTTATATCTACCAAGGAACGGCGAGTACTGACGTCAATATTTTAAACGTGAGAGCGTTAAGAACAACCGACATCGGCAGAGTTGATCCGACAAATGAACAGAATATCTTTTATGGCTCCAGTAGGAATCAAACCGAAACATTCTGCGTGACAATCAATTATTCTACTTCAGAGCGACCATGCCAAGTCTGGGAACTGCTTTGGGAAAATGCCCTATGAACGCGCAATGCCGGCGAAAGGTCAATTGTGGTTGCAGTGCTGCCCATCTAATTTCAAAAACATTGCATATATACTACAACAATGCAGGCACCACGTCAGATTAGCGTCAATTTTAGGTAAGTGCCATCCACTGAAGTTGGTCTACGTAGCACTATGGCTACAATCTTCGCAATCACAAGCGCTACAATTCAGATTATCACTTTTGTATTACCTATGCTGCTCTTGCCATCGCTACGCTTCTGTAAACGACTGCTTATATAAAACATATACGGCTGTTCAACATAATTTTATGCGTACCACATTTTACACATATTTAGCGTCCTTGCGAAACGTTTCACTCCAAGAAATCACGCCATGCACAGACACCCTCCCTCCACATGCTTCGCATGGCATCAATTCTCATGTTACGTGGAATCAGCAAAGCTTTGTTCATCGCCTTTGTTGTTCGCGCTATTTCAATTATTACTTCACAATTATGGTCTTAATGAGTATTGATAATTTCACAGAGTACTTGATATGTGCTAGCTAGGCAGTTCTATATTTGGACCAGCTATGCCTTGCTGTTTGGAGGGAACTGTGCTGAAGTGCTCGTTTGCGTCATGCTTTTTATTGACAGGAACGTATTGCTGAGGTGTTGACACTGCTTTTCTATGCCACCTGATGAGCTGTACACCTTACGCGACCACATTTATTATAGCCACATAGTATTATACTTTTGACATATGTAGTCACGAGATGTAGTTAAATACGATGGCATGAATACCAGCTCGAGCCACAAAGCCCTCTTCGAAGCTTCCACAAGCAATAAATGCGGAGAAGTATCAATAATTAGTGGTTATGAAGTATAAAATACACTACGCACTATTAACGCAAAAAGAAGAAAGAAGAAGTATAAGCCCGTTTTTCTAAACCGCTCAAGAAAAAAAGGAGAAATAATGCGAGATAATGAGAGAATCTAAAGAAAAAGGAGAGATGTTTAGCCGGCCCAAGAAATTGAAATGCCGAAGATTATGTTTCAATGTTCTCATTTAAAAAAAAGGGAGGGCTCTTTTTGTTATGATTACATGTTACTTGAGAATGAACAGACCGCTATATGTAAAGGCTAGCGAAGGGAATCGAAAGAAACGTGAAATGTTATTATACTAAGGTCATCAGAGAGGTCCGACGTGCATGTACAACACAGCCGCATGCAGGAGACTCAGCAAGCGATGCCGCCCAACTAATTTCCGGACGAACGCTGGCGGTGTGAATTACCGTAATGAGGAAGCTCGGACGTCAGCCTCTGACTATCCGCGGAGTGCATGTTCCACTGAAGCCGCACGTTTTCCTCCGTGAAAGCGTGGCCATGCTGCAAACCAGCCACTTCTTGAAAGAAACGGCACTGTGGTTGCGAAATACGAGAAACTCAAAAACGTCTTTGAAGTCTCAGAAATGAGAACTTTTACAGAGATTGATGCTAAGGAAAGTATAACAGATGTAATTTTATAGTTAATGTGACGTAAGTGTGAAGGAAGTTACGAAAACAGAAAAATATAACTTGCTGCTGGGACCGAACTTGCGTCCTTGGAACAATGCGTTTGATGCTCAACCAACTGAGCTACAGCAAAGGTCATCCGCTAGTCCAATAAACGAAGTATATAGCCCATTAGGTGGACGGATTTTGTTTTTATTTTGTAGTGAAAAGTGACTTCAAGGTGTCTGAATTTTGCTAAACACAGAAATAGTGCAGGGATGTTCAAAGCGAGAAAAGTAGCAATACTTGTTTCATGGGAGAGTTGGTTGTACTCCGATGTTCTAATTGTAGGCTGTTTTCAAAGCACTTCATAAGTTTATTAACATAATCCTAACCGAGCTGGAGAGCCTCACCTATCTTGCGGAGCTGTTTGATTTTAAACTACTTTCCTTTGCTGTGGACCTCATGAACAACGCGCTGGTATCATGCAACGACATATATAACAACATAAAAAAATACATTGTCCAAGCTTGCACTAAGTTGCTCAAGCCTTGAAACAGCGAAACTGAAAGATGTTGAAGGCTAATCTGGTTGCTTCTAGGTCGTCGGAGAATTTTCGCGAGGTGATGCAAGGTCGCGTCTGCGCGGAGAGGTGCGAGTGAAACTGCAGATGGTCTCACTGCAGCCACGACACGTACGTCGAGTAGGCCTTGCATCACTTCAAGGTCTTGCCACTGCCACCATTTCCTTTCTCGCTTCCGAGTATACTGTCTCGTTGTACGTACTTGGGGCCTTCGGTTGGCCACCGTGGCTTCGAATTGGTTGTGTTGCCTTCTTCCATTTAAGAGCTGAGCGTAGTGGCCAGTTTCTGTGGCACACACCCGTTAATTGTGGTTAATTTCTGGCAGGCCATACCAGTCTGTGACACGTGCACTTTTTTTGGGCTCACTGTTGTTGTCTTCATTCCAGTGAAACAGTGGTGAGTAGCGGGATTCAGCCAATACCTCCAGTTCATACCCGTTTAGAATGATAATAGCTTTCTGTGACCGACTCTAGATGAAGGCGATGCTAAACAGCTTCGCTGTTAAAAATGCCCGAAGAAAGAAAGTGTAAGCGATCAACAATAGGTCGGGTAACAAAAACGCAATTTATTTGTGTTAAAGTAGGATGCTTTCAAGTTACGCGCACTGGCCTATTCTCCCTTCCGTCATCCCATTGGTTTCCGACATAGGTGTTAAACAGAGTGGAAGTGTAGTCGGTAAAGCCCGCGCCTAGACGACGCACGCCACAGCAGAGTTACTGTAACATATACAATAACTCTGTGCAACAACAGCTGCTCTGCGCAAACAAGAAAAACAGCAGACAAGGATGCGTGGAGCTTGAGGATTGATTGATTGACATCAATCAAAACCACCATATGAGTATCAGACGCCGTATTGAAGGGCTCCGGAAATTTCGACCACCTGGGCTTTTCTAATGTGCACCCACGCCTCAGCACGCGGGTCCACTGCATTCTCGCCTCCATCGAAAGTGCAGCCGCCGCGGCTGGTACTTCATCCCGTGATCTGCGGGTCAGCATCCAAGTATTTTAGCGACTAAACCACCGCGTCGGGGCGGAGCTTGAGGAGAGATACCTTTCGCGGGAGGCGCCAAGCATCTATTGCTATACGTTTCTCGGCTAAAAGTTCGCGGAACTACTTCACTTATTTAATGTGTGTTCTTACTGTGCCTTACAGTACCATAAGTGAAAAGATGATAAATTTAGGCGGCCCACCGTAGTTTTGGGAGATAAGTTGAACGATACTGAAACAATGGTATGTTTCACTGTCAGTACTGCTAAGCCAATAACGTACAACAATGCACACACAGAAAACGGCGACATTAACAATGTACAAAAGGAAGATCAATGAAACTGTAGACACAGGAAGTTTAGATCCCGCCTCATTTATTGAACAACCTGTCATACACAAAAATTTATCAAATGCGATCTCGAGCGCAGGGGGCTGACAATAACACGCGCTCCCAAAACATTCTGTTCAGCGCAGAATGAACCAGCACAACGGTGCAAAGGTCTCACGATGACAGAATCAGTACCTAAGAAAGCCACGAAAAGTAAAGAAAAAGCACAACACTAGCCATATCAGGCTGGAAAAAGGCATGGGGGATAAGTAAAAGCGTGTTGGGGAAGTGGATATGGGAGGGTGGTTCACGTGGCCGATCAGGCGTGGCGCACCGGCGCGCGGGAGCTGCAGGCGCTGTTCGAGAATCGACCACCACGCACTGTGCATCATAGCTCCCGAGACACGTTTTTGCATTATATTTCGCGTAGCCGTGCTCACCGTGTGCCGTGACACTTCACTACGGTTCGGCAGAAACCCCGACCGAGCATTGGCGTTAGCTGTCGTGAAAAAGAGCGAGAACTCGGGTGAGTCACCAGGCTGCGGTGACGTTGAGGTGTGGATGATACGCGGCGTTAAACACAGACAAAAAAGAAAAAAAACATGATGGGTGACCAAATGTTGTCTCCCGTCTCGTGCCCATTGTCCTGGCTGGGGCCGCCACTTTATGCCGTCCGCCGGTGCGGTGCTTTGGGTGCATCACCCACGCACGCGTGGATACACTCCAGACACACCCCCTTTCCGGGGCACCACGAGACTGTCGGTGTTTATTCGTTTACTTGATTGTTTCTGTTACAAAGCCACAACCAAGCCGTTGCAGACCTACTCCTTATGTAAGTGGCGACACATCAGACCTAAACGAACACAAGAGTGAAGAGAAGAAAATGCGATCAAGTGTTAGTAAGGTACACTCAACACAGTCATTAAATCCCATCTTTAATTTTTAAGCTTTACCGGCGTTCTGCGAGAGTTTTTAATTATATTTTGAAGCACTAAATGAGAGCGTTGGGTTTGAAATCAGACAGCATAACAGTGTGTCAATTCTACTACTATGAAATCAAGGCAGCAATGCACGAAAATAGCCGGAAAAACTGGATAGATTTTACTTTGGCTTTCTGCTGCAAGTATTCTCTTATATAAGTGTAATAGTGCATACTGCCACAAATTTCATTGTTTGCGAGTCATGTAACGTAGTGTAGCTTGCCCTTGAACAGCAACATTTGCTTCATAAAAATTTTACCAACAGTAAAGATGCGTCGTGGCAAGACGAGTGCAACAGAATTTGCAGCTTGCTCGAGAGATCTAGTCTATGTAGGCGACAGTGGGTAGGAGTGGCTTTCACGAATGGGTGATTTCATCGAGTAGGATTGGCAGGTATAGGTCCTGAAAAGTATATATTTAAGGGCTAGTTTCCTTTGTGAGACACTAAACTAATGCGAACTAACAGAGAGTCGTTCCAGGGAAAGTATAGGGGATGTTATTATAAGTGATTGTACTCTAAATTAGAAGAAACAAAGCGGACGAAAAGATTCCTCCAGATGTGACTCGTGCAACAGTAACGAAACAATAGAATATCTACTTTGTCTCTGTGATCTCACGTTCAGTGAACGCAACCTTCTACCTCAGGCGTTGAACGAACTAGAAGAGAGACCATTTTCAAAACAGAAGATTCTAGGATATTGGCGGCAGGCGTCGCAGACCAAAGGGTCGACGCGCGCATTGATGTTGAGCCGTGTAATCCACGAGTTTACACACTTCGTGTCAGCATAAGTTTCTTGCCCTTATCTCAAGAATTCGTGCCGAATGCTTCGCACTAGTGCTTCAGCCATTAGTTCTTGTTCATGCAACAAGGATTTCGAATTTTTACATGCTCCTCTATAATATATCTGTGGGATCCCCCGATCTTCTTTCTCAATTCCATGTTTTAATGTAAGACACCACAATAAGATCTTGAAACTCGAAACTCGATCATCGATAATCTTAGCTTAATATTCTTCATTTTTGCCTCATTTTTTCTTGTTTTGGCACGTAAAATATTTTCGAATGCTAAGTACTTCACGAGAACTTTTTTCGATTTTTCAACGTGTTATCGCTATCGTAGGACTTTGGACACATCCTTGAGAACCTAATTTGTGTCTACCCCTTGTTGAGGGAGCTAGCAGATCTAGTGAGTAGTTCGTGCTTGGACTAAGTTGACTGTGGTCACCTCTCAAGCTTTCTTTTTATTTGTTATTTCGGCTAAGGTTATTTTGTCAGAGATCCAAACATCACTGTTGCCGTTACATGAAACAGTGCCAACATATATCAAAAAAAGAAACAACAACTAAAACAGCTTCTCCTTATAGGGGTGCCAATCCTGAAAGAAATGCGGCGCTGGGCAGCCTCCTTTGTTCCTCTTCGGTTTCTTATTTCTTTTTCTCTTTTTCTGACCTTTTCTCTTTGGTTATCAATATTTATATTCGTTTCTAATTTTCTCTATTTTTTCGGTCTTTCCTTTTTTAGCTTTCTTCTTCTTGTTCTTGTCTTCATATTTGGTTTCGTCTACGTTACGCCAGGTGACGACTGCATATGACGGCCCGCACATCTGAAGAAGCTCCGCACTCAATATCATCATCACGGTTCTCGAAGAACATGAGAAAAAAGGCTTGTCGCTAATGCGAGCGCACTCTTAATGTGCTACATATGGCTATGCTGATTGATTGATACGTGGGGTTTAACGTCCCAAAACCACCATATTATGAGAGATTCCGTAGTGGAGGGCTCCGAAATTTTCGACCGCCTGCAGTTGTTTAACTTGCACCCAAATTTGAGCAAATGAGCCTACAGCATTTTCGCCTCCATTGAAAATGCAGTCGCCGTAGCCGGGATTGGATCCCGCGACCTGCGGGCCAGCAGTCGAGTACCTTAGCTACTATACCACCGCGGTGGGGCATGTTATGCGTGGTTTTGCCTGCGCTACGTCAAGCGACGATGACAGAATACGGCGGCCCAGCTCCTTTTAGTGATCGGCACTTCAAATGCACAACGGCGTAACACAAAACGTTTTGTACTGACTGGCGCTGTTTCCTGGCTTCGAAAAATTTCGTTGGTGGTGCCCCATTTGAGCACTACACGGAAAATGGAAGAAAACACTCTGTGTCAGAGGCCCAGAAGCGGGAAGCAAACTTTCATGAGTGAGGAGACAGCTTAGCCAACCGTACGAGCATCGCACATTGGGAATTTCCGGACGCTTCAATTGAGCTTCTCTCGTGCACCGCGCAGCCTATGCTCTCACGGGGAACGGCACGACAGGCGCGCTGCCGAAGACAAATCACAGCGCCCCGCCCGACCCTGCATGGTCTGACACGACTCACTGGTGGTAGAAAATAACTTCTGCTTTGGGTTTTTCTTTTGCTTCCAGCAGTCGCCAGCTCTCGCGATTTCGGTCTTCATTTGTCACGATTCGCTCAGCCTCGAATTAGATACAGTGGAAATGCCTAGCTTTCAAAGGTTGACGTATATCTTGTCCACCTATTCACTGAACTGAATACTCATATGCTGAAGCTGCAGAGACAAAATAAACAATTGAGGAGAGAAGGCGCAAACATTCGTACTTTTTGAAGAGGCCTAATCTAAAGGAAGTGCCGGCGAACAACATTTGTACGATGGTGGCTTAGATGGAAAATAATATGTATGAATGTATGAAGCTGTTCTGGTAAGATCAACGCACATTGAGAGGCACTATAAGGGGCGCTTTTGCTGCCTTTTGTACAGACAAAGCCATTGATATTGAGCGAGAAATAGGTGAAACAAGAGTCAAACGTTGAGCGAAGCAGGATTTCAACTGGTGAATACCAAACTAGTTGGAACGTCAGAACAGAGCAGAACCAGCAGCTTTATTTTCTGTATTCAGAGCCAATCATGTGTTGACAGTTGTGGTGACATTAGCCCTGGTTTTCTAGTTGCGCAGTTACATTCGCATTATTACGGCAGAGTTGTTATAGTCAAGGTTCACCGTATGCCGTAGACAAAATATTATCATGGTCATCATAATCATCACGAACCGTCGGCACGCGCTTTCATACTTTGCTTTCGTATTCGTACTTTTCTGCTTCTCTCCAGAACACGAGCGCCGACATTAACGAAAAAAAACTTCTAGTCCAATGGAGGTTTGAACCAGCGTACCCAGATCTGAAGCCCACAGTCGTAGACACTCGGCTATGCAAAAACGCTAACAGTGAGCAGCATGGCCTTGTATAGTACAGTGTAGAAAAGGTGCGTGAAATGGAATGGAGTTAGAAGAACATGTGTGGAGGTGAGCAGGAAAGAGAGAATGAAGTACAACGTAGAAAGCAAAAGGGTAAACTAAGAAAGAAAGAAAGAAAGAAAGAAAGAAAGAAAGACAGAAAGAAAGAAAGGAAGAAAGAAAGAAACACTTGTAAGAAAAAGTAATAAAAGGTAGAGAATCAAAGAAAGAAATTGAAGTATAGACAGAGTGAAATAAAATAAAAGCGAAGTAGGCATAGCCATGCATAGTACAGCATACCGAAGGTTGAAAAAAAAAAAGAAGAGTGAGAGGGCAAAAGTTTTTTCAAGCCAAAACCAGCTAGCTAACCAGCAGCTCTGCTGGCGACTAATTGCAAGCAGCGCTACTTTTTTTTCCCCTAGCACAACACAAAGTACCCGTAATAGCCACGCTCGATGAATATTCGCAAGGTTGCTCAGCCAAAGACATGGCCGACGTAAAGCTTCGGAAACAACAGGAGCGTTCTATCTTTTCGTTGTGTGGGCCTTACTTTCCCCTACCTTGCTTTCTATTTCAAAGTCTTGTTTCTATTTTCAAAAAGACAACCGTAATTGTATGCGACTCTAAACTGTCGAAGAAGCCGCGCTCTTCCATATTAATAATTTTATCTGATGGGCCCATGTGTGAAAAATCAAAGGACAGACGATCAACTGCGCGATGACCCACTGATTCCACGGTGTCATAGTTGATCGCGACCTCTCCTGAAGCCTTCACATCACCTACATGAAAACGAAACTCACCATGATCACCCACGTACTGAGGTTTCTCGATGAAAAAGCGTGGGGTGCACCTGAACGAGCGGCGCTTCAACTCGACAGTGTTCTGTTCCTCGATTTTACGCGCCACAGCTTATCTGTTCGTTGCGGGATCCGAAGAACAAACATGCGCATACTCCAGTCGCTTCAAGGCCAAGCACTGCGAATATGCCTTTAACTTCCGAGATGCGCATCTACAGCAGCGACAGTCATCATTGCGCGTGATTATCCAGTCGACCAATACATCTGCGTAGACGCTTTGAGAATGCACCTACGATCTTTCGCTCGGATTTCATACCATCACCTCGCCTCACTTCGAACTTCTAGGCTCCACTGAGCGTTTTGAGCAACAGTAGCTCAGCGTTGCGCAGTGCTTCCACCGCACTTCACGTATGCAGCACGGCCGCGTTGCCAGTGTGGCACCTACACCCACTCAAAGCTCTTCTTACCATTCCTGGCATCTAAAACTAGAAACAGTTGCCCCATATAGCCCTAAAACAGGCCACACTACTGTTACAGCACGAGAAGCACAACGGACCGCTTCACTTTTACACGGAAACGCAGCCGGGGCGGTGGTTATTCCCGCGAAGTTCATCACAAATAAATTCAAGGCATCGCATTTGACGTCATCGACAGCTGCAAAACTCGCCGCCATATGTGCAGCTCTAGAGTTTATAGAGTTGAAGAACCTTCGGAAGCATAGTCCATCTTCTCGAAATTGACGGCAGCTTTTCAATGTCTTATGTCAACCCTTTGCCACGGAACTGATTAACAGTTTATAGCCGATAGAAGGATTCTTCACCACTGAGCCATCGAGAGACGGCACAGCTGAGCGTATCAGTCATTGCTATATATATGGCAATGACCGCGCAGATGAGGCCGCTATATCTGTACATGACAGTACGCAATACACCGCCATCTCGTTCTCAAGAACCAACGCAGCTACAAGGCTTCGTTCACTTGCACATGACCTCACACTGGAACAATGGAGCTAGATGGAATTCACAAATGCTCGCCTACGCATTTTGAATCACGATCTCAAGCTTCGTCTCCCCTCAAAAATACTTCGAGCTGAGGAGACTCTTTTACGCCGCCTGTGGCTTGGCGTGTCCTTTTCGAACGCATACTCTTTTCTTATTAGAATGGCCAGCCTCTCTATGTGCAATTACTCCAGCTGCAAAGAAACAATCGCCCACCTTCTGTGCGAGTGTAGCCATTTCAACGCGCCATGACAAGAACTTACCGAAGCCCTAGATAGACTAGATGATCGGCCTTTGTCGATACAAAGGATGCTTGATCATTGGCTGTGTTCATCCTCAGCCCAGATTGCTTTGAAATCTTTATAGGTTCTTTTTTGCATACAACTGGCCTAGAGACAGACTTTATTGTGGTGTTCTCTTTATTTAGCTTTTCCTCTTTCACATTTTTCTGCCTTTTTTCTCCCTCTTTGTAACATCTGTATTCTATTATATTTTACTTTCCTTACCCAGCACTGGGTAGCCAGATGTTCGAAGAAATGGCTAACCTTCCTGTTCTTTCACTTATTTACTTCCTCCTTCTCCTTAGTTTTAAAGAAACACTAGTAATAAACTTACTCATTATAAATCTGACAAAGTAAGCTTCTTTGAAAGCAGCAGCAAGTAATAACCACTAGTAGCTGTGTGCGCCGATGGTTCGTATTGCAAAATCACTGCTAATGGGCAATGAGAAATGGAAGAAAAAGGGCCTGACAAAGGTAATTTGCTACAATGTTTTGAGATTTCTTTGATGAGGCACAATGAACGCACAACCTGATACAGGACATGTAAAGTAGGGTGTTTGAAATCCGCTAACATACTTGGGAAACTATGTCGGGATGTATCTTACCCTGAGTTGGTTTTCTTCTTTTTTCTTTTTATTCTTCTTATTGTTCATTAGCAGCGAGTTTGCCGTAAGTTGTCTCCATGGTATACTGTACTAAGTACTCTTTACAGGGATAAACTTGTCACTTAAAAACTATTTGCAGAAGCAAGTTAATAAATTTTAGCGATTGAAAATAAATCTTGATACTTCATCGGCTATTTGTATGGCGCACTGTTGCCTTCTTCATTTTCAGTGAACCGGTGGACAGCAGCTGAATTAACCCAATTTTTGTGTTGCACACCCATAATTATGGACTGTGACAATGACATGACACGCTGTCAAGCCATGAACCCAAGGTGCTTCGCCTTCAAAAGTTACAACCCTCCGCAGAAGAGAAGTGCCCAGAAAACGGCTAAGAAATGAAACTGCACGATTACGCCGACAAGAAGGTCATAACAAGCGTTATGACTGCTTCTGCAACAGGTACGAAAGAAAGCTAGCGTCAAACATGACAGCGAAAAGCCGGTGGTGAAAATATCGGCCTCTTTAAAGGCACAAAACTCGCGGGGCAAGTGTCAGACGTAGGTTTGATGTTGGATTTCTTCGAATGCCCAGCGAAAGATGGGATCGAAAGCAATAGGGAACAAGGTAGCGCGATACGGAAAGGAAAGGTGGATCACGGACGAGAAGACAAGGGCCCAATATCGACCGTAGTAACGCCTGCATCAGGCCGAACACATGCAGCTAGAAATGAGAGCACATATCGTAAAAGCGAGGAGGAAAAGTCTTCCTCTCGCGATAGCAAGAAAGCTCATCGAGAGGCAGGGCCGATGAAGTGGGCGAAGAGAATGGCTCAACTGAGATGAAGCTGGGAAAGAAAAGGCACACGAACGGAGGAGCGAGCGGGCAGTGCGGAAGAATTCGGGAGAGGAACGATGATATGAGAGCAAACATGGCAAGAGATGAAGAAAGCTACCAGGAAGAAAGGACGCATGACGAAAGAAAATGGTGGGGTCACTGCAGGACACAGAAGCGCCAGGGTTGATGCTCCATTAGTTTTGTTTACGCTGACCTAGCTCCTCTTGTCATGGAATGTGGCGGCAGTGTGGATAGGATGGACGTGATCCCTCCGGACCAGTGGGTACACATGAGCCTTCCTGTCTGAAAGCGGTTGATGGCATAGGGAACTCTAGTGGCGCTAGTTGTTTTCTAATACAAGGAACTATGTGTTCACGGCGTAAACGTAATCTCAAATACCTTGTCGGTCCTTGTGGTTATTACATGAGGGAACCTTACAGCGTACTGAGGGGGAAGCAGCCCGAAAACGGGACGAAGAAAGAATGGCCATACAACACAAGCGCTGACGAACAACTGTATGTAAGTTTATAAACACCGAAAAATATACTGCTGAAAAAGGAAAACAACACAAAACCATCACTTGCACATAAACATGAAAGATGAATCTGCCACGAGTCGAAATGTTACGAGTTAACAGCTCAAAAAAAAAAGATCTCCTTTTCCAAGAGGGCGAGTGAAGTCTCATTGACGCACATGTTTCTTTTGTTCTATAGAAAGACTCGTTCATTTCGCGCTCGATCCTGTGACGATATCGTGGTAGCATCTTGCAATTATGGAAGAGCGGGGCGCAGCCGCACGAGGAACAACAGGCTGCTAAGGTGCTTCTTGTTGAAGTCCTGAGATTGTTCGCGAGTTCAGTCAGGTGGTCGTTAAAACAGCGGTTCAGTATAGGTGTGGCCACATGACAACGGAATGTCGTACACTACATTGTTCAAGCACCCCACGTGCTCCTTCCTGTGTTTCTTAGCGCATGCATGCAACTTGGGGTTGTCAGCGTATACTTTTTTTGAACAGGCTGCCGAGCTTACAGGGAGCCGAGAAAATGATGCAAGAGGCTCTGACGATATCGTCATAGGATTCAAAGTGATATCAACGAGGCTTTTCATATCAAGAAGAACGGAAACATGTGCGTCAGGGAACCTTCACTCGCCCTCCTGGAAAAAAAAAGATTATGTGTTTGAGCTTTTAACTTAGGACATTTCAACTCGTGGCAGATTCATCTTTCATCTTTATGAGCACGTGATGGATTTAGGGCTGTTTTGTTTCTCGAGCTATATTTCCCGGTCTAATCAATTTACACACAGTTGTGGATGTCATTCTAGTTAACTTCCCTGCCTTCCCCCTTTCTTCCTTCCTTCCTTCCTTCCTTCCTTCCTTCCTTCCTTCCTTCCTTCCTTCCTTCCTTCCTTCCTTCCTTCCTTCCTTCCTTCCTTTCTTTCTTTCTTTCTTTCTTTTTTTCCTTCCTTCCTTCCTTCCTTCCTTCCCCTCAATATCATGTACCAACTAGCTCTTCAAGATTACCTACTGCAATTTACAGTGTAGTTGATGACGACATGCGAAGGTGCTTTTTTTTTCAGGGTTACTGCAAAGCAGATAATTTAGTCAATATGAAGTGAGGGGGCTCCAAGAGAATGCAAATGCGTGAGAGGGAGAGAAACATTAGCTGGATAGATCAGATTGACTGGTTTGCAGGTATAACGTTGAAGCAGAAATCACCAAGCCTGGTTAGTTGGCGGTACATGGAAGAGGCCTTTGTCCTGCAGGGGGCGTAGTCAGGCTTATGATGATGATGATCCAACGCCAAGCAGGAATAGTTTCTTTCCAATGAGAAATTGGTTCTGCGAATTTGACCCCATTTTTTTTGTACTCAACATTTACGCACAGGCAATAAATTTCACAACCAATGATGCTGTGCTGAATAAAAATCTGCAAACTCTCAAAGGATTAACACTGGGGGCATAAATTGTCAGCAAAAAGCTTATTGCTCACTACGTACAAGGGACGTCACAAGTTCTCAGGCCCCACTCTGTTAGGAGCACATGGAATAGTGGCCTGGAATCTTTTGACCTTCGTGTACCTCCTCGTTACACACACGCATAAGAGACGACAGAAATTTCAATAAGGTGAATGTATGTGGTCTTGGAATTCCGTGACCACGGGGAGGAAGTCAACCCAAAGATCGCTACGTATTCATGAATTGAACATTTTAGTGAGCAGTTTTTCGTTATCTGTGATCTAGAACTTTCTACTAACAAAACTCTGCCCTATCTATAGTCAGGGGCATAACGAGAAATTTTTTGGTGAAGGGGAGCGAGAGGCGTCCTTGATTTCGACAGCAGCACCGCCTCAAAACGTTTATTTCTCGCTCTGTATGCTAAGCGCGCTAAAAAATTGGGGTGATGTGGGGATGGCACGGGTCCGGTGTGCCACTACCTGTCTGCACCACGCACTGTCTGTAGTGTAATCTCACCGATGAGCTGAAGAATGAGAAAATGAAAGAAGGGGTATATAATGTAGGTGAGTGCCAGTGATCATTCAGGGCCAGTTTACGCGTCACAATATTAAAGTTCAGAAACCGGCGTCCGTGTCGCTTTGATGTGAAGAAAACTTTTCCACCCTCAAAGTCCTTGAAGTAGACTACGTAACGTAGCATATAGCAGCAGAAGTGACAGCTGATGGAGTGTTTAGACATATATCACATATGTGACTAGCGGTACAGTAGTGAACACACACAAGTGCTATGTGGGCTAGTTCCTTCCTCCCAGTACTCAACAGCCATTGTGTGCACTCATAAGGTGGAGTCTTTCAATTAGGGTCCAGTGGTCTCGTACCGCAGCAGTGCGAGCCCGCAAAATCCTGAATTAAGAATTACACTTTATGATGAACATGCTTCGCAATAGTAGAAACAACTGTTCTACTTTAACAAGGGTAGAATTCTGGCCGCCTTGGTGGGACGTATTCGGCGTTAAGAGCATCACTTACCACTGCAGAAAAAAGGAACTGAACGAGAAGGAGTACATAGATGCGCAGTTTAGTATTGTGAGGAAGGAATTCACACACATAGCGCCTGTGTGTATCTGCGTGTTCATTCCTGTCACGTCCTGTCACAAAACTTCTGTCCTTAACACTCAATGTGTTTCACAAATTGTCTGAACGAAACAGTGTTCGACGTACCTATGCCAATTAATTTTCTTAACTGCATGAAATAATCACTTTAATACATAGAGCTCGTTTAATGTACATAAATACAGTCGAGAAAACTAAACATGTCGTATTCGAGTAGTACAAGCCACAGAATAAGTATGTTCTCATTTAGCTGCAAAATGCACGAGCTTTGCGAAATGAACTGCTGTGTTTTGCGAAAGTGTCTCAATTAACTGCTATGTCTTGCTGTGTCTTGCGAAGCTATAAAACAATAGCAATGCCAACATAAAACAATGATAAGCGGCGCAAATGCTAAAGTGAAGAGAACAAGAACGCAAAACATGCAAAAAATTTGAAGGCTCGCTTGCCACACCAGAAAACGTTAAAGAAATGGAGACAGTAAGGCATGGTCCATTTTCTTGCACAACATTTAAATGATTGAATGAAGCTAGTGGCTACTGTAAAAAAAGTTTTACATGCAAGTTTCTTCATTTTGGTGTGAATTAGTCGAAACAACTCAACAAAGAGCGAAAGCTGTGCTGCCTTAGATTTCTGTACAAAGCTGCAGAACAAAAGCACAAAACTGAACCAGATTCCTCAGCCAGCTAGGCGGGATGTGATTTTCGTTCTTGGAGGCACCATTAATGCTTATGCAAACGAGTCCTTTCTCTGGAAAATGTGCGAATCCTACTCAATGAGCTCCCGTCTCTGCAAATCGAGGTGAAATATTATTCTATTGTTTCTATGACTCATTGTTGTGTTCGTTCCTCTGGTTTTTCGAGAAATAACTTGCCCGTTTTGATCCAGAGTAGAGCCTCCACCGCCTAACGACCGCTTCTCACATTCTTGCCTTTTATTTTCCTTCAAATAATGATCCATCTTTCTCTATGTTTGTTCATGCATTGATGTGTAAGGACCGTAATTTCGGGAACAATTTACTCGGTAAGTTTTCGAAGCTCTTTTTTTCTTACATTTTGTCGAGGATCTCTAGACAAATACCTAACAGACAAAACAACATGTAAGGAAGAATGGTGATTTCAATACTTTTTCACGAGATGTTCTGACCTACAACATTACACTTTCGAAGATCTGAAAGACTGAGGTTCCACACCTAAACGCTGGTTCTGTTTCATTTATCTAAGAATATGATAACGAGTTTGTTGAATCTGTGATTTGTTTCAGGCGTAACGAGTTCCGTATTGTGAGGAGTCATTTCAATGCAGAGGCAGTGTGTTTAACAAAGTGACTTGCAGATGAATGTAACTGAAGCTGTAGTGTATCGTTACATTCAAAGAACATTATTCCGTAGAATTCCAAGTAATACAGATGTTCGTAGAGTGATCAAACCGTGAAAGTATCAAAAATCGTTAAAAAGGGAGCTTTGCAGCAACAGAAGAATCGACAAGTGGGTTTGTTGTCAGTTCCTGCGTAGGCAAGCAATATTTGTTTAATCGAAACGTTGGTGCCGAATGACAGTCCCTTTTGAAGGAATGCTCACCACTTAATACTGACGCTATCGCAATGACAAAAAATACTAGAAATGTTCTCACAATGCATGAAAACACACAGTGTTAATATATTCGCACGGAGGCGGAACTTTTCTTTCGTTCCTTAACTAGCTGTAATGAATTGTTCAATAAGAATTAAAATACGCGCTAGGCAGTAGATCTTTCACAAGTAAATGTAGAAGTGATACACACTGTTCAGCAACTTTGTGCTTATTGATACATCAAAGTATGTGCACCAGCAAAAAAAACAGATTAATATATTCAATAAAAACAAAAACAGCGCTACTTTATACACTTACAATAAAACAACACAAGAGGGTAGTCGTGTCTTGTTCCGTTGTCCGTGTGTAATGTAGCACTATTTTTTTTAATATTTTTTACACATAGATTCATGTGAAAGTGCTTGCTTTCGAACACTTCTTAAGAATTATATCTTTACTTTATAGAAATGTTTTCAATGAAAAAGACTCACGGCCGAATATAAGAGCACTAAATTGATCCCAAGTGTGGGCTCAAACTCTCAGATTGTGTCTGCGAGCCTCCGTATTAACTGAAGCCCTCCTCTATCACTCGCCTGTAAAGCGCTCTTTCTTTCACACTTTCGCGTGCTGCAGCAGAGCCACATTTCACGAAACGTGTGAGACGGCGCGAGATGCTTGCTCCTCGGCGGACACATCACGTTGCAGAGGTACGCAAGGGGTCCAATTAAATGCGGTTTCGTATTTTAGCATGATAGGCTCAGGGGTGCGTCACCGTTGGCGCGCTAATGGCTTCCTCGTGCCGTTAATGGGTCCCAGTCGTGTCGTTGTCGTCGGTGCGGTTTGTGGCAACGTCGACCGGAGACGAGAGCATTCGAGGCAAGAATGGCGCAGCCGTGCTAGCCTCTTAAGCTGAGGACAGTCGTGATGAGTTCTGTGATACTCGTAATAGTCACGCCAATCACACCTTTATTATCGTTATTCAGCTTCTCATGAACACTCAAATGACGTCCGCGCACTAATATCACTCTCTCCACAGTCTTTTTTTCAATTCTTAATATTTACACGTACTGCAATAATCATTCCTTGATGTTGGTAGGGTGGTGAAGAAGTTAGTTTTGAACTAATGACAAGTACATAGGCATATAATATACAGAGGTTACCTAATGTGTACCGCAGATATTAACTTCTACGGACAAGGTACCTTAATTAGATGCTGTCATTGAAAACATTTATTCTTAACCTGTGAGAACTTATATTAACACCCTATAATATTCACTTGTCGTAATTTAGATTAAAGTATCAACAAGCACGTATATAGAATACTGCTTTCAAAAACCACAATATACATAGTGGCCGATTTCGTAACATGTGTGGTACAGAGATAAGGAAGAAAAGAATTAAGGCACATATTAGAGCACAGAGAGTCTGAATAAGTAGTCAAACCGAAATGTTTGTTGGTATTGTGGGAAACAATTATAAAGGAAGATTTGTACAGAAACCAACAGCAGACATTTCTAACATAGTCGTAGCAAGATTATCTTCGTATTTATTGGTTCGCTCAGACATTTTGAAACGTTCGATTCATTCCTTGATTTGAGTTATGCCGAGCTTTTGGAATACAGGTCATGCCTAAAATACTAATTATAATATCTGAACTTATACATCGCAAGACCGCGGCCGTATCGCAGTCTGTAATGGAATACTGGAAATCTTGACCATCTCATGTTCTTTAACGCGCACTTACACAGCAGAGTACATGCGCCATTTCTACACCATCGAAATGCTATCGCCACGACTAGGATCGAACCTGTGACCTTTAGTTGAGCAGCCGAGTACCATAACCACTAGAGTACAGCACCGGATGGCAGGTAATAACTGGTAAACATTTTTTACGGGCAACAGTTCTGAACACTGAAAACGAATTTACAATCAGAAAAACAACGGCGCAAAGAGTTGAGTAGCTCTAACAATTAGATCGTTGTACTGACGCATGACGGCAAACAAAATAATAATAAGCGACACAGGGTCGATTCACAATTTTTAATTCTGGCCGAAAATTGGGTTTCGCTGATTAGGATATTCAAGCTTCTTAAGTTTCTTTCATTACGTAAATTTTTATGTTGATTTGTTATTGCTTTGTTGGAAAAGCTCTGTTTGAGCAACAATTCGTCATATAAAAATACTGCCAAGCTTTTCTTCGCGAGCCTTTTTGCATTTCGCTACACGTATTAATTTCTTTTCAAGCGTCCCTTTTCCAAGTGTCGGGCTACGAGCATTGAGCACAATATATGAAATCCCAGAAGCGTAATCGAGTTTTAATGAGACCTCCACCTCAGGGGATTTTCTTACGCGCCAGTTATTTGTCCTCGGGAGCAAGCGAGATCGAAAGAAACTTATCATCAAAGAAGAACTAATATTAGCTGAAGTGAAAACGTTAAGAGATTCGTTAGCTGCTTTTTTAAAAGTTCAATTTCGAGATTGTCCATTACAGACACTTTTTTTTGTTCCTTTGTTTTCTCAAGGCACATTGTCTTTCGCTTCTAGTGGCAATGCCTCTAATGGAAGAAGCCTGACGTGCACAGAAGCCTGTCATTTGTGCCTTGTTTGTACTGATAGTTTGCTGTCCCTCACTTTTTTTTACATTTTTGTGAAGATTGTGTTTTTTACCCTCATTTAGGGTAGGGCATGATTTTCAGATGAAGCGACCTAGAGAATGTTTTCATTTAAGAATTTAGAAACGGTTCTCGGCATCCTTGCGGTTAACTTATATTTTTAAGCGTATAGTTTCAGCAGAGAGGGCACAGAATTAGGGCCTTCTTAGACAGCCCCGTTATCGATATCACACAAGAAAAGTTCTCCTTTGTTTTTAACATCGAAATAAAAATAAGCAATCTAGGAAGTTACACACTGCCCTCAAGAACAGAACTTCACCCTTGTGTTTGTTTGCTCTTTCAATCCTTTGTTTACTTATAATTATTATATTTTTCTGTTCTCGTTGTTTTGTTGAGAAGTTCAAGAAAAGTTTAGTGTTCCACCTCTCTAAGCAGCACTAATATAATCTTGAGTTATTGAGTAAACTTCGGGATCTAGCTTAGCTTTTATCTCTCTCTAGTTCAGAGAATCTTTAACAAAGAAGTGAATGTTAAAGTTTTTCTTTTAAGTGAGTGTGTTTGAAAGAGAGTTTTTGCTTACAGGAAGTGTGACGATAAATGTTTTCGTGCTTTCTAGAAAAATAATTTAGCGGAGGACAGGTCCCCGCCACACAATAATACTTTAAATTACGACTGATATGAGGTTTTCAATGCCCTCAAGGAATCTTTGGAGACATTATTCATGTGGCAGTCTTAATTAAATGCAAGAGACGGGTGAAAGAAAAAAAAAAATGAAGTCTTTGCATTTTCTTGGTAAAAGTAGCAAAAAAAATAAGTTCTATGTTTTAGAACATAGAGTTGCGCTTGTGTAAAAAAAAAGACAATTGGTCTATAGTATGATAGTGAACGCATCAAATTAAAACAATTGTTAAGCCTAATCACGCACGTGACTGAATAATAGTTCTTTTTTAACACGAAAGTGTTTCATATGGTGGTCCAAAAAGCTTACTGACGTTTTTCTGTCACGAATACGACGTTAGCGAAATGCACACTGAAGGATTGAACAAACTTGAAGGAAAACAAGGGAGACAGGAAAGAGCACAATTTTTCAAGTATGAACCAACTAGTCTGCAAAAAAGTATTGCTTCACACTGAAAGATGACAAACAAATACCAAAAGAAAAAAAACTTTCCGTCTCCGGGAATTAAACACGTGACCAATTTATCCACTATACGTTCTGGGTGTTTCACCCAATGCGCCCTCCAAGCACATGTATGAGGTTTCTCTCACACAATCTCTCTCGCAGGGTGTTCTTGGTTGCCGAGGCGGCGTCGACGTCTGTGGGGGGTGAAGTACTGCGTCATGACACTCATGAGCACCGATAGGGATTGGTTCGGTGACGACGCAGTTAAGGCGTCTCGATGCTCACTGGCTTCACTAGCATCGAGGAGTCATTCCAGCCGCACTTACTTTTTACTTATCGTTAGCGCGCGTGACAGCTCATTGTCGGAGTAGTGCTGTTTCCACATGCACCAACGGCGTGTTTCCGCTGCTTACGGCCTCGATTGCGATAGCTCCGACTGCAGCCATGAGTGCCGCATAAAGACAACGGTGTCGACGGCCTCGTGTCGAGCTTTAGAGGAGCAAGACGGAGGACCATAGAGTTTCCTACGCTTCCTACAAAAGTGGTGCGGCGACGCATTGGAATTCCAGGATATGTTAGCTTCGAACTTGATTCGGAATCGTATTGTTTACCTACAGACTGCACATTTTGAAGACGTGTCTGGCTTTAACGCGTTCCTTACGTCAAAATAGCTCATTTCATCCTGAAGGAGCACATATTGAGCTATTAATTTTTTTATGAATGCACAAAAAAAACAAGTTTCATTTACAATTGATAACTTCTGCGATCACGTACAATTTTACGATTTGTATAAAGTAATGAACGGCCGCTAAACGTGGCAGGCAGACGACAAAGTCTCTGCCACGGCTACTTCTTCCCATGTGTTTATGCCTTGGAAGTGAGTAGACTTTTTTTTAAAATAAAATAAGCAGGAAGGAGAACCAATTATAAAAGCTTTGTTTTAATGAAGCTTAGTTTGCGTAGTTCGTATCCGCTTTTCAGCCGAACACCAGCCAACGAAAGCCTCGCAGCACATATACAGTCATGCCAGCGCTCCAACCTTTAGATTAGACATCTCCATAGACTCTGGCACTAGATTTTTGGCTAGGTATACTTTTGTGAGAAACTGTATGCAGGGGACAACGGGAAATAGAACGCTTTCGTGCGTTCGTGGCTTCAGATACGAACCTTTGCCCTCCATGTCACTGCAGCACTGGTAGCGCATGCAGGAGCACATGCGTATGTTTCTCTAATACTCAGAACCTTACGCCCTGCCGTTTAATTTTCTTCTCAATTTGTGACGCATCCACTTCAAACGGTGCAAAAGCTGCCAAGCACCCACAGATAGTTTCCAAGCTGTAATGTATCAATGTACTACAAATAATCAAGCACTTTGGTGAAGACATGCCTTGCTATCGTGTTTCACCGATTCCTATGATGGGGGTGGGGAATTAGCCATGCTTTTATAAAGACTATGCTTTCAGTGCTGTATCAGTCATGAAAGTTCGTAGCTTTAGGAAACAATGCGTGTGTGTTCTTTCTGTATATTTTTACAATTTCTCCTTCTCACTGCTTAGCTTTGTATGCCCATTAAGACCTTCCCCAGTGCAGGGTAGCGAACCGAAAACTGTTTTTCGCTTAACCTTCTTGCCTTTCACTTAACCTTCTCTTCTCTCCCTCATGAAGGCTTTTGTCGATAGATAGATAGATAGATAGATAGATAGATAGATAGATAGATAGATAGATAGATAGATAGATAGATAGATAGATAGATAGATAGATAGATAGATAGATAGATAGATAGATAGATAGATAGATAGCGGCCGGCGTGTGGTACACTGGTGACTTCATGCAGTTTACCTGCTAGCCTTATTACTTTGAAATCTTTCGCTTGAGTAAAGGAAGAACCGAAAGAGCCTGGTGGAAATTAATTATTACTGGGGATTACCCTGCCGAAACTACGATACGATTGTGAGGCAAGCCGGAGTGATGAACTCGTCGTTCATTTTATCAACATGAGAAAAATAATGCACTATGTATGTACATGGGTGTCCTTGCAGTTCACTTCATCGAAATACGCCTGCCGTTGTCGGGAATCCAGCCTGTGACCACTAGATGACCAGTGCGTCACCTTTGCCAAGGTGCCACGATGGGCCCAAGAATGACTGACAATTTCCCTAATCACGTAGATAAATTGTAGCGAAAACATGGGCTGTATGCTAGAGCAAATATATAAAGTATAACCTATATCCCAAAGGCAAAAATAAAAATCGCAAAAAATGAACCTTACACTAAACATGTAAAGCTTCAGGGGCCTCCCACCAACCCACGTTCCAATACAAATGAGGGGTTGCCTCCTCGCATCCGCTGCCCGTTCCATAAATTATCCTGGCCACTTAAAAAAGCAGATATAAACTTGAGCACTAAGCGTAGAGTCTATCATAATTTTAAGACTGTCAGTTACCCACTGTTATCGCCGCTTGCGCCATCGCAAACTCACAAAATTAGGCGTAATCAGTTGATCGCACACGACAGCTACGTGAGAGCAGGAAAAACGGCTGGGCGGCTATATAAAAAAGCAGTGCAGGAGACAATACACGTATCATGTTCCCACACTACAGTCGATGATCCACGCTACAGACATCACGGAAGTCATTGTTCATGCGTCATGAAGCGCGCCAGAGAGACGAGAAGCGCTGGGAGAGAATAACACACCCGTTTTGTTGTAGCTGTTTTGTCTTTCGTTCTTTTTTGTATAATCAGAGGCTGGTGAAAGGCTCTTTAATAAACAGCAAAGGTAGTCAATCTTAGGGCCTTAACGTTGTCTTTTTGGCTAATGTAAGGTCTCCCTTTCACGTAGACAGATTATAGTAGAACAATAGAACGTGTCAAAGATCTTGCAAATATGTTCAAACTAGCGCCAGAAACTAGCAGACAAACCTAGCTGTGGCACCCCTGGTAGAAGTGCGGGCCTTTAGTCGCTCGCAATTGGCTGCGCCTCGCCTGGTAGACTCAGCATGGTGGCTGCGTGCCCTGTCTCCATCAGTGGGCGTGGTTCAGCGGCGCTCTATTCGGCGCATGCGCGTCTAGGCAAGCTTACACCTAGTATCTTAAGCTTGGTTGTTTCTAGAAAACGGCGCCGATCGCTTTGGGGGGAGGAGGGGGCAAAGAAGTTGCACATTTAGATTTCATAGCTTTGCTGAGAAAATAATATTGGGCTTTAGAGCAACGAACAGGGTTGTATGCTACGTCTTCAACTGTTTAATAGCGTTTCGAAAAACTTCAGTATCCCTGCTGTTGATAAAAGATACTTTCTAGCGAGTAAGTTTAACATAATCAACACGTGTACAGGCTGAGAAACTCGCGCTGTCGCCCTAGCTTTTTCTCTATTATTACAACAACCGCACTATACTTCCGAAAACGTTATTAATTCCCAAAGTCAATCCACTAAAACCGCATGCCTTTTTATGAGCACGAGCTTGACTAACTCCTAAGAGGAGATGCATTGGTAAATTTTAGCAAAAAGAACACTGTCCCGATGGAAGCGATGACCACCAGAATAAACGCAAAAAGCACTCCTCCGTCAGCAGTGCGAGTCACCAGAAGCTATCTTCGGTGTTTAAATATTTTACATTTATCTGCTACAGAAGCAGCGCCTTCCATCAGCTTGCCGCTCGTTTTTCAACATTTATCAAACGCCAGACAAAGAGTCACGTCTCGGCGAACTTCTCGCTTCGATACACAGTTTAGTTTCCCGTTTATTTTCTATTATTAATAATTTTTGACATCCTATTTCCTTTCTACACCCTAGAACGGTCGGCCGCATCCGTCGCAACTCGCTTTTGTGTCTCTGTAGCGAAATGTCAACTTCATATTCTACGAGCCTCCTTTGTTCGTAGAAGCGAGGCGGAGCTGCTTTGTTCGCTCCTTGAGATCCATCTATACAACGTTCCACTAAAAATGTGCAGCATTGTGGGACCTTCAGCGCAAAATATGGGTGGCCGCCGTCGCATCACACAGTTACGTCACGGCACTTCGTGTAAATCCAGAAACACGAGCGCGAAATGAAGAAGAACAAGAACTGCAAGCAAGGTAAGACAAATAGAAATATTTACACTTATTGTGGTAGAGGCGACATAGTAAGAAGGATAGCCTGCACAGTTTTGGATCGCCAACGCTCGGAATGATGTTTTTTTTTAATTTCTTGCCTTAACATAAGAAACACAGCAACCGTAAACAGTATCTTATGTAGCACGCGACGCTCATCAGAGATTGTGCGAACAGTACACATTTAACACGGCTTTTTTACGTGAACTAGAAAGATGGATGGAAGTGTTGCAGTAGTTTAGACTATATTAAAGCGTTACATCTGAAGGCCAAATGTCATATAGTCTTTTTGTGAATATTTCGATGACACTGTCGTTCCGAGACTGCATAAATCTGTCCCGTATAACTTCAGGATTTCCCGCAAGGCCACCACGAATTTTTCTGGATTACACAACTGTAAACCAGAAAAATCTCTTGTTCAGAGAATCTTCTCAACCAAGCCAAAACCACAATTGCAAGTGCATAGAAAGCCTCTCGTCACTGTAAAGAGCTTCAGATGCATGATCGAGATCTGCGCTGCCATGTGCGCACAAAACCGAATCACTTGGCAAGAACACGACAAGTGAATGAAATGTGAGAAACCCGTAAATGGTATAGCATGAATTAGTATCAGTTATGCAGATGCATACCAATGCGTAACGTAATGTACACTATCATGCGTAGCACTTCACTGTAAAACTTGAGTTTCGTCAGCTATAGAGAGCCCTCTCGAGAGAGAGATACAAACTTTGATTGTTAGATGGATAAAAGCTCATGCTCTCTGATTTGATTCATGGTATTCAAATACATTTAATTTACCTTTTATTCCCTTTGAATAACCTAATATTGCATTTAGTGCTAAACCACTTTTTTTTTCATTTTCCTGTGCTGCCCTCTGATTAGGCAGGCCGTTCGGCACATGTATGTCCGATTTTGCTGATGTTGCGTGGTTATGCACAGATACTGTTTTCCTATATATTGCAGTTGGATTGCAATAAACCTTGGTTGTTAGTTCAGCGCTCTGTTCTCGTCTCTTCTATCCCCTCCTGCCGTTTGCGCCGTTAAGCACGTTCTTCGTCTACCCTCTGCCATTTTGGTAAAACAACCGGTATTGCCAGAAGCAAAGCCTCTGTGACCTAAATGAACTTCGCGACTTTTCTGCTAGGGTGTATGCGCTGCCGCATTTAGAAAAGGCGGATTGTTCTTAGATTCCACTTTCTCAACTTGATACATGCCTGATGGATTCCCTTAAATATGCCTTTTATTTTTTCACCAATGTTTTTATTTAAGTAGCCTTTCGTTAACTTTACCCGTGACATTTAGTACAACCCGTGTTTTCAACGCGGGACAACACCCCCCCCCCCTTTCTTTTTGTTGCTCTCAAGGCAAGTAAGGTTCACCTTAAAAAATCGTCTGATTTTCAATGACAGCTTTATCATCCGCGCTGTTAATATCACCAGTTCGCACATACACCTGACACCTGCGGCTGCTGCACCACTTGAGAAAATTGGCATGAACCCCGAAAAACGAATATTCAAAATCATTCTTGAAGAATGCTGCTTTTCCCGCAATATAAACAGAGATTAAATTTTATGCATGGATTTAAAAGGAAGTTTAAAAAAAACCACACAGAATCTTCTTTGGGAGCTGTCTAATAGACGCCTGTGCGTGGATCTTTTGATCGCTTTGCGCAAAACAAAGGAAAAGGAAGTAAGGAGAACACATGGACGAGCGCTACGTTGCACTCTTCTGTATGTACTCCTTACTTTATTTATTTTTTTGGTTCGTGAATAGTGCTTAGAGACGAATTAGTTCCAAAGAAGCCGGCTAGCACTTTTTTTATGCGTGGAGTGTAAGTGCGGGAAACTATAGGATGTGGCCTTTCCTGGAACGATACTTTCAGTCAGCATCGGTAAAATGTGTTTTGTCTTGCTTAGAGCATTCGTCAGCGTCTGGAAAGGCTAAACAAAGAGCCAATACCACGATTTACAACAGAATTTTTTTCGCGTTAAATTTTTGAAGTCCCGCCGGTCGCGGCAACGAATCCCGGCAGCGGCGGCCGCATTTGCGATGGAGGCGAGAATGCTGTAGGCTCGTAGGCTCAGATTTGAGTGCACATTGAAGAACACCAGGTGGTCGAAATTTCCGGAGCCTTCCACTACGGCGTCTTTCATAATCATATAATAGTTTTGGGATGCTAAACGTCACAAATCAATCAATCAATCAATCAATCAGTCAATCAATCAATCAATCAATCAATAGTTATGTCATTTAATCAGTCAATCAATTGATCGATCGATCAATCAGCCAGTAAATAAATCAAACAATCAATCAAATAATCAAATTTTCAATGTCGTAATTTTCTTGACGGCTCCAGAATTCCACGTCTGCTTTATTGCATATTGCCACATTCCTTTCTCATGCTTTGTTACTACCCTGTTACACTGCTAGTAATTGTCAGCGGATATGGACCTGCAGTTTCCGAGAAGCTTCAAGACTATAGTACATCGTTTCGTTAAGATTACGCACACTTCGCTAACTCTACAGGTTATTCTGGAATGTACGCGGCCGCTAGCGATAACGCTAGAATATTCCACGGCACGTGTATTAATACCAACGCACTTCACCACTTGTCATTCGATCGACGGCCGACGCTCTACTCGCCGCAATCAGTGCCAGTGGGCATCGCTGTAATCGGACCCGCAGTTTACGGGCCACAAGTCTGGCCAAATAAACGGTTTCATTTTGTACTCACAGTCTGCTCCCTTAAACCACGTCCTGACCTCGCGACAATATTGTTCAAGAGAAAACCTTTTTTTCTGATACACGCCATATTAAAGGCTTATGACTTGGATAATAAACTAATCCGGTGCATCGCCGAATATTTGTCACCACGGAGACTGGCAGTTATGCCGAACGGTATATCTTCAGAACACGCACAAATTAGATCAAGAGTTCCCCAAGGCTCAATCTTGGGTCCATATTGTTTTTCTTATATAGAATCAATATTTCAATTGGTATTGCCTTTATTCAAGATGTTTTCAGATAATTATGTTGTATATATAGTGTTAGGTACTAATTGTGATACATAGATTCTGAATTTCTTTAATATTACACTTCAAACGTAAGCAAGAGGCCTGAATATTATGTTTACTTTTATTTATTTCTGACCTAAACAAAACATTACCAGTATTAAGAGTCTTGCGGTGAAACTTGTATATTAAAAGGCAACTTGAAAATTCATTTAGGGTGTAGTTCGGCTATGGAAGCCCAATACTCATTGATTTGATTTATATGTGGGGTTTAGCGTCCCAAAACCACCATTTGATTATGAGAGACGCCGTAGTGGAGGGCTCCAGAAATGTTGACCACCTGGGGTTCTGTAACGTGCACCCAAGTCTGAGCACACGGCCCTACAACATTTCCGCCTCCATCGGAAATGCAGCCGCCGCAAAGCCCAATATGTACCCAAAGATGAATGTGTTTGTTAGTACCAACGTATTTAAAAAAAAAACATTTCGAAAAAAACATTTGCATCTCTACTTGGTAACTACCACCGGCTATTTAGAATGACCAAAAGTGCACGACACTAAAAGGCAGGGATTGAGGGACGGTATAGAAGGCATATCAGGCCAAAATTTTCAGCAAATTATATTTGAAACAGGTCGTTACTTATTTTTTTTTTTGTCATGAATGGGGGAAACAAAAAATTATATTTTGTTGTTTTTGTTTTGTTATAATTGTTAGAGATTCAAACAGTTTGCCATCTGGTATTGTCTATATGGCAATAAATGACGTTTTTTTTTTTTTTGCCCTGAATTCGCTTCTTAATATGCCTAGTCAAGCATGCATTTGCTCTACTGTACGCTTTAAGGGGTGTCGCAGGTAACTAACAAATAAATAAAATTAACTAAGTACTATAGAGCTACAAAAAGTGAATAATTACTTTAAACAAATATTCTTAGAGCAACAGTTATCATATGAAATCAAGGGTTCTTCTTTGCAAAACATGATCGATCTATCTTTTTATATACCATTGGCACGACGGCACACAATATCAGATGACAGGTTCATTGCACATCACCTTGATTTGTTTATGAATATACTATTGATGGCCGTATTTTCAACATACCTTAGCTCCGTCAACATCAATACACGTAAAGGGCATAATTACTTTGTGCAGTGCTGCTCTATTAAATGATACCGCAATGTTCGATGCACTACTATGAGAGTAAATTAAGAAAACAAGGTGTAAATAAGAAGCATAAAGCCACTGATTGTTGTTCAACGTTGTTCCAGCACCAAGTATATGAATACGCCGTTCATACACACTTATAGATGAATAAACCCTTCATGGTTCGAACATGGTCAAACATCTCCAGCTCTCCATTCATGTAATACTCTTTCTCCTTCATAGATGTTTCGGCATCACATTCACGGACGGGCTGTTGGCAGCGCCTTGTGCCCGGCTAAGGGCTTTCAAGCCCTGGCAGCAACATCAATGCACCCCTGCGGCCTCGCATGAGGCTCACCTTGCATCGGGCTGCGCTCATATCGAACGGGCTGCTCCCACTGCGGCCCATGAGGGGAGTAGGAGGAGTGGAAGAGGGCAGCACAACAATCACAATGCTCGCCCCATGGTACGCGGTGGACGAGTGCGAAAAGAAAGAGATGCGAAGGGAAGAAGAAGCAATTTGAAGAGAAGGGAATACGAAACGGCAGGAAAGAAAAATACAGAGAGAACTGTGTACCGTACTCGCCGGATCCGCCGGAGCTCTCGCTTCGAGCAGCGGTTCGAGTCGCCCCGTGCTCGAACGGGGGAAGAGGACCTCACGGGCTGAGAGAGAGAAGGAGAAAGGGGAAACGGGCGAGCGTAGCATCTGTGCCCGCTCAGACAGCGTGCTGCCGGCGAACGGCCGAGACTTAATAGCGGTCGCGTGCGTGGTTTGGAACCCCGGGTTGCGCGCGGCTTTTTTGCTCACCCGAGGGACTCGTGGCCCCCGGGCGGGCCAACCTCGGCGCGCTGCTCGTTCAGGCTTCAGCGGACGAGGCGGCTACAGCGTTTTCGTCTCCTGCACAAGAAGTGGTTCGACGTGCCGTCAAAGCAGCTGGAGAACCTGAGAACTTGCGAACTGTTTTGACCCGAGTTTTCACGGCGACAACTCCTCCGCTTGTTTCTCATCTCAACAAACAAACAAAAGCGAAAGGCTTTGTCACGTGCATCAACGCATGCGGGTCTCCGAGCGACAAAGTGGTCTCAATACAAGAGTGGCATTCTAGAACTGCTAACAGTGAATGTCTCCTATAACATTTTTGTGACAAATGTCTGAGCCCGCTGTCATCTGATCTCCGGCAAGCCACGGGACGAGATAGCCATTCACACGTCCTTGTGGGCTTTTTGTGGACATAAGCACCAGGGTGAAGTGGCGTAGAGTGGACACCGGAGCTGAGTGCATCACTTAAGAAGACATTAAGAACATTCTTCTCCAATCAGGCGAGGAACATACGACGTGAATAAGTGTTCGAGGGACGTTAAGCTCGTTTGGGATAATTAAAGGACGGCTTGGGATATATCTTTGCCACTCGTCAGCAAGCTTCTCGAGGGACGGTAAGTTTATGAAGTTTTGAATCTTCCACATTTTCACATTCCTCATACACCTAAGCACTATGCGAAAAAGTGGTGGAGCAAACATATCGAATTTAACATAATGGGCATTTATGGTGTATAAAAGCTGCAAGAGCCTCACGTGTTATCACAGTTTATCTATATAACATTTTCACGTTGATGTACCTGGCAACATGTATAGACCACATCTTTTTTCATCTATATAGTACTTTGGTATTGATGTACCACGTTACACATATCGACCACATCTTTCATCTATATAGAAATTTCGTGTTGATGTACCACGTTACACATATCAACCACATCTTCTTTACTTTACGTAGAATGTATACATAGGGAACGTTTTGCTGAAGTACCTCCACTGAGCCCTAAAAATCTACTTCCATCAATGTGCCGCTGATAGTTGTGAAACTTTCTAATGCAAGGCTCTGCACCACATGACTGAAATTAAAAGTTCAAACATGCCAAGTCCGTTCAAATATTCCGTTGCAGTACTGTAATTTGCTGTATAAGCGTGGCAGATGACGGGAATCCACGTGAAAGACTGAAGTTATTGCGGCAGCGCTCAGATTTGTGGCCCTATACTTATTATAGGTGACGCATTAGGTAAGTTTATCAGTGCGTTAAGAAGTGGATGCAATTTGTGCCTCCAAATGTAGTAATGGTCGTGCGAATGCGGTTTTCTCCTTTTTCTTGGGTTATGTTATTACAGTGTCTCAGTTGTCAGATGGCTCTTCACTTTGAAGCGGCATTTATAAACGAAGAGCGTTTATTGCGCAAGTCATGCCGTTTCACACGAGGTTTCAGAAAACTATTTTGTTTGCATTCTGTTATGTACATTCACTTGCTAATAAAACCTCCATTTGCATACAGTATGGCTAATACAAGTCTGGGTAAATGTTCAACAAACCACTATTGCCGGAATTCCGCCCATATTTTTCGGGACAAAGGAATACAGATGGGGTTTTATGTGCTATCTGAACATCGGAAAGCGAGGAATCGTCAACAAAATTTCTCTCAACCTGCCAAGTGTTTCTTTTAATGTAATATTCTAAACGATGAAGTCACTTTTATAATTCATTTCTAGTGAAAACGTACAGATAATTGCATGTAATCGTCGTGGTACCGTAAATATGCCATTGTGAGATATAAAATTTATTATTCACGTACCTAATTCTCTTTCGCACGCTATATTGTTAAGAGACACGTGCAGCAATAAGACGTGCAGCAATTGTTTAACCGTCTTGCTGGATGATCGCCAAGATTCCCTCAGTGTGCACATGCTCTCTGTGAAGTGCACTTGTGATTGAAAAGCTTAAAAAGTTTACAACTTAGCCTTTAGAATGAATGTTTCATTTTGTTTCAACGCGTTCTTAAATATAAAAGCGAACTCTTCTGAAACGCAGAGGCAATGTTATATATGTTCAATATCTAATTGATCGTGGTAGACCCCTATGGTCGAGGCATCAGCGACGTTGTGAAGAAATGAAATCAGTTCAACGTGGTTAGCTACAACGGGACGACGACCGCAGCCGTGGCTTATGACGCAGCCAGTTGTCTACACGCGGTTACTACGCAGCTGAACATATGGCAGGACAAACGTAACTTGGTTGGCCTGCTTCCCAGAGTTATTCGGCCTGGTTTAAGAGAATTTCATTTCCAGATAGGTCTTACATAGCTTATGTGCACACAGAAATATGGACAATGATGATCATGTGTATGTACAGTGCAAGCTGTTATATACAGTGAAAATAACCTATTTGTGTATGCAGTGATGTACACTGCGAAAATTGTACAAGGACAGAACATTCATGAACGTTGAGATGAGTAAACTTATATAAACAGTAGGCTATACGCACAAACAAGGGGGGGGGGGGGTCATTCATAGTGCAAGGTGACGTTTTTGCATTCACCTGTGAGAATAATTTGCTCTCATGCTAAAGAAAAATATTGCGCAAAAAAGACATGTTTCCAAAAAAGAAAAGGAAAATACGCACTGCAATTTCACAGTGGTACAAGCTCTAGCCCATCTCCTCAGTAGGGGAGGAAAGGCATGGACTATAAGTTTTGGTAGATGCATATTTCCTTTTTCTTCGCATATTAGGAACAGATGACCCGCAAATAAGCACTCGGTCCTTAACTTGTGGTGTACGTAATGCTTCCTGTGCTTCTGCTTACGCTATTGTGAAATGATAACATAGAAATAGAACTTCCGTGAAATGCTGAAGATGTTAGCTTGGCAGATAGTTGGCATGTTACGAAAAAGAAAAAGTAACAAAGCGAAAAAATTATATAACAGCATGTTTGTTAAACCAATACGGCTCAGTCACCTCCTCGTAAAACCACTATAAGACACTAGATGCAAACAAAGCAGGCGCCTCAAAATACAAAAACAAAACATAAAATAATAATCTAACGTCATTTAAAAGATCACGATTGCATTGTTACATTAAGCATTTAAATTACGCTTTTTTCCGGCTCGAGTTGTGTTATAGATGAGAAAGACATTAGGGTGAGTAACTGTCAAATTTACGACAATGGTGTCGCAATGCCTAAGGTATACCTGCACCGCCACGGACGTAAGACGCAGATTGTGCATAGGAGTGCTCGGAAGGCTATACATACCTTCGTACGTTCTGTTGGCTGTCACTGCTTGTTTTGTTTATCCTCGCAGTAAAACGTGTCTGTTTAAGCGCAGTGTCTTTCAGGTAATACGTGCATTCCATATCACCTGTTTCTCTGCATCATGGACACGTTCGTTTCTCAGAAGACTTAAGGGGCCATAGGACCCAATATTCGATCATAATATGTGTTATGTGGATTAATACTTGTGCACTCTTGAGGAAGCTGGCAAAATTTCAGCACATTTGGCCAATCTTCAAATTACAGTTGGACATTTACAGTTGGAAATTACAGTTGGAAATTACAGTTGGGAATTTACAGTTGGACATTACAGTTGGACTTTTAATTACAGTTGGACACGCAACTGGCCTGAGACTTTGCCAACACTAGCACACTCGCCAGTTATGATGCAATGAGCTGCTTACTGTGCGAGCGTCTCCATTCTATTGAACGATTTTTTTTTCTGCAGTCAGTCGCGCTCGCAGTCGAGTTATTTCAACTTTCTTCTCGCTTGACATTGGAATTGAATGATTTGCAAGGACTGAAACTTTCGTATAATACGACGGCTGTGCTCCATGCAGTGCATGGCGTCGCACATGCCATGACAAAATGGTGGCCATTGGTGGGGGGTGGGGTTTATAGTCGGCCACTTGCAAGCCCTATGTCACACTGAAATTTTTTTACACTGCACAATTTCGATGCATTTATAGGTCTTTCGTTTTTCTTACTTTAAAGCTATCCTTAACTACTTCCTCTTTTCTCTAATACATCATATTTCACATTCACTTTGCACACCATCGCTTTCTTCCTATTCTTCAGAAAGGTGAGGAGAGAAAAATAAAAAACGGAATTGTTAAAACAAAAAACAGTAAACATGCACACACTCAACCACAGGAGTGTCATATTCGTTTTGAGAGTCCTCTTGCCACAGCAACTTCAGCAGCGCCTTCGTCACTTTCTATTCTATTTCCTTTTTCCCAGTGCAGGGTAGCGAACCAGATTTTTTTCTGGAAAACCACTCTGCCTTTTACTTAAACTTTCTCTATCTCTATGTCTTTCCCATTCTTTTATCCCCGTTGATTTCCTTCTCCTCACCCCAATTCTCTATCATTTTACCCTAAAACCGGCAATACACTTGTGTCACAAGTGGGTCCCCTAGCCCCTCTCATATTCCGTATATACAGGCACAGTAGAGCCTCTACTTCTACGTTTCGGAAAAACCTCAAGTTTCTGCGTTACCACGCAGTGGCTCCTTTGAGCATAAACATCAAATTAATACTTTTTCTTGCATGCCAGAAATTTGTTTCACGTCGTATTGACAGATATAATTTCATTATTGACAGAACACCTTGGAGGCACAGTAGATAGATAGATAGATGGATAGATAGATAGATAGATAGATAGATAAATAGATAGATAGATAGATAGATAGATACATAGATAGATAGATAGATAGATAGATAGATAGATAGATAGATAGATAGATAGATAGATAGATAGATAGATAGATAGATAGATAGATAGATAGATAGATAGATAGATAGATAGATAGATAGATAGATAGATAGATAGATAGATAGATCACAATCGTTATTTATCACGCAACGCCTCAAAATAATTCATTCGTGGACCGTCGATTCGACCATTCGCTGAAACTAGATACGAGCAAAAAGGCAGCCAAGGGGGCACAGGCAGGAGCAGTAGGATTTCTCTGAATAGACCTTTAAGAACCTGCAACCAATTTGTATCCCTCGGTGCGCGCCGCCAGGGAAGCAATTACGGACGCCGCGGGACAGAGGCAGAGCGATCTCGCCAAGAATGACGGCGAAAAGAGCTGGCGAGCTGAAATTGCGCGAACAAGAAAGAGCGCAGTTGGCACTGCTGGCGTCAGTCTCCTCCATACTGTTTCCCGGGTCCATTTCTGTCGCCAGCTTTGGGGCCAAAGCTATTCCGCGATCGTCATTAAGGGTGCAGAGAGAACTGACGTGCCCTCTGCTAGACGGCTGCCCTTTGTGATAAGGATAAGCAACCATAGAAATGGTCATGTCGACCATTCAAGATGGTTGCCCAATCACCATATTCTTTTTTAGAAAATAAATTTAAGCACAGAAAAGGGGACTCTTTTATTTTCTTTCCTTTGCAACTTATTTGCCTAAAGAGCGACAATTTGGAGAGCGAACGAAAAAATTGAACAAGGCAGACTTGTAGATGATTCCAAGCAAGAAGAAGTCTCTTTTCACGCATTACTGTAGGCTAATGCCAGGACCTTCATTCATTCGTTGTTATTTTAGCGGGATCAGCGTCTCATTCTTTTTAAACAAATGTTCTACAATAGGTATCAAGCTACACATGTTGGAAAACATGTACACTTAGAGTCCTAGGACTAGGGATGCGTTAGCCAGGTCACATAGTTCAGACAAGCAAAAACCTTTTTGTGTGCGAGCCGTTTAACAAAATAAAGATAGTAACAGGCCAATTTGATGTCGATTAAAGTACTGCGTGTTGGAAACAGTTTCATTCGTGATAAATAATGCTTAACCAGCAAGCCAGAATATCCACTTTTGTTATTTCCAGCTTATCAACTCGCACCCGTACCCATTGGTATGGTGGTGGTGCTCACGATAACATCATCTTCAATTATGGCCATATGAAGTAGGACATATAGAGATCCTGATTACTTGGCTCCTGGAAATTATGTAGCCGCAAAACGAGTGCGCGCAATCAAATATTGGTGATACAAAGCTATATATACACATAAACTTCAATAAGCCGAAGGAGAAGATGCACTGGGAATTAACAACACATTCAAGCTGGAATGATATTAGAAGCGTTAACTTGTAGACTTTTTTTTTTTCGTTGGTAACTTTTTCTCTTATTCTGGACGTCTTTTTATTTATGTAGCTTAATATACATTTCTGTGTAGGTTAATATGACGTCGCTGATGTCTCGGTTTAAGTGTGCTAATACAAACAAGTACACAATGAACGTAAAAAACAGCACGTGCGCACAGTTAAAACTATAACTTCATAAATTCAAGGATGGCATATACATGTATATGAAAAAAGCAGAATGGGCTCATTGGCAAAAAAAGAAATGGCCACTTGAAATCTTCAGACGCTGTGTCGTGATCTAGCTTCTAGATTCTGCACAGTGAAGGGTAGCACGTGCGCAGACTCACAACAAGAACAGTGTTGAGTGAAGGATCAAAAGGAAGAGTGAGTTCGTTGGAAAGGAGCACGCGCTGTCCTTTACTTTCTCCGTGTCCTTGTTTGTTCTAGCTCAGTTAAACATTTTATGTATTAAAATTGACCAACGAGTCCAGCTTGGTGGTCTTAATCTTACAGCTGAATAAAGTAAAGAGTCGCTAACCTCCTTCTAACGCATAACACTTCTACGATTAATCAACGAAATATTCAAAATGGTTGCTTCTCGAGCGAGTTGGTAATTCATAAACGTAGCGTGTAGTAGCGTGGCACGTGTAAGTGTAGCATATTAGTTTACACACTTGGAAGTTTAGCGCATACAGTTTTTTAAATCTATTTTGTGTTCCATATGTGTTTTGCGCTATGAAACGCTACGTTTACAACTAAACACGATGTTCATTTTGGTTTATCGTTTAAAACGCGTACAGGTAAATTGCGGCTTACCGATGAGGCAATGTATTCATCCCAATACTTCGGTTTGCATTTTATACTCAGAAATTCGACACTCCACTTCATGAGTACCGTATAAACATAGAAGGCTTTGGTGAATATTAACAACCCTTCCCGAAGGCATTCGACAACTCCGCCAGCATGATTATAGGAAGGTCTGAACAGAAAAATGCTAATATTATTGTGCTCCTTCTCGATAAACGACCAAGTCAGTAAGAAAAACTGTAAGGACATGCCGCTAATCAGGGCCTCAGTGCACAAGCTAGCCATGCATTATTGGAAGACGGCTGTCACTTTTTCTGTTATTCTCCACTTTATACGCAAATTTACAAACATTTGGTCTGCACTTAAAAGCAGACAGCTTCATGCATCAGGAAGCGCGTCGAACGACAATAGTTACGCTGTCTAGAATCATCCTACACCCCCCATTACAAGTAAATAAATAATTCACTGCGATAAGCAAGATTCAATGAATATTATCTGTAAATATTCTTAAGAAAGCTGCAATTTCTGCGAGTAGAAGAGTTGTTGTAGCAAATTAGAGCGTATCAAAGGTTTCAATAATTTGCACCACATTATACGCATGTTCTAATACGTACGGTGGATCATTTCTGACGTAAACATCAAATTGATGTAGCACAAATGACCTCCGCAAAATCAACAACAGTTAGAGAAGGTGTCCAGATCGAACGACTTATTTTTTCGGTACGCCACGCTCGTTACGCATGTCACACTTACGCATGTCACAACTTCTGCTTTATGGAAACATTTTCGGGATGTTAAACAACGACAATTAATAGCTTTATTGAAAGAGTTACCAAGCAGTGACATACTCGCTGGTTCCCGAGTTATGGAAAGTTCTGAAAAACATGGGTACTTATGTACATTGAGTGAATACGTAATGGATGGCGACTGTTCTTGCTTGTGAGAGCAATCTTGATAAGCGCATTACGAGGGGTGTCTAAAAATGGGGTTGTGAGTGAAAAAAAAAAAGCTTAGAAAAGAAACCTAAGTCCAGTCGAATAAAAAAGTAATCATGAATAATATAAGACCACTTGCGACAAACTAGCTTCGTCTCGCATAAAACGCTGGCTACTGAGGCTTTTGGTGAAACTCTACTCCAGACAAGCAAAGGAATCAGTGCAATTGCACTGCGCATTACTAAGAAAGTAATGCGCAGCTGTTAGAGAGAGAGAGGAGGAGGAGAGTTTTGCACATCGCTGTGGGAGCGTGGACGCTGACATCGACGCCGTGGGGCATAGACCCGAAAAAGAGATGCCCGTAGCACATTTCGTAGCGCACTTCGCGTAATTCGACACGAGTCGCCCCCCAAATAAAATGTGATTGGTGATACCCCGGTAGTTCTTAAAGCTTTCGGACACTGTTAATGACCACGTGCTATTGAGGTCCGGCGCATTAGTGACGTAACTGCTTGGTGATAATAAAACAAACGAACGGTCACACGGCAGACCAACCAGCTCAGGTCAGCGGTCGCGGCTAAAGTACAATGCAGGCGAGAGACAAATGCAGCGTGGATCAGATGACCATGCTCTCCGGCTGACACACGAATGGCAGGAAATCCAGCCGAGTCGGGCCGGATAGACACCTGGTTTGGTTCCGGCTCATTAATAAAGGCGCTGCCGTTTCGTCTCAGCGGCACGCATTAGCGTAACTCCTCGTTTGTTTCAATTAGCGCCCGCCTGTCGACTCGGGCTATGCCGGCCGCTCCGTCTTCATTTACCCAGACGGCTTAAGCCGCCAGTATCTTTGGCTGCCTATGTAAACTACCCCGATTTCCGGCAATTTCTGCCGCAGTCCCTCAGTTCAACTTTAAGCGTGCGTAGCAGAAGCCTTGCGGCTTGTTATTGTAAATCTGATACGAGCTACGATAAGTAGAACACCAAAAGGCTTGGTTTACAACATTGATAGAGTTTGAAACTAATATCGAGTGACGTTTGCTTTGCCCACCATTTCCTCTAAAATTTAGCACCACAAAACAAATTGTTTCATAAACTTTCAAAACAGTCCACTCTTCTCTAAACATTCCTGTGTTCGATAAGTGCTAACCTTTAACAGAAAGCAGATCAAACACCACCATTCTGTTGTCCGCTACAGTTGAAGATGAATGTGTATGAAATAGGCAGACCAGCAACGCGCTCCTGCTGGTAAGTTAAATCTCTGTCATTAAGCATGGTGCGTTATTACGTGATTCACTTATGAGGCATCATCCGATTTTTTTCTTCGGTTTATTGAGTTGGTTTAGGGCTTCTGTCCCAAGACCAAATTATGATTACTAAAGAAAACATGCGGGAGGGCTCTAGAGAGTTTTGACCACCTGGTGTTTTTTTAATAACGTGCACTGGCGTCTCACAGTGCACGGGCATGTCATCCTCCATCCGATTGCGACCGTCGTAGCCGGAATCAAAGCCACGACCTTCGCTTCAGCACCGCTACACCACTGCGGCGGACACGTACAGGTTCACAGTCTGTACTAGCTGTTGAAAAAGGATAAGTATTATACTCATTCAGCGCATGAATATACTTGCTTTGTTACCTAGTGAAAAAGTTATATGAAGGCGGGAAAACTCCGAACTACCTTCTTTTTTCGGAGAGACTGTGCTACCATCTTCGATTCACAAACGCAGATACAATGGGAACCCGAGTGATGCGAGTCTAAACTTTATATGCAACATTAACAGCTAATTTTATTCGCTTGAGAATGAGAGAGAGAAGAGGGGTAAATGAAAGCCAGGGCGGTTCGGCAGGTTGTAGCTGGTTCGATACCCACACGGGGAAAAGAGAAAGGGGTGGAAAGAATGGAAAGAGCAAAAAGGAAATAGAGGACAAGTGATGCGTGCAGACGCATGTTCTTCACGCACATTTAGAAAGTGGCAAATGGGGAGTGTTTGAGAGCAGTTCCTGGATGATTGTCAAAATGTAGATTGTAGTATAAGATTTTGAAAAACTGTTTCCAAAGACTGGCTCTAAAGAATCGAGAACTTGCAGCGCACAATGAGCTTATGGGTGCTCGCTTCACATTCACAGTGCGGAATAAAAAAAAGCTCCAAGCGACGTTTGAATACTCCCTCTCTGTAGTGACTGGAAAATTGTTAACATGAAAAATTAGGCCGCTCCGCACTAACGGTGCCAAGCTTGAAGGAAGTGCGGAGGCTTTCTCTATTTCTTTTTATCTTGCTCTTTCTTTCTCCGTTGTTTTCCTCTTTTTTCTCTCTTGCGTTTCTTTCCCCCATTTTCTCGCTTTATTTATATTTATTTATATTTTCTTCCCGTTTCTTTTTCTTGATCTTTCTCTGACTTTCTATTTCTCGCTTGCTTCCCCTTTTTTTCTATAATGATGCTTGGCTTTGCATGTCTTACGCAAAGCGACGACAGCATACGACAGCCAGAGGTCCTGAATTGCTTCGCACTCAATATAATCATCAAGGCCCATAAACAACAAAAGGAGAAAATATTCGACAAATCCCACGTACCTGGGAATCAACTTTATGCGGAGCACGTGGAGGGAAGGTGACCGTGTTGCATGTTTTATTGAGCTACACGTCATGAAATGACGCTGAATATATGTACAAACGTTGCACGCACAGACATATGTTCAAGAGTTGCAGATGTTCATCTAACCAGTTTTCCACTTGCACAACGATGTCAACTTGAAATGTGTTTTAGCAATACCAGAAGCTGGTATGAAGCGATGATGCTCGCGAGGATGCTGGTCTTGGATACTGCTACGTAAATCAACTTCAGTGCATGAAAACTAAGCACAATTGACGTTAACCCGACGTGACGGCTTTATGAAAGGAGTACATATGTAATGTTTGTAAAATTGGGTTGGCAGTAATGCAACTGCTATTGAATTTTCATGAGGATTAGCGTCTACAGTTGAAAACTAGTTCCGAGTAGACCTGGCGCAGGTCTGTGGTAGAATGCTTGACTGCCACGCAGAATGTTTGGGTTCAATTCCTGCTGGGACCCTGAAATTTATTATTTGCATTCATCGGGTGGCCAACGCTGCCTACGTCAGGTTTTTCTTAGCACTAACATTTATTCTATGTCTTTGTTGGGTCGACGCTACCGATATTGGGTATTGCTTAACGCTCACGCGTTAAAATTGCCCCTATGTGTTCTCGTCGTTCCTGGGTAGATACTCAGTGTCAATCAATTGGGGGCTCATACCCGCTTACCAGCCCGCTTGTGAGTATGTGCCACTGTGTGGCGGGAAATGTTCGACGACGTACGCGACGGGATTGTGACATCATTCATGACTTGACCAGCGCGTCATATTCGTCAAACCATCTTACCCTCTCATGCTAATCTTGGTTCGCGCCAAGTTAAGGGGGTGACCACGAGAGCATCCAAATTTAAGCGGTTAGATAGATAGATATATAGATAGACAGATAAGCTCAAATTCACTGAAGTTTGGTAAGAAATGCTTGGCACTTAACACAATCAAAACATTAGTGACGAGCGTCATTCTTAGTTGTGTTATTTTAATTCACGAGTCAACTAAATAGGAGTCTTACACATATATAGACATGTAACCAAATGTTCCTGATTAGGTAAATGTACTCGTGTACGTTAGCGAATGTATAGCAAAAATGCAATCATTTTTGCAACCTGATTAGACAAGACTATGCTGTACGAATAGGTGACAGCATTCGAGGTATTTCAGATAGAACAGGCGGCATTTTTCACCACAGAAAAACAGTGGCAATTACGTTCAGAAATCATCGCGGAACAAACTTGAAAGAGTTAATATTTCGAGCTTCATAGGGGGCCTTCGAGCCTCAAACCTTCCTAGTTATTAGTTGCTGAAGCATGATTTATCACTACAGTATGCGAATAACACAAACACACAAAGAGAGAGAGTAAGAATTTACTGGACGACAGAGATGTGGGCGTGAACTAACATGTGTGCTATTGTCCAAGGGGAATAAAGGAAAGGGAGAAAAAGAGAATCGAAGAGTGATGGAGAAGACGTGGTGCGTACGTACACATTCGTCACATTGCACAGCGATTATTCTACAGTTTAGTATCCACTCGAATGCTTTTGGAAAAAAAAGAAATTGAACAGCCATTGCAGCGGCTTTTGACACTGCCAGGTCGTTTATTGCGGACAATATGCTTTTTTCTCTAACTTTTGTCACTAACTGCTGTTACCACCGGAAGATAATCTGTTATATTAAATTGAACGCAACCATTAAAGCAGAGAGTCCCGTATATATTACGATATGGCCTTATGAAGCACCTAACATTTAAAAACATGCTTAGTGGGAAGAGTTACACTTCCCATCGTGGGCATTTCTTCTTAGTGAAAACTACAAAAAGTACTTTATGAAATCTTGCAATCGAAAAAAAAAAAATCGACTAACTACGCTATATACTATCCAAGCAAACGGGATGTTTTAACGTAAGCGTCTTCAAGCCATCAGCGATATTGTGCAGACACTGATCGTTCGTTTCTGTTTTACATCCTCGAGTCTCGAGCTGCCAGGGCAGAAACAGAAAAGGAGCCCGTGGAATTCCGACCACGCCCGACTCGTCTCCCTGGATCTTGAGCAGATGTGTGGTTCGTGGCACACCCTAAACTCGATCCGCGGTCACGACACTCCACACGTCTACGCGGCCATTTCTGCAAACGGTGCGCGAGAATTAAAGACGCCGTTTGCGCCCGCGCAAACGAGAAAAGAAGAAAATGGGGTCAGTACATAGGGATTAGGCGAGAAGTGCGAGAAGTACAAGAGAAAAGGAGGAATTTGTCGTTGTCAATCAGCAGTGTAGCTATATCAACCGCTATGTTCTATGGCAACTGAAAGTACAACGATGTTCTTGCCTTCTTCTTGTTGGCCGGAGCGAAAGAGCTTGACTTGACGGTGAATAGTATTACGTCGATGGAAAAAAAGGATGACAAGATATGGAGCGCATTACCATTGTCAGGGAGAATGCTGAGATATGGAGCATTGAGAGAGGTTATTATAAAACAAGAAGTAGGGGATAGAAGAGTCCCGAATATATTTCTGTAAGCTGCAGTGGGAGTGAAGGTCAAACTCATAGGTAAGAAATGAAAGAGTGCCTATATTCTACGTGAGTGGCAACCTAGCGTAGCTTGGCAGGAGTTCCTGCCACAAGTCGAATGACGTGCCCTCGTTTCAACAGCGTGGCTTGAATGAACATTCGCTCCAGTGATATACCGCAATTGTTGTGCTGTCTGAATGGTCCAAACAAAAAAGCATAAAAAAATGCCGCTTGAAAACTGTGGTTTGACCAAACAGAAGCAAGTTGATTATGCCTCGCTTAGTGACAGTGCCATTCGACGGGTGGTAATGGTCGTTGGCAGACAATACAGCGATGCTTCTGCGGCGGCACTGTGGGTTCTCCGGTTGAGTCACTATTATATGGCGAGTGTTCAAGAATCTGGTGTTGTTTTAACATATTTGTTTAGCCATTAGGGTTTTTCACCAGTGCACGTTATGTTTGCTTATAGTGAATCTGCCATCAGGATAGAGTGAGATATGTATTATAATGAAGAGCTGGAAATGTTTGTCGGGCTTTTCGCGTGACACACTACTCCATGCGTTGGGTGACGATTGTTACATATACAGTGATAAAACATAACACATACAGCTCCGCGCGTAAACTACGCTATTTACAAAGTTTTATTCAGGCTTGAGGCACGCGATAAAGTCAGCAGCGCTTTTTTGGCGTGTCACGCACAAGGGCTACTTTGTCATCGGCCTATAGAATATGTGTAAACTCCAATTTCGAGTCCCGATGGCAATTTAAGGCTGCCTTCAGAGACAGTCTCTCTGGTGCCTATAGCCTGCATTCACAGATAATAGAATAGAATTGTTTCTTACAAGAAATTAAGGCCTCGTAATATTTCGCACGTATGAAGCTCCTGTCTTTATTACTATTATTATTGTTATTATTTTTGAATGATGCAAGAACATTCTGTAAGCTATGCTTAGTAGCAGAGATGAAATTGTGTTTTGGCGAATTAGATGGGAACGATAAACATTTCGCTGCAATAATTATGTGAGTACAAGCACAAACGATTGCTTGCACTAGTCATCCGTCGTTGCAGTCGCTTAGCTCTTCAGTCACCACTGACAGGCGCGCGCATCCTGTCCAGCTGCTTTGCGCACATATGCGTGCATGTTCGCAGTGATAAGTGCATGGTGAGGACTACTCCATCGCGAAGGCTTGCTGTGGTTCAGGTTTCATTTGACGCTGGTAGTACGTCTAACCAGATTGTAACGTAATTTGAAGTAGCTTCGAAATTTACGAACCCAAGCATATCTCTCATAGTTAAAATTTATCGAACATCACAGAGACGGAAATTTATGCTGAAAAAAAAAGGACATGAAGACAAAGACGGACCTGAAACATGTTCATAGACCGGTGAAAAAAGTAACATGTCTCACAATTTGTTTTCATCATAAAATCAAGATAAAAAAGTTGTCCCGGTATCTGCATGGTAACCTGCAAATGTCGTCGAAAGACGATAGTCTTGCGTCTGGACAGATTGAACAAAACGTTTATTTGATGTTCTGCGCAAGAAAATCGGCGAATAGTATTCTGGAGGCACTGCGTTAGAGCACCTCGAGCGTGCAGCGGAGGCGAACGAGCGCATCAAGTCATGTCATACGCAAGACATGAGCGCTATCTGCCAGTTATCTTGGAAAACGAAACGCGTGGTTCTGAGATGGGCATGTGTGCCCGTCTCAGAAGTGATAAGGTGTGGAATTCAAGGCGACGGGTAGGTGCCACCACCGTGTCGTCTTAGCAAAGCGTTGGAAACACTTCCCTTTTCGTGCAAGCGTTGCATGGTCTAGTGGCTAAGGTACTCGGCTGCTGACCCGCAGGTCGCGGCTTTGATTCCCGGCTGCGGCGGCTGCATTTTCGATGGAGGCGAAAATGTTGGAGGCCCGTGTACTCAGATTTGGGTGCACGTTAAAAAACCCCAGGTGGTCAAAATTTCCGGAGCCCTCCACTACGGCGTCTCTCATATTCAAATGGTGGTTTTGGGACGTTAAACCCCACAAATCAATCAATCAAATCAGCAAGCGTTGCAAGGTCAGCGCCGCGTGATAAATGCTACGGTCCTAAGAATAATTTATGTATGCCTTCTGTAGTAAAAGACGCACATAGAAAATTTATGCGTGTTGGTATGGTGCCTCAGATATGCGCGATAATTGCTTTTCAATTGAAAATCGCACAAGTATGAACACTGAACAACATTGGTGGGCGCTGCGGATGGGGTCGGCCGTTTCGGGTATTCGCTGATGCCGTTGAAAGTGCCCGGTACCTTTAAGGGTGGACGGACGGACTTCCAGACAGACCAAAATTTTTGCGTAGAAGGTCGTCAAGAAAGACTATCGTCTTTAAAAAAGGCATGCAGAATATTTCGTACATGAATTTCAGCAACTTTGCCTTCTCTCAATCACTGGATAATTGGAGGTCTGCCGGATACACCAAAACTCCTTGCCTTGTATATTCTGCGAATCAATCAATAGCGCTGCTCCCGTTCTCGAAGAGTGCATGCTCCAAAGACCAGCATCGTTCAGAGAGCTTACAGAAACGCTTCAGCGAAGGACATGAAGAGCACACCGTTTTCTTCATACGCTCTCGGGTTAACAACTGCCAAACATCCGAAACACTGAAAAAAAAAAATCATTTAAGTTTAAGAACGTGAGGAGGCGCCGCTGCATGTTTCAGTGCCTTTACCGAGATGCACTTAGAGGAGCGCTCTGCGCTTCAAACAAGATTAGCGCCCGATAATAAGCAAATAGATGCACAAAAACAAGCGTATGTACAGTATCAGTATTTCCCAGTGTGAGTCTCTGCTGTTGCTTTATTTTTCTCTGTCTCTCGTGAACATCGTCGTTGTGAAATGAAGTTAAATGTCGATCGAAAGTGGCTTTACGCAGTGCACGGCGCGTTTCACGGAGGTTTAAAATTCGTGCGGCTTCTAAAAAAAAAAAAGCGAAGCTTCCACTATCTTGCGCAATGCCCTAAACAGCGAAGTTCAACGAATTCAATATGGTTGCTTCTAGGTTGTTCCTAGCATTTGGCCAGGTTCTTTCTGGGTTGCGTCTGAGCACACACGGCTTCTAGTCAAGCCACAGACTGTCGCAGACGCGACACGTGTTTCGAAACTTTAGAAACAGAAATTCCCGCTCACACCAAGCGTTGGCACCTCTCATAGACCTATACGGGCACCTAGTAGTTCACGTAGGGTTTCCATTGCATCGGGGTTTTCTCGCAGTCGCTGTTAGCTTTTTCGTTCTCTGATGTTCTCTAGTTGTACGTTTTGCTGAACCACTGGGTAGAGATGTTCCAGCGAAGCTGAAACGCACGGTGTTTATGACTGGGGTTACTGTTTACACAATTTTTTTCTCAATTACTGGATACGTCTGTGTAGGATTCTCTGTTCTGTTCTGTTCCAACTGTTTTGCTGTGGAGAGGTTGAGGTCCATATTGCCTCGGCTACTTCATATCATTACGTTCTGCAGCGAAAAAAAAAAGAATAATACTGAATGGTACCCAAAAATAAACAATTCGAAAAAAAACTTAAGAGCACACTGGAACCAGTTCAAATATTGTGTCAATGCACAGTTTGCTTACAGCAGTTCACACTGCCAAACTGTTCACAAGCACACCTCTTTTTTTTACTGTCAGTATATGCACTAACACGTTTCTTATATATCAATCCCTGGCTGTCTAACACAGGCGCTTATCCAGTCGAGTCTCCACTAAGAAGCCTGTCAGGAAGACGTTTCCTTTTTCTGAAGATGCATCTCAGGCCATGATCCAAGTAATTTCTTTAATGTGAGGGGCCGCCTGTCCAAACGTCCTAATTCGTTCCTTAAGTTTTCTCTTTCATTCGCGTATTTAACGCACTCCAAAAGAATATGGCGAACATTTCCTTCTGCATGACCACAATGGCACTCTGGGAAGTTGGATTGATGTATTTTGTGCAGAAAGCTGTTTGTGTATGCTACATCCAAGCGAAGTCTGAGGAATAATGTCTCTAAGTGTCGTGGGAGATCTGTCGCTATGAAAAATTTTCTCTGTGGATTAGCATCATAAAGTACTGATTACTTTGATTTAGGGCTATCGGACCACGTCTCCCTCGAACAATGCTTAGATCCTTGCGTTACAAAATTTCAGATATTCACCCCAGACATAGCGATTGCGTGATCCCGTCCTTGGTTCACTGCTTTCTTGGCGAGGCTCTCAGCCTCGCCTCATTTGGTACTTGCCACCCATCTGTTGTCTCACACTAGTTTATTGGACCAGCATAGTAGCCACTCCATTTCTGTGGCACATACAAGTTCATGATATTTTTTACACACAATCGTAAGAAGCAAAGTTTTTACGGCTGTCTTAAACATATATGCTGTTAAAGAAGAAGCAGTTTGCTGGATTTCACATTGCTGAACTGGCACGCCCAATTTTCTACTATTCACTGAGACCCTGCGCTTTTCGACCGCTAAAGAAACTCTGTTACTTTCTTCCCAGTTACTGGCATGATTCACGACTGGCTAGGTGAAAATATCTTTGTATTTTGAATGTACACCAATATTTTGCATATGAAAGCAGGAATGTTCATAGCAACAACAAGATAAATAATAAAATAATATTATTTGAAGGGCTGGCTCAGTAACAGTCACGTTGCAAAATATCGAAAGCGCGAGAGAAAGTGCATTCAGTTCAGTTCAGTTCAGTTCAGTTCAGTTTATTCAATCATTCAAAATACAAAATTCGTAGAGTGTAGTATGCAGACGAGGGTCCCAAAGTCAAGCGACTGCAGGGGGACCCTCGGTTAAATATAACAATAAAATGATTAATTAAAACAGCACGTAAAATACGCAACACAAAGAAAAATAAACAGTGAACTTACATAAAATAACATCAAGTAAACAAAACAGGCAGTCAGAATGCGACACAAGAACAATATTAATAAGATTATATAAGTAAAACATAATCACGCCAAAAAGCAATAACGTAAATTTGCAAAGACTTTCCCATTTCATGCCCGGATACCAAGAATCGTTTAGTAATCATCGTTGTCAACATAGTTATGCAAGATGAAGTTTTTAAGATCACGTTTGAATGCATGAAAAGATGATGATGATTTTAGTGTATAGGGCAGGTTATTCCACAATTTGATGACCGCGAAGGCGGACGTCATTTTGCCATAATTGGTGTTACATTTAGGTAAAAGGAAGTTGTGACTGTGGGCGAATCTAGTGCTATTGGTGTTAGTGAGTAAACTAGCATCGATTAAATCAAACACAAGCTGTTTGTTAAGTTGTTTATATAACAATGTGATTAAGTGAAATTTAAATAAGCCAGACACAGTAAGAATACAGTTAGCCTGAAAGAGTGGGGTAGCATTAGAATAAGATGAACTGTTGGTAATAATGCGCATGGCCTGATTCTGAATGTGCTGTACAGACGAAATATGAATGTTATATGTATTTCCCCATGATGTAATGCCATAGGTGATGTGACTATGTATGAAGGCAAAGTATAAAGACAATAAGGCTTCAAGTGAAAAAAAAGGACGAGATTTGATGAGTGATCTTATACCAAATGCTGTTTTTTGTTTAACGTAAAGAATATGATTGGTGAACTTTAAATGAGGGCCCAATTTTATGCCCAGAAAACACACACAGACGCAGGAATGAAATGATTGTCAATGAACACTTGTGGAATGAAAGGTAGCATTTTTTGTGATGTTTTAAAAACCATGAATTGAGTTTTGAGCGGGTTTAAAATTAAGTTGTTTAGGCGACACCATTCAACGACATTAGTCAGTTCCTTGTTCAACATATTGATCAGAGTAGGTAATGATTGATGCGAGATGGAAATGGTCGTATCATCAGCGTAAAGAATAACTTTAGAATCTCCAAGGCAGTCAGGCAAATCATTAATATAGATACAAAACAGTAAGGGTCCAAGAATAGAACCCTGTGGGACCCCTTGATTAATTATTTTAACATTAGAATAAACGCCCCCAATGCAGACTGATTGTTCACGATCAAGAAGGTAGTTTTTTTATGAAGGTCAAGGATGGGCCAGTGATACCCAAGGACTCTAATTTGCTAAATAAAATATTATGACTAATAGTATCAAAGGCTTTCGTGAAATCAAGAAATACAGACCCTGTGAAATTACCGTTGTCGATGGACGTTTTCAAGAAATCGGTTAATGATAGCAATGCTAAATTCGTAGAACTACCAGCCCGGAAACCAAATTGACAAGGCTTTAGCAGACTAAATTTATTGAGGTACTTATTAATACGTTTCACAAATAATTTTTCAATAAGTTTGCTGATGGAAGACAAAATAGAAATAGGGCGGTAGTTACGGACATCTGTCGTATCACCTTTTTTGTATACTGGGATTAACTTGGCTTTTTTCAGTGAGCTCGGAAATATACCTTGTTTGAAAATGACATTAATTATATTGCTTAGGACTTCTGAGATGTCTGGAGCAGCAAGTTTTAAATGAAACGCCGATACATTGTCTAGTCCAGCGCTACAGTTTTTTAGACTCAGGATTGTAGAATAGACTTCGTCAATGGTAACAGGAAATAGAAAGAATGAATGGATACAGCGGGTAAGGGTGTACGAGGATACTTTGGGCCTATCATTGTATACTTCATAAAAGTAATTACTAAAAGACTCAGCTATGTCAGAGGACTCAGTACAGATTTGCTGTTTATACCTAATTTTATCAATGACATTACTAACCTGAGGTCTGTTTAAGAAGTCATTGAAAAGTTTCCATTTTTTCTTTGGGTCATTTCTTACTTTACAGAATTCTTTTTGGTAATAAAGTCGTTTTGATTTTTTCAGCAGTTTATTCAACATCTTACTATAATTTTTATACCTAAGTCTCAAAGTCACATTAAATGGCTGTTTTTTTGTTTTCCTGTAGAGATTATCTTTTTTCCGCATACTAGTTAACAAGCCTTGAGTTAGCCAGGGATTACGTTGAAACCTATATACTTTCTTGCATTTAACAGTTTTAGTGTTTGCATGCACAGCTTTAAGAAATAGGGAGCAGAAGTTGCCTAGTGCTTCTTCAGGATTTTCTAAGGTGCTAATGGAAGACCACTCAGAGCCTTTAATTGCCTTGATAAAGTTTTCCTGATCGAAGGTTGACGTGAAATGGCACGTGTTAAGGCGAGGTAGATTTACGGCGAAAGTTACAAAGACAGGATGATGATCAGTGATGCACACGTCAATGACTCCTGCGCTAGGGGTTGGCGAAAAATTGCTTAATACGTGGTCAATGAGCGTGCTTGTTCCAGTGGGTGAAAATCGAGTAGGGGATGAAATTAAGGATTCAAGCCCGAAGCCAAGAAAACAATCACTATATGCTATGGTGGTGCTGTTATCTGTATCCATTAGGTTGATGCTGATATCGCCAACCAAAACAACTTGCTTATATTCTGCGGTGATAATGTCGAGTACAGCAGCTAAATTATGTAGAAAATGCGGAATAGATGAAGATGGAGAACGGTAAATGCATGCAATGATCACTTTATTTAGATTAACAGAGGTGGGGAGGGCAGCCTCGATCCATACAGATTCACAGTTCGGAATATTCAAAGATAGGTCTGTCCTGCGCTTGTACTTTATCTCGGGTGATATAAATATGGCCGATCCGCCGTAGCGACCCGAATCGCGGTGACAATATTCAGAGTTAAACGATCGAAATCCGTACAGATTGCCATCACAAGATCCTAGCCATGTTTCCGTAATACATAAAAATGGAAAGGAATGACAGAGTAAGTCAGTGAATCCAATAATGTTATCGTAGTTTTTTGGCAAACTACGCGCATTGATGTGCAGCAATGAACAAGTAGAATTAGCAAGGAGGGATTTAGTTTCCTCGAAAGGAAGCAATGACATGATGATACACGACGAAAGCTATGAGGTGGGAAAAGCGAACCGAATTTGTCAACGTCACGTGAATAAGTTGAGATCAGATTCCGTATTAATCCAAAATACCCTGCTGTCCTCTGTCTTGCGGGCCTTGATATGACAATTCTCTGTCCAGAGGAACCGCCATTTCCTTTCCTTTTTTAGAACAAGCGCTTTACTAAACAGCTTTTTATTGGCAATGGTAAGATGTTCATTGACAAAGACTGGATTGTCATTACTTCCGGATAGTCCTAACTGGGAAGCACGCAGTCGCGCCTTACGCGCTTTGCGAAGGAACTCGTTTTTTCTTCTCGCGTGAACAAAAGCGCGCGATGATGCACTTATCAGTTGTTTTACTGGCGATGCGATGAACTGCATCAATATCTGTCGATGAAATAGGACATTCAATCACTTGTCCAATGGTTTTCAAAATCACAGCACAGTCCTCGCCTTGTGTACATGGAACACCTTTGATTTCAATGTTATTGAGCCTACTGTATTGCTCCATATCTGCAATCTTTTTGGTTAACTCGTCATTTTCTGCCCTCAGTGTTTTGTTTGACTGCACCAGCTCATCTACAGATTTGCGCACTGAATCATATTGGTCATTGATGAAACGAACACTATCGGCAAGTGCAGAAAGATTGCCTAGTCCCTGATCTTCTAATTTTTTCGATATTTTAGACACAAGATCATCAACAAGATTGTCAAGTTTAGCATGAAGCAGGGACTCAAGGTGCTCGATTTTCTTAGCAAGTTCGGTGTTAGTAGGCATAGTGTGCAAGCAAAACCAGAAGGCAACACTTATGAGCAGCAGCCGTATGTGAGTATGCAACACGAGCGGGGGTAATAGTACAAGAACCAACCTGTAGCGGAGAGAACAGATTCTTAGTAGACGTCCGAATCCTACGGCCGCTGCTCAAAAGTGGTTCGGGTGCACTGGGGACTTCCTTATATAACCTCCGATGAGGCCAGCGCAGGCGCAGGGGTGACCACGCGCCGTAGCGCTCCACGTGCGAATGACAGGTCGCTCAAGGTCGTACAAGACGATGATAGCGAGTCGATGTCGATCTTCCAGTAGCCACGTAGCGCAGGCGCCGAGAGCCACTTCTGGTAGCCACGTAGCGCCGGTGCAGTCAGGCACAGGGGCATTGCACTATGATTGCTTTGTTTTACACCTTTTCGTCGCACTCAGGCTTAATCAATATGGAAATGAACACGCAAGAAGAACAAAATACAAAATGCCAGGTCTGCATTTTTTCTCGCACAGAAGAGATACATATTTAATAGCGTGCCGAAATAAAAGAAAGTTTGCATACTACAGAGCTTGTTGGTTCGCGTACTTAGAGTAGAAAAAGATTTGCCCGTGAAACTCTGTAAAGTGGGAACCACGCCACATCGGGCACAAAACTTTCTCTGTCTGGATCTTGTAACTTTGTGGCAAAAGGCAATCCAGTGTAAATCTTGCCGCCGGCAAGAAAGTACCAATGCCATGCATATATATATATATATATATATATATATATATATATATATATATATATATATATATATATATATATATATATATATATTTATTTATTTATTTATTCATTTATTTATTTATTTACTGCACTGCTCTTGTGCAAACAATAATTATTGATTCTTGGGCGGCCGTCATGAACTAAAGAAAATAGAGGGCTGTGAATACGGTGTCTATTGTTGTTATGTTATGAGCATCTTTTTAATCTTGGGACTCGTTATCACGACTAAAGAGAAAGCAAGTATACTGACTTACAGAAAGCGGCTCTTATATGACTGAACTATTATACTCTAAGTATTTGACACCTGCTTTGCTTAAGCCCGCCCTATGGAACTGAGAGCGTTCTATGGGATTTAGCGGGTGAAACAGGGCATGCTCCAAAGCAGGCCCAATAAGGAGAGAGAAAAACGGACGTCCCTCACAACGCTTAAAAACGCGTGGCCGTGGCGGCACAATAGAAAACGCACGCGCAGCCAGCGCCAAACGCGTTTAGCCAACACTCGGTACATTCGCGCCTGCGTGCTCGCGAAAGCACACGAGCCCGCTTAGTGAGCTCGGCATTCTTCTGGCAGGAAATTTGTGCTGCGTGGTGTGCGGCTGCTGTGCGTCGTCGTTAATCTTTCTGCGAGATGCGCGTTTACGCATGGAAGACAAAGCGTTGCCCGTGCTGGAGGCGTGCTGCATGGGCGTGACAAATGGAAACTGTCCGCGGGCGCCGAATCAGACACCGGCTAATGAGCTGGCACAGCAGGCTGGCACAATTCTTGCACTCGGTGCGCTGCCACAACGTGCTGCGGATGTAGGTGCGGCCGTTGCGCCGAGACGTCCTGCCTAACTTCGGTGGTGGGAGCTTTGCGGTGAAATGGTATCATACCGTGGCTCTTTCTGTAGGCATATACCGCTTACAACATGAGGAGCAGTGCCACAAATTTAATATCTGCATCGTCAGGCCACACCCATTCTCGATTGCCGTCTTTGAAGCACACTTGCGCACTCCTATTGGACAAGATTGCTTCCCTATGTATATACCGGAATTCCGTATATCCATGTTGGAGGCAGCGGTCAAATGCTGCACCAGAGGGGTTAATCCTGCTCAAGTGTCTTGGCGGCTACGATCGGTCAACGCCTCCTTTATTTCTTTCAATACCAGTCCAAACGCACGCTTATCAACGGGAGACGTCGGTTCGCCTTAATTCAAGGAATGGTCGAGCTGCGGCACTATATGAGAGGCCGCGCTGCTTATGTCACGCGTGCTTCCGTGCGCGTTCCCCCGGAGATGCCATAGTCGTGTTTCGCATTCCAATATCATACGGCTGTCAGGTTTGTTCCTTCATGCGCCTTTTTTGTTGCTTGAAGCATTGCCACCACTGCATCCCAGCGTAGCGCATGTAGTAGCATTGCAGTGACGCTTCTCTATTGATTGCCCGCATAGCACCATGGAGGGCGACACGCTATCTCAAAACACCGTATCTTTCACAAAACTAGCGTGACTACCAACACAGTGAACACGAAGAATTCAAGACACCGCCCCACGGATCTGTACACAACTGAAGAACAAACGATTTCGTATGATTTTCGTCGTGAGGCATTGCATGATGGGCTCTCTTCCTTACGACTACAAGGAGGAGGAGGAGGAAGAATCAATAAAAGGGAGAAGGCAGGGAGGTTAACCAGAAAGACATCCGGTTGGCTACCCTACACTGGGCGATTAAGGAAGGGGACAAGAAAGACGAGAAAGAGGGAAGAGAGGGAAAGAAAAAAGGTTGAGGGAGAGACTGACAGTAATTTCACTGCAGCGTGTAGAACTCCACCGCATGTCAGAGGCATTCACACAAGCCTGTCTTTCTCAGGAAACACAGCAGGGCTTTCACTGCCTTGTGGGCTGTCGAGGCATGTGGACGTTGCCGTAATAGCACCTGCACAGAAAGAGGCCGATCATCCAGTCGCTGCATTGCGTTGGCAAGTACTCGTCTATCTGAGGCAAATCGAGGACAATGGCACAGCAGGTGTTCGATATTTTCGTCGGTGCCACAAACATCGCACGCCGCACTGTCAGTAATTCCGATTAACGTGGTATAAGCGTTCGTGAAAGCAACTCCCAGCCAAAGGCGATAGAGAAGCGAAGCTGCACGTCGATGTAGGCTGGGTGGAGGCCGGAGTTGTAGTGAAGGGTCGAGCTCGTGCTGTCTTGTACGTCGTACGCTTGGTGTATTCCACTCAGTCAGTGTGAGACTGCGGGCCAGTTGACGAATCTGCCTCGCCGCATCCACTCTTGAAAGCGGAATCGGAACGCTGTTCGCTTCTTTATGTGACGTGCGAGCAGCATGATCTGCAGAATCATTGCCGCCTATACCACAATGCCCAGGTAACCACTGAAAGACGATGTCGTGGCCGTTTTGTATTAAAAGGCGGTGAAGTTTCACGGTTTGGTAGGTCAACTGGTCGTGGCATCCGCGTCGGAGAACTGATATCAGGCACTGTAACGCTGGTTTTGAGTCAGAAAACGCAGCCCATTTACCTGGTCTTTCTTCTGAATCGATGAGGTCCAGTGCATTGCGCAGAGCCTCGAATTCTGCCGTCGTTGACGTTGTCACATGTGAAGTCTTAAAACACCGAGTTACCCCTTGTGATGGTATAACCACTGCTCCACCTGAACAAGATGGCGTAGTAGAGCCATCCGTGTAAATGCATCCGTGTAAATGTGCACGTGGTTACTGTAGTTTTGTTCCAGTAGGAATAGACTCAGTTGTTTCAGGGCATGTGTCGGTAAGTCCGATTTTCTCCTCATTCCTGGAATCATTAAGTGAACTCGCGGCCGGCTCAAGCTCCAAGGAGGAAGCAGTGGCTTTGATGCAGGTGCGTATGTGTCAGTAAACGATGAACGATGCTTGTAGACAATAGTGCCGTATGTCGTGCGGGGCCTTTCAGCAGCTAGGCTCGCCAGGTGGTAAGAAAGGGTCCTGGCATAATGCCTGAGGTGCATGCGCATTGTCTCGGTAATAATATGAGTCTTTATCAAGTGATCCTGAGTGATGGCAACGGTTTCAGCCGTTGAAGCACTGCGGGGTAATCCAAGGCATATCTTAAGTGCTTGGGCTTGAATGCTCTGAATTGGGCGCAGGTTGGTCTTGCTGGTGTTAGATATTGCAGGTAAGCTGTACCGTAAGAATCCGATAAACAGCACTCTGTACAGTTGTAGCATGGATGGTATGGGCACTCCCCAATTCTTTCCTGCAAGGAATTTGAACATGTGGCACGTTGCGATCAGCCGCTTCTTCACATAGTTCACGTGAGGAGTCCACGACAGGTTTCTATCTATTATGACTCCCAAGAACCTGTGGCTTCTGCTGAACGATATGTATTCTTCATTAATCGATATGCTGTAAGCAGACATTGGTTTCCGCGTGAACGCTACCACTGCACATTTTCCGCAGGACACCTCGAGGCCTTGTTTACGAAGGTAGCATGGCGTCGTTGTAGCAGCCTTCTGAAGGCGGGAGCGAAGCTGAGGCCTTGTCACACCTGATGTACAAATGCAGATGCCATCAGCATAGACAGAAAGTTCTACAGTGCTAGGTAGCTGCTCGATTAGACCAGTGAGAGTTAGGTTGAAAAGTGTAGGCCTTAGCACTCCTCCCTGAGGAACTCCTCGGCTGCTGTAATAATCAGGTGTTGGGCCATTCGCTGTCATCACGTAAAATGATCTCAGCTGTGAGTAGCTGTACACCCGCGTATATATATTGCCACCAAGACCTACTGTTTCCAAAGCACTAAGGATGGCTTCATGGTAGACATTGTCGTAAGCACCCTTAACGTCTAGAAACAAAGCGGCGCACAGTCTCTTACAGGCTTTCTGGTGTTGAACATATGTCACCAGATCAACAACGTGTTCGATAGGCGAATGGCCGCGCCTGAATCCGGTCATGGACACTGGATAGATTTCGTAGTTCGTAGTGCTCTAAATACCACTCCATTTGTGTTAGAATCATTCGTTCCATCTTTTTTCCCACACAACTGGCAAGTGCGATAGGATAGTATGAGGCAATATCCAAAGGGGATTTACCAGCCTTTAGAAGTGGAATGACGCGACTTGACTTCCATGCCTGGGGAACCGTACCAGTCTGCCAGGAGTCGTTGTATAGGCGTAAGAGTGCCTTCCGAGCTTCGTCTCCAAGATTACAAAGGGCACGATAGGTAATGCCGTCAGGTCCGGGTGCTGAAGAACGTCTGCACAGTGCCAGTGCCGCCTCTAGCTCATCCATAGAAAACTGGCATTCCATACGGGGATCACGTGAGGGCGGTGGGTTGTCAAATGTTCCCGTTTTTGATACTGTGAAATTGGAATCACCGGCAATTCTTCTACAGAAATATTCTGCGACGTCAATCTCTTTGCATCGAAGGTGAAGTGCCAGAGATGTAAACGGGTGTCGCTGACCCAAGGTTGTGCTAAGACCCCGGACAGTTCGCCATATCAGTGATAGGGGCTTTCGTGGATCCAACGACTCGCAAAAGGATGTCCAACGTCGCCTAGCCAGTTTATTCATGTGCCGCTGCATTTTCTTTTGAATGCGTCTAGCCAGCCTCAAATCATCCATGCACTTTTTTAGTCGGTACCTTCGTTCTGCACGACGGCGTATTGCGCGAAGTTTCTCAAGCTCGATGTCGAAGTCGGTGCGCTTGTGACTAGTCAAATGTGTATGCGTGGTATTCTGCAGGGCATCCTTTATCGAGTCCTCTAGGTTATATGATGAGCCGTCGGTACAGCAGTCTTCCAATAACATCTTGAATTTCGGCCAATCGGTGTATTTGAGGCATCTTGAGGACTTGGAGCTGGTGAAACCTTCTATACACAGGTAAGTTGGTATATGGTCACTGCCTCGCGTTTCCAGATCCTAAAACCAGTGCACTTTCCTGGTAAGTGAGCGAGAAACCAATGTAAGGTCCAGGCAGCTGCTATAGGCTGATCCGCGTAAATATGTAGGGCTTCCATCGTTACAAACGCAGAGTTCGTACTCCGAGGCTAAGAACACCAATTTTCTTCCTCTAGAGTTGTCCCTGGAGCTTCCCCATAGAAAATGGTGGGCATTGAAGTCGCCAGTGATCACCCATGACCTTGAAGTCGATGTCAGAATACCGCGTAAGCACTCGCAGTCAAGGCGGCTTGATGGAGATAAGTAAGCTCCGATAGTCGTGAAAGTAACCTTATCCTTCTTCACAGTAAGGCACACATACTCATTCCCTTCATCAGGCGAGACTCTGTGGTGAACGTAAGTGAGGTTATGGCGCATGAATACAATAACTTTGCTGCAGTCCCTGTGAGTGGAGGACATAAAGCACTCATATCCTGACAGCTTGATTGAAGCACTCAGGTTGGGTTCACAAATCACGATAATGGGGAAGTGGTTTACAAATACAAACTGTCTAAAGTCAGACATGCGCGACTTCAGTCCTTCCACTGAAAGACAGATGCATTCTTGACTTCCGCTCGAAACGACGGTGCCTCGCTGGCCATGGTTTTACCTTAGAGCTGCAAGCACCGGACCCAGGGTGTCCAGCACATGCAGTGCGGTCTGCGCAGCCGAAGTCTTCATATTACTCAGTAGGACACGCATGGTACTCCTCAGCGATTGCAGCAAGCTTATCACTTGATCTTCATTCATCGCATCACTGGTTTGAGGGGTCGTCGAGGGCGGCGGGATTTGATGCAGCTCCGAAGTAGGTTGACTTCGTTGAAGTGAGGGCCACTGTTCGGAAGGGGCGACTGCTGTCCTTTTCCTCTGTTTGGCAGTATACGTCTTCAGTGAGCTCGGTGTTTGTGTGGGTCAGCTTCTTTGATAGAGGATGACATCTCTCTATCGGTAGAGCAGTTCTTCCGTGATGGTCTTCGTCCACGACGCCGTCGTCGGCGTAGTGTAGCGGCAGCTTCCCTGTGCGTTGAATTGTCCCGCACCATACGCCTGAGTACCGCGTGCTCGTTTCGCACCCGCGGGCAATCTTTGGATGAGGCCTCATGAGCACCGTGGCAGTTTGGACATCGTAACACGGTGGCACCGCAGGCGTCTTTTGAGTGAGACTCAGCGCACCGTGGACACACAACTCTGTTCTCACAGACACCTTTTACGTGTCCCATCTTGAAGCACTTGTAGCATTGCAGTGGCTTCGGTATGTATGGACGCATTGAGTGGCGAACATGGCCAGCTTTGACCTACGAGGGAAGGCTGTCTCCCTCGAACACAAGCCTCAAGCAGCGTGAGTTGCCGAGTCTGGTAATGTGCGTGATGCGGGTGCCTTCTGTCGCTGGCTTTATTAGTATTGGCAGGTCATTAGCTAAGATGGAAAGATCCACATCATAAATGACGCCTACAGTGCCATTACAGCCTGTAGCGACCATTGGCCGAACTTTGACGTTGCCGATTTCTGTTATGTGCCGAAGGCTTTGCATTGCGCTACGGTGCATAACGTCTACTGCATGGACATTCTTCCGTGCATTGATCCTCACGTCTTTGATCTCATTCGGCGCGGTTTCCTCGAGAAGCACAGAAAGAACTTGCCTGTTGAGGAGTCGCAAGTTAGATGCAGGGTCTTCGGGCATAAACAGCATGGTGTGCGGCCACCGCTGTGGTGCAGTCTTAACGGTGAAAACACTTGCCGACGATGCCGTCCGCAGCAGTCTTCGTTTTGTAGATCGATTCATGACGACCGTGTAGTCATCATCCGATGGCTCAAAGCCGTCCAAGTACAAATCGGTTTCCTCGCTGTCCGTGTCGCTCGACGCGTTGCTACGCTTCCTGGACGACGAAGGCCGGCGCGATGGTTGCACGCCTGGAACATTGTCAGGTGTGTCCTGAACCATCACCGCAAAGGAAGGAGCGGCAGCTCCAAGGATTTCCAGGGAAACAAATCGAAAATACTGAGACACGGGCACAAGCGTTCTGTGAGAGAATCACTTCGTCGTCATACGACCACAAAGCTCACAAGAAGGCTAGGCGATGGGCGAGAGCAGGGACGGTATAGAGGAGAGTGGTGAACGGCTGGATCGGGTGCATCTGCTGGCATTGATAAAATAGAGGAGGCGTTGGGTCAGTGGTCAGGCCAATGCCCTGGCTTCTTCATTTAATTCCATCAGCCCTCACATTTTATTTTTGTAATCCGGTGGGGGATCGTCCGGCACCGGGATTCAAAGCTGGAACCTGTCGCATGTGAGGCTGATGCTCTAAATTTACTCCATCTACGTGGGCCTGTAAATAGGCAGGATAACCCCTTGCCATTGGGTAACTGATAGATTCCAAGAGTTGGGCCAATGATATGGAGATGTTTATGGGTACAACGCGAAAGCAGCAAACACATGACCGGCTCAATAAGAGGAACATATGGGAGAGGCCTTTGTCTTGCATCGGGTGCAGTCACGATGATGATGATAGTGGAAATATGTCATAACCCTCAGTGAATACGGTTCCTCATACCAGCGGAGTGTCTTTTTGAGATGCTTCAGCATCACTACTCTGGCTTACCACGATAATGTTTTGAAAGGCTGCTGAGGCGAGGCAGAAGTTTAAAAACGAAAATGAGAATAATGAGCTTCGTACAAAATCAGATATACACAATGGATGCCTTCGCACTTCAAGTGTTTCCTTTACCAGGCAAGAAATAATTAATTCATCTTAATGGTTTTTCCTTAGGAACATGGAGACGAAGCACACGTTCACATGTACTCGTACATCTGCATAAAAAGAGAATGGGGTTTTCATGTGCGCAAACTTCGCAAAGGTACGTGGTTCTACGAACATGCAAAGTGTTCACTCCTGTCTAGGGCTAATCTATGCCTATCGTTTTCGCCAAATCAAAATACCAACCATACATTTGTGAAGCTTTAACTCTCCCCCGCATCGCTTTATATGTTTTACCCAAAAAAAAACGGCACACGATGGGGACTCGTTTCCCCATCGTGTGCCGTGTCACGCAAGTACCAGGGGGCGGAAACTTCCTATACCTCTCATGTATTCGCTTTCGGCAGTGGCAGCGCCGATTTTAACACTGGCGGTTGCCGGGCATCCTACTAGATAATAAATCAGGAACAGAAAATATTTTCACGACGTCACTAGTGACATCCTGAAATAGAGGGAAAAGATGACAAATCTAGAGCAGAAGGGTTGCCGCGGAAGCCCTAGTTTCCCACTTCGCATGTAAGCGGATTGCGCCGGTATCTTAATTCTTTCAGGTCCGCTGGCCGCTCGGGTGATAGACCATTCTTGAATTTTTTTTTATTTTTCTTAAATTTGGTTTTGTTCGTGTTTCCTGGAGAGGCGAAAGTTAGGCTGACCGATTTCTGAGTAAAACGAAACTTGATCAGCAAAAATAAAATGAACTTTTTATTTCACCTTTTGTATAAGAAACATACATATACGCAGTGTGAAAGTGTCAATCTATAAACGCAGCTTTACCTTACAACTGACATATGGACACAATGAGGAAACGTTGAACCCAGAATATCTGAACGAATGCGAAAATTATCAACAATTGGGAGTAGCACATGTTGTATTTGACTCAATCATGTTTTTAATGACGACGGACATAGTTTTCTTAGTGAACTTGAGTAACAAATAGGACACAACTAGTTCATCACGTGTACTTGAGTGACACTATTCGATGTAAAGACTCGCAAATTTCCAAACCACTGCTACAAGAATTTCATGCGCAGAAAGCAACCTATAATTACTTGATATCATTTGAGCTACACGTCAAAAGTAAAAAAAACGAAAACTACGAAACCAAGCCAACTCGAATTCAAGCATTTCAATAAACGCATTTGTCTGATAAGAGCTTGGCTGCTGTGTTCACCAATTAGTCAAGCGACACTACACTTCCGTCAGTTCAGTCAGGCTTGCAGAGAACCGAACTCAGTCATATGTACTCATGCAAAATCAACACCTGCTCGAATAATGGGTACAAGATATTGTGCTCACTCGTTGCCTTTAGGAAACGCTGAAGAAGCATTGCGGAACAAGAAATCTCCCGGTTAGCACACTGCAGAGCCCCGCAAAACATGGGTTGCCCGATTAAGCCATCTTCGACGAATGCATGGTTGACTTGTCCTGTGTAGCTCACAGCAGCCTCCGTTCTCTGCGCGCCACAACTTGCTTTCTTAATCTTTCCCATAGTTGAACCGTCAACCAAGCGAGATAACTGAGCGGGATCCAAATTCTAATATCGCTGAGCGAGGGGTGAAAAGGAGTGGAGGTAAGCGCTACGAACGCAAGTCAATCCCTTCCCGCGCTTCACCTAATTTAAAATTCACAGAATAAAGAACAAGAAAAGACATATAAACAACAGAGAAGTTCATTACAACGATATCAATTTTTTATTAATAAAAACTTGTGAACGTCAACAAATACGAGCATTCCCACCAACCTCACTCACCACGAACCGAATCATAGGATGCCCGGCAACCCCTACGAGCGTGCATGTTCTTTAAGACCGTAACTATAGCGGTGCGTTTCCGGCACCTGATAGTACTTGGAGCACTCACTAGATGGCTGTGAGGTATAGTACTCTCTCCACTCTGGGACGTGCTCTGTTTTGAGTGGAGACCGCTATTGACGCTGAGCAGCCCTCTGTAAGCTCTTTAAAAGCGCTCGCTCCTCACTTTCTCCCTCACAACGTATATTATAAACGAAGACACTGTGCGGCAACGCCGTGTGGCTTTCCGGTAGTAAGCGTACTCGGAGTTGACAGCTCGCGAAGCTGAAGCGAGACGGCAGTGCGGCGAAAACTTATACAGGGGCGGCTACGGCTCCCGCAGCAATGGCGCGGGAATGTACTATCGTGAAGAATATAAGCTCGAACACGATAGCGCATTGCAAATAACCTCAAAACCACGATAGCATGATACGTGATTGGCATTGCCGAAAAATGAGGGGAAAGGAGGTGCCTTCTTTCGATCGCTCACTGTCGGCACTCCCACTTTGCTAGCGTTGCTACAAAACGGCTGCTGATTGCGTGCCATCAATCGCGAGAAATGAGAACGCAAAAACAATTTTTTACGAAAAAATAAGCTAAAATTGGGACAGACGTATCGAAATCCACAGCAGCATAACCACCATGAACATCAGCTATATATAATTAATCATGGCCTGTACATAATGGCGGGGTACGTCACAGGTGATATCTCACCTGCTACATACCCTGATGTGTCACTGCGTTGGGCTGGATGCGTTCAAATGAATTCATATCAGTGCTAGCGGACACTGACAAGCTCCCTCTTTGCAGCAACGATATTGAGGTGGGAGTGCCAGCAGCTAGCGGAAGCGCCGAAGCCTTTCCATTTGGTTTCCGACAGCGGCCGCTGCAAATCAGCCGATGTAGGATTCGAGGCTGCTCGAAGGGCGCATGCGTGTTCGAACTTATATTGCTAACGACAGTACATTGTATATCTCTGTACCCCGCTTTGTCACTTATTTATCTGCGTGAGTGGTCACGGGTGATTTACAGTAACTCCGAAATATCCCACTGATTTGCCCACTCATCATTATAACCTTCGTGGATATGTCATGATTTTAGTGACAGACTTATTTCCACAGCGAGCTGCTTTACACATGGTAACCAGAGTCCAGGTGGCCATGACGTGCGTAAAAGAGCGCTTTTCGTAATTTTTAGTGGGCGTTAACTTTTTGTTCCTTGAAAGTTAGTGATCATGTCGCACAAATCGTTACATGAAAAACAGGTGCTTGCGACAAACAAGCGATGGACACCTTGTTTACGTTGTTCACGTACTGACCCAGGGTGCGGCCAACCTCGAGGCAAACCTACATCGTAACTATAAAATATAATCTCGCAATACGCAAGTGTTTGTCTTTAACATTCATTCCAAGAATTACAACACATGCCTGTGAGAGGGCTCGAAACAAAGAATAAAAAAAAACTACATACATATGACTGCATTCACCAAAGTAGTTTCCATTGGGATACACCCTCAAATATTTATTTCCTCGTTTTGTCACGCTCAATTTTATTTTTATTGTGTTTTTCCCTAAAATTTCATCTGGGAACTCGATTGCTCCCCGCGCTCTTTTTCCTTCCCGAAGCTAAATCGTTCTGCCACCGGCAGCGAGAGACGATAATGACGCGTCTCTTTGATGGAGAATGGGACTTCAGTGCCACTTCACCATTGGATCCAAATAAAAATACGATGGGTAATGCGTAATATAAAGTTTTTTTTTTCATTCCATTCCATTGGTTAATGCAGCCACGCACGATGAGTGCTCCGTAGCCCTTAGAATAGAGTTAGTTTTTTTTCTGCGTCCTATGGATGCCTAGGAGTATGGACCACGCCTTGGAAACTAAGTAAAGCGTTGTTCTTTCGGGAGTAGTTTGAAAACAACACGCATTTGTTTGTAAATAGAGCAGTAAAACTTCCTTGATTCCGTTGTCGATGTCGACGTAAGGACGGCATAAAAGTTATTAGAGTAAGGATGTTGCATGTCTGATGTTAAAATTCACGTGTAAAATTAATTTGTTCATGTTGGAGAAAAAATTTAAAACAAACAAGTTACATAAAGCGGCGGGTTTTATTCCCACTTGACTCCTGCCATGGTGACCAACAAATTTGAAACAATCAATGTGAAATAAGACGTGTTGTTTGCCTTCTTGGTTCATTGATTTTGAAGACATGCTTAAAGTGCGCGATATAAGTGCACGTTACACACACACACAGACACACACACACACACACACATATATATATATATATATATATATATATATATATATATATATATATATATATATATATATATATATATATATATATATATATATATATATGCACATTATAATAATGGAACATGTGTACGCGGGAAGCACAGTTCAGAATGAATGCAAATGCACATTAACATATACACTGCGTGTGTGTGCATGCTCTATGTGTCTAAATGTGTTGATTTCTTCGCGCAGTTTAGGCATGTTTTCCAAACAAATGTGCATCGAAGAATTGTGCGTTATGACATTGCAGTTGAATACATTGGCAACCAAATATGTTTGATTATGTGCAGTTTACCATATCGTCCAATCAGCAGAAGTGATAAGCGAGATATAGAAAGTGGCATAGACATTCAGATACTGTGGCAATGCACCATCTCTTAAAGAGTGCTTTACCCTTGCATGACAATAAACTGTTAGACGCTTCCTTAAGGACGAGACTATAACGTCGTAGCGTTCTCGATCGCTTTCGCATCATAATCGTCTCTGGGGAATGAGGGCTTCCATACGTTAGTGGTGGTGGAGAAAGAATGTGAAGACAGTGCACTTAGCTCATGCACTAAAGGGAGCGTTGATACCAGTCAAAATACCGGAGCCATCGTTACGTAATTACGCAATTACCTTTTACAACACAGGCGTTATCTATAATTTCCCACTGTGTTACACGGCCCACTCTTGGCATTGACGGACTGAAACATTAGGACATAAAAAGTAACGGCTTGCCTCCTTCGGAAGCTGAGCGCTTAAAAAATACCACCTGAATAGAATAACTGTTCGCTTTGTGGAATAGATGGTGCCGTTACTAGTGCATTCCGTGTACAATGATCTATATTTACTTCTGTAATTAAGCACTAAACATAAATGCGAATTTCAGCAATAACATAGAGCGAGGTGCCCTGTTGGAATAGTTAGTGTGTGGACGTCCCGGAAGATGGCACGAAAATTGAAGAGAGACAAGCTAAACAACAAAATGTACAAGTCCAATAAATTTCTCCGTATTTTGCCCACTTCTAGCATTTTTTTAAATCAAGGCATACCGAGATGCCCAGTAAATGGAGTAACTCAACTTGAACCCAGATAGTTCAGGTCATAAATACCGGTGGCCTCTTTGCTAACACTCATATTCAGAGCATATATGCTTCAGAAAAAAGCTGGCTACTCAAAATCACTCGCTCAGTGAAATGTAAGTTCCCTGGAAGAGGGGCACTCTTTAGAGCAGATTGGGACATCGCTTTCAGTTCACGAAAACAAATGGCAACGCGACATTGAGCTGCCAGACCAGTAATTTCCTCCTTCCCCGAGGCGACGGGCCGTGTAGTCACAGCGGAGGGAGAACGCAGGATTCGGGGTGAGTTCGCAAATGAAGACCCACGGAAGCCCAGCAGGCCCGCCATCCACCATTCCGACCCAACTGTTTTCCCTGCGATGCATTCTTACTTTTTTTATGTCGCACAAGTTCCAAGCTTCACGGTGTTGTACGTGGGCGATTCTATCACCCACGTTCCAAGAAAAGAAAACCGTATATTTACGGACAATTTTCGAGGGAAAAAAGCGAAAGGGTGGAGAAGGAACTTTCGGTGACCTGGAAGAGAATGTTAGGAAAGGGAGAAAAGAGAAGACTGAGTGACTTTGCTCCCGAAACTGTCGTTCGTGTTCCCCAAGAGGCACGGGTAATTTGTCGCCTGCGCAGCAGAGGCACGTTACTTGTTTGCTTTTTTCAGGGAACTGTCATTTGCTGTTCTTTTCCGAGCTGCTTTATACAGCGATGAGTTGATACAAACAAAACGTAAAGAAATGACTTTCCCCCGTAGGGGCTCTGTACGACGTCGAAATATGCGACTGGTGGCCGCGGTGACACAGGGTATGAAAGAAGGGACCGCTGTCACTGGCTGTCCCGCGGCGAGTGAGACGGCAAGCGGCGGCCGTTATGGCGAGAGTCAATACCAGCCGAGCCAGCTCCACGGGTCTCCTCGAGAACTAAGCAAACGGACCGAGCGATATTGGCTGCTAGCCGTCCCGCCCCGCTAGACAGACAGGACGGAACGACTTCCGAAGCAGCGACGCTTCGTCTTCGCCAGCCGCCGATACGGCGATAAGCCCCGGTGTAGACGGCACCTTGCTAAGACGAGCGAATGAAGGTGCGGCCTAGTTACGTGCAGCGTTCGACAAAAAAACGGGCTAGCAAGTGGTCTTGAATCGTGAATATGCATTTGTTCCTAATCATCAATGCAATATCTGGACAATTTCACCCTGGCACCAAGACAGTCATTCAGCTGTTGCTGGAGTTCACGCTGTAATAGTTCTCCAGATTGCATTCCTTCAGACAGCGACTCATGGTTGTGGTCTGCACAGCAAGCCGTATTTTGCACCGTCCACAATTTCACAGCTCGCATGCATTATTTTCACCCCTATCTCCTCGTAGAGGCGAAAATATAACTCATCCCCAGGCATCTTGCGAAGCGATTCCCCTAGTCGCTAACGTCAAACTCTAGTTGGCCTCTGTTTACGTTTGTACTGAACGTCTGTCATGTATGCCTCATTCTGACATGTCGACTTGATTTCCGTCGCGTCTTTGCTGGTCAAACAAGGATGTGGAGACGGCGGCTTCTATAACAACGACGTATATTTATATAGCTAGATCTCCTGTCACCGCTAAAAAAAAACAAAGCGAAAAACTAGATACGTTAGAGCACGATATACGCACCCAGAAAAGGCAATCTTGGAGGTGAGGCTGGTGAGTGGTTTGTTTCTTAGGAGTTAGTCTTTCAAAAAACCACATGCTGCTTCTTCTCTAGATGAATAGACTGATTGTAGAGATGAAGACGTAGTAGCCACAAAGCGAAATAACGAGCGCTGGTGCGGAAGGTGCTCGCACCAGTCTTGACTTCATTCCGACCATAGGCTAGTTCACACTGGAAGCACCTCGTTTAAATACACAACTCAGTGCAAAGCAACATGAAAAACTATGTGACGACAAAAATTCATTGTCTCCAACATAGCGTATTACATTTGGAAGCACACGAAGCTATGACATCGTCGTAAATAACTGCACCTCAGCTTGTCAATATCCAAGACTAAAACAGGTAGACAAGAAAGGGAGTTTAAGTGGTTCGTCCCGTTAAACGTTCACTCAAATCACGCCAAATGTCCGACCACATACACGAATTTGGCGTCGATGCCAGCAGGGACAATGTGATGGACGGACGGACGGACGGACGGACGGACGGATGGATGGATGGATGGATGGATGGATGGATGGATGGATGGATGTATGGATGGATGGATGGATGGATGGATGGATGGATGGATGGATGGATGGATGAAAAAACTTCAATAATGTCCAGTAGGTCGCGCTAGTGTCCTAGTCCGAAGCTTGCCGCTCCCACATTGGGACCGAAATACATAGTACTTCAGCCGCTTCGCGGACCCGTTGGACTGTCGATAATTTGCTCTAATGTAGGACTGCCTGAAAAGGCGTCGCATCCTTCTTCAGTATATTGCTTTTTGCAGCGTAACGTGGAGCAACGCCAGAGCATATGAACAGAATCTATGGTGTCATGGCATTTAGATAACGCCGGAACAATCCTGTTAATCAACAGCGGTCTCGGGTAGGTTCTTGTCTTTAATAGCTTTAGCGTACTGGCCTAAGCTCTGTTCAGTTTATTGCGTTGAGTCGAGAAGACACTGTGTCCCATAGATAGAAATGTTTCGTTAGCTTGTTGTACGAGAGGAGGTGATCCTTGTATTTTGAAATTTCAGCATCGTGTTGCCTTGTGGCTCCATGGTTGACAGGTCCTTGTACAGCATTATTGGGAGGATTCAGCGAGGTTTGCTGGAGCACTGTTGATTTCTCCCACGTGAGCTGGTAATCAAATAATCGAGTTCGGCTTGATTACTTTTCTCTTGAGCATTGTCAGAGCTTGTCTAGAGATTACTCTTATAGAAAATGCTCACATGTATGTCCTAGAATCACTGTGAATTATCGATCTATTGGGTCTAAAATTGCCGACGCAGTGACTACTTGTTCAGCAATTTCTAATTCTGTGGTGTCGGTAGAAGCCGAGTTGACTACTTCCCTTTTACCGTTCAAAAGAACACTTGCAACCAGTGTCGTAACACCCAATTGCAAAGCCTTTAACGATAGTGGCAGATACCAGGCCGATATATAGTTATGAGCGTTAGCCTAAATGATGAGAAAGATTTACCTTAACGAGCTTAGTTAACTTAACGTACACCGTATTCACGTTTATTCCAGCATTTCGCCAACACCGCAGCGGTAGTATATTAGTTTGGGGCTCGTATGTTGACTCGAAGGCCAGCAGCCGACGATTGGTCCGTGACCGGAAGCTCACGAGATCAAATGAAAGCCACGTTAGCAGCTCTTGCATGGAGGCTAAATGCGACAGGCGCGGTTGTATACTTATATTCCACCATGATGATCATCATCATCATCACCAACATTATAGTGACTAAGCCCACTACACGGCAAAGACCTCTCCCATGTTCCGCTAATCAACCCAGTCCTACACTTTCTGCTGCCATGTTATGCTTAGATTCGGGCGCACGTTAAAGAACACAAGATGGTCGAGATTTTTGAAGCCCTTCACTGCGGCCCCTCATATTTGTATTATGGTTTTCGAACGTAAAACCGCAACTACAATATAATCAAGAAATTACCCTTAGCACTCATGCAAGTATATCATTATTGCACTTAACCTCCACCGAAATATGCTCGCTGCGGCCAGCAGTCAAAATAGCGTACTCGACATCAGCAGCGCAACATCTTAGACTCGAAGCAATCACTTCATGTTAACAAGAGCATAACCACTCGCCGAGCAGCGATCAGTGTCATGAAGCCCAGCCCAAGGGGTGCACTGCCTTGGTTGCTTTCGCAGAAAAAAAATAAAGGAAAGTGACTTGGCACCCCACGAGGGAGTGCCCCCAGACGCTTAGCCGGTTTCTCGCGCCACGTCGAGTTTTCATAAGCGGCGTGTGCTAGTGATTCCCGTCAAAACAAATCACGAAATCCAATGACCGTGGCTATACGGCTTCAGCTTCGCACAGCGACGCCCGCTGCGAAAGCTGCTGTTTGTGTAGGGGAGCGGCAGTAAGAAAAACAAGGCGATGGTCCTCCTCCGTGCACGCCCGTAGTTCCGGGCCGATGTCCGGCGACGAGGAAGAAAAACCAATTGTGGCCGCACCGCTTCGTGGGAGATAAAGGAAAAGAAAGGAGGGTGCTGGGAGGGAGAAGAAGAAAGTACGTTGATTCCTCTCGCCTGGTCGGGCGGAAACCCGGCAGCCATCGATTTACGGAAGCCATTCGATAAGGCCATTACGGGACCGATAAAAGGCGCTCGACGCCCAAACAGTGGACGAGCTCGCTATGAAGCAATGTTTTTGCTTGTTTTTCATTTTCGGACAATGAGATTTCTTTTTCTTACCTTTTTTCTGCTCTCAGCTCGGCCCCTCGAATACTGATACTGGTGTTTTCTTCCGGCGTAAGTGCACCCTCTATGCTGGATATTGCGGCTGGAAACTGTGGTTACGAGTTGGCAGCTTTCCTTTTCGACCACCACTACCACTGCTCACGGTCCAATATGTCAACAAAGCCTCATATATTCGTGTACTCTCAATCCTTTTGAGGACTATGTGATGACGCAGAGAATATTGTGGCGGAGCAGGGAAGGGGGGGGGGGGGGGCAGGAGGTACACTGAATGCAACAAAGTAGACAACTGGACAAGTTTGTATCTATCGTTACAGGAGAACACGCACTAAATGCGATGACGAAGAGAGAAAAACAGAACTAAATTTATTGAAGAAAAACTGAAGAAAATCGCATAGAGAGTAGCACGCATGCGTTTGTAGCGATACTTCGGGGTTGTTTAAGCTAGACACATCTGAAGACCGTCCAGGCGAAGAAGCGTGGGAGCAATTCCGCACAGGCAAGCAACCACAAGTTGACATGATGATTTCGGGCTCTCAACTCGTTTTTCTGTTCCGACTCTCATTCTTCCTCGGGCACCCTCCTCGAGACAAGTCGTTAAATAGCGCCTCTAACAAGAGCATCTGGCAAAGAACGAACTCCACCTGTAGCTGAAAAAGAAAAGGCTTTCCGCGTGACATTGCCTTCGCGACACGTGACTACGCAGAAAACGTTACTGAACGATATCAGTCAAACATTATTCGAAAGCCCGACGGCATGGCGATATGATAGAGGTTTTCATTAGGACGTATTGGCCAGCTAGCTCAAACCGGAGTTTTGCGAGGAAACTACATGTAACAACGACAATGATACAAAGTTGTCAAGTAGGAGTGTAACAACAATGGTAAATATGGAAAGACGACGCAGCTTGCCCGAGCCAACAGTGCGGGAAGACATTGAGTGATGCGCTTGTCTTCATAAAAAAATATTTTGAATCGAAGATTTTCTGAGAAAAGAAAATTCAGAGTGGTAACAATGCAGAGCCGGACAACAGAAAAAAGTACACAAGGAGAACCTGTATTACAGTAAATGCAGCATGCACAGAATGAAGCCGCAGATTTATCGTCGACTCACGCATACCATATTGACAGAGGACCTGGACGCTTCCCTGGTTCCGCGACTGCGTTCAACGTCCTTCTTATGCCACCAAGTAGGCTTATCGAAGCGTCCGAACTCCGAGGCTAACACTCGTCAATGTCACAAACCATAAGCTCAGAAGCTCGCCGTGCCATCGCTCGATACATTTTGCTCCCTCGCTATTGTGCTGCGAAAGAAAGTAGTATTTTCACTGTCGCTCCGTGGAAGTTTTGCGGAAGGTCGCCGTCGCCTGAGACGTGCTCGACGGAAATGGAAGCGCGTGCTTTCTGTCGCCTTATGCAAACGCGCTGCCGCGCACAGCGTCGCCGCCTTATGCGTGGTTCCGGTGTCAGCTCGGGAGAGGAATCTCCCTTTTTGCATCGCACGGGGGCTCGGGAAAAATAAAACAATGTCAGCGAAAATATGCCTCCATCTGAAACAGAGGCGGAAAAAAATTAAATCCCGAAGGGGTTTTCGGAAGAAAGATAAGAACTGCGTGACCGAAGACAAAGCGATCCAGGAACCGCGAAGCTCCACCAAGCATTGGCCTAGGAAACTATTGGAGTTTCAAAAATAGGGCTTTTGGTTTCCTTTTGCTCCCCCCCCCCCCCGCTTTTTAGGTGCGAAATATTCGAGCTGTAAACGTGATATATCGGAATATGTATTTCTAAAACAGTCCCATAGACACGTGATGTAATAATGCGGCTAAATATTTGTTTGGCGTTATTGTCTGCATGCTGCTTGTTGACTTTTGGAGCTCACTATGCGATGGCCAACATTACTTGCCTTCCTTCCATTTATTCACGCGCTAAAAAAAAAATGTCTTGAATATGCATAGATAAAAAGTGTACAGTACTGTACTTCATTACATTGTCTTGAGTCATACTGCATTGAAAATGTATTATTGGCATTTGGAGTGTGGTGTCAACCGTTTTTTGAAGAAATAAAACAGGCACACGCGTTGTAAGTTATTCTTTGAATATGGCGTGTGCCTCCGTAAATCGTCCCCACCTTACTAATTTTCGTCGAACCTGTCATTATAAAAACATCCATGAAATGCATTCGTTCACGATATTCACGAAAGTTTGCGAGAGGCCCAATTTACTCAATAATTAGTTCGCAATGATTGTTTTTTACCGGTTTGGGGCTTTCGCTAGTAAAACGCCCGAAAACCATGACTGCAGCCTGTACTTTCTCTGAAGGAACGTTCTGTCATATGAGCTATTTTTTTTTTCGAAGTACAGTTTAGGGCCTAGTGAACTCCAACATGGAAATCTTCCGTGAATTTTTCATTGTAAGAGAGCGCGCAGAACTGTTCAGTTCAAAATGTGGACATAACTGAAATTGGCAATTAGCTGCAATGGATATTGATACCCAAAATTTTGTTGCCTTTAACGACTTCATGCGCATCAAGCTTCAGGTTTCAATGAGCTCACGATTCCATTCGCGAACGTATAGTTTCAATTGGGAAGCATATATCTTTTTTTTCTTCTGTAATCCAACCTTCGCCTTGTCACGATTCTCTTTCACTGTTCAACTTTTCTTCCAGCTTTAATGGGTCGTTTTTAAGGTAAAATTATGGTAAAAGTCTTATGGGCTTATGCGCCGACAACCTTATTGGCCACTCATGTACCATATAAAAAAGAATAGCAACACGAATGCCGTACGATCTGAACGAGTTTATTACGGTGTCACTGTTTGCAAACGCTCCTTCCATTATCTTTATTAGCTATCCTTCCAATAATGGGAAGACCTGGCTGTACTTCTTACTCAACAGGTTCGTGTTAATGGCTCGCCCTGCATTTACGTGCTCTAATTAGAATAAGCGATCCCGGAGCCATTGTCCTCATTCGCCTTTTTATCTCTCCATCAGTGCACGCAGCAAGGCGCACACTGGGCTTTCCTTCTCAGTGTCCCCAATGAACCGCTTCCATCTTCCTTTGCAAGCTATCGGTGCTTGCCAATGACCAGGTTTGTGCCAGGACTCGACGGCGCCATTTATAGTGAAGTGCGTGCTCGAGTGACTTCGCGAACGCGCTTTGAGTGGCCTCACTGGGAGGACGACAACGTCGAAGGCTGATTGGGTCTTTGAGGTCGCCCTATCCATTATGTGCGCACTTTTCAGTTCCCGCCGCTTCAAAGGCACCGCTGATGTGGTTAAACGAGAGCCCAGCAGAAGCGGTCAAGGCGGGGGTTCTAGTCAGCGTCTGGAAGAGCCCGAGCGGGAACGAAATTTGAATACGTGAATATATATATATATATATATATATATATATATATATATATATATATATATATATATATATATATATATATATATATATATATATGACGAGGAGCAATCTCGACAGTAGTGTATACATTGTCTGTAGTCAGCACTCGTCAAACTAGGAGGAACTCAGTGTATGGACAAGCCTTTCCTAAAGGTACGGGAACGGAATAAGTGGATGATTCAGTACGCCGTTGATAAACAACGAACAATAGTCTATAGTTACATTACAGTAATAATTCATGCAGGCTACTTCTTATATTCTTGGCTGCTGACCCAAAAGCGGTCGGTTCGATCCCTGCCGCCGCAGTCGGATTTTAAATTAGAGACTTGTGTACCTAGATCTAAGTCCACGTTTTAGTACCGCCGAAGGTGGAAATTTCCAGAGCCCTTCATCACGATGTGAGTCTTGGTCCAGAAATTATTGCTGCAATAGCAATTATGTGGACACTGTCGCTGTATTTCCGCCACCAACGTCATGTCCCAAATATGTATATGCATACGTACTGTCGGCTAAATCTTTAACAACTGTGCGTAGTGTCCAGTTTTCTTGTCTGTCAGTGGCATAATTTGAAACGAAGTTAAGAAAATTTCTTCGTGAACGCGAGCTTTGTGGGCATACACGTAATCTCACTTTTTGTGAAACTTAATCCAGTCGTGTGGTAAAGACACAACGAAAGAACGGCCACTCATTCACGATTGCAAATGATTTGGCCGACTCTGCATATATGATAGTGGTGGTGCATGGTATTGTTGGCGGCGTTGGTAGTAGTAGTAGTAGAAGTAGTAGTAGTAGTAGTAGTAGTAGTAGTAGTAGTAGTAGTAGTAGTAGTAGTAGTAGTAGTAGTAGTAGTGTGAACGCATTTTACACCGCCCGGTGCCAGGCGACAGAAAACGATGAATAAAGAAATGTGTTGCAGGTCCTTTTTTTTTCTTTCTTGTAATCAAACAGTACCGTTAGTTCGTATTGCGCTTTGCTTATTTTGGCCTTCATCATGTCAGAAACAAATGTCATGTGCCGTAATACTTAAAGACTGCAATGTCGCAGACCCACGCGATACATTTCCTACATTAGCTTTATTTAAAAAATTAACAGCTACGCCAGATGTAGGTGGAAAGGGCATGTTTCATTCAATCACTGAAAGTCATACAATGAAGCACAGTGTACTATTATAGGTTTATAGATATTGAATTTTACAGGTACCGGAAAATGACAATATATTTATAGCGAGCCCAACGTACAGATAAACAAACACAGATTGTTGTGAATGGTAGATAGCAAATAAATAAGCAGTGGGCAGCTCCTCGACATGGAGCAGCTGATAACAAATGATGTTTCTAACGCCTTGCAAAGTACCGCCGAATTCACGTGTTAAACGGCAAGCCGCGAAAGGTACTTGTTGAGCGAAAGGGTGCGCAGGGAAAAAATGGCGAAAGCCACAGTGAGAAAAATTCGGCAGATTCCACCTGCCTAGAAATCGACTTTATGTTAAACGTGCGGAGAGAAGGAGACCGTGTAGTAATTTTCACAGCGAAAGCTGGTATGACATCATAACTCGAGTCACGCACAGTTGTCCGCCGCGCACCACTGGTGTCCGAAGCCACATCGCACGAAATTAGGAAAACACCTATCACCAAAGACACAATGGGGCTCGAACCTGGATCTGCTGGGTGCCAGCTCAGCATTCTACCACATAGCTACGCTGGTGCATGTGACTTGTTGGCAAACTTGCCTTAGGCAGGCTTGCTGTCGGGAAAGCAATCGCGTTAATATGAACTATAAAGTGTTTTAAAAAAGCAAAAGAACAACCAGTCGTCGCACAATGCGAATAACGTAATGAGTGGGCCGTCCAGTGATCCAACTCATTACAAAAGCTTGTTCTTGTTCCCCTATTAACTGTGGTGCATACCCACGTCAGCAACAATTCCTCATCGTCTTCAGCCAGTGCATGAAAAATGGGCACAAAATTTCTTGCAAGTCTTTAGTGGATATTACGCTTCTAAAAATGACAAAAAATGGCATAGAGAATGACGGCCTGCTACCCAAAAAATTATTATTAATGACCTAGTGGGTATCAAGCAAGTGTGCTTGCAGTAGTTACCCAATAAGTGTTTAGAAAATGCTCTGAAAGGCTGCTCTTCTAGCTTTTGTTGTGACTGTGCTGCGCCTTCCACGCAGACCTGGCGTTTTTTTATTGAGCGACACTTCATGAAATTACGCTAAATATATGTACAAAAGTCACAGATGCTTATATAACCAGGTGTTTGCACTTGTGCAATGATGCTAACTGGAACATACGTATAAGCAACGCCAGAAGCTCATGATGATCTTGAAGATGCTGGCCTTGGACACTGCTGCATAAATCAACTTCAGCGCATGGCAACTAACCAGAATGAATGTTAACCCGACGTGACGGTTGTATCAAAGGAGTACTTATGTAATGTTTATAAAATTGGGTAGGCAGCACTGCAACCCCTATTGGCGTTTCACGAAGATTAGCGTCTATTCGAAAAATAGTTCCGGGACCTGGCGTAGCTCAATGGTAAAACGTTTCACCCCCACGCAGAATGCTTGGGTTCGATTCTAGCTGGGACCCTGACAGTGGCTACCGCTGTCGGGTATTTCTTAACGCTCGCACGTTGAAATTGCTCATGTGTGTTCTCGTCGTTCCTGCAGGGGTAGATACTAAATGTCAATCACTTGCAGCATATAATCGCATACCAGCACACATACCCGCCCGTGAGTATGTACCACTGTGTGGCGGCAAGTGTTTGACGACGTACGGGATGGGATTGTGACATTATTCATGTCTTGACCAGCACGTCACATTAGTCACACCATCTTACGCTCCTATGCTAGGTTCGGTTCACACCAAAATTAAGGGGGTGACGCCGAGAGCTCCCAAACCTAAGCGGATGGATAGATAGATAGATAGATAGATAGATAGATAGATAGATAGATAGATAGATAGATAGATAGATAGATAGATAGATAGATAGATAGATAGATAGATAGATAGATAGATAGATAGATAGATACGCTCAAAGTCGCCGAAGCTCGCTAAGAAATGTTTCGCATTTAATAAAAAGAATAATAAAAGAACACTGAAGCCCGTAGGGTCGGATCGAGCAGCAAAAGAAGGCGCATAGCGGTAGATCAAGCCAGCTTTATCCCGCATATCATTTGCACGCGCAATGAGGAGCGTTGCTGCGAGGCATCAGCACTCGGAGTACACGAACGCACTGGTGCGGATGTAGCTTTTGGCATTCCAGCGGGCAATAAATCTAGGCGAGAACTTGCATTCGGCGCGAAGTAGCGAAAAAAAGTAGGTACGAACAAGAAGTCTGAAAGGTTGTTGACTCACACCGCTTATACCCTTGCGTGCAGCTTGTAAACGGGAAGGGTTCAAAGAAGGATAAAAAATAAATAAAAAGAAAAGTGTTGTGTCATCCCGTATTCAAGTTCGTAAATCACGGCTCGGCTATCGACACAGCTTGGCTGAATGTTAAGAGGAAGTAAAAAAAAAACTATACCCTTGCCTTTTATCCCCTGCCCTCTTGCGGCCATGTTTACCGTTATTGCTTCTTTTATATTCAGATAAGAAGTAGGGGTATGCAGCCTAGTGAATGCATGAGAAAAAGGGGTGCGTGGTTAGGTGAAAGTAAAGGAGAGGTTTCGATACAATGAGGGAGATCAATATCCGTTGGCTGCCAGATATCAGCGTGTGTAGGGGATCATCGGTCCACGCACGGCAGGTAACCGACGATACCGGTATTTTGGAGGAGGTATAGTTGGGGGAAGTGTGCCTAACTTTAAACTGGCTTTGTTACATCATCCATGTACGGTGACCGACAATGCACTACAAGAGAAGACAAGCGATTCTAATCGAGTATGCGCACGTGAGTGATCGAGGCGCGTCATTGGACAGATTTAGTTGCACGTCCACAGCACCCGTACGGGCGCAGCCTCACATTACGAATGGCTTCCAGGCTGCGTCCACACGGCTGCTGTGGACTCACAGCTACAGCTGTCTATTATCTTTTATTCAAAGCAAAAAAAAAAAAGTTGATGGCACACAACAGCTGCCACATAAGACATTGTCGTAGTGACTGCTAAACGTGCAATCTTGCTGAAGAGAAACCTGCTTCGGGAATTGGTGAACATTTTGTAACACTATCTTATCAGTCTTCATGATAACTAACATGCAATGACGCCACGGAATTTAAAGACGATGTAATTGGTAGTACTTATATTGTGGACATGCAAAAAAGTAATGTGGAAGAAAAAATAACCTACTGCTGAGAGGTACCGAACCTGCAACTTTTGAATTAACACCTCATATGCTAAAGCATCAGGCGCTATATTTTGTATACACTTCTTGACGTGATTGCATTTTAGTTTTCATCATTATGGTGCCTAACGAAAGAGAACGAGCCATTAAACTTCGCTTCTTTGCATAAATCGTGTTGTTTTGCGTGAAGTCAAAACCCTTTTATCCTAAGAAAACCCCTTACCTTCTTACATTGCGTAAGTTTAGTACAATGTAATGTCTCGAGCGGAAAGACGAGTGGGCTGAGAGAAATACAACGTGTTTAGACAAAAAGGTTACCGATTTGCAGTGCTTGGCACTCTACTATGGGAAAGCTGAAGGCCATCCCGTTCGCCTCACACTTTATGAGGCCATGCCGACAACAATTACGGCTTCGAAAGAGCACTGTACAGTCAACAATAAAAATTTAGACAGATCCACGAAGTGGGTGGCACGAAAACAAACTTGCATATGAATGAAGGAGAGGTTCAAATTCTGCATGTTATGTTTTCGGAGATCAATATGGCACTAAGTTTTCGAGCGTGTGTTGCAAAGCTCCGTTTGTTCCGTTTTTCTTGTCTTCCAGTTCGGGTGATCTCGGGATTCCCGTTCGCTTTCTTCCTGTTTCGTATTTACATTTAAGACAATGCTGCTATTGAGATGACGTGATTTGTAATCCTTGTCGCGCCCTGATGAATCCCTTCCTTTTCTCCAATGGCGATCGTATTTGAGAGAGCATCAGGTTCTCCTCTAGAGTGTAAAATTAAAAACCACGCTACGGTACACTTCTTTGTTCAGTGTTTACACAATCGCACTTTTTATGTGTTACTATGCGACTCCTCTGTCTCGGTTCTTGAAAATCTTGATGATTACGTGACCTGTCATATAAAACCAGAAGACAAAATAATTCTCGCTGGTGATTTCAATTTTCCGAATATCAATTTGAACAATTTATCTACGCAGTCTTCTGATTTAGGTGAGACAAAATGGTTGACATAGCTTTTAATTACAATTTGCTACAGTTTGTATTACAACCTACTAGAATAAATTTGCAATTTCAACACTAGATCTCTTTTTGTTAGCGGTACTGTTAAAAATGATGTATTGTGTGATGTTGTACCGGGAATATCTGATCATGAAGCTATAGTTTCAACTTAAACTGATGCTTCGTATGATGAGATCACTGTCAATCGCCAGTACCCGACCTTTTCTCTTGCCGATGATGAGTCAATTATTGATTTTTTTGGCCTCTCCTTTAATGCTTTCTCAGAAAAAAACGAGCAATGTAAGCGATCTATGGCTTGCTTTCAAAAACATTGGTAGGGCATGTGTAGAACAATGTCTGCCACTAATAGCTAAAAAAAATCACCAAGTAAAGATCCTTGGATCATTCAAAAAACGCTCCAGCTACAACGCAAACATAGGAGACTGAAAAATAAGAAAACCAGAAATCCGTTTTGCTCTTCACTAGAATATTTTATTAGCACATTAGCAACAAAACTGAAAGTACAAACTCGGAAGGATAAGGCAAAATACTATGGTATATCACTTCCCTCGTTTATTAAGGCGTAACAAGAAAAGTTTTGGAGATCAATCAAGCTGAGTTCTTGTAGCTTTACCTCATTTTCCCTAAATCGGCATATCATCAATCATGACACAGCTGTGTCTGCTACTTTCAACAAACACTTTAGATTGGCATTTACAACAGATAATGGTTTTCTTCCAATGTTCAATATGTCTTTGCCACCTATGTCTGATGTAAGAATCCCTGAGCAGGGTATTCTAAACATTCTGCCTAATATAGACGTTAAAAATCCCCTAGCCCAGACGATATCCCCAACGCCTTCTTAAAAAGATATGCAGAGTGGTGTGAAAAATAGTTACTCGTATTGTTCAAAAAATCTCTCGGTCGCGGTTTGTTGCCGGAGGACTGGAGAACTACAAGAATCATACCACTCTTTAAATCTGGTGATAAGTCCGACATTGCAAATTATCGTCCCATTTCATTGACATCTAATTCTTGTAAAATCTTCGAGCACATAATTTATAAACATATAGTCAAATTTCTTAAAAAATATAAAGTTTTAACAGATATAAAACATGGCTTTAGACGTGGGCATTTTACGAATATGTAATTATACTAAATTACACATGATTTTTTGAAGGTATAAATAAGAGATATCAGACAGACGCTATATATACATGGATTTTAGTAAAGCGTTTGATAAAGTATCGCACAGTAATTTACTTTACAAACTAGGTTTTATTATAACAAATAATACTCTACTGGCATAGATTAGAGCTGACCTGATGAACCGTTAGCAATACGTTTTTTTAATGGCACTTGCTCAGGTCAAGTTGACTCTTTCTGGCGTACCTCAGGGGTCCGTGCTTGGCCCCCTATTATTTTTGATATATAAAAATGACATCGCCACTGATATAAATGTTAAGATTAAACTATATGCAGAAGACTGCGTGATTTATGAAACAGTTTGGTCAATCGAGTATCAGATTAGATTAAATGAAAACTTCCAAAGAATCATATCATGGTGTGATGAGTGGCATATGACTAATAATTATGACAAGATGGTTTTATGCGAATAACCCGCAAAAAGAAACCACCTTTTTTTCATTACGGGGCAAACGGAAACACCCTCTCGGAGGTCGATGAGTATAAAAGCCTGGGTCTTTGGTTCACAAATAATTTATCATGGTCGAAACATATAGACATTTTACAAATAAGGCATTGCGTAAATTATTATTTTTCAGACGATCCCTAAAATTATCAACTTTTTTCCGTCTGTTTCCTTGCACACCGGTCCATTATATTTACTATGCTTGAATATGTCGTGCCCATCTGGGACCCATACACCAAAAGAAATATCAGCAAACTCAAAGGAATACAAAAAAAGTAGTTAGTTACATATATAACTCATATGGTTGGTCATCAATTACTGAATTCATCAAACGACCTGGGTGACCCTCAGCTAGCCACAGGGGTAGAATTTGCCGGCTGAAATAATTTTGCCAAATGCTTAAAGGGCATTAAAACATAGATTCCTGTCCCATTATCAATCATTCTCAGGGTTACGAAACCAGGTAAAGTCATTCTTTCATGATAGCCCCTCAACTTTCTCGAAATAACTGCTTCAAATACTCTTTTTTTCTCAAGAACTATTGTTGATTGGAATAACCTCCCCGACAATATTATAACACAAGCCCCGCTTTCTTTGTTTGAAAAATATTTGCAGTAGCACGTTAGCACCATGGAATATACTTCTTTTTTATTATTCGTTCCTAATCTTGTTCAATTTCATAAATGTTCTCCTTGAAATTATGTTATTTTTGCATTTATTGAGCTTGTCCTTGTAGTCTTGCATTTTACAGTTAATATTTGCTGTTAAACTCCGTTGTGTTCTTGTTCATTTTCTTAGCCTCATTGTTCGATCTGTATGCATTGTATTTCACACTTCATGTATTTTCTTTGAAAACTAGTGTGCCTTTCTATAATATCATGTATCAATGTATCACACCTGCTATATAGTCTCTGCTTGAGACTGCAGTATCAATAAATAAAAATAAATAAATAAAAAGCGCAAGCTTTTCTATTTTTGTCTATGCTAGAAAGAGAAAGCTTAAATATATTACTATTTTCTTGCCATTGGTTATTAGGAACTCCATCCCTGAAGCGTAAAATAATTACACCTAAAGATGTGATAAAATGCTAGTTAAAGAAGCCATAAAAATTGAAGAGTATCGATGAGCAAATCATTAAGGTTGTGAACAATATCTTTATGTAGTTTATGTTTATCTTCTATAAAAACAGATCCCTCTGGTAATAGTGGACCCACTGATTTCCACTCTGAGCCTCTTCTGGTAAGTGAGTCACAAATATTTGTTTCATTTGTTTTGTTAGGTTCTTAGGTTATGAATAAAGTGAGAAACCTTGAGTAATTCTTAAATTTAGCCCAAATTAAATTTGAGTTTGATAGTAACATTTCACTGAAAGAAAAACGAATAGGTTAATGTAATCAAAATTATTTGAATGAAGTTTATTGAGCAGGCAAATTGATAACCTTGACCAATAAGTTTGTGCCTTAAATAAAAATATAAAGTGCGTGAGTGGCAAAATTAAGAAGTGATGTACGGTGATGCACGAATTAGAGAGCGAACATTACCTGCAGTTCAGGTTCACTCCACCGCGGTGTTCTAGTGGCTAAGGTACTCGGCTGCTGACCCGCAGGTCGCCGTATCGAATCCTGGCTGCGGCAGCCGCATTTTCGAAGAAGCCGGAAATGTTGTAGGCCCATGTGCTCAGATTTGGGTGCACGTCAAAGAACTCCACGTGGTCGAAACTTCCGGAGCTCTTCCACTACGGCGTCTCTAATAATCATATGGAGGTTTTGAGACGTTAAACCCTACATACCATCATCATCATGCAGTTCAGGTTCGAAGGTAGCAGCGCTAATTGGTATCGGGGCAATACGCATGCCTTCATTGTTATGTATATTAAGCTAATAACCTTATACATGCTTCTCCAACACCAATGTGGAACCACATCTGCATGTTCATCGATAAATTAACGTACTACAGTCGACCAGCGTTTCTATCTACTGCATGCTTCTTTTCTAATAAGCGATGACTGCAAGTACGCCACGCCATGCTGATACATCTTGTTCATAACGGCAATCATAGTAAGGCGTTGCAGCCAGCCGAAAACCAATCAAAGTGAAGTAAGCTTACCTATAGGAACAGGCTAGTCAATAATGGCGACGACTATTTATTTCTAGAAACAAAATACACCACTGAAATTCAATATTATCGCTTATTAGTATTTTTTATTCGTGGTGATCACCGTTCGTCTAATCATTTAGATATTGCTAGACGCTAACTAATATAAAATGCACTCTGCACTCATGAAAACATGAGCGTTATATATATATATATATATATATATATTGTAAGGTGGCGTCCAGTACCCTCAAGACTCTTCTTTATTGTCTCGAGTATGTGCCCCACAACCTAAGCTTGACTAGTGATGATGAGTATGTACAGATGAAAAGATGGGACGCATAAACAATGCTCACACTTATTTTCCCCGCGCACTTGAGCGGCCGCCCGGCCGAGACTTAGGCGGGAAATGTACGGCGAACAAAGGGTTTAAGACGTGAAACGTGGACTATCTCGGAGGCATGGTAACGACGGTCCGAGGAACCCTCGACGGGAGTGACAACGTAATTGACAGGAGATGTCCGTTCAGAAATAACGTAAGGTGCGAGAAAGCGTGACTGAAACTTTTCACACAATCCTGGAGTGCGAACAGGCGTCCAAAGTAATACTTCATCTCCAGGACGGAAAGTGACGTCTCGACGCAAGCTGTCATAGCGTTGCTTGCGGTCTTGTTGACTGGCCTCCGTGTTGAGTTGAGCACGTTGCCGTGCCTCAGCGAGCCTTGAAACGAAATGTTCTGGCGTACTCGTGGACGTTTTTGTCGTTACATTGAAGAAAGAGGCATCAATCGTGAATGTCGGCGCACGACCATAGACGAGGAAGAAAGGTGAATACCCGGTGGTTCGTTGAACAGCGGTGTTGTGTGCAAATGTTACGAACGGCAAGATTTTGTCCCAGTTATCGTGGTGCGGTTCGATGTGCATGGATGTCATGTCGATTAGAGTCCGGTGGAATCGCTCTGTCAGACCATTTGTCTGCGGGTGGTAAGCGGATGTGGTCTTATGAACTGTGCCACAAGTTTTTAGGATTTCATCGAGAATTGTGGACAGGAAGGCCTTGCCTCGGTCACTCAACAAAGCGCGAGGTGCACCATGGCGCAACACAATGGCTTCTAAAAAAAAGGCGGCAACGTCTGATGCAGAGCTAGTGCGTATAAGAGGAGCAGTCTCCGCGTATTGTGTGAGGTGGTCGACAGCTGTGACAATCCAGCGGTGGCCCGCTGGCGTTACGGGAAGTGGCCCGACGAGGTTTATTCCGACAACGACAAAAGGTGTATCGGGACATGGAATGGGCTGTAATAAGCCAGCAGGAGCTGAAGTTGGTCATTTCCGGCGTTGACAAAGTGCGCAAGAAGCGACATAATTAGTCACAAAGGTAGAAAGACCAGGCCAAAAGAAACGGCTCCTAACGCGGTAGTAGGTCTTTTGAAATCCTAAGTGTCCAGCTGATGGGTCGTCGTGCAATGCTTCGAGAACTTGTTTTCACAGCGAACGGGGAAGTACTGGCACCCACCGATGCCCATCCGCATTGTAAATAAAGTGCTGCAGGACGTTGTTCTCTAGCTTGAACTGCCGTAGCTGACGACGTAGTCTGGCATTAGGTGGAGAAGACGAGCCATTCAAGTATCCGATGATGCGGTTACAGTAGGAGTCGTCACGTTGGCACGCGGAAAACTCGGCGCTGCTGTTTAAAGATAGTGACCCAGCAACTTCCAGGGGTGATAACATGGGTGAAGAGGAAGCCACTTGATCACCTGAGGGGCATTGAGGATTTGTGGTTGGAGATGAAAGTGGCAGAGGGCAGCGAGAGAGAGCGTCAGCATCCTGATGCTGTTTGCCAGACCTGTACACAACGTCAAAAGTGTACTCTTGCAAACGCAGTATCCAGCGACCGAGGCGCCCAGACAAATTCTTCAGCGAGGACAACCAGCATAAGGCATGGTGGTCGGTGATCACAGTGAAGTGGCGTCCATACAGATAAGGGCGAAATTTCTGGATGGCCCAAACGACAGCGAGACATTCCTGCTCTGTTATCGAGTAGTTCTGCTCCGCAGGTGTTAGTGCGCGACTGGCATACGCAACTACTCGCTCACGTGATGTTTCATCGCGCTGGAGGAGGACAGCACCGATTTTGTGGCCGCTGGCATCTGTGTGCAGGAAAGTGGGTGCACTCTCATCGAAGTGACGGAGGACGGGGTCTGATGTCAGAGCACGCTTAAGGGCTTGGAAAGCACACTTGCACTCGTCTGTCCACGTGAAAGCCGTTCCTGACGTCAGAAGCTTGTGTAACGGCCCCGCAATGGTAGCAAAGTGACGGATGAAGCGGCGGATATAAGACGCCAGGCCCACGAAACTTCGCAATTGTTTTTGATTGCCCGGACGTGGAAAACTAATTACGGCAGCAACCTTGTCGGGGTCGGGTCGAACACCATCTTTGCTGACAAGGTGACCCAATACTTTGATGCTTGTGCTGGCGAAGTGGCACTTCTTTGTATTGAGCTGCAGACCAGCGTTCAAAATGCACGTTAGAACTTCGTTCAAATGCCTAAGGTGCTGAGGAAAAGTAGAAGAATAAATTACGATGTCGTCTAAGTAACATAAACAGGTTTTTCATTTGAGACCACGTAAGACGGCATCTATCATGCGCTCGAATGTTGCTGGAGCGTTGCATAAGCCAAAAGGCATGACGTTAAATTCGTAAAGCCCGTCAGGCGTCGCAAACACTGTTTTCTCCTTGTCTGCTTCGCGCATAGGTATTTGCCAATACCCGGATCGGAGGTCGAGGCTGGAGAAATATTCTGCGCCTTGTAGGGAGTCCAGGGCATCATCTATGCGTGGCAACGGATATACGTCTTTTTTCGTGATCTTATTGAGCGCTCTGTAATCAACACAAAAGCGGACAGAGCCATCCTTTTTCCGGACCAACACCACAGGAGACGACCAAGAGCTGGATGAAGGTCGAATAATATCCCGTTTGAGCATGTCGGTGACGTTTTCCTCAATGATTTGCCGTTCCGCCGAAGACAGACGGTATGGGCGGCGGCGTACAATGGAGCTGCCTTCGGTTTCGATACTGTGCTCTGCAACGGAGGTGCGGCCCAGAACTTTGGGATGTACGTCAAACAAAAGGCTGTGCTTTTGGAAGTCTAAGAGGTCTCTCCTTTGCTCGGCAGTGAGGTGAGGACTTATGGTGTCATTTAAAGCAACAGTGGTAGCCTTCATATCAGTTGTAGCAGACAAAGGCGTTGATTCTGCGTGAAGGGGAACCAGCGACAAAGGCTCGCTGTCAGCGAAGCAGCTCACAGCAGTGGGGCAGCTTCAGCGAAACAGCTCGCTGTCAGCGAAACAGCTCACAGCAGCTCACAGCCTTGGGGCAGCTTCCCTGACGAGGAAGTTGGGTTCAAGGCGGTGACCAATGCTTTACTGTCGTTAAACCGCACAAGGCCGGGTGCTATGGTAAGCCCCGCAGATTTGGAGTGAACGGATGGGGCTATGAACACGTCACCGTTAACTACAGTATCCGAAGTGACCATGAGAATTTGTTCATCTCCTGGCGAAATGAAACAATCAGCGGCAGCAACGAAACGGAAGCTGTACGGATCGATATCGGATGAACTCTCAGTAGCTGACATTTCAATTACTCGCTGACGACACGATATGAAAGCTGATGCCGAAGAAAGAAAGTCCCATCCTAAAATTACTGTGTGAGTGCACCAAGGAAGTACAAGAAACTGAATGTGAAGGATGCCATCTATGAAAACGCGGACTGTGCAAACACTTGAAGGCTGAATATGGACTCGATCTGCGCAACGAAGGGGAGGGCCATCGTATGGCGTCCTAACTTTTTTCAAGCGGGCACAAAAGTCTGCACGAATTACGGAAAGTGTTGTGCCTGTGTCTACCAGTGCCTCTGTCTGTATACCTTCAACGTACACTAATAAAACATTCGATGGGCGGTCCGGATGAGTTTGACGCAGTTCGAAAGATGCAGCTTTCCCTCCCGAAGCTGCACTATTTAGTTTTCCAGTCGGCGGTCAGAAATTGAAGTAGAAGGTCGGAGAGGAGAAGAGGAACGCCGCATCGGTGAAGGTGAGCGACGACGTGAGAAACGGGAACTGCCAACTGAGCCAAAGTTCTGCGGAGACGGCGACCGACGTGTGCTGTTCTGATACAGTCGGCGATAGGGTGGTCCAGTGGGGTAGAAGTCTTCCCGTTCAAAGTTATCGTAGCTTTGTCTTTCGTCTCGCTGACGGCGTCGGCAAAACCTTGAAATGTGACCATGGATGCCGCAATAGAAGCAAGTCGGCCGCGAAGTGCGCCAGTCGTTGTAAGGCTGGGAAGATGGTCGTGATGCGAGTGAGTTGAGCGAACCATGCAATCCGGCCGCTGGTAGCTGCATTGGGCTTTGCTGGGGTGCAGGTGTCCTAGCAGCAACTTGAGCGTAAGTTGGCATGGCCACAGGATATGAGCTCGGAACTGGTGAGATTGTCATCGAGGCCATGCTTTGCTGGCGTGCAGGTGTCGTTGCAGCAACGTGAGCATAACTTGGAATGGGCACGGGATGTGAACTCGGAACTGGTGTACCTGTGATCAATGCCAGTTCCTCCCTCACGACGTCGCGTAAACTGGTAGCAGGTGGCGTCGTTCGGATATGAAGGGGGCGAGGTGAGAACTGTGCATGAAGTTCCTCGCGGATGATAGAGCGGATCAATGCACGCAGCTCTGTTGTGTCATGACTCGAGCTGAGATGAGGCATATCAGGTTGCACCCGAGTGGTTTGAAGCTCCTCAAGGCGCTGACAGGTAGCTACAACATCGGCTACGCTCTGGGGATTCTGCATCACAAGCGCATTAAAAGCGACAGTCGCAATGCCTTTTAGCAGGTGGCGCACATGGTCGTTTTCCGCCATATGGTTGTCGATGCGGCGGCAAAGGGCGAGAACATCTTCAATGTAAGAAGTGTAAGAATCCCCGGGGCGTTGAACACGTGCGCCAAGCCTTTTTTTGGCGATATCCGAGCGCACCGACGGGTTGGCGAAAATCTGGCGGAGCTGGCGCGTAATGGTGGGCCATGTAAAAAAATCTGTAGCGTGGTTTAAAAGCCACGTTTTTGCGACGCCGCTCAAGTAGAATGCAACACGGGTGAGTTTCGCGGGCTCATCCCAGTTGTTGATGGCACTCACGCGGTCATACTCCTCGAGCCAGTCTTCCACGTCCTCACCCGGAAGCCCTGCGAACAGCGGAGGATCCTTTTGAGGGCTGGTGACCAGGTGAGAAGGGTTTCTTGGCTGTGGGAGCGGTGGTGCAGCTGCTGCGCTGGGTTGGTCGGCTTGCGACATTACCGAACCCAGGTCGTTTAAGTGGCGGCCTGAACGGAGCTCCAAAGATGTGTTCTAGAAGACGCTGGGGTTGTCTGAGAGCGCGAGAGGACGCAGGAATCGGGCAGCACCTCCACCACTTGTAAGATGGCGTCCAGTACCCTCAAGACTCTTCTTTATTGTCTCGAGTATGTGCCCCACAACCTAAGCTTGACTAGTGATGATGAGTATGTACAGATGAAAATATAGGACGCATAAACAATGCTCACAATATATATATATATATATATATATATATATATATATATATATATATATATATATATTGTGTTTTCTGCTGCCATGATTATACCAGAGGACTTTTTAATCTCATCGGCCCACCTCACTTTCTGTCTCCCCTTCATGCGTTTGCCTTCTCTAGGAGTCTATAGTCAGTTACCCGTAATGGCGAGTGGTTATCCTACCTACGTGTCTGGCCCATGTCCATTTCTTCTTTTTGATTTCAACTATGTTATCCTTAACCCCAGTTTGTTCCATGACCTACTCCGCCCTCTCAGACTCTCTATTCAAGCTACACCTATAATTTTACTTTCCATCACTAACTGTGTCATCCTCAATTTAAACTGAACAGAATTTGTAAGCCTCCAGGTTTCTGCTCCTAAGTGCCGGCAAGACGCAGCTGTTATATACTTTCCTCTTGAGGGTTAGTGATTCATGATTTGAGAATGCTTGCCGACTGTGATCCATGTTATCGTTGTTCGTCTAGATATTTCCTTCTCATGGTTCGGCTCCGGTTCGGCTATATATATACATTCATAGTTTGTGTGTGCTATTTAAGCAGAGAAGAGTATCAAAATATTCGCCGTCCGCCATCGCAGAACATCGAAAACAATGTTGACCTGGCCTGCCTTCAGGTGTTCTTGTAGACTCGACTAACGGGCTCAATACATAAGGGTAAACTGTCTGTGCACTGTGCTAAAAATAGCATTTTCTCCCATTCACTAGGCCTCAGCAAAAGCAGCATCTACGTAAAACGTTGCCGCAAACTGTGCGTCTGAATGGGCGAGTGCTCGAAAAGGTTCAACAGAAAGTAAACGCCCATGGAAAGGATCGACACAGAAAATATGCACCACGCTGTGTATTCTACGTCATTCCATAGGAAGATCTGTACACCACATCCGCTAGGCAACCTGTACTTCCAAAAGCTGGATTCAGGTACACATGCACATGCTGATAATAAATAAATAAATAAATGAATAAACAAATAAACAAATAAAGCGGAAGAAAAAATGGCAGATGCCCCTCATTCTGGGAGTCGATTTCATGCTAAGCAGCAGGCAAGTATTGCCCTATATAGCATTTTATTATTACTTTGAGTCAAGCTGTGCAAGTTCGACCGACTTTTTTCTGCAGTTTGAGTAGTTAGTGCCAGTTGTGGAAAAGCCCGTAGCGAGGAACCTCCTTCGAAAAAACAGGAACCACTTGCTGGTCACCTTAGTTATTTGAGCAATGTGCCTGTTTAAGGAAGCAACAATTTTGAGGTAGGAGATATGGCTCATATGACGCTCCCATTTTTAGACCCTCTGATTCACGGAATCAATCATGGGTTTGCCAGGCACGCTGACTTCAGGAATATTGCATTTATTTGATGGTACGACGTAACGTAGGTAGTCATATTAGAACACAGATTTATGTTTTATTTAAATGATAATGCACGTTGCTGTGCGATTATGAGCCTATAATAAGTAACAGTATCGGCCGTATTCCCCCGAGATGGGAAATGAATAAGTCCTAGGAGTTCGTAAGTAATGTTGCTTACACATAAACAAAAGCCGATAATGAGCACTGCAACCGCAGTTAACATTGTCGCAATATGAGGCCATTAAAGGGTCTCTACCATAGGTAGTTTCAAGAACTGGTGTAGCTCTGTTGTCGGATACTTGACTATCTAACAAAATATTGGCTCTCACAGCAATTTTTGTCCTTCCGTTCCTCTGATTTATTCATCACCGACAACGCGGCGGATGCCTGCTTCACCTGCGATACAAGCTCTATAACTCAACCCTGTAGAACGTTTAGAAATTGTATTACCGCTCCAAGATTTACACAAACTCTCGATCACCTGTCGATCAGGCCCACATTATTTGGGCCGTGGTATGCGGCTATGCGCCACACTTGACCGAAGGTAAGGTTTTATAACACACGAACAGTTATCTCATGCTAATAAATGCCGAACATTTGTTTCCATATACTACAAGCACTTATGGCATCTATCTATCTATCTATCTATCTATCTATCTATCTATCTATCTATCTATCTATCTATCTATCTATCTATCTATCTATCTATCTATCTATCTATCTATCTATCTATCTATCTATCTATCTATCTATCTATCTATCTATCTATCTATCTATCTATCTATCTATCTATCTATCTATCTATCTATCTATCTATCTATCTCGCTGCCTGCGTCGCGCAAGTCCTCAAACCCTTTATCGAGACATGTATGAAACATAGCCGTACGTTACGCGCAATGGTATGCAGGTATGCGCCACATCTGATTCATAGTTTAAACCTGCCTATAGGAACGGCGAGACCAGACAATGGTAATCTTAACGTAAGAGCGTTAAGAAAAAAGGCATCGGGGGTGTTGACTCCAAAAATGCAAAAAATGCCAGGTTCCGAGCAGGAATCGAACCCCCTGAATTCTGCGTGGAAATCAAGTATTCTACCACAGAGCCACGCCAGGCCTCGCAACTGCTTTTCAAATAGACACTAACGCTCATAAAGGTCAATTGGGTATGCAGTGTTGGCTACCCAGTTTTATTAAAATTACAAATGTGCTCCTACCATACATCTGTCACGTCGGGTTAAGATGAACTGTACTTAGGCGGAATGCACCGAAGGTGATTGAAAGTTTATATTAACCATAGAACAGAGTGAACAGATATTGGTAATATTAATTCGAAAACGTTAAGAAAAATCATTGCGTCTCCACTAAGTGAGTGGCACAAATGGCTGAAGCTAAGGTCCTAAGCACTCCATTATGTCTAAGTTGAAGACGCCGACTAGTATAAAGGACGGATACGTGGACGAATGAATGCACGGACGCACGCATGAATTGGTGGACGGACAGGTGGATGGACGGATAGATGGGCATGCAGATGAATGGATGGATGGACAGACGAACGGCGCAGGTGATCATGTATCGTACTGTCATATTGGTTAATACGCATTAGGTCAGTTGTTTACATATATATGTTTTCGGTTTCTGTTGGGCAGGTGTTTTGTTTTGGCTTGGTTTTTGTCGATTGTGTTTGACGCCAACTGGGTCAGCCCTAAGGAGCTTCACCCCGAAAAGCTCGCTTCGGCAGCGTTGACCTAACGAAGGCATAGAATAATTATGATAGTCCCAGTTGTAATCGAATTGTATCATTGTTCCAGGCAATCAAGTGTTCTACCAAAAGCCCCAACAGGTCTCGGAACTGCTTTACAAGTTGACTGCCATGTTAGTGAAACGTCGATTGTGGTTGCAGTGCTGGCTATACAATTTTATAAACAGTTCATACGCACTCCTATCATACAGATTTCACGTTGCGTTAACTACAATTGTAGTGAAGCGACATTCATTTAAGCTCATTTATCTAGCAGTGTCCAGGGCCGCCCTCTCCGCTGGCACAAGCGCTACATATCAGCACCGTGATATCAGTTTACCGCTTCTGGTGTTGCTAATACCCATGTTGCTGCAGGCATCGCTACTCAACAGTACAAAGGTGACTCTGTAACATATATTTGTGCATTTTTTCAGCGTCATTTCACAACGTTTCGCTAAATAAAAAAAAATACGATACAGTTGTTACCTCTCCGCACGCGCATAACATCGATTCCCAAAGTACCTGCCAATTTTTTCATGTACTGCCTCATTCACTAATGCCCATCCTTGCAAACTTCAGTCGGCGTCAAGTAAAGGACAAGACGGTGAGCACCCCGACTTAGGCGGCTATAGAGAGATATGTACACAAAAACGGCCAATATACCAGAAGTTCGCTAAATAACGTGAGACACCAGAGGCAAAACTCTATTGAGTGTATGACTATCTTCTGTGTTAAAAAAAGCAATATTCCATATTTTACCCTGAATATAGGCTACTCATGACGACGTTAGGCAAAACGACCGACATGAAGTGCATATACAATCTCAATCTCGAAGAAAGTGATGCCGTGCTGCACAGCAACGATGATTCTATGCAACTAGGGCCAGCAAATAAAAGCATGAACTAGAGCTGGCAGTGTGTTTCAGTGGATCGAATATCGCTGGAACACGGTTGCACAACACTAAGGCAATAATGTATTTAATTATGCATTGTCGAGAATCTAATATTTTTATAGCGCTACCTTGCACGGTTATAGCAATAGCGTTGTTGGTTATCACATACAGAAATGCTACATCTTTTATGGCATTTTATTTCTAAGCACAACTGTAGACATCCTTGTTTGTTCGTCTTAGTGGATACAGCGGAAGACGCAAGGAATAATATTATGATTAAAAAATCACAGTCAATCTCTCTCTGTTTTCTGTTTTCTACGTTGTCGTTTTGTGTTACCGACGTCATGAATCAAAACTGTTCACCCAAGCGTTTCACGTGCATATCATAATTTGATTTTATAGGTCTCATGTGCACTTGTGAGAGTAATTCACACACACATATAAATATATATATACATATATATATATATATATATATATATATACATATATATATGCCCTGACGAAGGCCGGTTCCCGGCCGTAACGTTGGCAATAAAGCATCGTTTTTCGTTTGCTCGTTCGCTTCTTCTGGTGATTTATATATATATATATATATATATATATATATATATATATATATATATATATATATATATATATATATATATATATATATATATATATATATATATATATATCGATTCCTGCTCACGGCTGGTTACTTTTTCACCCTCTCTACTTTCTTCTTATTTACATTCCATTTGTTCTAATAACTTCCCCTATACATTCCTTGGCATTATTGTTTGTTAGATCTCATTAATATTGTGTCAAAAACACGGAAAAACGAGCCGTTATGTACACACTTCTTTCCCTTATATATATATATATATATATATATATATATATATATATATATATATATATATATATATATATATATATATATATATATATATATATATATATATATATATATATATATATATATAGTTTCGGCCTAGAGTCTGGCCTTCATCAGAATCCTGATGAAGGCCAGACTCCAGGCCAAAACGTCCGTCGAAATAAACCACGTGGTGACCGCTCCCGCTCACGGAGGATCTACTTGACTATATGCAACGCTACGGCCACTCAACCACCATGCCTGCCTATATATATATATATATATATATATATATATATATATATATATATATATATATATATATATATATATATATATATTTATATATAAACTTCGCTATTTTGTGGTATCCGAGCCCACGCGTCAGCGCAGTATACATACACACCGACTACAGCCTTTCACTATAGTGAACAGAACTAACTATTGGGAATCGCTGTATGCAAGTGAGTTGGCGTCGTTCGAGGCTCGACGTGTTGTGACACTGAGTCCTTGGGTGTTCCAGCACGACCGCCACCACGGAAACAGTCATCTGGCCCTTGCGCGCCAGAGCTGAGAACTCGAGCCAGCGCCTGATTTTTTATTACTTTTATTTGTGGAGAATCAGCTCACTCGCCTTGCAAACGAGCCCTCTTGTGCCACGACGGAACGCAAATGAGCTTGTCGCAACCGCGTTTTCCGGCATGTAGCACGCACCGACTGACTCTACAGCGCTCGAGACGTGGAAGCTTTCTGCTAAGCCTTTTTTGAAACCTGGTGCATATGTAGATGCAATGCTGGGATAACTGCGCATATACTCATGCTAAGCTATGTATAGTGTGGATGCTTTCTGCAGTAGCTGAGTGGGGTGGGAGAGGGGGTGAAGGTTGACGGACAGGAAGGAAATGCTTCAGATTTTAATGGTCTTGTATGTGTGTGCACGTATACCGCTGTAAATAGAGCGAGCTGGTAGTCTGACTTCGTCGAATTCACAATAATGTCGAGCAAGTCTGTGATCGAATATGTTTCATTTTGAGCGTGTTGTAGCTAGCCGCATCGGATACAGAAAACAAACTCACACTAAAGCTTATATAACTTGCTTGAACGAAAGGCAGATATTGTATACACCACCTTTTTTTTTGTAGAACAGCCGTGCGAAGCCGATCGCTCATCAACAAAGTCTTCCGGTGTGTCACGCTTAACTTCTGTATGAAAGTGGGCGGGAGATTACTTCCGCTGAAGCTCAGTTGGTAGATAGTCGTACGCGTTACTCGAACGCTGAAGGTCCAGCCCCTGCCAGCGGAAAGTTATTTTTCCCGCTTTTATTTTTTGACGTTAATCTTACAATTACTACAAATAACAGCGCCTTCACTTCACTTGTCCTCATTGTGCGTTAGTTTTCGTTATAACTGTGTCTGAAGAAGGAAAATCTCTGAAGTTTTCGTGTGTTTCATTCCTACTGTTATGTTCTCTGTATAGAGAGACAATACCAGGAAGGAGAGTAAATCAGGAGTAAATCAGAGCTCTAGCTCTGATTCACTCCCTTTGTCACTGCAAAAAAAAAAAAATAGAATACTGATTTTGCGGCACAGAATAACATTTGCCTTCTCCGCTTCTACTTTCTCAACGAGTTCCTTGTTAAATGCTGGCTAAATAAAAAAACAACGAAAATGTCTGATTTGCTGGCTATACATAGCAGTTTAAGCGGAACGTTATTAAATTGCAGTACAATTAATTTAGCCACTCTACAGATGCATATGCACGTGCAAAGTTTAATCATTATATATATATATATATATATATATATATATATATATATATATATATATATATATATATATATATATATATATATATATATATATATATATATATAAGCACGGTGGTTAACCAGAAAGCAAGCGTCTGGTTTGCTACCCTGCATTCGGGAAAGGAAATAGGAGGCAGAAAAGTACAGAACAGGGAGTGAGAGATAGAGAGCGGGGACGGAAGCGAAAAATTGGCGGACCCTTAAGGTTCGCCTTTATTAGTCGAAAGCAATAGCAAAATCCGGGTCCTAGTGCACCCTTCGACCTCTAAGTGCATACTTATTCGTATGGTTTGTTACATAAACACGCATGCACACAAACACGCACACAGTAGATAAGATTAGATCACACTATTATCGCCGAATGGACACGTTTTCGTCGTGACACCTGTCAAACAAAATGCGTTAAAGGGGCTCTGAAACACTTTTTCAAGTAACCATGGAATGAATTCAGTAGAAGAGCTTATTGCCTCACGAATTCAACGCCGCAAAAATTTTAAGAATCCATCCAGTGCTAGTGGAGTTACCCAGGTTTGTCGCATGCTGCAATTGCATTATCTCTTCTGTCGTCCCGACAAAAGCGCTGGAAGCTAAGCAGGGAGGAGTGGCAGGGCAAAGAAACAACCACGCCTCGTGACCTTGAGCACTTTTTTTTTTCTTCGAATGCGCAGCTCTTTCAGTGTGATCGTGCGCGAACTTGTGGACAAGTAGCGGCCTCCCATGGCTATCTCGGTAACTTGACCTTTCGGTCACAGACCCACAGACGATTTCTCGCTCGCAGAAAACGGGGCCGACGCCGGTGGCGGGTGTTCTGCGAAACGAGGGCTCTTTAACGCTATAGCGTTAAAACACACAAACACACTAAAACGTCACAAACGTTCGACGAGGTGGGTCGATCGCAGAAACTTCAGGTGGGCATGCGTCGCTTTTCGGCATGAAGCTCGATCTTTCCGGCATTCCAAAATTAATTTTTTCGAAAACAGCTGGTCGTTGAGGCGTGCAAACACTGCTGACATGGACTGTCTCTGACAGTTGTACTGAGGGCACCTACACAAATTATGTTCGATGGTTTCATCAGCGCCGCAACAATCACACGCAGCACTGTCTGCCCATTCGATGCGGCAAGCAAAGGCGTTCGTGTAAGACACCCCAAGCCACATACTGCAGATAATGGTTGTCCCAGAACTGGATAACCCAGATGGAATGGAAAGTCGTAGGTATGGGTCCAGACGGTAAAAACGGGTGTGTAGAAATCCGGATGTCTTTCATAGACCTGGTGACATCGTGCGCGAGCGTATTAATCCTTGCTGCTACGTCGCTTCTTGACGATGGAATGGGATCAATCAGGCCATTTTCGCGAGCGTTCTTTGCTGCATCGTCGGCATGCTCGTTATCGATGATTCCGCAATGGCCTGGTAATCATTGAAAAGTTGCATCATGTCCTTTCTGTAGTCTTGCTATATGTAGATAGACACGCACAGATATATGTGATATAAGCGTAATGACCATCCGGAAAAAATTCTGCTTCCACCACTGGTACCAAGTCCAGCCGTGTAATACAGCCTCGCCGTAGAAGCGTTACCTCTAGGATAGTGGCCGGCTGCTTTTCTAGCCCATAAAGATATATGATGGAGAGACCGCCGATGAACGAAAAAATTTTCCAGAGATTCAGTAAAGCCGCGTGACCGAGATTGTCACAGTTATGGTGCGGAGGGAAGGGAGAGACAGCCAGGACGTAGCCCGGTCTTCTTTATATACGACTGCGCGTGGAAGGTATCGCACAAAAGATGCAGCTCCGCTTCGCGGCGCTTGCCTATTCGTTTAGGGGGGTCGCATTGAAAGCGAACAAAGCGGGCCCCCGGCTGGCCGAGGGAGGCGCAGCCGGTGAGGGAAAAGTGCTCGCTGGGGTTGACATTGCCCCCTCGGCAGCCCTCGCAGGGCTTTCTTGCAGGGGGTGATTCCGGTTCAGTCTTGACAATGGGAACACTGTGCCCGATAATAGGAATGGCAGGCCGAATGCGAGAAAGGAAAAACAGAACAAACACATCGGAAAATTTGATCCGTCTATTTCCGCTTGCTTGCTGCGAGAATGATAATGCTAAATATGAAGAAGTGCGGAGGATTGAATAGACAGGCAAGAAATAAGAACGTGTTCTGGGCAAAGAGGGCTGCAAGCTTGCACTGGTCTGATTTATATTTATTGTTTTATTTCTTCTTCAATAGACTGTACCTGTGAAACCGTCGGCCCCCGCCATCCATGAACCTAAACCAGCCATTGTGTGCTACGCTTTAAACGATTGTGCTCCTGAAATGGCAAGACGGGCTCTATACCACGCGCTTTCGTGTGTCCACCGTTTCTCAGATCATTTTAACAATAACATCCCTTCTACTTTCTGGGATGAGATGCTAGTGGTATGACGAAAAGGTTCCCCCAGGAATGGTATGTGCTTGCAAGCGCCGTTTGTTGAACCAGCAACGCACTCGCGGAGACCAGGAAAGACATGGCAAACGTTTAATAGGCCGAGCAGAAAAGCAGAAAGAACCATGACTTTGTTTGTGTGTTTAGTTAGCACCTCATATTTTATCATGAATTGAGCACTATTTGCACTGTCAGGACTTATACGACACTGTTGTCCTGACATCATTATCAGTGTCGATAGAATTCTGTTCGCTATGCGACACAGCTTCATGGTGCCATATAGTAGCGTCGTAAACGTCTGAAATCTTTAAAAAGAATTGCCGGAGAAGTGCTAAATTTGACAATTTACTACGTGCAGTTTACACTCATTGCTACTGCGTTCCTCATATGTATTTTTATTTAATAATGCATTTTTTACTGAATGTAGCCACTATATGTAGAAATCGTGCCGTATGTTTTATTGTGTTAAAGGCAAGTCTACCTGAAATGGAGCCTGGAAACGCCGAAAAGGTTGATAATGTTGCAGTCCTAAGAAATCACGCCTCATTTTTTTGATCAACCCATTAAAGCGCTCGTATGATTGTATTGTGAAAGAAAGCAGTAGTGTTGCGTCACAAATTTGTATGATTTTTTTACGTCCTCTCACACTTGGTCGCTAAGAGCGCCGACGTTTTTTGCGTATTAAATATCTCTCCCTCCATCCAAGTAACCAAGCATGTTTGCTTTTTATGGTATTTTAGTGGGAGGTGACTTCGTAATGTTACTTTTCTTGAAGTAAAAATTTTCTTCGAGGCTATCAACAGCAGATACGAAGTGCGAGAAAGAGTTACTTTTGATGTAGCCTTTCCCAGCAATACTAAAACGCCACGTGACGTACGTCAAGGGGCTTTCCAACACTTTCTCAAGTGATCATGCATTGGCTTCGCTATAGCAGTTAATTGCGTCATTAATCAACTACCGCATGATTTTTTAGAGTTTGTCGACTACGAGTGGGGTTACAGAGATTCGTACTAAACACATTCTCGTTTCGAGCGAGCGTCTACGGTGGTGATGTTACGGTTACGGTGCTCGGTCTGACCCGATGGTTGCGGGCGCGATCCCCTCAGCAGTAATTGCATTTCGCGGGAAGTGAAGTGCTAGAGGCCTGTGTAATGTTTGACGTCAGTGCACGTTAAAGAACAATGGATGGTCTAAATGTCCGGAGCTCCTCTCATATTCACTTTACGTCTCCTCTGGTAATCATATCGTAGTGTTGACGCGTTAAACTCCAGAAAGAAAAGGCAAACTAGCAGTGCTGGTTTAGCTTTACACGTATCATTGCTTCACCTTACCTTTACATTAAAATGACCAAATGAGAACACGAATACTGTTTGATACTGTGTGAAGATCTCTAATATAACAATCGCCATTAAGCCCTCCTCGAACTCCAGTGAAGGCAAATTGATGACCACGCTGTAATCAAGCTGCACACTGGACTTCCCAGATTCTAAGCTATATTTAGGCAAGAACGCTAAAGAACTCGCATTTAAATGATGGGCTCTTTTTATAGAAGCAGAAATGATATTCAAGTATCACTGGTGTTTTTTTTTCTTGTTTTTTTTTTGGTGGGAGACGCACGCGCGCCCTCTCGGACGGACTGCTAGTCTGATCACTGAGGTCAATAGAGACCGGAACTTCTTGGCTCGGGATTAGTTCGGAAGGCGTTGGGGGACAGCTCGGCAAAATACGGCGAGGCAATGGAAGCGTCGTAAAGCGCCGGTCTCGTCGGCCCATTTTTACGGCCGGCCGATGGGCTGCGGTCGACAAGGCGGGGCCCCACTTCCGTGGTCACGCTTTGCTCGACACGTTTCATTTTCACTGTCTTTCTTTCTTTCTCTCTTAGTCCATCAGGCACATTTTTATCTTTCCTTTTTTACTCTGCAGCGGTTGTCTCTCCATGCTGGGTGTAGCTAAACCTGTGCAGTACAGAGTAAGGCTTCCGTAGAACGCTGAAGTTTTGTGGTTACGAAGTCCTTGGTTCTTGGTTCCTTGGAGATACATGAAATTACAAGATGGCCTCTCTAATGCACACAAAAGTGAACCTGCATCACAAACACTTGGGAACAGAGTTCTAAACAATGTCATTTCTGAAGCACTCCTGTGAAAAAAAAAAACACCACTTTTATGGCGTTCGACCAATGAGTTTTCACTTCATTGGTAAGAGAAAATGTATACCTAGATTCGTTTATTAGTTACGAGACAATCATATAGTTTGTATGGCTTAGATTTCTTTTTGTGATGGGCTTTCATGCTAATGCTCCTGGTGCACGTGCTCAAACAGAAAGGCAAGAACATAGGACAGGGCATGTCAAAAGCAGCACGACGAAAGTTTTAGTTTGAATTAAATAGTGTGCAAGAAAAATTTACTATTGTACTTACATGTACATTTTTATACTATAACACTCAAGAACCATTTGACTATCAATCAATATCAATCAAAGCCGGTGAACTATCAACCAAAGCCGGTGAAAACCGTATAGCTAAAGTATCGCAGCCAATTTCTTTATAGTAAATTTGCCCGGTATGCACCATTCACGTTGCCCTATTATTTTTACGCCTTGCTGTTCACTGCCTTGAGCATGGGCTGCGTTTTAGGAAACACCGAAGGATGAGCGAAAGTATAACGACGAGAGGCTCAGGGCATAAAGTTGAGCAAAATTTAACAGCGTCGTGTTAGTAACGGTGTTAAGAGAGCTCTTGCTGTGGTCGACCGTAGTTGCCATGACAACACGTGGTGTGGCCTGAGAGGCAATAGTGGCCGGTAAGCATACGCGCACGTAGCGTTCACTGAGCAGCATTCTTTCAGAATGCGAGCAATTGAAGCAAACTGTGTGCGAGACAGCACGCAAAGGGGGAAAAAAGGAGTGCGAATGTGTCAGGATTAAAAAAATAAATAAATAAATAATGAGCGATGCAACAAAACAGAGAGATAAAAAGAAAATGAAATGTAGACAGAAAGTATACAGTAACTGTAACAAGTGCCAGTGAGAGCATCAATAAACTAAGAGAAAAAAGTGACAAAAAGGCGCTAGGGTTTTGCAAATTTGATGTCAGAGGCGATGAGATGGCGCTGCTTTTGCCTTTGTTGTCGGAACACACGCGCTCGCCATATACCTCCTGGCGTGCTTTATTAGTTGGCACTTCTCGCGTGCATGTGTAATGGCCGTTCGAGCGTGTTTGCTAATAGAATGCCTTCCGAGAGCGTGAAAAAAAGAGAACAACGAGAAAAAAAGAGTACAAAATGAGAGTGGGGTTTACGAATTGTCGTTTTTCTTTTTCCTTTACACCTCAAGAACGTCAGCTAATGACGTCTTGCATTGTGGCGTGGCGCCGTTGTGACAGTTTTCGGGAGATGGAAAAGGTGACATGGGGTGAGCTTCTCATGGAAACACGCTGGTCGTGAAGTAACTATGAGTTCACGAGTTGAAATCTGGTCACCGCGTTTTCTTCCTTTTGTAACGTACTGACTTCAGCGTAACACGTTTTATTTATTATTTTTGCGATTTAAACTCTACACTCTCGTTACATTCGAATACCGATATAACTCACCGCATTACTCTATTGACTCCATTGTAACGTGACCATAATTGTAACGGGAGCATGCAGTGAATCAATGAAAGGTCACTGCTCGTGGGGCAATCGTAGTCGGATTACAATTGTGTAAATACGGTCATGTCATAAAGAGCAACCTGACCATGTGACCAAATCACTGCGTTAGGTGGCGTGTCACGTGGTGTGTTAATCCCCACGTGAGCGTAAAACGATGTTGGTAGTAATCTCGCACGCAAATAGCCGAAGAATTTATCGCAGTGAAGTCGCGGAGGGATAATTTGCTGTCCAGCACCATTCGTTTTTATGTTCAATTGATGTGTCTATAAGTAAAACGGATTATAGGATGTTTCCTTTGTGTTTTGCTTTTATCTGCTACATTATGCAGCTCTGACCGACGAAGTTGGAGCCTCCTCGCATCCGTACTGCATTGAAAGTTAGCTCCAAACAGTTACTCACTGTTTCGACATAATTAGGTAATGTATTTATAACACGTATGAAATCTCATACGTGTAAAAGCATGTGACCCTCGTTTATTTGCACTTTTCTCACCAGATTTTAATAATTTCAGCACCACAATTTCTCCACAGACCTCCGTCCTTCCACCTAGGCATGAAACAGTAACCACGATGTGCTTGAAGTACAACGAAGTGCCTAAATTCAAGATGCAGTTCTAACATGCCATTTCATCACATAATGTTTATAAAGTATTTGTTATTGAAATCCAACTGTGTATGGCGGCATCTTCCTGAGACTAAAATACAAGACGCAATAAATATTCATGCTGACATATATAATCCCTATATATGTCACATATATATGGCCGATATATGGTGAACACATATATGACACGTCTTCCTGTGTGTATGCCGGCACCAAAGCATTTATCTCAAGCTTCCTAAAGAAGACTATGCCGGAAAGTGACAGTAAGAGTGGTTGGAAGGCAATGCTTACTAAATATGCATTTGGTACGGGGTTCTGAACTGCCCTACACGCTCGACTGCTAACCCACAGATCACGGGGTCAAATCCCGGCCGCCATGGTGGCCCCGTTTTCGAAGAAAGCGAAAATACTTGAGGCCCGTGGACTAAGAGTTAGGTCACGTTAAAGAACCTCAGGTGGCCGAAAATTTCGGAGCCCTTCATTGCGGCGTCCCTCATAACCATATCGTTGTTTGGGAAATAAATCCAGCCAATATTTATTATTATAATATATATATATATATATATATATATATATATATATATATATATATATATATATATATATATATATATATATATGCTTTTTGTATGTGCGGGCACCACAGCCCTGATCCGAGGCTTCGAAAACTAGACTGCAAAGTAAATTAGTAGCAGGAGTCGTTAGAAGGCAATGTACCACGAAGAAGCATTCGCTACGGAGTTCTTCTGACCGAACTTACTTTATGGACGCAGAAACAACCCTGCATACTGTTATTCTTATAAGCGTAAAAACAATTAAAAACACCAGCAGTTAACATCAAAAACAAGGATGCATTGTTTAAATGGATCGTTTAATTATAACCGTTTCTTTGTTAGTAAAAGCCGGCACAATTTGTTCCATCAGCAGCCGTCGTAGCTGTTTCTCTTGCAGGCCCGGCTTGCGCAAAGTGATAAGAAGGCGAGGCCCCAACGCGCACATTGAAGATTAACAATAAAAACAACGGGGCGACACAAATCGCAACAAGCGTGGTTGGTGCTTCCCGAGAAAAGGGGACTCCAGGGGAGCGTTTCCTGGCTGGAGGACATGTTCGGCTGGCTTCTAAAACATTCACGAGGAAAGGAGCTTGCGCTGTTGAGTCTCTGTCGACGCGCATTTGCGGAAGTGGCCCTACTGCAGCGGCCCTACCGGAAAGTCGAGCACGAAAGATGGTGGCACTCCGGACGTCGCTGAGCGAGAGCGGAAGTGCGGGAGCGATACGGAAAATAATCTGCCCCGCGTGAGTGCATCTGAAAAGCACGAAAAAATAAACTGCATGGAAAGGCAAGAATCATGCAGGAAAGGGTGTTTCTGCTTCACTGATGTATTGATGTTTTGTGGCGCAAGAACCAAACCTGGCCAAAGAGCATCATGCCAGTTTGTGTAGGAGTGTCAATGAACCAGTTTCTGCTTCACTAACGTGAAACATGGTGAGGGTCGAAACATGCCGTGTTTTTAGATGGATTTCTTCAATTAGGCAGTAGTGGTGCCAAGCCTGGTAGGAGGAATGCAGAGAAGGCTGATTACCCTACACTAACGTCGTCAAAAACAGCGCCGGAATCGCGCTTTACCTATGGTATTCCTGTATGTTTTTCTTCTTGTACGTTTTCTTCTTCCCTACATACCCGGTTTCAGTTCCCCACGGCATGTACGGAATGGCGTTTCTCTTCCACTAACATCGTAGGCTATTTGTTGAGCTAATTGTTGCCTTGTTTTTTTTTTTAGTGAATCAGTGGCAATTAGTGGTATTTACTCTATTTTCGGCTCATACCCGTTCATAAAAGACCGTGAACACACCGTGACGATAGGAGAAGCCGACAAGCAGAGACCCTATAAAGCCTTGAGTAAATAATCAACGTGGCACCAAACGGACAACCACACAGAGAAAGAAACTTGACTCTTTATTCAATACATGCACCAACTAGCCCAACAGTGAGTTCTACCCTATAACGTGCTCCGCACCCAAAAGTGTGGGATGTTGATGAAAGTTGACTCTCACTTTGCGATGATAGATTTGTTTTTCTTCGACATATCTGTGTGTGTAGTGGCAAATTACAATTAGGCATAAATAATCAAACCAATAAACCATCAAGTCAATAAAAGCACACGGAACATTATTTTTAGTGTTTAATGTAGTTAATGACAATTATTAAAAATTGAAAGGAACTAAGGTGAATGAGAAGACACCCTTTCCGCCAGTGGGATCTGGACCCACTACTTCAAATTATGCATGAGATGTTCTGTCCACTGAGCTATGGTAGAGGGTACTTCTGCGTCAACTTGATGTCGTAATGGCGTGCGCCTCGACTGTATGACCCCAGTGAATGTTTCCAAAGCGGACTGAGTTTTTTTTTTTTTTTGTTGTTGGTCATCAACACATTAAAGTAACTTTTTTAAATCTCAAATCTAAATGAAATGGTAGTGTCGTTATGTTTAGAGATGACACAACATGATTATTTTCTGACGAGGATCGCGAAATGTCCGAGCCAAAGAAATTATGCTATCTCAGGCATGATGTGAAAGAACAGATTGCCTCGCGTGCACTCTGTGCGAAGAACAGCGAACTTGAGTAAGGAAGCGTAATCGTAAGAGTGGTGTTGCCTGAGCGAGTTAGAGGTGCACCTTCAAGAGGGTAGTGCTTAGTTGATTGATATGTGGGGTTCAACATCCCAAAACTACCATATGATTATAAGAGACGCCGTAGTAGAGGGCTCCAGAAATTCCGATCATCTCGGGTTCTTTAACATGCACCCAAATCTGAGCACACGGGCCTACAGCATTTTCGTCTCCATTGAAAACGCAGCCGCCAATGCCAGAATTCGATCCCGCGACCTGCGGGTCAGCAACCGAGTACCTTAGCCACTAGACCACTGCGGCAGGGCAAGAGGGTAGTGCTTGTGAACATGGAGAGTGGGTGGACACACGGATACATGGAATGACTGAGAGTTGCTAATTGTTTAATTAATGCAACCACGATATGACTATGAGGGATTCCCTAGTGAAGGACTCTAAAATATTCGATCACCTGCGGTTCTTTACCGTGTGCCTTAAAGGGCCAATCAACAGGCTCCGAAACGTGCAGGAAAAGCTCACGCATTTTTCCTGCGCGTAACCAACTTCCTTCCACGTGCAGTGACGTCAACATGGCGATCGGCCACGTGACGCAGCACGCAGCTCAATGAGTGGTCTAAGTTAGGTCTCAACAAAGAGTAATGAGGTCTCTTCAAATTGGCTTGCACTGCCTGCACTAGTTCTGAAAAGTGTCATGCTGTCGGACGGTTCCATGAGTATGATATCAAGTATGACTACAAGAGACTGTTTATACTGTGTAGAACACATCGATTTAGCGGTTTATTATTCAATTCTGTATTGTCGGCCTTCTATTTAAGTGCGTGCTGGGCCATAGAGCAAGAAAAAGCGATAAATGCCGGGGGTTCTTTGAGCAACAGAGCCACTTTTCGTCACACTATATCATTACAAGACATGCAAGCTCCCTTGAATACATATTTGAAAACAGTCTTTTTAGAGGCTTCCTACCGCATCAGCTTCACGCTTTCGTAAAGACGAAGTGAGCGCGCTGCTTGCGCCTCGAACTGAATCTTTATTATTACTTCAACATTTCTACGATTCTTACTGCAGTCAACCACGGTGGATTTTTCTGCTCATATGAGACACACATGTAAAAAAAAAAATCGTCTTAATAGCTGCCGATCAGACACGGCTAAGATTACCCATTGGTGGCCCGAGCTTGACTCGACTGTTTGCACGCACGCCCTGAACAACACGCAGCATCGCCTGCTACAAGCTTGGGAGGAGGAAGGGGCGCACGTCATGCTGCGCCTCTCTGCATCTCCTTTTGAGCAAGTGCAGGCCGGTGGAGAACTCATGCAGCACTACGCTTGTACCGCGACAAAACGAGGAAGGCAGTGCAGAGCGCGCGCGCGGCACCAGTAAATCGAGGAGAAAGGTGCTGCACTCGTTGAACTGGTTCCGCCGGTGCAGCCAAATCGAAGAGACCTACGAAGTCAACGCCACCGGTCACCGAGTTGACGTCACTGCGCGTTGAAGGAGGTTGGACAGGCGTCCGATTGATGCGTTAGCTTGCTTGGAGGCTGTAAAAAAAGTCGGAGTCTGTTGACTGGCGCTTTATTTTAAGCTCACGAGCCTAAAGCATTTTCGCCTCCATTGAAAATACTGTCGTGGAGCACCGTCACCACAATGGACCAGCAAGGTGGGACTGAGAGTTGGTATATAGTTCTTCCATCTGACTGTCAGTGTGTCTTCCTGCTGGCCATGTTCACAAGTGCTGCCCTTTTCAGAAGCCATGTTAGTTGAAGCTGCACATCAGAAAGGGCGCCAGCCACACGATCGACTGCTAAGTGATGCTCCATACTGTACTGCTCACGGCCGATCCCAACTTTGCGTTCCCAACTGCCAAGACATATATAGCGCAGCTGTATTTCGCACTAAAGGCTTTAGAGAAAAGCAAATAGTAAAGGACAATAAAAGTACACCCATAACAACGCCAAAATCAGCGCGAGCTCCAGTTGCGGCTCCTTAGAGCTGTCGCCAAATGGGATTCTCCTGCCACTCAGAGCAACCTGTCCGGCACGCCATAAAAAGGCGCACCAGGTTGGACGAGCACTGTCAAATAAAGAAAATGCAAAAAAAAAAATGCGAGAGTGACGAAAAAGCACGGAAGTGGTGAGGAGCCCGCCATACAGGAGAAAGTGTGTAAGGGGGTGCAGAATAAAAGAAAAGTAAAATGTAAGATATACGAAAGCGCACGAATAAAGGTACCGACGGGAACGAATTTGCATTCTAGGTAAGTAAATTTTATTTCGAGTGCCCTTAGCTCCCCGCTCTTTTTTTTGTTTGTGTGTGTGCTCACCCGGACTTTTCTGTTTGCAGTTCTCCTGGTATGCAAAAAAGAAAATTGTCCACCGTCCCCACCAAGGTGTAATCAAGTTCGAAACGTGCATACTTGTTGAGCGAGTAAAGAAAAAGAACATAACAAAAGAAGATAACTAAGCCATAAATGTATTTTACACGAACCGTTTCCTGAGTGTAAAGAAATTCTGAATCTGTTCGAAAATTGTATACGCATGCCAAAAATGTTTAATTTTTGTTTCTATTCATGCATCAGCACATAAAGAGAGACATAAGCAAGAAAACCATTCCCCGTTATAACATTTTTGTGATTCTCTGTCGTGCGCCAATCATAAAAGTGTTACAGTCAGGGTCAGAGAGCAATAGTATCTGTAATAGTTTACAGGCTCACACTTCGAACTATACACCGCCATTTTAAGCTATTAGTGTTCTTTGGCCGGAAGTTCTATAAACCTATATTATTAGTAAAGATCAAAGTCTTAATAATTTTAAATGCGTTTTTAGGCACAGAAACAATATCAGAAATGTTTGTGCATGCTAAAAACTGTGCCGGCACGCATTATGAGCATTAGCATAAAAGAAGTGACTAGCCAGATAAAAATCTAGTATTTCATACATTCAATACTAACGACATGCAAGAAACTGCACAATGAAGTGGCTCATGTATCAAAACACACGACATAAAAAACTCGCACATAACTTTGTTTTCATGCGATTCTTGCCGAACAAACAAAATTGTATGAATATAACATTGGGGGGGGGGGGGAAGAGAGAGAGGAAAAAAACGTGAGCAAGAGTTTCACGTATTTAGTCACCTTTTCTTACGTGTTGAAGTGGAACGCGCAATTTTGTGAACCTGGTGCATCTTCCGGAGCAGCGCGAAAAGGCAGAAAATTCTTATGTGACAAGGCGTGAAACAATATTTGTAGCGTGTCTCAGTGCTGGTTTTTTGTTTCGGTGCTGTTCAAAGTTTGGGAACGCGATGCACTTGGGGACGTGCCTTATCATCTGAGGCCCAGAACCCCGCTCAAGTGTTGCTCGGCCAAGACGGAGAGCGTCTCTTGTTAAAAGCCATGTCTGCGGCGTAGCTTTCTCAGCAGGGACACTAGCTTGTGATTTATTTGTTTACATTTTGATGAGCTATGTCTGATCGCGCAACTACCTCTTTATGGCTTCCATGATGGTAGTTACTTTTAACAGTATGAACATAAACCACTGGTCAGTTCAAATGTTACCTTTACAGTTCACTGGTATCTGTCGAAAGTTAAGACGCTTCATGAAAGAAGAAATATCACGTGTGTTTATCTTTAGGTTAGAGCTCTTGAACAGAATGAATGTTCCTAATCGGCGTCCGGCATTTTATGGCCAGAAATCCTTAGTCACAGCTAAGAAAGGTAAGAGTGAGTTGTTCAGCGAAGAAGTCTGCAGAAAATAGTGAAGAAAAAGGAAGCGCGAAATGAAGTGACAAGAATAACCATCTGCCTCTGTAACTGTAGTCCCGAAATAATTTTTCCTTACAACAATCCTAAGTGCGTCCGTGGAAAAGTGGCGTGTCACAAATTTTCTTGTACCGAAACAAGGAAGTAAATATTTGTTAACCGCGCACACACGCACATAAACACAACACACACACACAAAACAACATTGAACGGGTAAGAGTGGTGTAAAAAATAAAATGAAGGCTCGCTTGGATGACGCACCCTGGTTGCAACGCCCATTTCAAGTTTACAGCTCCCCGAAGACGCCGTGGCTGCTTTCTCGAAACAAAGGGGAAAACATGGTCTTCCATGCGTTGCTCTCGCGGGGATCTGTGAACGACGACACGGTGCTTTGGCGCGGCCGATCCTGGTCGTCACAACCACTGCAGTCTCTGTTTTCTTATTTCAGAATGCTCTTCTCACCAGAAAAACTTCCCTCGGCTTCCGCTTTCCTTCCTCCGCCTCCCTTTTCATTTCCTTGAGCAGTTTCCCGGCTATCTTGGAAAAACATTACGGCGGCTACAATTGCCGTCGCAAACCTCGAGCCGGACCACTCGGAGGAACCGGGATCTCAGCACCTCGCCAGCAGGGGGAAAACAGACAAGAGCAGGCGGAGTGCAGCAGCTCAAGATGGCGCCGCTGGTGTCGCTGGTGAAGGCCACTGCGGTTTGCTCTCGAGAAGAGCACCTCGATTCAGGAACCACGGGTCGAAGCTCGCCTTGTGTCAAAAGCTGCGAGCGAGAGACGCCTCGACGGTCGTCACACCCGCACTGGCTGGCTTCCTTGTACTACGGGAAAAGCCAGCCGGCTAGACGTGCGCACGCGGTTTCGGTTCGCGAAGCGTGTAACGAGAAGCAAGTCTCAAAGATGGGCTCGGAAATACGAACAAAATGTAGCGTTGCGGCGTCCGGAAGCATGGCCATGACTCCGCAACATAGGACACGCCAGCCTCTGAGCGCCGCAGGGAGCGAGAGGGCAGCCATAAGACCGGCTAGAAGGAAACCGGAAGACAGCGTCTTCCCCCTATGCTGGCTCAAGGCAAGCGGAAGACCGAAAGATTACATAGAGAATGACGCCTCAGATGGGCAGTCCGCTGACCGGGGGGGTATCTTCCATGGTGAGCGAGTGGGGAACCTTTTTCCCTTCCCGTCACTGAACGCGACTACGCGATGGGCTTTTCTGTACCTCTCTTTTGCATTCTATTTTGCTTCAAAAGCATGACCTGCCATGTATGTAATGATTGCAGCGTCGAATCATCTCAATTTTTACCTTGCGTTCACTGTGTGTGGTGAAGAGCACATAAAATTTACACATAAAAAGGACCGCGTCTTTTTCTGGTTTCATCATATCCGGCAGATTGTTGTCCCTTGGGGCGTTACGGATGCTGAGCGCACAGCAATAAACCGGAAATGAAGGCCAGTGCAGGCGGCCAATAACGAATGAACAGAAAGGAAGTACTCTTTTTATCTAGTTTTTCTTGTTTTGTTCGCAGTTCTCGTACATTTTCAGTAGCGGATGTCCTTCCTAAAAGCACTTTCATATTTCCAAAATTTTGAATTTGGGAGCTTTCATCACTCATCACAGTTTCGGGGGCAACATTACTGAATAGGGATCCTCAGCGTTTTCAGTGCACATCAATAAGGAAATAATTTTTCAGCACTGTCACCTGCGTACTATGGAAACTGCACTTCTTATATTTTGAAACTTCCTAAGCTGAAAGTACTGCCTTCAGCATTAGAAAGAAAAAAACTTTTAATCGTATCGCCTTTTTTATTTTGATATATACTTGTCTTTGAGACATACCGTGGACGTATAGCGGGAAATTAAAAAAAATAAGTATGAAATTCTCATAAACCAAGAAAATTTGATATTTGTTCGATGTCTGCTTTACTGATTTTTCTAAAGTCGTTTACATCTTAAGATAACTAATGTCATCGTTTATGAAACTTCAACAAATTAACTTAGTGGACTTAGGTCATTGCGTCAAATGACAGAACTAAGATCATTCATGCGAAGCAGCCGTTGCAACGCTGAGATTTTGAAAACATGGCCTTTAAGAATAATTTGATGTGATGAAATTCATCCCGATTCAGTGGCGAAGCCAACACCGAAATGCGGAAAAGGGCGACTGCCACATTCGTCTGAGCCATCCAGAATGGGAAAGCATGGCCGTATTGACCATCAAGCGACTTCACGTTGTGGTCGTGTGGGCTACGCTTACAATTGTAGCATGAATGACAAACATACGTTAACAAACGCCGACGAACTACACCTCTGTAATCATTGTCCTGAACAGTGACGTCATACATGTAGTCTGTTGCACTTATCGGTGCTTCGGTTTCGGTTTCGTCGTCAGTTTTGGCTGAATTTGAATAAAAGCCAATAATTACTACAGGTTGCATTTTTATGTATCAAAGCGTCAAAGAATTCCTCGCCCGAAGAATTTTCAATCTCCCCTTTGATATAACCAACTGGCTGCACTAATTACACGTTAACTAATTTACCTTTTTTGATTACTGTCTTAAACGATGTCTTTACCAGAACCAAAAACCAGAAGGCAAGGATCTGTCGAGTGGAGTCGAATCAGAAATCTCCTCATTCTCAGCACGCGGTGGTTTCTACTACGCCACAGAGCGTGCGTTGACTGGTGTGCTAAAGGCAAGCCATTTATATACACCATAAACCATTTGGCAGTCCTCACAGCTTTGTAACTTTCAGCCGTTTTCGTTATCAGGGGTGACATAGCGCGACGGGCAAGCGTTTGGGCGCACTTCGAAATTCGTCGTCTCTTCAAAGCGCCGTCCTCACGGAGCGTGGTCTCTCCTGCGCACGGTCTTATTAGACTCGTAATTCGGGAGAGGACTAATCTCACTTCGCACGCTGCCATGGCCGCGTTTACTTAAGGAGCACGCTGCTGACACATGACGCAGGAAGAATTATGACAGTTTTTCGCGCTGGTCCTGTGTATCTTGTGCACTCATTTCGTGCGTCTTTCTTTCTATTCGAACAGTGAGCTTTAAGTATCGTGTTGTGACAGGTGTAGTCCACGCTCGTCCAGTGTATGCTAATTTCGTGCGTGCTTTCCGTTTAAGGTGTGCGCTGCCACTTTCGAACTGCTTGCCGTTTCTTGCCTGACTTTGCAATTTGTTTCTGTCGATGAAACAGTGCACAATAAACGCTCAACTATCTCTGTAAAGACACGTTTCCCTTTCGTGTCATACCGGTTTTTATAGAAGGAGATCAGCCGCGTTTTTTATTTATTTTGCCGCGTGTGAATGATGTGAAACTTCTCTAGCGCGTGAAAACGATGAAGAAGCAGCGCTCAAGAAAGCGCGTGTTTTTCATGAAACACAAAATTGTCCGCAAATATTGGCTGGCTAAACAAGTAGTACAAATGTGGCACAGAAAGGATAGGAATGAAGCACAATTTCAATGACGTTGCTACAGTCGCTGTGCTGCCAAGTACGAATGAAGTAGTTCCAAGTTAAGCAGCCAGGTCTGCACGAGCAGCATATGGCCTGAGGAAGCAAAACAAAGAAAGGAAATGGTTTAGTAAACATTAAAAACACACTCTTCTGGAGTAAAAAAAAAATCATAACGACGTTGCCCTACGTGCCTGCAAGGCGAGCGAGTCATTCGCGATGCTGCGCTCCCTCGAGACCACATCGGCGCGCACGAACGTGCTCTCATGAAGCCGCCTTCATCTGAAATGCAACATTATAATCTCTTCGCTCCTCCGAGCTCTGCTATGCCGGCCGGCGTGGCATATGGTTACACTTTGCTACGGCGAGGCCTACTCCTCCTCGTTGAATGGGAGTAACTGTGCGCCAGATTGGCCACACTTGCATGCGTGGAGAGTAGCGCTCGTCTTGAATATGGCTCTCTGGCTGCAGTGAACCAGCCAGTTCGGACTACATGTTTCTGGAGTCTTAGAAATCCTCTCTTTTTTAGGATACTCGTTTACTTATTCTGTTGCCTTCTGCTTCCTCTCAGTAAATCTACTTGGAATGCGCTTCGAATGCCCTTTCTTACTTTTAATGTTTCATATGCCGCTTTGCTGCTTTTCGCAGGCCGTGTAAAACATTTGTCATGTTGTTTTTTTTTTGGCGCAAAAGCAGCAGTGGCAATGATGCGCCAGACACTAAGCGATTTTTAAGAGATGGTAAAATGAAGAGTGTGAAAAACAATATTTTGTTTACAATTTGCTTGAAATACATGTGTCCTCTAAAAGGTGGAAAACGTCTTTAATGCAGATAATTGCATTTTCTGATAGCATTAACATTGGGTTCAAAAGTGTTTGCGTTCAATATAATTCTTTAAAATATTGCCGTCTTCTGTTTTCGAAAACTGGACGTGTTATTATAACATGAATAATGGTCAAAGGTTCGTTGCAATCTTCGCATTCGGGCTTAGGATCTCCTCGCAGTAAGCTGCTGTGAGTTAGGTGGGTGTGACCTATTCCCAGGCGACATAGTAAGAATTCGATGAAGCGCTTTTGGTGATTGCATGATTTCCATTCTTGTAAATTTGGCTTGACAGTTATAAGTTTGTTATGCACTTTAGCTCGCCATTCTTCTTGCCACTTTGCCCTAAAAGCTGTCCGAAATCTGTTATAACAATATCTGAATGGTACCTTTAGTTCTCCTATGCTATGGCTGGCCGCCTATGCTGCTACTTTGTCTGCCTGTTCGTTTCCTGGTATGCCAACGTGGCCTGGTACCCATACGAGGTGGATGTTTTCGCCATTTTTTTCAGCTATTTCCAGCATCGATAGTGTTCCCAAGAAACGGTTCGCTTTGAGACCTTGCATGTAGGGCTTTCAATACGCTAATAGGAGAGGGATTTCTCGTGGTTTCTAGATAAAATCTCTTCAAGAGCGATAAAAAGAGCATATACTTTCGCAATAAAAACAAACGAGAACTGTGGCAGTCGGATACAAGATTCCAAGCCTTTAATATACCAGCACTTCCTGTATATTCCTGTGTTTTTGAACCATCAGTGTAGTATTCAAACTGTCTGCTATATTTTTCTTGTACCTCTAGGGGAGCCTGCAGGATGTGCTCCCGTGGGGTTTCATTTTTCCTTAAGTGGGTCAGAGTAAACTCCGCGTAATGCGAAAAGTACAACCATGGAGGTAATCTTCCAGGTGTTTGAGCGATTCTGAGCGCTAGATTTGGTACCTTATATTCTAAGCATATTTTTGCGGTCTATTGTTGTACTGTGTTCTGGTACTATTGTGAGAAACAGAGATGCACAGACAAATAAAGATGCACTGCTTTACAGCCGAACAGCCGGGTACAGTTTCTAAGCAAGGCGAGTTTTTTCTTATTATTATTGCGATATCAATAATGTGCTCACTCGAGGCCAATTTTTACCATTGCCGTCATGTGCCTTAAAATTCAAATAGATGACAACACTCCACGTGTCAAGCACATGAAAGCCACTGTCGCTCACTGCTCGAGTAGAGATGAAACACAGTCATGAAGGCTATGAAGCGTAGTAGTCTGAATGCGTCCTCCACAGATCTCATACAGACCTCTAGCGCATGATAGAAATTGATAGTTTTAAAGACGATAGTCTTTCCTTGGGACCTTCGGCACCAAAATTTTGGTCTGTCTGTCTTTTTGTCTGCCCGTACATTTGTCTGTTTGTCCGTGGTAACAACCTTCTTAACGGCACGAAACGATACCTCAAACGGCCAACCCCATCCGCAGTGCCCACCAATATTGTTCAGCTTTCAGCGTTCATGCTTGTGCGATTGTCAACTAAAAGCCAATTATTGCGCATATCTTATTATTGCGCTTGCACGAAATGCAAGGGTTTGCGCTTGCACGAAAATGCAAGTGTTTCCAACGCTTTGCCAAGACAACACGGTGGTGACACCTACCCGTCGCCTTGCGTACAACACTTTACGCCCTCCGAGACGGCCGCGCGCACTTCGTTCACCAAAATAACTAACTGCCAGATGGTGGTCATGTGTCACGTGTTACGTGACTTGATGCGCTCGTTCGCCTCCGCTGCACGCTCGAGGCACTCTAACGCAGCGCCTCCAGAATACCATTCACCAATTTTCTTGCGCAGAACATCAAATAAACGTTTTGTTCACTCTCTCCAGACGCAATACTATCGTCTTTCGACGACATTTGCAGTGTAACATGCAGATACGTGGCCATTTATTTCTACTGTATTTTTAGTGCATACATGTACTGACTCCTGCAGTATATTTCCATGCAAGATAGCAGTATCAGTTAGTAAAAAAAACGAAATAAAGAGATTATTTGAATAAATAGTAAAACATGAGGAGCGATGAGGCGTTTGAATAACTTGTGCTTAATGTACTACCACTGAATATTGAGAGCCCTTGTAATGTGTACTAACTGTCTTTTTATATAACTGTCTGAAAGCTTACTCAACGACATGTCATTTATACTGCCTCTACATAAAGACCCCTCGATTACCATTCTCAAGGTTAGAAGAACAGTTCGTTGCTACACAGTAAATGGCTGACGTCGGTTAAATATAGACTAGACGCCGCTCCGAGGTTTCAGAGAGACGAAGTACGCATTTTTTCTTTATTTTTGTCTTCTCGCCGGAATCTTGGAGACGCGAGAACTCGAAGAACAAGAACTCACGGCGGCGCTATCCCCGCAAGAGCGTGCATGCGATTACGAGAGGCGTCGTCATGGGGATTTGTCGATGATCTATCGCTCGCGCACCGGGCCAGCCCGCCGTAACGGCGCAGCGCAGAAAGTGCCGGGAGCGAGTTATTCATGGTCGAGGCGACGAAAGCGGCCTCTATTGCTAAGTTTCTTTCGCGCGTACATGTTTGTGCACGCGCCGCCGAGCATCAAAGATTAAGGCCCGTTGTCGTTGGCGTGATAGATTGATACGCGCGGATAACTCGTGCGCGGGAATGAACCATCAAGTCTTGAGCCTCGAGAAGATTAACACGACGCTGCACACTGCCCGGCACAGCGCACTGGAGGCGAGTTTCGTTTTTTAGACGTCCTCTTGGATTATATGCTTCACAACACACATTCCTTTTTCATATACATATACGCGGAAAAGTGACTTGCAGGAATTTGAAATATTTTTTCCGCTGATGAAATCATTCCTCGCACGCAGGTATTAAAAATTATGAACACGCAGCTAGTGTGTTCGCAAATTTGCCTATGTGCTTTCTGACACTCACTCCTTTGTCATTTTTTTTTTCGTTTTATTGTTGAACAAATTGTCTTTCAACAGACGTCGCTGTACTGTTTCTCGCTGAAACAGTCATCATTTATGATTTTAACTGAAAGCTAATATCTTTGAAGAAACGTTTTTCAGGCAACCTACGTTCGGAGCAAATTGTGCTTAACGATGAAAGGGTTTACTCTGACATTACCGGGATAGAGCGGTGCGCAGATTTCAACTATATATACCAAAGATAAACGGGAACACTAGTTATGACGCGTGCAAGTGTGTCTTTTCAGGGAATGACGCAGTTCACCAGCTTTTCCGTTTTTCTTCAAAGAAACATCGTTTTTGATATGCGAATGGGTGGGGGATTAGAAAAAGTGGGTAACGATTTAGAGTACAGGGTACTCTACTATGGGAGAGCTTAAAGCCGTCCCCGAAAATTCGCAGTAGAGAAGAACCAAAGAAACGGCGAAAAATCATGCGAATGGGTACGGCGTCAGTCAAGTTGTTGTTCCATGTTTGAAGTGAACTACATCCCGTAAAAACATGGAGGCAGAAAAAAAAAACAAGTGATAATACGAGCGCCGGTTCATCTGTCAGGTCGGCACTCGTTCTTTCTGCCTTTTTGTTTTCATGCGCTGCCATTCACTTCAAAATCACTTTTGATGTCAACAATCTTCTAAAACTTGATCTGGTCGGGACGAAAGATTGAATTAAAACAATAAAAGACGCCGATAGGGTTCTTAGTACACGTGCCATAAACCCACTCTGCGCTCGTGCAGATTAGGTTTGATTTCAATGTACACCAATCAGATACACAAAATCGTTACACAGACACTTAATCCATAGGGAAAAACGCGTTTTATTGGTAGTAAGGGTTCACAAGAAGTTTCATGTAGTTCGAGAATAAATAAGGGACGTAATAGTAAAAAAAAAAAATCGGCAGATCTCACCTTACACACCATAGGAATCAATGATATTCGAAACATATGCATCAAGATGTTCGCTATGTGGCACTTACACTGCAGGTGAATCGACGTTAGGTGAAGTAGTTGTGTACACATCGAGGGCTCACCAGAAAAGTCCACTACGCTGGCGTCTTCTGGTGACTGCACTGGAGAAGGTTTGACATACGTCAGCCTTCACGTTGGAGCACAGACGTCAATGTTATCGAAAAAAAAGTGGACTTCGCTATGCGGCGATGTCAATATGACACGCAACTTTCTTTAGGGTATCACTCGGGTGAAACAACGCTTGAATATAGCTTGATAAATCATAGAAATAATAATGTATTGTTTGTTAGACTGTTATAAAAGCGGAGTAAACATTGAAGCTACAATTTACGTTGACTGGACTCAGCATCACGCCTGTGTCATGGGTTAGCATATTGAATGCTTTTTGCTCATTGATGAAATCAGATAGTCAACACTGCAATCACCTGTGAAGTCGCACCAACCTTACGTCTACATTGTGTCTTTTTCCAAAGCAGTTTCAAGGCCTGGAATGATTCTGCGGTAGAATACCTGATTGCCACGCAGAACACTTCAGTTGAATTCCTGCTGAAGTCCTGATTTTTTTATTGTTACATTTATCGAGTGTACGCTGAAGGTGACAGCTTCTTTAACGCTCCCACATTTAAGTTACTATGATCTGTCCTCAAAATTACGAGGTAGATATGAACTGCCAACCACCTGAAGCGCACGTACACGTACCCCACCCATGATATATGGGTATATGCCCCACTTGACGAGGAAAGAAGAGCTTGACGATGCACACGTCAGGATTTTCACGTTATTGATGTTGTGACAACGCAGTCATATTCCTCAAGCTTTGTTAGTCTCTCATCCCGATTTTGTCTATATCGAGGTGATCCCCAGAGCACCCAGACGTAGTCGGTTAGAGAGAGAGAAAGAAAACAAGAAGTGGAAGAGGTTAGCCAGAGGAGAGTCGGGATTGTTATCCTGCACCAGGGGTAAGAAAAGGAGTAATAAAAAAGTAACAGCCTTGGCGTGAATATGAAGCAATGAACGCGAGAACAACGAATTGGAAGGTCACATAAAGAATGGCAAGCGGATGAAAACGTGCCCCACGTTTCTCACGCACAAATGACGCACGAAACGTACTCACAGGTACAAATGAGCGCGAATAGGCGTCTCAGTTGTTACTTCCCCATGTCTGAAAAGCACGCTTTTTTCGCAAACGGACACTGTGCAGTGAGTGCATTGACTTTTGTGCACTCAATAACTACAACTGAATTATTGCCGTGAAAGCCCAAAACGTACGATTTTCCCCAAGGCGAGAAAAGCGCGCGCACGCGTGAGCATCCTCAACCTCCCCCTCCCCCTTGCTCTCCGCGGGGCTAAGTACGCGTGGGAGATGAGAGCGCGCCGCTGCCACATCGTGACAATCTGGCGACGCGCGCTCATTGCGCCATCTAGGTGGTAATGCTGAAAACACGATAATTAACCCGAGGTGGCCATCGCCAGCGGTAAGTGGTAGACAAATAGTATGCCGTTTCGACGTGGTGGTGAAAGTGGTTAGAAGAAGGCGCCTAATTTCCGCAGCCTGGTAGGAAGCAAAACGTATAAGGAGGTGCTCCTTCGTGGCTCAATGGCTAACGCATCGCACTAACTACGACCTACTGTACCCCTGACCTGCCCAAATAGCGGGGTTCCTATGGGAGTGCGTGTTTCCGCTCTCGTTGAAACATCGCCGTTGGTGGCGCTATACTTGTAACCTGTTCGTCTGCCACTATATGGCTGTTTGGACGGTGCTGGAGTAAGAAATCTTGAATTCTGTGATGAACTACCGTCATATATGTGACTATTCCTGCAAACTTAGAACGCTGGTCAAGTGAGCTATTCTGTGCGTTTAAGTATTTCTTGCACACGGGTGCAAACGTGCGAACTCGTACACTCGCATAGTGTGGGAGAGCCCATGTGGTGTCGTGGCCATTTGTTTAAAAAAAAATGGATTGACTTATAGTACATTCATTTTGGACCTATTTGCATTTGTAAATGATAATTACGCTATATGAGTGCTGTGTTGGCCGAAATATTAGAATCAGAGTCACAAAGGTTCTTATTTTTCAACAACATTATTGGTGGCACGTCAGGCGAAAATCTGCATCATACATCTTGAATGTGCCTGAAAGCCTTCACATGGCAGCAGTAACATCAAAATTAACATACATACATGTTTTCAGTATATATTCAGGAAAAAATCCACGCTTTTTAAGATAATGGAAAAAAAGAAACATAATAATTAACATTTACAAACATGATATTTATAAAAATACAAATTTAATGCATTTGGAAAGAGGAAATGTCTTAGTGTATTGCTATACATAAAACAGTGGTAGTTGAAACATAACCATGACTGTGATGCGCATTGGTATAATACAATGTTTATCGAAACACTGAGGGAGAAAGAACATTAAAAAGGAAATGAATGCGAAAGTGTGAAAACAGTTTTTTTTTCTAGAATACTTGCAAAAGTATTCTCGAATTTGTTTGCGCGTCAAAATATTTGAAATAAATATTTTCCTTTCTAATTTATTTAGTATCAGAGGTAGGCTATGCCTCAGTGATTGCATAAGGTAATTTGTATGCCTGTATGGTACAGCCCACATGTCGTGGCTACGAGAGCGCGGGTCACTATTTTGATCACAAATGAAAAGATATGACCACAAACGCTGAAGCTGACGTCAGCGAACAGGGGCTGACTAGCGCTACAGCGCTCGTAGGTTACAGCCCTAGCGGTAGAAGGTACAAGCTAGATGTGGGCGCTGGAGAGGTAATATTTGGGCAGGTCAGGAGTACAGTAGGTCGTGGCTCTCACAACCAAAAGGCCAGACGTCCGATTCTGCCCACCGGAGTCTTTTTCTAGATTATTTTTTTCTTGTATTTTCATATATTTATAGATACATATACATATACGGTTAGTGAAGGTGACGTCGGTGGTAAAATCCGGCCGAGAGTGTCCAGAAAGACAGAAGGAGAACACTGCACGCACAAAAGCGTGAACGTCAGTCACAGAGGTCGTAGCTTATACCTGAATTCAGCCTTATGACATGCGACTGGGAAATGGTGGTGTTTTAGAGGGCTTTAGGAGAGCCGGTCGATAGATGCATAGAGAGAAACACTCAAAGTGCCTGCAGTGCGCTAAGAAATGCTTCGCACTTAGAAGTTCTGGAGTCCCTCGAATCGCATGTCGTCCCCGCTCTGTCGTGGCAGTGCTATAGGACAGTCAAACTGCGCCACGTATGTGTACCGCAACGCCGTCTTCGCCGCTGTGGTAACCGTGACGGTAGTGTAAATATATTATCGCTGGGAAAAATGGGCTAGAGACGTCAATAGACATTGTCACAAAATTGTCGTCAGGCAAGCGAAGCCGCTGGAGTGGAGGAACGGGAGAATGCTCCATACGCTGGCAATTGGGGCGCAGACGCGTACCCAATACTGCATACTAGAATTCAAGTGTGGCTGCAGAAAGCGAGACGCGATAAGACGTTGCATCAGATCTAGAGCCGCGTGCGCAAGGTTGTGCAAGATGTTAAAGAACTGCTGACGCAGGCCTCGTGGCACGAAGGGTCACTGAACTTTGATAGGAATGATAGGGTGTACTTTGAACATAAATATGCATAAACGTTTTTCTTTCCCGTTTAGTGCGCTGTGAAATGTGTGGAAACAAATGCAACAACGGGGCCGAAAGTACGAGCGCAATTAAAACAGAGAGAACAGAGGCGTGGATAAACAAAAATGTTTCACGAGGTTACACTCGGCACAAAGCATCCTATAGTCTGGGGGTTATACCATATATAGGCTGCCACCATTATGCGTGAGCATTCCACAAACGTGTTTTTTTCTTTTAACACTTTGCTTCACTCGGAATCAATGCCTTTATGCATCTCCGTCTGTGCTAGTCTTCCTGGCATGGCGTGCCACGGTGCGCTTCCATGCCACTTGGAATCGATCGAGCTCAAGGGTGCGTGGCCATTCAACTCGGCGGCTACGAAGCTGCCGTGTGTTTGTCTTATACATAAAAAACACTCTATTGCTGTATTCATTTTTTTCGCGCCTCTCGTTTCATAAGCATTAAAAATAGTCCCGCAGACCACAGTATTCCATCATGAAACTTCGCCGGCCTACATCTTTAGGTCGCGCTCCATCAACAACTAATATTTTCTATAAGTACCATGTTTTTGTAAAGTGCACAACTTCGTCGTGAACTTGTGGGTCCAAATCAAGAAACAGTGCGAATGTAGAGCTGTATTTGATCATTACGATCTCGCTGTAAATAATTGAGGATTAAATATGGTCCTAAGCAATGCAAATGCGACAGAAAAAAATGAAGATGCTCAATACAATGACGTTGCTCTTGTGTTTCGGCTCATATAAATTGTGCACTTCTTTTCTTGAACAATAATTCATATCTAAACTTTGTTGTTACTTGTTACATTTTATTTTTAATTTAAGGAGAAAAATATGCGGCGTTATTTACATTATAAAATGGAGGAAGGATATGCTAATGATTGCATGAATATCCAGCCTCGCGAGATATGCGAGAAATCGCCCCGCCCAGTTTTTGTCCTCTCTTGTTATGTTGAAAACAATTTCATTTTTTTATAAAGCAAAGCCCAGGCAGCGAACAAGAAGGGATGTGCAGCGCGACGCAGCAATTACAATGCCGGTGGCTCTATAGTTACCATGCATAAAGCTCCATGGTGGATCCGAACACAACCACACGAAACCTTTACATTAATGTCGCTGATCACTAATCACATGCGAACACCATAGCGTTTATATCTTCAGGAATAGACGTGACGCCTCTCTTTAGAATGACCACTGTCAACGCGGAAACCTTATATTATCCAATCACAAAAAAATTGGGGGTCCTTGAGCTTCGCCTTTAAGAGTTGAACGCGATAGCGAAATGCGGCCCCCTAGTGCGCCCTTAAACCACTAAGTGCATGCTTGTTAATATGTTTTGTTACACACACACACACACACACACACACACACACACACACACACACACACACACACACACACACACACACACACACACACACACACACACACACACACACACACATACAAACACACGCGCGCGCGCGCGCGCAAAAGTGCGACGTATTTTAAGTAATGGTACAGGTTTTCGGACTATTTAACAGTGCCTTTATAACAACCTCATGAAACTTCATGCCTCGTCAGTTGTGGGACACTACTTGACATGATTGTCCCACAGGCCTTCATTGATGAGCAAGGCTGTACAGTGTGGCCATTTCCCTCTGCTAGAACGGCACTCTGCTGTAGTCGAGACGCGTTTTACGCAATGTTTCACAGATGGTACACAGACACACAGACACCCCCGCACGCGCGTAAATGGTGCATACAGGTTTTTGATGTAAAGCAAGAGTCGCATAACCTCCAAGATACGCGCTGCGCGCTCGCCACCTGGGGGGGGGGCACAAAGAGTCTCACAATGACTCACAGAGGGCAGCACATTATCTAGCGTTTGCTTTTTGCTTGATCAATGCCTCTGGAAAGGCATGATATGTTTTCCGCTAGATGGACATAGTTGTCCATATTTAGAGCTGTTTGAAAGTTGCTGTGTGTTTTTAGTGGCGACGGCTGCACTATCCCGGCCTTTTTCGACGTAGTTATATGACCTCTCAAATGCGCCTACAAATCGCCGAATGGGCTCGTTTTCGTCGTGACATCTGTCGAACAAAATGTGCCAAGGAGACTCCTTCCACTACATGGCATTTATGTAGTGTTTTTTCCAGAAGTAGCTGCAAGTAACATCGTAGCTTTGTGGTACGACACCTGCTTGCCACGTGAACGGCCCGGGTTTAGATCCTTAACGGGACCGAAAATTTTATTCTGTATTTTATTTGCGTCTTTCTTGATTTTTCGCTCACAACTGACGGTGCCGACGCCGACGGCGAAATTTCTGCGACACGAGCTCTCTAACGCTATCGCGTTAAAACAAAGTATGGGGAGGGTCTACGTCCTTGTAACCTATTGGGTACAAAGACGTAGAGCATTTCACTGAATCCTGGTTGTCAAAAGTCAACACTTTATATAGAAACAGTAACTTTACGAGAATTTGAAGAGCTAAACATATTTAGAAGAAATGCTTAAATTGTTCGCTACCTCCCATTGTGTTTCTGTCATATCAGACGAATTCAAGATCCCTACTTGAAACCTTTAGACGATATCAATAGTTTCAAACTGCTTCTGGCAAAGTAGGGCCACAATGGTGACATGGGAATGTAAGAGCCGGTAAGCCAAACATTCTGGCAGATACCATAGTTCACCTGCTAGCAAATATCACTGCCATAATCTGGCCACCTGAATTACGTAAGCTTCGCCTGCAACAGCAGAAAGTACCGCAATCACCGTGATTTTCCGTAAAATACAGGCTCATTCGGCACAACTTGCCGGGATGCTGATGAACAAACTCACCGTGTGAATAATGACACAGTGGCCTTCCAGTAGATAAGTTTACACCGCAGTATTTGGCACTGATTTCATATTTATTGAGCAAGTGATTGAACGTGAAATTATAGTGCTCCTCATCTCACATTAGATGGGGAACACTCTAAACTTCAAAGATGTATTAGCAGAACTCTAAGTAAGCAATCCGTAATCTGTTCAGGGTAGTCCAAAGAACTTCATATTGTGCCTTTGTGGTCCATGCAACTAGCGTAAGCCCGACTCCTCCCATACTCCGCCTTTGCTATTACACTCTGGTCGTTGCGCTTCCCCGCTCAGCGCTTCTTGCAGATATAACTAGCACAGAATGTTTATGTCAGGAATGCCCGCACTTCTGTATATATAAAAAGAAAGGTTCACAAAATGCTGAAATATTTCTTTTGCGCAACTGCTTTCCCCGGTGGTTCTCCGACAGTCACGAAGAGATTGCAACGCCTGCTGAAAGCCTTTTTGCGATATAAATAGCTGATCAGTACTTCAAAAAAGGGGTAAAAGTCAGAGCAAGGTGAAAGTTTGGGATGAAAACTTCGTAAAGATGGTGTTTGTGCTCTGTAGCCGACGTACGACAAGCGGGCTTGCCTTCTTCAAGGTGGCAACTACTTTTATGTCTACTTTTATGTCCACCTAGAAAGAGGCGACTTCGCATGTCGAAACACTGCTTACAGCAGACACACGCTTTTTACCAAACTTGATCAGCACTTATGACACAACGCATGAGAGGCTCAGACAAAACTACTCCCACATAGTTATGCCAGGCTAACCCCACCTGCTGTAACATTACCATCAATACTGCCAGCAGCAGAAATCAGTGGCTTTTTACATAATAATTAGAATGAGCTGCCACGGAACAGTTTAGCACAATTACGATAGCTCTATTGACATTTATAGAGAACGAAAATTTAAGTATAAAAGACAGTACTGGCAGCGTACATTTCAGTCAATATGGCCACGACCTCTTCTTTAGTATCAAGCATTCAACAGCACATATTGAGAAGACATGATGTACAGCGTCCATTTTTATAACCTGAACGCGCGAGCATCGACCACTGAGCCAATAAGTGCTGACTCACGGCGTATCGGTGTTTGGTTCCCGGAACAGACTTGGCACAAGCCAGCTACATGGAATTGTTCATCAAGCACATGCACCAATCTCGATCATTTGGGCGCAGTGCTTCGTTATACGGCGCTTATCGACTGGGGGGTCTATGCTAGTCTGTACAGGTTAAAAAAATCGGCGGCTATACATAGATTACGCCTGACAGCAGTAATATTATCAGAATTATAAATATGCGCAGTGTATGCTTTAATTTTTGTCCTCATTGGTCTAATTTTTTATTCGTTCCATGTTCCCTCATCCATAAGCATAGATACGCGTGGGTATGCAAGGTTCCAAACGTGTTCATGTGATAGAAAGCATGTGCCTGTGCATGCGACATGCGTCTATTTGAGGCTGGTGAAACACAGTGAAGCTGCCATCAGTAGCGTGTAGAACTGGGATGTAAGCGGCTTCCTTTTCACCGATCGATGCTCCCCGCTGCAACACGTCAGCGCCTATCGCGCCCGCTCGCCCGCGCTTTTCCACGGCCCGTGGTCGCGGAATGCATCGCGTAATGCGGCTCTGCCACGTCTACCGCGGCAATCGAGCGCGGCTCGGTCCCCATCGAGGCAGCCGCGAGACACATTGGAAACGTGACCCAATTACGGTCCGAACACGAAGTCGCCCACCCTCACTCGCCGGGCGTCGACGAAAGAGACGAAGAACAGTTCGCTGCGGACCTACGGGACAGGTCTCCGAAGCACTGCGCGCGATTGCATTGGCTGGGCCGACACACAGGCGAATGATAATTGACGCACGTGGTTCCAATTAATGGCTCGCTCCTCCACCCGGACAGACCATTCGATTCGTGCAGCACCGATGCGCTTTCGGCTCGTGACGGGTCGCACCATGTGCTGATTAGCTGTACATTTTTATCTGATCTCACCGGTTTTTCACTGCCATATTGAGTCGCTTCGCTTTGATGTGCGAAAGAGCTAGTGAGCTAGAGTACGCCATGAAGGGTGGAGATTGACGGCAAAATATTGAGGGTGGGAGGTTTCGCTTGTGGTAGTAAAAATAGGCTGCGCCCTAATTGCCTAATGGTGATTTTCCCGATTTGACTAGGCGCTTTCTTTCTTCTTTCTCTTTATCTTTCTTTCTTTCTTTCTTACTTTCTTTCTTTCTTTCTTTTTTAGATCAAAGCGGTAGCACTGAGAACCACTCCCTTCTTTTCTTTCTGGCCCCACTAGCTACGCAATGAAAATTTCACATGACGGGCGTGAAGGAAAGCTGTTGGTTCTTGCGTGCGCACTGGTCACACACTGCAGTGTACCTAACACAACTGCAGTGTACCTAAGCTTGTTAACTTGTTATGTAACACTGTGATAGCGGGTCAGCTAACCAGCTTGCATACTGAAGCATAAGTACCAAGGTGTGGCTTCCCCACGCGTTATAACCATCAGGGCTCGTTTACGCTCCTCATTCAGCTTAGTGAGTGGGCGTAAAATGAGCGTTAGGTATAGGTAGGTAGGTAGGTAGGTAGGTAGGTAGGTAGGTAGGTAGGTAGGTAGGTAGGTAGTTAGGTAGTTAGGTAGGTAGGTAGGTAGGTAGGTAGGTAGGTAGGTAGGTAGGTAGGTAGGTAGGTAGGTAGGTAGGTAGGTAGGTAGGTAGGTAGGTAGGTAGGTAGCGCACTCACTCACTCACTAAATCACTCCTCGTATGATTGCAAAATGAGACTGTTGTTTCCGGCAGACCGACCTAGCCATGCAGTCTGCGGGTTGAGCTAAATTCAAGCGTCGCCTACCGAACCCTGTAGGCCGAGCTGAACCACAACTTGTAGTAAATCATTGCATCGTATCGCCACTACGTCGGCCCGCGCCTTTTACTTTACACAGCCTGACCTGTATAACGAAGTAACTTCAGGAGAAGACGAAGTCAGCCCTCCAAATTTCCTGTGCCTTCGGGGGAGCAAAATTCACTTACCTTTCTTGGCTGCTTTGTAAACATGGCATTGTGAAAATGTTGAAATCGTTTTTTTTCCTTATGAGGTGAAGCTTCATTTCATTCATATGTAGGGTTTAACGTCCCGAAACCATCATATAATAATGAGAGCCGCCGTGGAGATCAGCCGCCGCAGCCGGGATTCAATCCCGCGACCTGCGGATCAGCAGCCGAGTACCTTAATCACTAAATGACTGCGGCGGGGCCACGAGGTGAAGGAAACATATCGTGTAACTAACAGCATTTTTTTTTATTATGGAGGCGAAAACAGCGCGTACTGACTAGGACAGACCGAGGAAACAAAGACACAGGCGTTAACCGCGTTCGTATTGAGACGCTTTTTTCGCCTCAATACGAACAAGCAACTCGCTCGAAATGTGTTATTTGTTATGGATTTCCGCAATCAAACGATGGGATGGACGTATCACAGAGCGATACCGTATAAAAGAAAACTACTATTGTCAAGCGGAATTCTTCTCAGATTGACATTGCGGTGCGAATGAAACTTCTTTTCTGGTGACGTTCGTTGCACGGCTGTCGCGGATCGTTGGCTGCTTTTCCTTGCTGCCCCGGTTCGTCAAGTCCCAATCGAGGCATTTTGGCCGGGCTCTGATTGGATGGTGGCCGCAGAAAGACGTGACGTCAGCCCGATTCGCGTGGCTGCAGACAAAGATGCTGAGCTAAGCAACACCTCCCGTTCTGCCTGTTGCGTCTCTAATGAAGGACAAGGAAAGAGAGCAACCCAAGCTGGCAGAAACCACTGCGGCTTCCGATCTCATCTCGCTATTTGGCATGTGTGCTATTTGCTTTTGCTTCCGTGTTGGCCCACAACGACAGAGTTCCGGAATTTCGTTTTACTTATTTGCGTTTATTGTGCTGTGAAGCCGTACATGTTGGTGTCTCCTAATGCCGCAAAGAAAGCAGTGACGCTTATTTTAATCGGTGCATGAACATTTCCAAATTATGTTACAGTATGACAGCTTAAATATTAGATACATCGTACGTCTGATCAATACCTAGGAGAAGAAACAGTTCCGGTGGGTTTTTTTTTTTAAGAAATTTGTGATAGACACAAGAGCTAGCAATAGCAATATCCTTGTGTGTCATTGAAAAAGAAATATTGTTCATTCGACTAAGCGCCTACCAACCAGCATCGGTCAGTACGCTGGTGAGATGTTATCGAGCACTATTAATTAATATTTGTGCACATATAATTCCTGGCGGTCAGTGATAATAATGTCAACACTATACCTCCAAAGAAAAACCTACCTTAGTCTATGTTGCGTGGTACGTGCTACACCGTCAATACTGCCTAGTTGGCAGGCTGGCAGTGAGAATTTCACGAAAGCAGCACCACTTCTACATTTCTAATTGGGTTAGTATTCCCTACATGGATTGTTAAAATGTACGAAGATGAGGACAGTAGCTTAAATAAACATGCGGTGAAACGTCATGGTTTTTGTGGCTTCAGTTGTGAAGACTCGGGTGTAGTCCTATTCTGGCTACCTCACCCCGTAAGTGTGGTATTTTAAAGCTGCATCCAGAATACGCTACCTCTATTTAACTAGATAGTGATCACCACTCCTCATGCCATGTTGCTGTATACGTCGTCATTGCCTTGCTTTGTATCCTCGGTTGTAGACGAAGCAAGCAGCATGCTCTGTAGCTGAGTAAGCAAGAAATTATCACGAAGCTATAGCAAGCCAGCCTGCACCAATAGCGACCACGGATGTGTTGCAGCGTAAGCAGTATGGAGACTCGTGTTCTTATCAAAAGCAGTTTTTGTTACCAAACTGTGTCGACGGTTTCTTGCTTTTTTATTCTGCGTTGCTTACTGCGTTGCTTAGATTCTGCGAGTATCGTAAGCCTCACGGGAAGATCACGCAGCTGCTACTCTATCAGTTCTCCTCGCTTGCCTGCGCCCGAAACGCAGACGCGGAGAGTGGAGATATACATTTAGCCGGCTGCTTGCTGTTGTTTCCTTGTTTATTTATTTCATAGCATATATGTGGTTTCCTGTAGATATCGAAAAAAAAAACAAGAAGCGATACAATCGCACTTTAGTTTATTACTCCTCCGTGTTGTTATTTTTTGTCACACCATGAAATAACTGTAAGAAGTCGAGGCTTCGTCTTTTTCTTTCTTGCACCCCACAAAGGGTGTCTCTCTTTTCTTTCGCCTCTTTCTAGCTCGCTTGGTGCATTCACTCCTGGAAACGTAGTTTATTTTGGTGCTGCTCCATAGCATTGAACCTCTTTGCGCGTGCGTATACAATCTTCCGTACAAGTGAAGAAGAAAAAATGAGCGCCACTTGTCTTTGTGCACTGAAAATATCGTTCTTTTTTATTGTAATACTGCAGCGTGTCATATATTTACTTGCTTTTTAGATTTATACAAACAAAGCCGCCAAAGAATTGCGCATATTTTGTTGTTTTGCTCGTGAGTCTGCCACAAGAACATTTACGGCGTGAAATTCATTTTACAGTCTGCCACGTAGCTTACTCACACTGGCAGGCGTGGATAGCAAGTCATAGTTTTATTATTCATCACAAAATCTCTCCATATTCACCACCAGAACATTTTGCCCCACCGCGGTAGTCTAGTGGCTAAGGTACTCGGCTGCTGGCCCACAGGTCGCGGGATCGAGTCCCAGCTGTGGCGGCCGCATTTTCAATGGAGGCTAAAATGTTGTAGGCCCGTGTGCTCAGATTTGGGCGCACGTTAAAGAACCATGGTGCCTTCAGAACAAGCTGCAAACAGAATTCAACAGCAGTTGGCTTGACGATGCTCCAGCGATAGGGAGACGCTACCAAGGATATACTACAAAGAACACAGGGCACGATTCAACAGAACGAGCATAAGCTGGCCCCTTTCGTCGCATTACATCAACAACAGCGCCGCTTCTATCTTCGCTAGCATTTTTCATTTAACCACTCTTGTCCTACACTCGCACTAGCTTGTCCGCCATGCAGCCGCGCACTGAGCGACGACTGACAATTTTCGCACTCTGTGTGGAATAATCTCGAGCTGAGCCTCGGTAGTTGCATGCAGTGATGCCACATTAAGAACAGCCCCGCAGAGGCCATGCTGCATGACGAGGGCAGTCGCTTCACGTCTTCTCTAGGTTGTGTATACGAGGATGGGATGTCTGTCTGGGCCCCCAAGCAAGATTTGTTCTTGGCACGCGTACGCGTTCCCTCGAGAGGTGTCGCTGGGACTTGGCAGGTCGATAGGCAATCATTCTGCCGCCCTGGCGCCCTCATCTGGATCGGCGCAACGCCCAAGGTGTGATTCTGCCACGCGACCTAAGAAACTTGATTCTCCTAGATGATATCCGCTTGTTTTATTTCTCGCGGTAAAGGCCTGCTGTGTGACTCCGCTTGAGGAGGACAGGGTTCGCTGTTTTAGGTCAGGTACCATGAATGTGGCTCAATAGGTCCTTGTTCGTTACTTCACTGGAGTTTGTAGTTAATGAATCTTCACAATCTTGCTCCGTCTTCTCGGACTTCGCGGTAGCTTCGCAATCTCTTATGTCGCTATTTTATATAGACCTAATGAGTAATTAGTTGCTGATATATCGCTTCTTCGCCACTATGCAAACAAGAAATAGCACTGCGTAGCGTACCAGCGGGCACTGGTTTGTTGAGGTGTATACTGCAACGACCACGCAGATGAGACCGTCCGATCTGCACATGACGGTACCCACTCCACTGCTATTACACTCTCCAGAACCGACAAAGCTAGAACGCTTCTTTCACTGACACGTGAATTCACCCTTGCACAATGTCACTTGGCGGAATTCACCAACGCCCGTCCACACATCCTGGATCCCATTCCACAGCTGCGTCTTCCTTCAGAAATATATCTCGAATTGAGAAGGCGCTTCTCTGACATATGTTCAAGGATGCCTATTTCTGTTGGATCGGAATGGCCAACAAGTCTGCATGTACTAACTCCTGTTGCGAAGAAGCGATCGCCCATCTTCTGTGTAAGTGTTCCCGACTCAGTGCGCTGAAATAAGAACTTTCTGATACGTCATATAGGCTTGATAATATCTCTGTCTGTTGGAACAAAGAGATATGGGACATTGACTGAGTCCGAAATCAGCCCAGATAGCTTTGAAAGCTTTACTGCGTTTAAAAAAAAAGGACTTGCTGACAACTGGGAGAAAAGGCAGACTTTAAACAGTTCCGTATTCTCCTTTCCCTCTTTCCCATTTTTAATGTTTGTGTCTTCTTTATGGTAACGTCTCTTTTCTGTCATCTTCCACTGCCTTTCCTTTCTCCCAGCACAGGGTAGCCAGCAGGTCTAAGAACTGGTTAACCACCCTATTCTTCCGTTCATGTCTTCCTTCCTTTGCACAATATATACTTATTCGCCATAGGAGGGTTAGAGGGACCGACAACCAATCCTCAGTTGTACCTTTTTTTTCTTTAGTGCGACGAAGAGCTTACCAATCAAAATATCTCACAGAATGGTAACACGGAAAACACAGTGAATAGACTATAATGAATGGATGGACGGACGCATGGACGGACGCATGGACGGACGCATGGAGGTATACGCACGGACGGAAGCAAAAACGAACGGACGGGCGGAAGTGTGGACGGACTGATGGATGCTTCGCCACTCATCATCATTCAGTTTGTGGATACGCTGTGATTGTTTTGCTGCTACTATAGATAGATAGATAGATAGATAGATAGATAGATAGATAGATAGATAGATAGATAGATAGATAGATTCACTTTATTTCGTTTTCTTCTAGTGGTGGCTGTATAAGGTTAAATAATAATAATAATAATAATAATAATAATAATAATAATAATAATAATAATAATAATAATAATAATAATAATAATAATAATAATAATAATAATAATAATAATAATAATAATAATTATTATTATTATTATTATTATTATTATTATTATTATTATTATTATTATATTATTATTCGTTTTCATGTCAAGTGATAAGGTGCATGTGGGTGTGCTATGATAATTATAGGCCAAATCAGTAACGCGTAATGCCCGATGACAACAAAAAGATGCCAATCTTCCATCATTACTGCAGTGCACGCGCACAACTTGCGTGCTCGAGTTGAGCGAGGCCTCGTGGGAGCTCATCTGAAATCCTCCGGCCGAAGACGCGAGAACGCTGAAACTGTGCGGAGGCCTCCTCCTTTCGCCGCCTGTTCGTTTCGTGCACCTGTCAAGCGATGACGTGTCTCAGGTATCGGAGTAGGAAACGTGATATAGGAGAGAAGCTTTCATCTCGGCAAAGGACAGAGAGGCCGGGTTGGCGTGCCGCGTTCTCTGTCCAACCCGGGTTTGCACGCCAAGCGGCGGTTTCCCCGCGCTCGCGAGGTATAAAGCACGTTTCCGGGCCCACTGCTCGCATTGTATACGCGCCTCGTGCTTCTTGGTGGCTGCAGACAGAGGGCGCAGATTGCGTGCCCATATTGGAGCGCGACGTAGCACACCGCGATGCGTGTCGGTGGCAACTGTTCAGCGCTCGGTGTGATCGAGTGGTGGAGGCCGCGTTTCCCGCGTAATCAAATTTCGAGAGTGCTGCTTCCATGCCGTCGCCTCGGTCGCGTGAGGCCGAGGATGGAACGCACGTCGCGTAAGAAAATTTTCTGCTCTCGGCGCAATTTCTAGGAAATAGCGCACGGCATCGGTAGGATTCGCGTGGAGTCTACGCGCTTTGGGAAAATGCACGACGTTTCTGGAGTGACATATGATATTCTTAGGGCGAGCATTGTGGTACTCTATGTAAATACTTTATTCGTACGCAAAGTGAGAGGTATGTTTCTATGCCATTAACATATTGTATATCGGGACAGGATGAGTAAAATTTAATCGAGTAATCTCTAACCTCAATATAAAAGTTTCTCTTTTAGATAACTAAACCATTAGTTTGCTCTGTAAGTGCTTAATAACCAAGTTTTTCTGGGTCTTAAAGCTCACGTTTTCGTTAACATCAGACGGCGCTACATTCGTGAAAATTTCGGAGGAGTCGTTATCTCAAAATAAGCTAGATTAACTTCGTTCATTCTGTCGTGTTTTTTGCACCGGTTGTAAAGGTTACACTAGAAAAAGTACTAAGGGTTAGGAGGCACTTTAACTCGAAATTTGAGCGTAGCTCTACGCGAGGAGCTTTTGTTTCGGCAGCGCAAACTCCCGCGTTTGCCCGGTAATGGCGAATGGCTTCGATGGCGCACGCCTCTTGACTCTGACGTTGACGGCACCGAGCTTCCGCTCGCCTAAAGGCAGCTGTAGACGAAGCGCTTGAACCTGTCGCGTTGCTCACTTTTTCGCAGCGAAATGGCGAAAAAATGTGATCGGCAGGTCATCCACGTGGGCTTTTATACTTGACTCGACGAATCTTCAAGTGCAATTGCGTGGCTTTCATAAAATACTATACATCTCGCTTCGTGCATAAAATCAAATTACAAATACCACAGAGTCGTTTTGTAGCCGCAATTTTTTTCTCCTCGCTCTTTCATATTTCACTTCGCTAGTTCTACCGGTTACGGCGAAGGACAACGGAATTAAGCTGACCCTCAACGAAAGAACGAGCACCTCTTCTTGTAAACCCTTGCAAATTTTATATCGAGGGAGCGCTGACAGCTTGATATGATAGCGTCTAATATTCCCGAGAGAGAATAAACTTTATTGAAGAATTAAAATTACGTGACTAATCCCGGGTGGAGCCCTTTTGTAGAGCCCCACTGGCCACAGCGGCTCGCCGGGCCTGGTCTAGGGTCACCAGTTGGCTCCCCAGTGCCAGCTCGGAAAGCCGTGCCTCCCAAGACCACGTTGTGAGTGTTTGTAGTGAGCGCACCAACCTAGATACTGCATTGGCTGGCCGCTCGGTACATTGGTAGGTTATGTGTGTAAGTGTGGCTGTGTGGTTACTACACCATGGGCATACCCCTGTTGTGTATATCTGTGAAAAAATTGCGTGTAGTTTTGATATGTGGGGGTATGTGTTCGTTTGGAGGCGGCGCCAATCCCGGGCTTGTTGGCTGCTTAAGTTCGGATGTGGAGGGGCGTACGTGCGTTTTGTAAGGCGTTGGTTTTCCAATATCTGCCTGCTTGTTACACTTTGCTCTTCATGATGCCCTGTGAGGTGTCCTGAGGAGAGTCCTGCGTCTCGGCCAGTAAGTCCGCGAGCTACGCAGTTTGCCTCCTCGTTCCCCCCCCAGGCCGTCATGCCCTGGGCACCAAGTGACGCCATGTGCCTCCATCAACATGGACCCCAAAATATCAGTGACGCACCATGGAAGTGTGCCTCTAAGGTATAAGCGACATGCAGCTTGTGAGTCTGTCAAAATATACGCTGAGCGCCCCCTTCTTTCGGCTTCTCTGATTGCCAAGGCTATGGCTGCTGCCTCTGCGGTGGCACTTGATTTGGTGCGTAGGGACGCGCAGGCCACGACTTTGCTTTGGTTAGTCACTGCCAATGCATATGCTTGTTTTCTGGAGCCTTGTGGTGGCGCGGGATAAAGACTGACGTCGGTAAAGTAAGCGTCTGGATCGCTACTTCTCTGCAGGAGTTTTCGTGCTCGCGCTTGACGGCGCTTTTTGTTGTAGAGCGGGTGCATGTTTTTTGGAACTGGTTCCACGATTATTTGATCACGTATTTGCTTGGGTACAATGACTGTCTCATCACCACAATATTGAAGGGTGAGAGGGTATCCCAGCCTCTGTAGCAGTGTTCTTCCCTGGAGCGTAGTGGTGAGTCGTTCTCGCTGTGCGATTAGCGTGGTGGCGGCCAATTCTTCATACGTATTATGCATGCCGAGTCCCATGAGTTTTTCTGTGCTTGTGCTGTTCGGAAGTCGCAATGCTGCTTTGTACGCAATTCTGATGAGTCTGTCAATCTGCTCTATTTCGGGCTTGCGTGTTGATTGAAAGGGAAGAGCGAACGTGACTCGGCTGAGAACGAAGGCATGTACAAGGCGTACCGTGTCGGCCTCTGTCATCCCATCATTACTTCGCGCAATTCTAGCTATAAGGGATGCAATACTCTTTACGGTGTGTTTGAGTTTGCCTATTGCAGTCTTTACGCTGTTGTTTTCTTGCACGTGCATGCCTAATATTCGAGCTACTGGGGTCCTGTTGATGATCTGTCCGGCAATTTCTAGCTGCAGCGCGGGTGCACGGTTGGACCGAGTGCGTGGGGGTCTTATTTGCAAATATTCCGATTTGCTAGGTGCGCACGACATGCCTGCAGCAGTGAGGTAGCCTTGAATCATGTCTATAGCGGTTTGCAGTACATCTTGTCGTTCTCCATAGGAGCCCTTTGTTGCCCATAGCGTAATATCGTCCGCGTAAAAGGCACAGCCCAGGTTTGGTACAGTCTCCAGCTGGAGGACTAGTTTCCGGAGGCCGATATTGAATAAAAATGGAGACAAGATGGAGCCCTGAGGTGTGCCTTTCAGTGGGAGGTCGTATGGTGATGATTTGGTACCAGCTATGCCAATCTGCGCCTTCTGATTTCCAAGAAAATCAGAGGCATAGTTGAATATGCGTTGTCCGCATCCTATGGCTGCAAGACCGTCTAGTATGGTAGAGTGCGCAATATTATCAAATGCTCTTTCGATGTCGAGTGCAACGAGTAGATTGTTGAGACTACCTGGCGCTGGGTTAAGCACTTCCTCTTTGAGCAGTAAGAAGATATCCTGGGTAGACACTCCTCGCCTAAATCCGTACATAGATGTTGGTAGAAGCCCCCGTTCTTCTGTGTATTGGTCAAGGCGAGTGAGTATAACTTTTTCGAAGAGCTTGCCAATGCATGACGTTAAAGAAATTGGTCGTAGCTGATCAAGGCTTCGCCGTTTGCCTGGTTTAGGTATGAGTACAACCTGTGCCAGTGTCCATTCTGCAGGTATCTTTCCACTCGGTGTCCAGACTTCCTTATTAAAGTGGTCTGTGATGGCATGTAATGCTTCATCGCTGAGGTTCCGTACCATGGCATTTGTAATGCCATCCAATCCGGGCGCTGTATTTCTTTTGAAGCTTTGAGCCGCTGCATAAACCTCCGCAAAGGTTATGGGGGCGTCGAGCTCAGTGTTGGGTTCTCCATTGTATAATATTCCCGAAAGGTAACGGCGTCGGCCGACGATTCGCAAGTGCATGAATGGATGGATGGATGGATGGATATGGCTGTACCCTTTAGATCGGGTAGTGGCTAGCACCACCAAGCCGTAATACTTAATGAACCAAAAACAAGATTTATTTTTTTTTAAAGTGAGTTTGAGGATTCGTACTTTGCAGTGAAGTGTTTAATTTTCACTCGTGCCTTGACTTTATCCGCCAATCAGATAACCTCCTTCTGGTTAATTCTACCCGCTTAAAGTCTATTTTGCCCTCCCTGTCCCTAAACCCCAGTGCTTTGAAAAACTCAGCACCATAATTCTGAACTATAGGGTGAAGCCCTTTACAGAACATTATCAAGTGTTCGGCAGTTTCTTCTTCCTCTCCACACGCACTGCATACTGTGTCTACCCCTTCGTATTTGGCCCGATATGTCTTGGTTCGCAGTACTCCCGTCCTGGCCTCAAACAGTAGAGAAGTACCCCGAGTATTATCATAGATCATTTCCTTGGCAATTTCCTGCTTAAAGGCTCGATAGATCTCTAGTGCGGACTTCTTAATCATGCCCATTCTCCACATGTCAGTCTCCGTTTCCTTCAAGCAAACTGAACTACGAGCGCCATCTGATGTGCAAAAAGAGCGACATTAGTGGGCGTGTCTCAGTCTCCTCAACGCCTTTCCGGTGGATGTGTACGACATTCAAAATGAATAAACAAAGCAAGTGAACTGACAACACAGCAGAAGGCACCGGTATAGAATGCCCCGAATCAGCGCAGCCGAGGACACTCACGCTTTCTTCGTTGTGTTAGCACAATAAAGGAGCTGACGCACAGAGAAATTAAAGAAATATTATCGTCTAATTTGCATATACAACAGACTTAAAAGTACCAAAGAAAAAAAAAAGAAAGCAATCTGACAACATGAAGATGCTCAAAGCCCGCCTACTCTTTCGGTAGGAGGGAATAAATAGAAAAAAAAAGATCAGAGGATCTATATAGTGGAATGATGAAAGAGCAACAGATAGCGAGTGACGTCAAGGAATGTGGTTTGCGACCAATTTGACGTAAAAGAGAAACGCAGATGAGTGACTTATGCATAAACGAAACGCCACCTAATCGAGATTGAAGTACCCCCTGCCTTCTCATCAGTAGCATACTTCCTCCACATTGAGTCAAGGGACGTCAGTATTCTATCTACGCTGTAATTTGGACAGCTAAATAGTGAGCGCGTGTAAGCTCGAGACTTATTATGCGGTCGTGGTGTCTCGACAGCGACACGTATTGCGGAAGAAGAGGGAGGCCCGCCGTTCGAGCAGCTAAGACCACCGCGGTGCACACATCCCATTATCAAGCGCCATTAAGCCGGCTCCGTCCGAGTCGCCAGTAACTGGCCATTAATTCGGCGCCCAACAACTTGAGCCCGGTAAATCACTCGCGCCTGATTCACCTCGATTACGCGGCGAAGACTGCGCAAGCGAATGCGGCCACCTTATTAGCGTCTTTGGCAGACTGTGTGCGCCATTCGTTACACCGAAAAAGATAGCGCGGCTACAGTGTGCGCAGAGCTCAGCCTTTTGTGAGTTGTACGGAGAAGCGGCAAATATCGACTGCCGCCGAAATTGCTGGGTTTCGAATAATAGCGCGTCTCATTAAAAACCTTTTGTAAAACATTGCGGAAACTTCAGCTGGTGTAATTTAGTAACTGCGCATACAACTACGATGAAAGCAGAGATCGCGATTTGCTATACACTCATGCGCAGGCAATGAAAGAGCCACTTTCACGTGTGCGCCGTCATCAGAATTGGGCGCCTTATTAGAAAACGTCACTTAGAGCTTTTTCGATGATGCACGGTATTGAAAATTCACTCGACTAATGTGTGAATGAAAAGCGCATCGGTGTCTCTAAGACAAGGGTCGGGAGAAGAAGGAGATTATTTATGAGGGTAGCCAGATGCTAAGAAATATTATTGTGGCATGTCAGAAGCTTCATTGCAGCAGGATGCAAAATCTATAACTCAGAACGACGAGCAAAAGGAGCCGGACAAATTCCTGCAGTGTGTGCGAGATCAATGGGAGAGCGGTGAATTTCTTATAATTTAAAAGTGAGGTTGACCAATATTAGTGTTCAACATTTGTGAAGGAATAAATTTTAGTAACAAAAGGAAGGGAGTGAAGCGTTTATAATTGGAGCAGAATTAAATAAGTGGTTTTAATGAAAGTCCATAGTTCAGCATTTGGAAGTAGTTTTGAGAGACAGAGAGAGACAGAAACATGTGAAAAAAGCAGAAAGGTTAACCAGACACATGTTCGGTTTCCTACCCTAAAAAGATGAAGGAAAGATAAAAAATAGAAGAGTGGGAAGAAAGATACACATTATCACCAGCACACTTGCGGGAGCACACGCAGTTTACAGGTGGTCGCTCAGATTTGTTGTGTTCAGGTACTGCTGTAGCGCTTTAGTCGCTTTCTGCACTATCAAAGCACACACCCTAGGCCCCAGAATCTTCTGCACAGAAAATGTTCTGTTTGTTCGAAACTATACTGAGCTGGCATCACTGTGTGACGTAGCGAGCGCAGCTGCACAGAACGTGTTTGATGGTCTCTTTCTTCAGCTCCGCAGGAGTCGCGTGTAGAGATGTCCGTCATGCCGATGAACAACGAGTATTTTTTTGTGTGTGCGTGTGAATGCAGCCCCCAACCAAAGAGGGCATAAGAGTGTCGCATCGGCGCGGGAAAGTTGTGATAATAGCTGTAGGTTAAGCCAAGGATCCAGTTTAAATGAGTGATGAAGTGATCGGGCCGCCATAGCCCATGCATATTTGGGCTGTACCTGAGAAGAAAGCCGCATAACCCATGCAATGTTGGGCTATGCTATATGACAGTGTCAGTACTTGTTTATATAACACAAGCAGAGAGTACGAGCAGAGAGAAAAAAGTAGAGAGTAACTATTCGTAGAAGTTCAAGAGAGTGCCGTGGTCTGACACGCTGAGAAATCGTGTAATCGGGACTGTGGATGGAGCCAATGTTTCGAAAAGTGGTCTTGTCCTCATCAAGTAAACAAGTGACATCTTTAGCGGTGCGTAAATATACTACACTTCTCACTCACTCCAACCACAAAGGTGGAGAGGAGAAGAGAGCAGCTGCGAACACGGACAGGAGGGTTACCACCGAGAAAGGCTAGCGTGTGAAATGGGGTCAGTAAGAAAGGAAGCTTTTATAAATTAAAGTAAACAAAGCTTGGAAGGGAAGGGGTGACGGGGTTGTATATGGCTTTGTTGCGCGCCCAAATAGAAGTAATTGAAGAAAGAGGGGGGGGGGGTATTTGCAATTTCTCATAAACCTTCTGGCAGCTAGGCTTCACACCGTCATTGTGCTTCGCTATAAGAAATACAACACAGTGGTCAGCAACTGAGTATGGAAATTTCATGATTGGAAGGGTTAGAAGATCTTTGATGGCTTAAATCTTTATGCTTGTATTTATCTACTTACCATGTACTTTTTACCTACCATATATCATACCTATCATATAGCTACGATATACCTCACTTATATATATATCTACCGCATATCATATGCCTCCCATACACCTGTCATATTTCGCCACATATGGTACCTACCATTTACCATACACTGACTGATTGTCTTTATGTACCTACCATTTAGCCGATTTCACCACTAACACGTCTGTTCAACGAGAAAAAAACAATAAACTAAGCCTCTATCTCGCAACGAGCACTTGCAGAAAGACTCGAATGCCCGAAAAGTGGCAGCGTGAGAGCTAATGAGCGGGTCGCCAACCACTCATTCGAGGGTCTGAAAGAAAATGGAAATGCACGTAAAATAGAGACTCGTACAATGCGGGGCCGCTGGATACGCTGGCATCTTTGTGTGAACTCGCGTGCGCGAATCTGAGGCACGCCCCGAGCTGTCACTTACAACATCTGTCCGTAAACTACTCGCCGTGGTTGCACACCGGCCGTCGGGCACACGGGTGCTTCGTTCGGCGATCGTTATGCTACACACAGCAAGGTTCTTTCCCCTCTGTGAGGGCAGGTAGCGTGCTGCTCTTCTTTCTTTTTTTTTTCTGCAGAAGGCGGGGTTTTGAGCATTTGCTGCAGACACCCACGCAAGTACAGGCTGCGTCCATTGCCCCATGCCACTCAAGGATGCTCCTAGTCGCTCTTACCCGGCAAACTTGTATCTCTAGCGTTTGTTTGCTTGTTTGCTAGCTTGCTTGTTTGTTTGTTTAGTTTTGTTCGTTTCGGCACAAATTGGCTAGCCACAGCTAGACGTTCCTTTATTGTCTCTGTAATAGTAAAATTGATAAAGTTTCACTCCGCTCCTCGGGGCGTATTTGATCCCTTATTGCTTTCCATGATCTCTTCAATTAGCGTCAAACCAATTTAATACCATCTGACAAAAAATCTCTTCCACGTTATTGCGACACTGTGGAACCTTTCTCTACAGCTATCTTAAATTATATGCACCACCACCATTACGCTGTAGAAACTTCAGCTACCAAACGTATATATTCTGTCTGGTCAAAACGGTTTATAGGAGTTGATTTCTCCATTATCTTTCTTCGCTTTCATCTTTCTTTCTAGTTGTGCTATTGGCATAGCTGTACCTTAGACGCCATACGGTTCCAGGGCACTTGGACCGCTTCCTTTACACCATTATTTTTTGGAAACTTTATTGCATTCTAGGTCGTTAAAACATGAACATGTCTTCCGAGTGCATGGCTGTTAGGTTGAAATTACTTAGACGGCAAGTGCAATTTATTAACACAATAAATTGAACCAGTGAAATTATTCAAAGTCTATATTTCCAGCCCATTCCAGTGGCCTCTCCGTCCGGCCGATGGCAATAAGTCTTCTCTTTATTTGTTGTACTTCTTGTCCTGTTTGTCTGTTGTCTACTATTGTACTGACTGTTTTGTCTAAGTAGTTTTATATATTTGGGAGGTCATGGACGAACACTATCAGAGTCTCATATCTGGCGCAAACTTCTTGCTACATAGAAAAGACACAACATTATAAGAAACGGAAGTATTCCTGAAAACACATAAAGATCGGCAAAACGAAGACCATACAATAATAAAAAAGTGTGATTGAGGCAGATGCTTTCCTAATTGGCATTGGTATGCCAAGGACCGCAAGCTTGTCAGGAAGGCAGCGTAATTCTGTGGTAATGTCCTGTTTGGTCACCTCTCCATCCATATCAGTAGAGAATAAGCAAAGGAAAAAAAAGTGACATTCCAGGAGAACAATGGTTACAGCTCCTGTGATGTCTCGATATGCAGACTAGCCTATACTCCTTCTGAAACATCTTTTTTACACGCTTTCTCTCAGTGCCACTAAATTCTGCTCAGTTCATTTTCTTTTCTATGGGATTTACCACACACATTCAATAGGGTTGAAGCAGGAAAGCGTTGTAATTTTGACTGTTGTCTGGTCAAGTGCCCACCATCTCGACCCACTTATCCGAGTTCACTAGTAGTAAGCAAATAACGCAGCTGTTCATTTTCTAGACTCCTTACTGAAACTTCACGTATTCTCCATAAATCTTGCTATACGTCCAGCCAGCTCTCTAAGTTTGTGATAAAAGAATTCGTGGGACATGTTGTGCACAAAAATGGTTTCATATTTGGCTCCTGCGTGAGTGCTTTTTTTTTAAGATTCGTACGATATCATGAAAAATTAAGCTACGACTGCAAAGATCTGTCTTGATGCATAAAAAAAGTCGAATTTTTGACTGCTTTATTTTTAACGCAGAATTATTGTTATTTACTACCAGTCCACAAAGCGTCGCAAGCACCCAGTTGTCAAAATGAGGCTAACTGCGCGCAGTGAAACGTTAGCGTGGTCATCTAATATCAGTTGTGTGCGTATCTTCACTTAATTGGCGATTGACCGTAGCTCTACATAGTCTACAAGACCATAACCTATAGTCAAGGCACATGCCAAATAATAGCCAGAATAACTATAATACTCCGACTAGTAAAACTACCATTCCAGTATCGGCTGTTTTTCAAACGGGGACTTTCTTCGGGTGCATCGGAAACTTCACGTATACCATACATCGAAGCCAGCAAGAAAGGTCGTACCCAGTGAAATCAGAACTAGATAGGCGTTAACACTGTTTTGGCACGCTAGTGCAACTTTTTTATATGGAATTATGACGCACTAGACAAAATTTTCAGTGCCCCTTTTAATACGAAGCGCACAATCTTAATGACAGGCAGCTCACTTTTTCACCTGTCACCTTCATTCCATGCAGACGATGTAGGAGGGCCTCAGTAAGCTGCACCTTGACGTCGAGTGCAAATAATGCATCTCGAATTCACTTAGCAATGTGAGATTCCAACCATGCCGGAAAAAGCTATTCTACTATATTGCACACGATAGCGCTACGCATAGAATATTGACTCATGTATACGAGCTGTACGCCTAACCATGCACTTCTACAATGTTGTCGCCAGTGTGCAACATACTGAGTCTTTGCTCATAAATGAAAAGAAACGTTCAAGAGAGTGAAACTGTCACTTAGCCGTGATGTGTGGCCATCTGGCGAAAAAACTAGTACAGGTCACTATACATGTCTTGGGACGGGGCTTTCACAGATGGTGGACGCATCAGAATACTGTGGCAGAAGTCTTTCAATGAAATCATAGATGAAAAATATTCTACGTTATATTACTGTATTGATGCTTTTCAAGCGAGAGACTAAATGACTTTCCATGCCTGGGTTCTTTTAGTACAAAAATATGCAAGCATAAAGACACTGTTTCTTGCTAAATCTTTCTTTTCAGTTTTTAGAGCGAAATCTGTTACGAGATCAAAACTCTGGTCACGCGTGGCGCCGTAGTTGTCCACCGCCGCCGGTGTTCGTAACCGCTATCGCATATTAAGGAAGAAATAAAAACATCCTACCAAGGACACAGTCGGACTCGAACCCCGGTACGCTGCGTGCCAGTCCAGTATTCTAGCACTGAGCTATGCCGGTGCTTGGGACTTGTTCGCAATCTTGCTTTAGGCAGGCTTGATGTCTGAAAAGGCATCGCGTTTTTATGAGTAATAAAGTGCTTTAAAACAGCGAAAGAACAATCAGTCGTCGCAGAATGTGAATAGCGTAACGATTGGGTCGTTCAATGCTCCAAACCATTACAAAAGCTTATTTTTATTCACCTATCAATGCTGGCGCATACCCACTTCAGGCATAATTCCTCATCGTCGTCAGCCACTGCATGAAGAATCGGCACAAAATTCTTTCCAAGTGTTTAGTGGATGCAACGCTTCTCAGAAGAATGACAAAAAATAGTATAGCGAATGCTAGTATACTAACCAGAAGTATTATTATTAATGCCGTAGTGGGTACCTGGCAAGTGTGCTCGGAGCAGTTACTAAATGAGTGTTTAGAAAAGGCTTTGAAAGGCCGCTCTTCTAGCTTTCGCTGTGACTGTGCGGCGCCTTCCGCGCAGGCCTGGAGTTTTTTTTTTTTATAAAGCCTGCAAATATACTTGACGTAGTGAAATGGTGATAAAGTTCAATGCGCTTAGGTCGGAAAAAAAAGAATTGCTAAACTTTATGCGAATGCTTTCCTTCTGCAGGCAAAAGAGATAAAAGGTGAAAGTATCAGGCTATAAAAGGTTGAATGAGAAAAACTCGAACTGTCGTCATGTGTAGTAATTCAACATTAACATTTCGGCTAATCGCTTTATGTATATGAAGGCGTTATTTGTGCTGATCTTGTAATGCATAGTGTTTAAGCCATCTATGAAATGTTATGCACTGCTTGAAATTTGCATAAGTTATGTTTGTTTTACCTCCATTTGATGCATCTCTTATTATCTTATTAATGATGAACCGTGTAAACGAATAACTACTTAGCAATATATTCAAAACAACATTCCACAAAGGTGTAAAGTTTGTCTTTTGAAGTAACTTGAAGCCACCACTGCCATTATTATTTGATATCACGGGTTGTCGAATGGTGAAATCAATTCTGATTTCACGTAGTAAACAGCCGGTAATGACGCTGCTGATTAAAAGCCATGTTTTTCTCTGTCTAGTTGTGTGTAAGAGCGATGTGTATCGAGTATATATTTTTTACGTAGAGTGTGATCAGGTGGAGAAGGTCGTGTCTGCATGTGTTTGCACGCGCCTTCGTGTTCGTATTTAAGTTTTTATATCAACTGTCATGACTCGTCGCCTGTATCCACCTAGAACGCCATTACGAGGCTATATTTTTTTCTGCCCACAATCTCCACGGTCATTCTACCCGCCATCTCATCCACTGCAGAGTATACCATGCAAGCGCATAAACGTGGTTAATGACCCTACTTTTTCATCATAAGTTTTCTTTCTCTCACTTACGTTAGTGCGGCAGAACATATCTGCTTTTTCCAGAACCCTAGTACCAAGCGAACTTGCGCATATCACTAACCATGATTAGAAAAGTTCTAAACCGCAACTTCGCATCTTGTGAACTGAGAACAATAGTCTGTCTTCCAGAAGTTTCTCGCATAACTTATAGCCCCTTCAGCTGAGTTGGGTCTGTAGCGAGAAACACCCTATTTACACGAGTTGATGGATCACGGATATCTCAAGTAGCGCCAACGCTCTGCATTATTTCTTGCGACACAGCCTCCTCGATTCACACACCAATGTTCTCCGGTACTTTTTTTTACTGTCATCAGCTTTCAGACTGCAGTGGTCTACCGCGCGAAAAAAATTGAGGGGGGAAGGTTGTACGGGGAGCTTTTTCCTATTTCGGCTATTGGCTATTCCAATTTTGTGGGAGCGCTTCTGAAGCTAGATTAAGATTGAAAAGAAGTTGAAGTGTCACGACCAGGAGTAGAGTGCTGCCAGAGCATATATATATATAGTGAGCGAATATCTGAAGCAAGACGTACTGAACCAACCGAAGTGGCGATACAGATATTAAAGGAAGCCTTTAAGAGCCATTTTTATTTCAGCACTCAGAAAACAAACAGTGCTGAAATAGATGAAATTTTTAGAGAAGTACCATCGAAGCTTACCTTTAATGACCCATTCTTGTAACATATACGTAGCCTGCGTCCATTCCAGCTCTATCACCGTGAAACGATTCATGAGCAGTTTAACTCAAAAACCACAATCATGCATGAAGTTGTAGCTATGTCGTAGTAAAAAAAAAGAATATATACATTTTGCCAGTGCCGTTTTGTTGAAAGCAAGTCGGTTTAATTTTTCTTGCTGATTTATCAATTACAACTGAAGCCTTCGTAAAATACAAGTGAGCTCACCTTTGCGGAGGTCAGTGATCCGATCACGGCTGCAGCTGTCGCATTTCGGAGGCGGCAAAAAGCTAGAGGCCAGTCTACTGTGCGGTGTCAGAGCACTTTAACAGGCACGAGGCGGTCGAAGTTTCTGCAGCGCTCTACGACGGTGAGCCTCATATACATATCGTAGTTTGGATGCGCAATACCGTGGATTATTATTATTATTATTATTATCCCCTTAGGTCTTACTATAATTTTATCAGATCGTCCTTCAGCCGCTTACTGATCTTTTTGCGTACGACCATCAAAATTTCTTCCATTTAGAAAAAGCTGCGCTTACAGCTTCCACAGCACTGCACGCATTTAGCAACAGCCTGCACCCGTAAACGCGACTCTGCGATCTCAAGCATCCGTGCGTGAGTATCCAGAGTGCAGCTCTGGATACGCGCATGCCCGTCCGCGTCGACTGACGTTTCGCCGGAAGATGATGAAGTGTCGTCGTAGGCCCGTCTCGCAGAATATCGACACTGGGCGGTTTTAAGATGACCGCCTAATGGGAAAAAAATCCCGGCGTTCTGGAAAAGGACGGAAGCCGTTCTGACGACGCAGCTGCGCCCATTGTGTCTTATAGAACTTTCTTGGCCAACCCAGCGGAGGAAAACGCTGAGTGGATTTTGATCAGTTATACTGTTCACATCCGAGTAAACCAGTATTGTGTGCGCTCTGGTTCGGAGTGATCCGACTATTTCATCTTTACGAACTTATAGTAACGTTCTAAATGGTTTGGTTCGCTTCGGGTAAATGCGTTTTGCGGCAATTTCAGTTGAATAAAAGGTTTGCAAGTGGGAGATTTTTCATGGCCTTCACGAAATGTAAATATTATTTTAGAGCAAACATACTGATTATAGAAATAAAAGCATGTTTATTAATTGCATGTAAACAAAGAACGCCTTTCGCAGCATGCAGCACTGCCACATAGTTGATTGCTCTTTACTGGAAATTAGCTTTATCGTTTTCCCCCGTTTAAGCAAGATTGAGGTTCAAGGCTTCAGTATTTTATTCGTAGTGGCAATCAACTAGAAGAACCTACATAATCCTAATCGTGGGCTTAAGCTGTAGGCGAAAAAATGTACTGATAGAAGAAGGTCAATTCGTCTGTCATAAAATCTCACCCGAAATCTGGCTTTCTTGAAGAAATAAGTAAAGTTTGCAGCGCAGCTTGACACACACGCGTGTACATTAGCGGGAAAGCTTCGTTTCATGAATCACAAATAAATGCCCACTCATGTTTTCCCGAGTACATTGTGCGCACCCGGAACGCTTTTTACAGTGGTGAAATGTTGCGTATGAGTTAAGCTTTGATATCACAGCTGAGTGTTTCAACTGAGTTTCATACGATGTTCATTTTATGTATTTTGATAAAAATAAAAATAAACGAAATCATTGCTGTCAACGTAACTTGGCGACGGCTACCCCTTTCCACTTGATTGTTACAAATAAAGAATGAAAAACAAGATAGCATATACACATATATAAAGTTGTACATAGGCGAGTCCAAAAGTTCTAACTTCGAGTAGATGAGAACAAAACAACTAGAAAACATTTATTATGGAAACATTTGCAAAGATGTTTTTTTTGTTCTCATATATTGTCATCTACAATAATTGAGTGAGAAATGTTGATCGAGAGTTTTTTAGGCTCAGATAAGCCCAGACAAGTCCAGATACGTTCAATCCCTATTGATAATATTGAAGTACGAATTTTCTTGCAAATATTTTACTGCAGAGGGAAAAAAAGCGAAGAACGGAAAAACTCAGTACAAAATTCAGCGATATGTTTTTGCGCATTGCAGAACTCGTTTCTCAGAGCTAATTTCGGCCTGTTGCCCTATTTTCAGATTCTGCGACTGATAAAAGAAGCACAGGAAACCTCCAAACCTGCAAGGTACGTGAAGTATTAGCCATTTTCATAACGTTTTATACTCAAGAACACTGCTTTGCGACCAGACAGCAATGTAACTACCCTTTTTTTTTTTTGTCAGAATGTTCGATTCTTATTCATGCAACAACAACTTGTTCTGTTAATGATTTTCTTAGCTAACATTTATTTATCTAACAACGTTTGTATTGGCTTTTTATATGTATCACTGCCCTCTATTATGCCTCTGGCACTGAGAGTAATTCTAATAAATAAATAAATAAATAAATAAATAAATAAATAAATAAATAAATAAATAAATAAATAAAAATAAATATTACACCCACCTCAGATCTCTTTGTCATCTCTTGACTAATAAAAAATGGATTAATGGTTGAGTCAGTCTGTTGGGTGATGTAGCTAGAGCACGGAGAAAGAATAGACCGTGAGCTAGGGTCACGACAAAAACCAGCTAGACTCGATGCCAGTACGCGCTTGCATTCCCCACCAGCTGAAATTAAAGCAAATCGGTCGACGCCATGCTGCCTTTTAAGCAACAATCGGTACTTCTGAGAACACTGCAGCAGAACGAGTGAAACACTTTCTGCACCTGTCTACTCCTGCATGGCGTCGCTGACGCAACTTTCACGTGCAATCTGCTGCTGTGAGAGGTATGCAAACAGATAAAAGGAGTTTATCTAAGCTTATCTAAGCTTTTGTGGTCAGTATAACCCAATGTATAGATATATATGTGGGGTTTAACGTCCCAAAACCACCATGTGATTTTGAGAGACGTCGTAGTGTAGGGCTCCGGAAATTTTGACCACCTGCGGTTCTTTAACGTGCACCCAATTCTAAGCACACGCAAGGCGTACAGTTTTATGAAACCTTATCAAGACCGAAAAACATAATTTGTGTTTTTTCAAGTGTTCACACACCATGATGACGCAATCTTTATGTGTAGTCCCAATGGAAAGATTATAATCACAACTAACAGACAGTGATGCCAAGGGAAGTGTAAGGGAAGCTATTAGCATAAAAAAAAAAGCGAGGCCTGTCCGGAAAGCCCAGCACAGTGACAGCGAAGCTAGAACAGTGGCCTTTCAGACTCTTTTCTAAACACTTATTGGGTAACTACTGCAAGCACACTTACTTGATACCCACTATGGCATGATTACTAAAAAAACTTTGCGTAGGAGGCCGGCATTCGCTATGTTATTTTTCGACATTCTTCTGAGAGCCCCGCCGCGGTGGTCTAGTGGCTAAGGTACTCGGCTGCTGACCCGTAGGTCGCGGGTTCGATTCCCGGCTGCGGCGGCTGCATTTCCGATGGAAGCGGAAATGTTGTAGGCCCGTGTGCTCAGATTTCGGTGCACGTTAAAGAACCCCAGGTGGTCGAAATTTCCGGAGCCCTCCACTACGGCGTCTCTATTCATATGGTGGTTTTAAGACGTTAAACCCCACATATCATCAACATTCTTCCGAGAAGCGTGGTATCCGCTAAGCACTTTCAAGGAATTTTGTGCCAATTGTTCATGCAGTGGCTCATGACGATAAGAAATTACGCCTGAAGTGGCTATGTGTCACAGTTAATAGGAAAACAAAAACAAGCTTTTTAATGGGTTGGCGCATTGAACGACCCACTCGTTACGCTATTCACATTCTGCAACGACTGATTGTTCTTTCACTGTTTTAAAACGCTTTAGAAGTCGTATTGACGCGATTGCTTTGCCTACATCAAGCCTGCCTGAGGCAAGTTTACCAATAAGTCCCAAGCACCGGCGTGGCTCGTTGGCAAAATGCTGGGCTGGCACCCAGCGGACTCGGGTTCAAGCTCCACTGTGTCATCAGCGCTAGCTTTTTGTTTCTAATTTAGTGCGATGAGGCGGACAACTACGGCGCCGCGCATGATCCGAGTTTTAATCTCATAACAGCTTTTGCTGTAAAATTTGATGGTCACACGTTCGGTTCCCGCCGGTGTCAAGTTATCTTTTAGTCCTCTCTTCTTGCTTCGCATTTACATTACAATTTCTTTAACATCAAACAAACTTACCTTGCCATCATTGTCTGTTGGTTACCGATATAACAGCGTGCAACAGAGCATGATCCTTTAAGTTTACTCTTTCTTCGCTCCCTTTCGAAGAAGGCATTTGTTTTATCTTGCCCTTCTTCTTTGCCAGTGTCTTTAGCTTTTTAGCTAATCGCTGAACTCTGTGAGAGTGGACGAGTAGGTGCAGTGTTCATATCCAGGTCCATGGTATTTGTACAGTACCGTGAAAGCTAATGAATTCTTAGAGGAAATCTCTCCGGAGGAACCATTAACGTGTACTCATCCTGCATCGCTGTCAATCTTGTCATTCGCTCTTGCATTACGAGCATAGGGGACGTGTAAAGCGCGGAATGACGAAGAATATTTTTAATGCGAGTTCACTACGATTGGTCCCAAAGTGCAGAATACGTATATGTTATAATCGATGTGGCCCGTTTTTTTTTTTTTTTGCTTCTAACAGTTTTCGTGAACGTAAAGAAAGGACAAACACGTTACAGAAATTGTGTGGTATGTATAGCATGAAGCTGCCCGAGTTGTAGACGTTATGCATTTTTGGTATATCTGTTGAAAAAGCACGTATGGTGCTGCTGAGATAGAGAGAGAGGGAGAAGCTTTTGTTCATGCAGGCTGAACTCTGTGGCGAGAAATGCATTGATCACATTCTGATAACCATTGCTGATGTACTGCGAGCGCGCAGTACAGAAACGAAAAGCAATTCAATTGCGGGGGCAATGCCCGGTTGCGTAAAGACGTTATAGTTGCTGTGGCATCGAAGGGGAAGAAAGAGGTGAGGGGTGTCTGTTTCTTTGTTTGTTTGTGTGAGTGTATGACATTGGCTGTTCAAGTCTGCAAACATGTGACTGTATTTGTTTCTTTTTTGTTCAGGGGCAATGTAGCTGGTGTTAAGGAGCGTTTATAATATTTTGCAATATTTACCTACACCTACAAGATGAAGGGAGGACGACAGAGAAAGGTGAAGAAAATTCAGGGAGGTTGACGGGAAGAGATCTCTAGTTGGCTAACCTGTGCCTAGAATGAGCAATTCAGTATTCGAAAAGAAAATAGGGTAGGAGCCCCTGAACTCACCAGCAATTTCTTGCAGCTATGACAATGGTGAAGTATTATCCAGAAACATTATCCAAGCAGAGTCTATACCTGCAAGCTCTGCATTATTCAGCGAGGTAACCAAGCTCCTTTTTTTTTTTGGATTAAGCTGCGAGCTCTCTCGATGGCACCGGTCTGTTAATAAAATCATGCGGGACAGCCACGACTCTTTTATCCACGCCAGAACTATGGTGAGGCTTTGCGCGAGAGGGCTTTCATGCGCATGCTATTTTTGACTGCAACGTAAGCGGTTCTGTGAGTTGACACTATTTTCTGTGGCACATAGTTGATCCCACCAACTTGTCTATTAGCTTTGACACTACGGCGTGGTTTCAGTCATACAGTATAGACAGCAAACCATGCGTCCGACTGACTGACCTGCGCGCCCAGCCCCGAGCAGGTCCGCGCCCAGCCAAGCTAATTAGTTTGTTGGGGAGTCGGTGTGGAACGCCGACGTGCAGCCCGCTCACCTTCGGTGGCCTAATGGAACTGTGTTCTTCTTTTTTCCTCTCTGCATACCGACCTCTCGCCTCACACAGCGCTTTCTATTTAGGGCGTGGTCGTGACCGCTGTACGCAAACCTCGCTGAAACGCGTCGCTTGGAAGCCGCGAACTGAAGAATAAAACAAAGCATGTAAAGGTAGACGACAGGTGTCTTTCTTATATGCAATACCACTGCTCTCTACGTTCTAATACATGTGCTACTTCAACTGTCTTGGCATTGTCTTGTGACATATTGTGGCTGGTTGTCATTCGATGATAACCGATTGTGTAGTTCTTAAAAACAAAGCTGGCTGACAGGAAGACTGTGTATTGCATGTTCGCATCGTACACTGCGCACTGTTCCAAATAATGGTCAATTATTCATGCGCCACCCAGATGCATTTTTTCATTAGATTTATAAGGCAACGCTATTAGCAAATTACAAACGCTACATTGCCTATTCATAGAAATTTTTGTGTAGGGATAATTTCATGTGCTTAAGTTGACGTTTTTTTGCGTTTAATGTACTAGAACGTCGTTCTGTCTACTTAATGAACTCCTGTATGCTAAAACTACATATGCTAAATTAACACTCTTACAACTGTTCTTGTTATTCATTGAAAACATGATGAGTGTCTGCCGTTACAATTGCAAGTACATTCCTGCGTGAGGGTACGAGTAGAATGGTGGAGTGAAAGTCAAGAAGAAAAAGTATGCTTTATGTGGCACCAAACACGAACCCCGAGGCTCCTTTTGTTTTACCGCCGCTACAAAACGACCTGTGTCGTTCTCACAGAGGCACCGCGTGTAAAAACAAGCCATCGTGAAAAACCTGTGCGACGAGATTTCACGCTCCGGAAGCATGCCAAAGAGGTGCGTGTACTGAGAGGCAACAAGAGAAAGAAAAAAGCATGCTTATCTTGTGCAGTACGACCCGCAGTTGCAACCTCGCTCAGTGAGCGCGTCTGGTGGCACCGAGACCGCAGTGAGCTGCTGTGTGAGAATTGATTGGAAGCGAGGTGGGAAGCGCAGCACCTGTCTAAAGAGAAGCGGCAAACCTAACTCCGCTGCTTCGTTCTCCCATTCCATAAAGACCCCCTACGTCATCCACCCCGCGCCATAAGTGATCTTACTTTTTCGCTTGTTCAGCTCCGCAGCGTGTTCTCACAGTCCTGATTTACTTGATTCTTCCCTGCCACCCTCGTCGTGGGCTCAACCTCATATTTTCTCGATTCTCGCTCCTCCCTAACTTCTATTCCTTCTGTTTTATTTTCAAGCTTCATTTGATGGAACGTGCCGTTATCGACAGTCTCGTAGGTTTCCTGAACTCCGTGGGCCACGCAGAGTCTATACTAAGTTTCTGTTTCGCGAAATAGCAGCGAAGAAAAGGAACAAGGAATGATGTGGCAGGCGATCGCACACCCCGACAGAAATTATGGCTGGAAGAAAAGTTGCGCCCCTGTCTTTCTTTTGTTTTTCGGCGACATACAAGAAACACGCCCTGCAGCGGCGCGATTCCTTTCGCCAGACGCCGCAAACCCGCGAGCTCATTGCGTCCTTTTCTTTTTTCACCTGCCCTTCCGTGTCACCGACGAAAAACGTTCGCTACAACACCGGGCACAACACGCGCTCAATGAGAGGTGCGTGCTCTCGCCACTGAGCCGCATGGACGCGACTGCGAGCGCGAAGCTCCATGTATTATGTATGGACGCTCGTGTCGTTCTCGACGTTTCTCGCCGCTCCCATGGCGCCCGCTCTGCGGAGCGCCACTCGTGAAGCTCTTTCCTCCTCTCCCGCGTCAGCGGCACGAACACGTGTGAGATGTAGGAGAAAAGCAGCGCTCGTACATTTCGCATGACGTGTCGTTTCAGTTTGCGTTTCCAGCACGCGCGCGATTCTGCTCTGCCGCACGTATTCATCAGAAGGCGTGGTCTGGCGCGCCGGCCCTACAGACGTTTCTCTCGCTCTTTCTTCTCGTCACTTCAACGGGAACCTCTTTCAGTTGCTGCCCCGACGCCTGCAATTACGTCCCATCTGCATAAAAACACCCGCACGCTCCGCGTCTATTCGTAATGAAAGAATCGACGTCTGACGCTAGTGTCCGAGAAGTGAATACCATCTGAGAGAAAAAAAAAGCACTGAGAATGGATAGCAGTAGTGAGTTCATGGCTCAATATTTTAAAATAATCAACTGCTCTGAACGAAATAGCAATATTTCTCACCTAGGTCTCTATCATGATGTGTTCCGTTCTTTTCGTGCTAATAAAATTTGTCGTACATCTAGAGCGACCCGCTCAACCAGCAGCTCCACCGTGATATTGTAAGTTTTTTTTTTTCGAATTTTGCATAAGGCAACGCGGACGCAGCTAACAAAAAAAAAAACACCGTCGGGAGGACAAAAAAATGTGTAAATTGCCGCCTACGCAACAGGCTTGAATGGAAGTGAGGAATTTTCGGTAGCCTGTTTTATACGGCATTTTAGTGAAGCTGAGTTAATTGTCTTAGTTCGTCAAACTGGACTTCCTGTAAAATGCAACATGTGCAGTGTTTTCGTGGCTTTTGTTGTAGACATATAAGCTCCCGGCATTGTCGACACTTGATTGATATGTGGGGTTTAACGTCCAAAAACCACCATATGATTATGAGAGACGCCGTAGTGGAGGGCTCCGGAAATTTCTACCATCTGGGGTTCTAAACGTGCATTCAAATCTGAGCATATTAAAGAACCCGACATTGTCGACGCTTACATTGTCGACACTTACAGCTACTGAAAGCATACACTAAACTGCACCTACGCATGCATGACAATGCAGTTCAAGCGTCCAACGTAATCTGAACAGCAACGACACATCGTTCAGAATTGATGTAAAGAAAAAAAACAAATGTGCACATTGCAAAAAGAGAAAAAGAAAGCGTGAGTGTCAACATATGGAGACGCGCCATAGCGCATAGATGATGATCATGTGTTGTGTTATTTCGCCTGTTTACCGGTATTTATAAAGACGAAAATGCCCAAAGCCCGTGTACTTAGATTTATATGCACGGTAAAAAAACCCAGATGGTCGAAATTCTCAGAGCCTTTCACAGCGGCGTCTTTCATAATCAGATCGTGGTTTTGAGAGATTAAACTCGAATAATATCATTATTATGACTGGTGTTTATTTTTTGATCAATAAAAATAAACAAGAACACCAGCAAGATATATTATGAACTCTTCATTTTAAGTAGAGAAACAAGGTTTGCAATGAGCCCAGAAGGCAGGAAACCAGTTGCTTGTACCAGCTTAACCTCATCACGTTTTCTTTATATTCTGTTTTTCTCTCTCACACTCTTTCTCTTAGTAGAATTGCGTATATAGGAATATTTTTGTCCAAATACTCTGCATATGTATTGTATTATTCTGGAACAACATACCGTGCTGCTCAGCGGTTACAATAAACATTCGAAGAGCGCTTACTACGGTGGGCCCAGCGGCATAGCCACTACAACATAAAAAATACGAAAACGAGTGGACTGAACAGAAGCCAAATTTATGACGTAATTGCTGTCGCAGCGAATTGTTCCCGGTCTTGTATCACGCCAAACGAGCACTGAAGATTTTGCGACGAAACCACATAACCTTCAATCACCCTCAAAAACAAAAATGTTTCGCCGCATAAAGCGTATTGGTGTGGAGAAGCACGCTTTACAAAGAGAAAGGAACGTTGCATTGCACACAATTTTCCTAAGTGGGGGTTTTGGTATTAGAAAGGCGAAAAAATAATCATCCCAGCGTCTTGTATTGAAATCGAGCGCATAAGTATGCCACATATGATTTTAGTACTACGCTGACTGAAGACTACATATATGATAAATTACGCACCGGTAAAAAAGCGTTAGTCTTGCAAGCGCTACTAAAATCGGTTTATTGCAGTAAGTTAGCATGTGCATCAGAGTACTAAATATCTTACTTAAACCCATGGAAATGTACCAATTGTTAGCAACAAATTTCTCGTGGTCCCAGATGTGTTTTTCTGAAGGGTATTCACTGACACTCAAGGCAACAACTTCTCACTCAGCAATAACACACGGTCTCTGTGATATTAACAAATAACAGAATATTGGGATGCAAGGCAGGCCACTTCAATTTCTTTAATTCAGTTAAAACATCAATTATTCACACACTACTTTCATTGAACAACCTTTACTGTCTGCTTTTTTTCCCGCTGTTAATGAGCTAATACGATTTCTTTTCTATAATCTGTTTACAGCCCGAGTGGTGACTGCCATAATTACAGTCACGGCTAAACATTATCTACTATTTCCAGATAGACCAGAGAGGGGCCCCGAGAAAAAAAAAAGAAAAAAAACATGCTGAGGCAAGCATCGTTGTGATTACAAGATTTGCTGAGGCAGGTGTCTTGTCTTTACGACAAAGCAAACTCAACATTTTCGTTGGAGGAGCGCTTCTGGTCTTTTTATTGCCCGTTGTTTTATTGGCTTACACTTTGTTCCGATCCAAACCATTTCTTTCTTGCAGTACTCGGGTGAGCAAACGCGCGCGCATGTCGTCGTCGTGCGTGCGCACGAGCGAGATATCCGAGCTGTGGGCGGGCCGCGCGGTTGTAAACGTAAACGGCGCTGTTCGCCGCCGCCAACGTCTTTCCAAGCGCGCTGACTCGACTGCGCGCGATCCTTGCCTTGCCCCGTTCGTTACTGCGAGACGACAGCCGCTGGAAGGCGCGAGCGAGTTATGTGCGTCCATTCTTTCTACACAATCTACTCCACGCTGCTCCTGCCGCTGCTCCTAGACCACTCGCTCGTGCTTGCTCCCTGCTTAGCTCGTTCCCGTAGTGCGTCTCGCTAGAACTATGCAGCGTGGTGAAAGCTGCGGAGCTTCTAGGGTAGTCTTATATGCGTAGGTTAACGCAGTTGTCTTACTATTCATCGTTAGCGAGTGGAAGTGCCGTAACAACAAAGATCTAAGATACACATTACCAGAGCTGTATGTTTTCTGATACTTTGCACCTTCAAGAGCCCGCTGAACCCACAGAGACAATTCGTGAAATGATGAAGCTAAAATTGTCTTTAATGGCTAAAAGAAAAAAAAAACTAGGTGTGATTACCCCACCGCATCACGTAACCACTTCAGCCGTCTGCTACGTTTTCATTTCAAACGTATTCTTTCAAGCCACTCAGGTAACCGTACGGTGCGCATTAGGCCGACCTGAGGGACACCCAAACGACCAAGCGCTCGGGATGACTCCTGTGCGTCTTTATTTTCGCTTGCTGGTTTAGCTGATAGTTTAACCATCTCATGCGAACGCCACCCGGATTTCAACAGCTCACATGCACGAGCGTAATCTTGTGTTTCATAAATGGTCCCAAGCCACACCAAGCACTGCACCGTTTTAGTCAAACATGGTTCACCATGGCTGCCTTCTCCTTTCATGCGGGCGAATCCCGGGAAATCGAGAAGAAATAAAAAAATAAGCTATACTCAGCAATATTAAATCGGGAGTTGGCCCACAAGCATTTACCATTACTCCTCCTTGTCTGCTTCCTATTTTTCAATTTTCTTTGTTTCATCTAAGTGCATACGAAGTAATGCCTCGCGTGTTGAATGTTTTCGCTCTTCACTGTCGGCCTCACAACCACTGGGACGTCGTTCCACTCCAAGTGCTCGACAGGGAAGCAGCTTGAACCTATAACATACGCTCACCGCATGTTTTCTTTCTCGCATGGCAAAACACATTCGTTTATTTGCTTATTTTTCGGGAGAAGCGGTATACGATGATTCACAGTTGTTATTTTTTTTTTCTCCCTTTACCTCCACAAAAACCCGTTCTCTGTTTCTCGCGCCTCCGGGAACGCAAGTTGCCTGGCTTTCATCGGAAGCTTTATGTTCAGCCGGTGGTTCTTTTCTGAGGTGCACACTCTTTCCGCTCCCTCTGCATCCCCCGAGAGGAGGCACAGGCAGCTAGGAGGTTGGGTTCTACGCGTCGCTTGTTTATTTGCCTCGCCTCTTGTTTGGCAGAAAAACAAACCAAACCGGAATTGCTGTACGGCTGGTGCATTGTTCATCGGTGATACGTGCATCTACTTATTTGTTTTAGCTACTGCCAACGATTGCCCGAAAGACGACTGCCAGCTCTTTCGCGAAAAGCGTAAGAAATACTGCCAGAGATGCATTTGGCTTCCCTTCGAGTGCTTCCGTTACGCCCGTGTACGCCTACGCAAAACAGCTGTGCTTACACATGTCTTCGAACGCTGCTTCACTCAGTTCTTGTGAGACTCCGCTGCTGGTGGGTGTTTGCGCAGAGTGTATTTTATTTCTTTTTATCTGAGTCTCCTTGTGGTTGCGACCCTTCTCTGTAATCGGCCGAGCCGTCCTTCCGACTTCCTGTCATGCGAGCAGGAAGTGGCTGTCTTCGAAGTATGTCGCTCGAAAGTGAGTAGAAACGCTTCATAGCCAACTGCTTCTTCCACTTCACTTGTCTTCCGAATGTGGGACACATGAAAGCGGCGCAAATAAGGATGCGGCCGACGGCGTCTATCGCCTTTGTTTGTTTTGTTTACTTTTTCTCTGTTATTTTATTGCCTATTAGAGACACATTCACTCAAAATTCATACATATTCGCTCAAAATCTAGTTCACTGAAATACGTTAGAAAGTCTACGATACTGCACGCATAAACCATTTCACGGTGATGAATATCTTGCAAAATTATTGATTGCCTTTATCTTCTTCATTAGTGGTCAGCAAATAGCACTTTCTGAAGCAGAGTTGAACGAGCAAACAACGGTGCTTAGTGCCCCGCCGCGGTGGTCTAGTGGATAAGGTACTCGGCTGCTGACCCGCAGCTCGCGGGATCAAATTCCGGCTTCGACGGCTGCATTTTTGATGGAGGCGAAAAATGCTGTTGGCCCACGTGCTCAGATTTGGGTGCAGGTCAAGGAATGCCAGGTGGTCGAAATTTTCGGAGCCCTCCACTACGGCGTCTCTAATAATCATGTGGTGGTTTTGGGACAATAATCCGCATATATCAATCAAACATCAACAGTGCTTAGTGCAAATAAACTGTATAACAGCTTTCCAAAGAATGTACAGCATTAGTCACAAATTCTAGGGTCGCGGCCTCCAATGAAGACCTTCGGGCGCGTTGGCGGACAGCGCTGCTCAGTTCAGGCCTGGACAAGCAACTTTGGGTGATTCAGCAGGCCAATGAAGCTGCCGGAAGACATGGTCTCTGTGCTAGGTTTTAGATGGGAGCCCAGCCCAGCAATCAGCCGGAAATAATAAAGTTTACCCCCTCTCTCTCTTTCCAAGCGGTGCGCATCTTATGAAATTACCACAGGGGCGACGACTATTGCCAGTTGAAGACATGTCCTTCCAATCGAAATATGTATAGTCCATTTAGCCATTAATATCTCACTTTTGTCCCATCATGAAACTCAGAACAATGAAATGTTCCTGTTGTTACATAGCTCTATGAAATTCATATCTTAATAAAAACTTAAACAAGGGTAACATTAAAGGACAATCAACTAAGCAGTTTTCTGCGATGTCGGCCAGTCTAGAATTCGTGGTCACGCGGTCTAAAACAAATAAAAAGGCAGTGTTATTGCGCGACAAATATACGCGTGCTCCTTAGCAACTGAATGAGCGCCGAGCGCCGTCTATAGACACGGTACGACATAATGGAGACCACTTTTTGAGATCTAACGGTCGCTGCAGTTTTACGAATTTAGTAATGACAGCAGCAGGTTTTAGTAAGCGTGTTACATTAAAATCCTTCAATACCTAATCCACAGAGACGACGATGTTTCTTTTTGTATAGATAGCGCCTTATTTACTAGCAGTGTACCGTTATTGTTCCCTGTTATGAAGTCTTTTCCCGCGCTTGTCATTCGAAAATGGCTCCCGCATTGGGACGGCCGATACCACAACCTGTGACCACTGTGGCAACGAATAAAAACATATCTTTTGTAACTGCCTATAGAGTTTAGGAGGCCGCGACTATGACTTCACAAGAAACTCAGCAAATTAGGTAATCAACTTCTGTCAGAGGAAAAAAATTACAATATCGACAGAATGCAGCGTCACAGACAAAGGGCCTGCAAACGCTACTGCGTTTTTCGCAATTGATTGGCTTTTCTGAGTCGTTGTAAACAGAATGCCTTTCCTATGTGTGTTTTCGTTGTCTGCTGAGTGCACATGCGTTTTTTATCTCCCTCTTTACACCCTCTTTCTTGCCCCTATTTCCCCACCCTCAGTGCTGGGTAGCAAACCGGATGCCTACTGGTGATTAATCTCCCGGCCTTCCTTTTCTCTCTCTCTCTCTCTCGTATGTTTTTTTCACATCAGAGGCTCAATTCACAAAGCCTTTCGTTCGTATGCCTTTTTTTTAAGCTCTAGTATGCCGCTTTCGTTAAATACCGGTATGTGTAAAGCGTCAACGCTGGTTGAAAATTTGTCATCCAAACTATTCTATCCTAAGATGTCACATCCAAGTTTGCATACAAGTTTCTGATGCGGAAATTTGGGCATTCTATTGCGGCCAGTGACAGGCTGTGGTTACACTATACTCTGCCTGCGCCAAGGAAAGACCTAGATTCCGCCAAGAAGGCCACGTTAAGCCCCTGAGATCGACCAGCTTGCCCGTTCCTGAAGTTTTACACGGTTAGCGTAAACTTCATTCATTAAGACCAGCCCAGATGCTGCCTTAACGAAACTTGTGGTTCGTAGAAACCTTGTAGCCGAAGGGGTGCTCGTCATATTGCGTCGGTAGTGTTTTACTCTCAACTACTTTATCTTGAATGTTATTTGTTATTGTGATATTTTCGCCGAAGAAACGCGTGTTTTAGTCCATACGAGTATGTAACAATCCTACTTCCCACTAAGTCACAGCCACATCAGCCTTGAACTTGACAAGTCCGCTTGTTGAAATATTCACTGCAGCGACACCCTGTGATCCAAAGATTTTTAATCACTTCAGCATCGCATATTGCTCTAGACTTCTACATTGTTTGCATTCCTATTTAGGTCTACGAACTTTACCTACACTGCATACAGCAACCAGACGAACCGGTGGACGATTAGGAAGAATTATAGAGAGAGAGATAAAGATGCAAGGAAAGGCAGGGAGGTTAACCAGACGCACATCCGGTTTGCTACCCTGCAGGAAGAATTATAAGGTAGAAGAAAAGTAGCGAGCTTCGGAGACAATCACCCCCTGAATAAGAGACGGAATCGCTCTCTAGATGTAGAGGCAGTTTTAAATATTAGAAACGAGAGTAAAGTGCCTGTTAATTCGTATTACGAATGATGTATTTAGGAGATATGTAGTACATACTAGTCGTTTGTTGCTATATGGGCAGTTGAGGCAACAGGACGTCAATGCAATAAAGATGGAAGACAAGAGAAAGAGGAAAGTCTGAGAGAGAGGAAACGTTGATCACTTGGGCGTAACCGGCATGCTATGCTTCACAGAGGGAAGGAAAGGGGGCATTTAAAAAGAATAAAGAAAGTCAGGAAGAGAAGGCAAGGCCACGCACATAACGTCGCAGAGCAGTCTTGCACGGTATACGGCACCATTATGAGTCTACAGCCACTCGGGCAAGTACGTTGTCCTTATGAATTTCAGCAATACCTTCGTTGCTTGAATTGTCAAGGAATTTTCGGGAAGGGTATTGTGATCTATCTGCTTAGGTGCCTTTTCTTGGGTGGCACCCTGTTTTTAGATCTTCACACTTAGCAATCACTCATCGGGACCATGTCATAGTAGCGTATAGAGTGTTGCTTGAATTATTGAGATATCGCAAACATGCAGTTTATGAAAAGATTATTGGCATTTTCGCTCGCATCTTAGCAAAATAATATAAAAGCTTACTTTTTCAATTTTCCATACACTTTCAAGTTCTTAGCACACACCTTAGACATATAAGACGCGCATAAGGTTTTAGTGTGTTACCACTCCTTCCATACAACCTAATCTCGAATAAAGTACTCCCCTTTTTTATGGTGATATAATTTTATTTCAGACAGTAAGCACCTATGCTATGTGCGTGGTTCTCCCAGCGAGGCGCTGTTAGCCGGTCTAAGAAATGACTACTTTCCCTGCCTTTCTTTTTGTTTCTCCCAATCGTTCATTCCACGCGCTCTGTTCATGCTTGCTTATGGAGAAAGGGGATGTGATGGTTGGTTGCAGACTCATGCCACGTGGAATAGCAGTGATTAGTCGGGCCGCAGTTCGCGGACCGGCTACCGAACAATCCGGTCGTGAAAGGGTGCACACGGTGCTTTCACCCGGCGAGGGCATCAACAGCCGCTCCACGTATAGACGGGCCAATCCGGTAATAGCGTCGAGGCGCGCGACCGCTCTTGCGGCGGCCATTTTGTGCGTTCTGCGACCGAGCGGGGCGGTTTATGCGCGCTTATCTTGAAGCCAATGACGGGTGCCAGAGTGGCGCTGTAAATAAAACAATGACCTCGTAAAACACGAGCTCCCAACAAGCATATAAAGATTGCGTTGGAAGCAAAGGACTCGCGAAGCGTGAGGAGGCAGGGAAGAAGTGGGCAACCTGAAAATGTTTTTTTTTTCTTTATTTGCGTCTCATGTTCACGTCGTCTCTCCGTTCATATTTGTTGTTTTTTTCTTCTGCCATGTGGTGCCGTATCAGGTAGGGGAGCTGCGCGTCCTGCTACCGGGGCCTCACCACGAAGCGAGGGCCTGTAAACGCCGGGCTGAACTTTATCGCGACAACGTAACATAGCCGGATACGCGTGGCTTCCCCTTTTATTGCCCTGATTTGTTTCCACGGAATTCCGCTGAGTAGTAACAATGTACGGATCCGGTATAAGAGATTGCGAGCGGGCCTGCATCTCCCCTTCGAGCTGCGGGACATCCCGCGGACCCCGTTTAAAGCAGGATTACGGGCCGGACTATCACCTAATGCTCGCTGGGCTGCGTATGCGACGGTGCATCTGAACGTGAGACTGCATCGCGATGAAAGTGTGTTCCACGAAATTGAACGCCCGGACCCCAGCGGCTTGGGGTACTTGTGACATGGTTTTTGACTATCTTGGAATCGCTTTGCCATGAACGCGAATTTTCTGGCTTTTGCCTGTCCCCGAATTGAAATGTTTTATTCAATGTGCTTTTTTTTGCCAATAAATAAGTTTGTTTGCCATGTGAGCTATTACAATAAATGCCTGTCTAATGTTTCAGGGTCTGACTGCAGATATTTTATTTCGGAACCATCCCCTCTATATCTGTGATGTTGTACTACTTTTCCAAACAAAAAAACTCAATTGAATTGAATAAAAAAAAACACCCATCTTTGTGGCTTTAGCAGGAGCTGCAGACTAAAGACAACACGATGCGTCCCTTGTGTCAAAATGGTTTTCCGTTCATGCAATATCCCTATTGTTTTTTTTTCTTGTTCTTTTCAATGCGGGTATGTGCTTCCCTGCATTTAGCGAGCAAAAACAGAGTCGGTTCGATTATAAAAGTGCTTCACAATACGATTGGTTTCAGCCTAAGGGTGAATGGGCAGACAAATTGAAAGTTAAATGATGTATATATTCAGTGTGTGATTTGGCTTCCCGTTTTCTGAATATTGTTTTTTTTTACTAAATTTTGACAGTGAAGTAACAAACACAAATGCCAATATGCGTCTTCTTTTCTTCTTCTTGCGCGCGAGCACTATAGAGTTATCAGGGTAATGAAATAGATGTACTAACGTAGATGTACTAACGCTCTACAATTACTTATTACATTGTGCGTGACGAACACTGTTGTGACTGTCTGCACGCGTAGCACCTGTAGTGCTGTTCTCTGTTCCTTTTATTTTTCATTTCTGCGTTCTTCTCCAGGCTAGGATAGCAAGAAGAATGAAACCTGGTCGGCATTATTGCTTGTGCGCTTCTTTTTCATTCTGTCTCATGTAGGTGGAATAGTGTGTCGTTAAAACGACACATACTTCGTAATCAAATGCACTGCATGTGATCCGGTTTTTTAAAACTCAATCTGTCTCTAAGCTGCCTACTAGTGATGCCGGCGAATGGACAGTTTAAACTAAGCTCCCTTTGGGGTTATCAGGTTTGGGCCTGTTGAAGAATACGCACAAAGAACTTCTAAGTACGACCTCCATTTCTGAACCCAGAAATGACCTTTAACTTTCTCAGCATCATTCACACCTCCCCCCCCCCCCCCTTTCATAAAAAAGAAAGAAACCTTTGGCCAAAGCCAAACTTTGTTTATCACACCTTGTGTTCTTTTACTATAAAGTCACTCTTCAAGTAAGCGCTGTGTAAAATAGTATACGATAAAGAGAAATTCGACATGAATCAAAGACACTGAACTCTACGAACAGCACATTATATTAATTGTCAGCGGCTTGTGTTTCGGGACACTAAAGCACAAAAAAGACCAGAGCGAGAAAAAAAATTCTTTTGTAGCGGTGGCTACCAGCTCGATATGGCAGCATTACCGGGGAAGACGCCCAGACGCTTCCAATTTTTTTGATGAGTATGGACCCTGTCAGCGAACATCGTCTGCTCGCATGTGTTCATGAATTCCATACGAGTGTCCGTATTTATTGCGTGTGTCCATAGTACAATAGGTGGTTACATGTCTTTGGCTATAAGGCAACGTTCAGCACCTACATACTCGACTACTTTCAAGGAACAGTGATGCATATCTCATGACTGGAGCTGGCGCTTTCAAACGTTGGGGCCTTGCGCGATAGTCTTATGGTTACGGTGCTTTGTCGCTGGTCTAAAAATTAAAGACGCGGATACATTCTGAAGAACGGGAGCCGCATTTCATTGGAGGTGAAATGCTAGAAGCTCGTGTGCTGTGCGAATTCAGTGCACGTCTTAGAAACACTGGAGGTAGAAATTATTCGCAGCACAACGCTACGGTGCCTCTCGTAGCCTTTGTTGCTTTGAGGCGTGTAACGCCAAAACTTGAGCAGTCAGTTAACGAACGCTTAGACCTACCGCATTCAAATAACGTGAATGCCGAAGTGAAGCTCCTGTTCGAGATTAGGAAATCATTGTGTATCCATTGTGTACTTGTCCTCGTTGCTTTATTCCCAATACCTCAATTACAGAAAAGTGACAGCCTGTTTGTACCTGTACAACTCAGAATTACTGCAACAATGTCCGCGACCGTCACTGGTGGAAAAGGTGCTTGCGTATAGCACAGTTCTTTACGAAAGGGTCGGTTAGGTTGGTGCACTGCACCGGCAAGATTGACCATTCCTTATCACCCTGAGCATTCTACCGCCCATTTGCACTGCTACCACTTTATCCTGCTTTTTGTTTCTTTCGACATTTGCCCTTTTCTGTTTCCACCTGTATAGGGTAGCAAGTCAGAAACTAGGCTGGCTCGCGTCATTGTATCTTACCTCTTTGTTATCTCTCTTCCACATTTACTGCTTTAACAGTAACAGCAGCAGGAGGCTGGATCCCAACTGAATATGATTAAAACTTCTATAGCAAGCTTCCAAGGCAATTCACTTCATGCAGCTTGTAATAGGGCAGGTATTGCAATCTGGTACGAAATATTTTTTTGTACGGATGTGCACTACGACGCCCTCCAGCAACAAAAATAAATGGAGTCGTTCCTTTCGTTCTATTAGGCATTCGATTATGTCCCGCATGGGAGCGTACGGTAGCTGCATTTTTTTAGCCGGTCGTCAAAGGATGGTGCCATAGATTGAGTGGACGAATGATTCTAAAGAAGCGACTTCTACTCTCATCGAGAATTCGGTGCAGTACAGCCTTCTACGAGTACAAGTAGAGAGGATCATCAGGTGTATGCGAGCCTTCTAACTAGCGACTTTGGTTTTCAAGATACAAATATAAAGAACGCATTAGGGCCCTCAAACTGTCACAGGGGCTGTCCTGTGTTGATGCAAGGCTTTCAGCAAGTGCACATAACCGATATTTGGGGAAACAACCACTCTTTCTTTCAGGAACTTTTATTTCCCGACATGCTTTCTTCTCCATCATTATGATGTCTAAAAAGACTAGTTATATTTTTGTAGAATAACTGTGAACGTGCTTTAACAATTCCGCCAACAAATATTAAGTGGTTCAGCGTGACTGGGCCTCAATGTCTACACCATGGGCATCATGGAATTGGTGTCAGGCCATACAATATAAACCTACATATGCCTTCTCGATTTCTGTTTTCAGAACACTTGCGTGTGGCATTCTGCACAGGCACGTGTTAGATGCTTAGTGTTTTATTTGTTTGAACAATGTTGTTGTTATGACACGGAAGAACCGTCACAACATATCTGCGCTGAAGGAAAACATGAAGACACAGTGGTAGGGCCAGGACAGTCGCCATCTTGTCTGCCCGTAAACCGATTTGAACATGAGAAATAGACTTGAGCTGCAAGTTACATTGTTCTAAAAATTAGGAGCACTTCGCATATCGGGAAAAAGAGCCGAAGTGATGCTTGGCGTGCGCGTGTCTCATCTATCTATCTATCTATCTATCTATCTATCTATCTATCTATCTATCTATCTATCTATCTATCTATCTATCTATCTATCTATCTATCTATCTATCTATCTATCTATCTATCTATCTATCTATCTATCTATCTATCTATCTATCTATCTATCTATCTATCTATCTATCTATCTATCTATCTATCTATCTATCTATCTATCTATCTATCTATCTATCTATCTATCAGTATCCACATACAACCGGCTCACCTCCTTCAAGCTCCGCACTACTGTACACTCGTCGGTGATGAAATTTTTTCGAACTATGGCGCCGCGACGAACGCCACAGAAATCTGCAACTCGTCAAAGCTTCGTTTAAAACACAGCATGTTTCTCCAGAAGTTGGTAACGCGACGTCTTCATTAAACTTGGCGCGTGGTTCTAAGATCTGAGAAACCTTTAATTTCTACGTTTAGGTAATCGATCAAGCGATATGAGAACGCCTAAATTTGCAGTATCGCGTAGAAACACTTCTGGCTTACAGTGATGCAGGCCTGTCCGCCACGGTGGAGCAGTGGTCATGGTGCTCGGTTTTTGGCCCGAAGGTGTCACGTTCGGTCCCGCCGTGGCCGTGAAACTGAGTTTATTACTCTACTATACTTTGAATTGGGATACACGAAAGTATTAAAGTACACCGGACAATGTAACATTTCGATAGAGGCGTAATGGTAGAGACCTGTGTACTGTGCGGTGTCAGCGCACGTTAAAGAACAGCATATGGTCAAAACTTCTAAAGCCCTCCTCTACATGACGTCTTTCATGTCAAATCATACTTTTGGGCCGTAAAACCCCATATATTACTAATAATATGCTACTGGTCAACGGGACGTAACAGAACGTGGATGAGTGCGGGCCTAGCCAAGTCTTGTTTTGTATGCTCAGCCTGTATGCCCGCTGAGTACGTCTCAATAACACAGCATTTCGAAATGTCTCTCCCAGTAGATAAACCACGGCACAGAGCACTTCGTACGCCGCTGCACGTTTCTACGGCGAGAGCGCGCAGGTCTGCTGGGACGTCGGTGCGGTGGAATGGAGCACCGACGCGGAGCGTGCCACGCCCGAGCGGATCCCGCACTGGCTAAATGATCCCGCGAGTCGTGGCTGCGGGGGCGAGCTCCGTTCAGCCAGGCCCGTTGTGCAGCCGTTTTTTGTCCGGTCCGGCTCGTAATTGACGTTGTCCTTTCTGCCTGCTGCTGCCGTTCCTCCTCAGAACCAGATCCATAGGCTGCGCTCTTACAGTACTTCTGTGCTCTTTCTTTGCCTCCCATCCCCCAGTTCCTATTTGTACTTTGTTTCCTTTCTGCGCGTGCTTGAATAACAAGGTTAGTCAGCGCACGGAGCTTCACGACGCGCAGTTGTAGGCTCGGCTGTCACGGGTAGCTGGATGATGTAGTGTGATTGATTTGATGCTTAGTTTAATAAATGAACGATTTGGTAGTTAATAAGAATTTCCTTTTATATTGATCAATAAACCTGTGCGAGTTTATATGAACTGAAACGATTCTTAGTGAATAATGTTCCCTTGTTATGACACACCATGAACTCAGAAAGGTCTGTTGGTTCTTTCTTTTCTTGAAGAGGCCCTGCAAAGCTTTTTAATCGTGATAAAAAAACACAGCCCGTCGGTGCTCCTGTGAGCACATAAGCCAAACATTATAGCGCAGCACGTGTCAGAGACTATACAACTAATGTTCAAAGATAGCTTGGAATCCCTCTCTCTCTTACATCGGTAAATGTTGTCATATACCAAAATCAACTGCGTTGCATGCATACCCAAATGACACGGCCAACGACTGATAGGAACATCGTGAGCTGCACAGTTATTGCGACCGCCATGGTGTGCCACCATATGCCTGCGCCCTGCTCTGAAGTGTGAGAATTGCACGCTAAAATTACACACCAGCAGCTCACAACATTTATAAGGTGGCCGCGCACGCTTTAAAGAAAAACACAGAAAAAACGTGCTCCCTCATATCAGCCCGACTCGCCCCGGGTAGCTTTCAGCACGCTCGATAGGACGAAAGCGGACAAAAAAACGCTCAAATATTCTCATTATTTATTTCTGTGACTACAATAATTTCTTCTTTTATTGCTATCATGTCACTAAAATGATGAGACAATCATGAAAGCATTTCATGTAATAAATTGGAAACCTATCTGACAGCATTATTAGGTGCTAACAGCACTATTGTTGCTAAATATTGATTTTGAAGCTAGTAGTTCCCAGTCTCCTTTATTGTATGGCGTAACAAACACTGGTTATTTTGCTGTATCGAAACAGCGAATGGAATTGAGTGGTAAGGAAAAACCTATTGAAAGCTTCTCACAAAAAAAAGACAATTTTTAAATCAAATATACCTTGCTGGCAGCTTTTCCTTGTAAAAAATGCGTGATGCATGCAATAAGAACGAATAGGCGCAAGGCTGATCATATTGTAGAATCCTAGTATGGCTTTCATGTTTTCCAGGGCATCAAAGACGTTTAAATATTCGAAAGTTTCTAGCTGGGTTTCCAGTCTGGTCTTTCGAAAAGGACTTGGAGAGTTGCTCGCGAAATGGTCAACTCAAGAGGAATGCACTTGTTTTACAATTCACGAAGAAAGCGCAAAAAATAAATAAGGATAAGCGGAGGCACACCTTGTTGAATCATCCTCGCCTGCATGTTCCAAGGCGAATCTTAATAACATTTCTCTTTATTTCTTTTTTAATTATATGACAGAAGCGCTCTTTTCAAAGCTTACGAAAAAAAAAGGACTCGAAATCTTTTTCTCAGCTTTTGTTGAATAATTCTTGAAGGCACGTCTTCTAAGTACATTACAATAGAAGGAAACTAAAAAAAAACGGTGAACCGAGAGAGCGGCAAAGGCTGTGCACCACTCTGCTGTCGGAAAAACGAGGCAGCCTACAACATTAAGCTTTTTCTGGGATTTGCTCACTCCATTTTCAAAAGTTTAAACAGCGCGATAGGCACCGATGAATATCAGAGTCAGTTTATTAGCTCAATCTTCCCCGCTATAGCCACTTCAGAGACTCGTCTGGTTGACGGAACGCTTTTCCGCCATTCTCGCTGAACTAAAATAGCAATGGGGCCCATATTGAACAAAACAAAAATAAGTGTATGGGAGAATCCTAAAGTCTTGGCGGATAGGCTGTGCTCATTGTGGTATATATTTAATGCTCGTATTTACGGACCCTCTTCAAGATTTCCTTGTTATATTTCCCCAGCCTGCGTAAGTATCTCGCGAGATTGCTCGTTTTCTCTCTCGGTAGCCATTCTCTTCCTCCTTTTTATCTCTGCAGTGAATGCGACATTAAGCAAGCTAAGCGGAATGGAAATCGTAGCTCACGCTTCGCCGCTCGCAGGCTGTATAATGCGCAGCGGACGCAGTACGAATGGATCATTTTCTTCTTCTGCCACGTCTGTAAAGGTTTTGGGGCAGACTGAACGATCAAAGATGGATTTAAACAAGTATCGTCTCAGTGAAGCTTGGACAGTTACGCTTGAAGATGGTCATAATAAGGCGAACGATGCACCGTAGAATTAAGCGCCAGAGTAAAATCTACGGACGAAAATGTGACAAGGGGCAGCATTCTATAATGTCTCTGAAAGTGCACGCGTTTGCGTTTTATCTTCGGGGATAAAATGAAAGAGCTCAAGTATCACAGTGAGATGTTTGCGGAATGACTGCCCGAAAACGTACAGCTGTAACAGCGGCCGACAATGGTGCGCAAGGCGAAAGTTAATTTATTCAATAACGTTGCTATTAATAAACGATCTCAAGCACTGGCTTGCACATGTATTGTGTTTTGGCCAACGACTGGTATACCTGTCGTCAATTTTCTGAAATACGAAAGCTTAATTTCAAAACAACTATTAAGTACAGCAGCGCATGACGTTGCGAATACTAGTAAAATAATTTTTGGCTTAGCCGTCGAGGACTCTACGTGTTATAAAGAGACACCACCAAACCGATTACGCTGTCATGGTTGTAGTTCATGTCTTTGTCTGCTCAATTCACCTTACTGCGGAAAAAACGCTGTGTCAAAGGCCTGTATTCACAAGAAATATTGCACTATAGAAATATTCGTAACAGAATATTTCAGCCAGTCATTACATAACAACAGGCAAAACGAGCAAGCCAACGGAAAAATAACACCTACTTTTGCGCATTCTCCCAAAACGATTCGAAGGCGAAAGCCATCTTTTTTCAAAGAAGCACGCTACAAAGGTATCGTGCGGCGTTACGTCGCACAACTTCACATTAAAGTTTGTGAATTCACGATGTCGTCAAAAATTTGTTGTTATATGTGACGTCATGATGACGTCATAATGTGGTCAATTTCTTCTTTAGCAAGTGTAACAGTGAAATTATCCCGTTTGATGAGGCATCGAAAGCTATCACCATAATAAAATATTTTTGCAGATTCCACGTATTGTTGCAATCTATTTCTTGCAAAGCTTATGCCACATTTTTTTTTATTGGAGCCGAGCGTTGCAAGGTGTATCAACGTGTTCGTGTAAACTGAGCGGCTGTGTCCATATTGTGAGCTTAACAGGCACGTCGACTACACTGGCGTTTGAAGGCTAACTTGTGGTTCGACGTCACGTCGACGCTCACGTTGAGGAATCGGATCTGAGTTTCATCCAAACAAAGGGCACGTTACGGTGCTAGAGTGTGCGTATGAGAATGAGCGTTCGTTGGCCTATTTCTGCGACGACAATACGACGCTAAAGATAGCTTACTACGTCGTCAGAGTAAACATGTACTATTTATTACGCTGCTATAAAAGCGTATAGCCAACACTACAAACACAACTGGCGTTATACAAGAGCTACCACGACGAGCTGATGTAAGGCGACTGTCACCACAACTGCTTATGTAATGCATATGCGATTTACAAATTATAACCACGTCGCTGCTAGCTGAGAATCGTTGCTGCAAGGTTGTCGGCGTTTCTCTACTACAGCAAAATTGCTAACTTTACAAACGTTTTGTCTCGCTCTTGCCTAATCTGAGCATAGTGTCTTCCAATCTTCCAAATTTTAGGCCATATTGCCCCCCCCCCCCCCCCTGCTCACGAGGGTTGTTAACGAAGGCATTGACTTCAAATGTGCGCATACTTCTTTCATGAACAACTTTCTCGCAAACATCAATTGTAAGTCAGCGTCAGTCTTTCTTCACTCCTTCCACCAAACAGCTAAACGTTTACAATAGCGCATGTTGAGCGTAGCTTACCGCTCAATATTACCATGTAATTAGCATGCACTACTATAAACGAGGCTATGTCGCTCTCTAAGCAAATTTTTTCTCTGTTACAAGCTTACGCGAACAAAGCCAAAAAGCCGACCCTGCCCCCCCCAAAAAAAATCATTAGAATACAGTAACAGGTTTCGCGTCGATTAAATTTTGTTTTGTTCCTGTGACGCGATATTTTTGTAGAGGCTTCTCTCTACACAGCGTGCTTAAAGCTAGTTGGCTTTAGAGCCCCCTAAACTTCTGCGTCATGGTATTGCCACGTTCAAACTTCGCCATCAGCGCTTGACTCTTCAAAGAATAGTAGCAAGTTACGTGCGTTATTCTGCTTGCAAGGGGTTTTCGAGGAGTGAAGAGGAGAATGGCACTCTTTCGCAAGCCGCGCGAGATAGAAAACGGACGCCCCCATCGGCTGAAGGGCGGAGGAAAGTTTGCCGCGCCGGCGGCGAGAATGGATAAGCGGCAGCGCGAGACGGATCCGTCGCGGATGAGACGCCATTTGTCTTGGTCTCATGGCCTCGTGCGCGCCGCTCGGCGCCATCAATCTGAGGCCGCTTGGCGCCTTTGTTTTCCTTCAGGACACGAGAGCAGTAGCGCCCTTCGAAGCAAGCCAATTTTCCTCGCACGGATATATAACAGTGGGAGTAACGAGGCCTTGAATGTTTATTAGTAGAGCTGATGTATTTTATAGAATAGTTAACTGCACGTGTTGGCAAAATGCTACGATGAAAAAAAAAAGAAAAAAAAGAGACAGTTTTGTTGTTAGGATAAAGGAATGAATACCGTAGCAACGCAGTGAATTTTTATACGAAGTAAGGCGAGCAGCAAACACTTTTTTGCTCCAATTTCGCGCGACTCTACAAAACGATGGTTTCAGCGTGTGCTGCCTCTCCAGGCTGCGACGCGGTTTTCGTGTTGCCGGCCTTCGCAGGGCAACGCGATGTAAGCACAACGCGTGTATGATGACCGCTGAAACAGCACACTCACCATCTCTCGTGGCAGCGACTTTATGATGAAGGTTCGCAGTTTTCGCTCGAGCGACGCCGTAATAGCACCCCTATCGCTCCTTCCCCGACGAAAGACGGGCGATGTTTTTGAAGCGAGAAAGGCGTATGCTTGAGGAGCCATAGATGGCAGGCCTCGCACGGGGCTCAAGCTTCTAGCGATGGCGACGCCGGATCGTTTCATCTATGCATCAGTCGCGTCCATCCTCAGTGCTCGCACGTATTTACTGACGTGTAGATGACGTGATGCTCATGATAATGTTATTTATTTGGACTTCATTTCAACGCAACATGACAATGATAGCGATGACGAATACTCATGAGAGTGCCGAAGAATTGCTATGGTAACAAAAAGCAAGTTAGGCGTAGAAAGAATGGGGCAAGAAAATTTCATTGTCATTTACTTTATCCGTGTCCAGCTTAGGATATTTTGGGGGCTGCTCCAATCAACGAAGATATTCACCCTTCAGAAGATCAATCGAAACGTACACCAAGCAATGAACATGTCCACACGCTAGACGTAAAGGACGATTTTGATGATGTTTCTAGATGCAGATATCACAAGACATCAACCTCTTGAACTGCGCCGATATTATTGAACTGCGCCGATATTATATATGACTGGGATGAGCTCATTCCTGTAGCGTACCTCATGACACTAAAATATTGCATCCTTCCTTACAGCGGGGCGTTAACATATTCTGAAAAAAAAAAAAACGAAAGCTTTAACAGATACGGTACTCTAATAGAAGGAAAACGTGCTTTAATCATTTTCTCCACTACTTTTCTGAGATTTCTGCAGCATGAGTTAGTCAAGAAACACCGAGGTTGAAATTGCCATGGTATTGTAGCTGAAGCATTGAAACGGACAATGGTTGTACAGTAAGAGAACATCGAACAACACAGAAATAGAGTGTTACAAGGAGTTTAAACAATGGAAATACAACTACCGCGATGGGCTTATGTGTTCACAGATTCACAGGGAGGAGAGAGGATACTGACCAAGCTTGCTGTGCAAGGACGCTCCAAGACTACAATGGGCCTTCGCAAAACAGTGCTCGAGTATTCCCAGGCGTTAACGAATGGCCGAATACAGACATTCGTCATCGCCACGTTTGCGGACTGGCGGCGCCATTTGTGCAAGCCGGGGCACTTAGTCATCGCCTTAACGATGACCGAAGGCTATAGCCTCAGGGCACCAGAAAACAATCTCCCGTTGTTAAGAAGGCTGCTTACGGGGCCCTCATCACTCCAGTCGCAACCCCATCACGTGACCAAACATGCCAAAAAAACGAGGTCTACCACGCGCTCTTTTGGCGCTAGCCCCGCAATACACATAGATAACGGCGTCTAACGAAACACACAAAGCGAGGGTCCAGAAGGGGCTCGAATGCCTCGCGAAAGTGCGGGGGCGTCGCGGCAAGGCGATGCTGCTTATCGCCGTCCTCCCGCCTCCGGGATTTTTGTCGACAGCCGTCGATGATTTACGGGACCGCGTAGCTTCCCGAAACGAGGAGAAGGGGGGGGGGGGAGAGCAACAGAGAGAAACGCGCCTTTCATAACTCTATCATTAGTTGTAGATAAAGATAAATCCCGAAGAGGGAAACTATGACGGCCCGAGAAAGCGACGGTCGAGGTTGAGTAAATCACGCTTCGACTTGCCTACTTCGTTGTGTCCCGATCGGGGGGCGGAGGAGAAGGCAGAACGGCCAAATAGCGCCGGGCTGGGGATCGCCTAAACGCGATGGAGATGGCCAGAGGGCGCCCCCGGCATTCTTTTGATAAATAGCCCCGGTCATAATTCAGAAATAAGAGCGCGGCGACCATGGGCCGACTTTTCAGGGCTCGTACAGAGGAACAGTGACACGACTGGCGAGCTCTCTATTCTCCCTCGCGACGCCAGCCGAAAGGAAGATCTGCCAAAGTGGCGGGCGGGACCGGGAGAAGGCAAGGAGCGACGATATGGGATTGGAAAGAGATGCGAACTGCACTGTCCCTCTATCGTCATCATCTCTCTTTCTTCTCCATCCGCGTTCACCGCCTCTCATTCCTCGGGACGGAAGGGTGGAGATATGCGCCCTCGTGTCCCCCTTTATTCTGAGGCGTTCCGCTTGTCCGAATGCGGTTTCCGCTTCGCGCTTGGCTACGTCTTTGCATCTGCATATCATTTCTCAGTGCGAGCGCCAACAGAAGCCAAACTTTCCCCTTCACTGTTTGTATTTTCCCGCAAGGTAGTAAACTCGTCTTTTCTGTTCAGCGTTTTCTCCCCGCATCCCGTTCCTATTCAATACCTCTTGTAGACGTTGTTATTACTGCGTTTTCGATCTGCCTTGCATGTTCCCTCAGATTGACCGTGTCGGAGGGGCCACGACTTGGCCCAATCTCAAAGGTTCCAAGTCGGGGTTCGTGGACGTTATTGATATGCTCCCGCTTTGTAACCGTGTCAGAGCTGGGCGCTTTCATATGGAGATTGGACTGGCTAGATAGCGGCCAGTGATTCCGAGGCGCCATGATTCCTGACGCCGCTTGTTTATGACAGGGCTTGCGTATGGCGAGGCCCGATGTCAGCGCCCAAATATTTTTGCGTATTCCGCGGTTTTGAAGAGGAAAATGCCAGCATAAAGTAAACAGAAAGCGCCTACGGTTGATGTCTGCTTTCTATTCCGACTGAGACACTTCTTGTGTTAAAACATTAACATAGCGGAGGAATATTATGCGAAGTTGATTGTTGCATCAGTGTGATATTTTTTCCCACTGAATATGCCGCGTAATAGAGTTTAGAGCATAATAACCTGTGCAACTATAATTCAGTATAACTCACTGATGCCAAATAACTTTGTTAAAAGTTGTTGACACAGTTTCCTGTCTCTATGCGTCAATATTATCTAGTTAAGAAGCGGGAGTTAAATGTTATATTCTTTTTTTACTATAATAGAATGGCTTGATAAAGAAAAAGCTGAAATATCTGAAGGCTTTCGCGTCATAGGAAGATGCTGCCGTTTGTAACGTATTCACCCTTTACACTTTACGACGCATAAACGTGGGTGTCGGGAGTTATGCTCCGGAGCCACAAGTAGTAGACAAATAGTACGATTTATGACGACGGCATATCAGTTACGCAAGTTTTTCTCATCGATATCGCAAATGTCACAGCGCCTGGAGTCAACAAGCTCTACAATGATGACCTATATGTGTTCGTTTCTTGGCAAAATATGCTCGCTAAAGCACATAATGACCTAACAAACTTTATGTAGCTATGCGATCAATGGCCCGGGGTCTAAAGTCATGAAGCTTTTAGCCCGTCAGTGTGATTTTCCATTAGGTTGGGTGCTTCCTGTATCGAAGTGTAGGACATGAAGATAGACTTTGATTTGCTCTTTTAAACAAGCCTCTTGTAGATTTGAGCACATAGTTTCCTATGTTCGCAATACCTTAATCACTGAAATATTACGAATACAGACAATTAGTGAATAGTACAGTTAGTTCATACAGTCTACGAGGTGCATTTGAAGCTTTATTGTTAAACGATTATCTTCCATCTGATATCATGTTTCGCAATCATCCACACTGTCAGAAATGCAACCAGAAGCATCTGTAGCGTAAGGTAGTAAACTAACAAATATTACTTTTGGCATACTATAAAGCAGCTCGATAAAGTGATGCAGAATAAAATTCAGCACTGTGTACCGCCTATTTTGTGTTGTTTATTCTCGAGCTGTTTTAAGTAGTGTGTCTTCGTAACTAATAAGCTTGGCTAACCACAATTTTGATGCATTATTTGACCTAATAATCGCCTTTGAAGTGTATACGTATCCCTCTTGCGTTGTAGTGACACACTTGTTGAATATGTAATGATGTCGACACAAAAATCGCCAAAAAAGAAGAACTTTATTTGTAAGGGCTTTGGACAAGGAGTCATGAGCTCGGTGGGTGGAGCCCCAAAACCAGGGCTCCACTGGCTGCTTCGACCTGCATGATGTGACCCAGGAGCACGAGCTGTACATCTGGCTCAGCGCTCGTGAGCTGTGCCTCCCATCGCGCGAAAGCATTATAGAAATCCCAGGTATTTTGTTATAAGTGACCAATTTCGATAACCCGAATTTTCTTATTAACTTGCTCTTTTTCTTTTTGTCTTTTGTGAACTATTTCTTCAAACTTGCAAGATCTGAATTCAACATTCTCGTTCATAAGCGTGTTTCACCATTGTATGGTAATGTTTGTTATGACATTCGCTAGAATTTACAGTTGCGAACAAGTTCTATATATGAAACTGAAGATCGTTCCAGGTGATCACTTCGTAAACACCGGTTGCATAAATAGCATCGTCGTCACGACTGACCATGGGTATATGTACTAAACCTTTCTACTGATTCTGCCCTGGGACCTGCTTGCTAGCTTCACGCAGAAAACCGCAATATCACATGCTTCTTAGAGATACCACTTTTTCTTGATATACAAATGACTCGCTTCAATGTGCCTTTCACCACCACCTCCTCCGGTTCCTCGTTGCGTGGTTCGCAGAGGCGAGGCGACCAGACAGCGAGCCGTGGCACTGATGGGAAGCAGACGATCTGTCTCCAAGCTCTATTCGCGAGCGGGAACGTCTTCATTTCCTGCACGACGACTTTATTAATGACGTAACGTCAACCCACAAGTGGCACTTCCCTCCTTTTTTATTCTTTTTGTCTCTTTTATCTTGGAATGTTCAATGGAACTTCGAGGATATGAATCCCCTCCATGTGCTATTTCTTGCCTGCTATTCTACAAAATGAACAGCCGCTCGTTGACCGTTGCGCTGCTGCTTCGTACTAAATTGGGTGTCAGGCTCTCCTACCACGTCCCCTACCTCCGTGTTGACCTCACCCGCACGGGTATAAGGGCCACTTTGAGAGCCCTCTGTTGGGTGCCTGTTGTACGAGCGTCAGGGTGACGCATTTCGCTTTTTTTTTTTCGCTATACTTCTCCAGCTTACGTGTCCATGATTTTAGGAGGTATAATATGTTTCTGCGGTTCAGTCGCTGCTGTGTGCCACGTGCTGCATTCTTTCAAGAGATACTGGCAAGAATCGAACGCTTTTTTTTTTCTGACTGTCAACGAGATATCTCCTCTTCTCTTTTTTATTTTTATGAGATTCTCTTGGTTTTTTTTTTTTGGCGCTTACTGCAGCACGCTTTCTTTTTTTTCCAAGATTTCTGCACACTCACTGTAAAATTTTGTGCTCGTGTTAGACCTTTTATTTCCCGATTTCCGTCTATCGTTGCTTCTTACTTTCTTGACATTTTTCACTCGAAGACCTTTCGCACAGCCCTTTGTCTTGAAAAAGCATGCACATTTTGTGCTTTTCTTTTGTAACAGCTCACTGCTCTCGTTCAGAACCGTGCGGCTCACTCGCAGGCGCAAAGAGGGCGGTCCCTTTCTGAGTGATACGTGATGCCTCGGCTGCTCGCTGTTGTCGAGCGCCTCCTGTCAGGCGTATATTGCTTTCCGGCGTGATTTGTTGGTGCTCGAACGTTGGCGCTGTCGAACACTTTGTGAAACAGAAGAAAAATGCGGAGCTTGATTCGCTTACAGGACACTCACCAAATACAGCGCCAAAATAGCCCAAGAAAAGAAAAAAAAAATGCACGCGACCAAGAAGTAGAGAGGAAGGCGAGAGCATTAAGCGAAAGAGCCGGGGAAAACAGGAAAAACAGGAATAGATAGCACGTCTTTGTTTTTTCATGAACCCTTTTTAATTTTGTTTATTATTTGGAGCATTACTTCCCAAAACCAAGCTATGATTATAAGAGACGCCGTAGCGTATAGTGGAGGGCTCCGGAAATTTTGACCATCTGGTGTTCTTTATCATGCACTGACATCGCACAGTGCGCGGGCTTCTAGCATTTCGCCTCATTGCCTCATAGCCGTCATTGACTCAAGATCACTTCATTATTGACGGCTACACCCACATCCGGTATCCAGCCTACCCTTATTGATAATCGCCTACCTTGCTGAAGTTCGAAAAGAGCCTTGTCATTCCTGCTTGCTTCCTTGATTTATTATACCTAAGTTAAGGGCACAAGACGACTTACCTAATCAACACTGCATTGCATGTCATACGAACTGCTTACCAAAATTCATGAATGCAAGAGTTTTGCAACGCACAATATTGTTTATCATACCCTAGCTTAGAGGCTATGCATGTCATGAGCGGTAATTCGCATTCGTGATGACGTCAATCAATATCTAAAAAAATTTACACATAGATAGATAGATAGATAAATAGATAGATAGATAGATAGATAAATAGATAGATAGATAGATAGATAGATAGATAGATAGATAGATAGATAGATAGATAGATAGATAGATAGATAGATAGATAGATAGATAGATAGATAGATAGATAGATAGATAGATAGATAGATAGATAGATAGATAGATAGATAGATAGATAGATAGATAGATAGATAGATAAAACTCACCGGCCTTGGATCCCTAACCACTGCCGGTGACTGCCACTTAGCCATGGCATGTGTGACGTCATGTGCTGTGTAAACAGTACAGCGGCGCCGTATTATACAACCTCAACCAAAGCTTCAGCTTGCAATCAAAACGTTGGCATTCGGAGCCTACCTGATCATAAACTTAAGATATAGCTCACTTGCAGGCGCATCTGAGACTGGAACAAAAAAATTCACTGTAATGCAGACGCTGGCATAGCAAGCCGCTTGTTACGTCATGGCTCGCGAGCATCTGAGGCAATGAAATGGTTTGTATTAAAAGAACATTGATACTTTAGAAAAATATAATATGAAAATCTGAAAAAAAATTACTTAGTTTCACCCCGTATTATAGTCTGTGCACAAGGAAAAGATGCGACTGAGAGATGCGAGCGGAGCGCCAAATGAAGGGTCAAATGCGTCGTCAGAGGCCAGCGTCCAAGAAAAGTCTTCCTTTGCCGCCGGTGGACCCTTTCTCCGGTGTATTGGACAACGTACGACGTTGTTCGTCGCGACATTCGCGGTCCATTTATCGTCGGCCCATGTAATTCGATTTGTTGTCCGCAGTGGCCGAGACGCTGCTCGCCTATCGATATCGGCCCCGCCCGGCTGGACTGCGCCTTGTCGCACAGACTGATCGCCGCTGTTTACGGCCTGTACTGCAAGACCACGACAAGGCTCCTTCCGTTCTCGTATTGGCCGCCCTATTTCATTCATTCTCCTTGTTTCGTTTCTATCGTGTCCTGTCTAATACACGAGCTCTGCTCTTCTTTCGCTCGCTCGGGTATCTGGTCTTCGACGCCCACGCGTAATGTTGTTAGCCGATGTTAATGTGCGCGTTTCCGGCATCTGTCATCCTTCGCCAAGTCATTGATTGCCTTGACCGAGTTCAACTTCCAGCAAAAAACGGGCAACACGGTCGACGCCTACGTGATGACACGATACTATCCGAGAAGCTGTCATCTGCTATTACTTTAACCTGTCGTTATTTCTTATTTTCTTTGCGGGCCCAGCGACAAATGGCGCGAGATCGTTTTGGCTGAATGCAGTGCGATGATGTGGCAGTGAATGGGAGCGGTAATGATTCAGTTGTGTTGCCGTGGAATTTGTGCAAAGAGACTCAGATTACGCGCACAGCAATCTCAAGAAATAATTTTTTACTGGATCAGGAGTGTGAAATACTTTTCATAATGATACCTAGGATTTCACGTGCCAAAACCACAATGCCACTGAGGCACACTGTAGAGCAGTGCACCGGAAATTTCGACCGCTTATTCTTTAACGTGCACCCACGTGGCGCAGAATACACGGGCGCCTAGCTTTTCACCTCCATCGAAATGTGAGCGTCGCGACCAGCATCGAACACGCTACATTAGGGTCATTACAGTCTGCCTACTACTATTGTATCTACTGATTTTTTTCTTGTTTGGTTTGCAAGGTGTTGCAAGCTGCCCATCACAAAAGGCGAGCGCATTGCTCAGAGTGAGTTTTCAGTTATTCCTTCTTCCTCTTCTTCTTCCGCCAGTTTCACTTTTTTATTTTTTTAAAGTGGAGAATTTCTTAGTCACCCTCTCCCCCACTGCGCATGCTCGCGCCTCGCGTATCGTGCCGCATGCTTTCATCTCTCTCTCTCTCTCTCTCGCCCCGTCGCACTGGTCTAGTGGCTAAGGTACTCGGCTGCTGACCCACAGGTCGTGGGTTCAAATCCCGACTGCGGCAACTGCATTTCCGATGGAGGCGGAAATGTTGTAAGGCCGTGTGCTCACATTTGGGTGCACGTGAAAAAATCCCAGGTCGTCGAAATTTCCGGAGCTTTTCACTACGGCGTCTCTCATAATCATATGGTGGTTTTGGGACGTAAAACCTCACAAATCAATCAATCAATCATTCAATCAATCACTCTCTCTCTCGCCTCGCAGGGCGGACGCAGTCAGCGTCTACAGGTATAAACTGACTGCTCAACCGTTCACTGGCCAACCCGTATATGTAGGCACTGCGTTGCACACAAGCAACCCACCACTCGTTGAAAGCAACGCTTCACCTTCATTCAATAAATAGGAATCATACAGACGAAATAAGAATTAGGCATTCTCAACCCGCACCCTATTACGCAACACTCACACGACAACCCCCCCCCCCCCTCCTTCTGCGACACATTTACTCGAGTTGCCCCGTAGGAAGATGCGGGTGGCCTTTTTTTTTCTTTCTCGTAGCTAACTCTTATGTAGAGCGGCGTTATACGGCATATGGCCACGCACACCAACGGGAATTATATATACAAACAGCAAGTGATAACTCGAGCGCGTTGTTCAGTGCTTGTATTGTACCTTGGTGTTCGTGTTCGTCTGTTCACCGAGTGTGCGCTGCCATATGCCGTAATTATTTACCAACTAGCCCACAAGTACATTTTATTCTACAAAGTTGAGCAGTAAAAGACGTTGAAAAAATAAAAAAAACGAGGAAACAAAAGGAGCTCAGAGCTATTATCTCTGAATTTCTGAAAGTCTTAATAACTCATTCAGTGATTTCTCTTTCAGCCATTTCGCGCCAGTTCAGAGACACGTTCTCATGTGATTTTTTTGCACCACTCGTCTCCGATGCCGGGAGACTGTCATCGCCAACGGTGGAATTGCCCATTTGACGAGGCATCTAAGGTGTTGACTTTGATACTATAACCCTTGTATTTACAAATGATTGATTGATTGATTGATATGTAAGGTTTAACGTCCCAAAACCACCATATGATTATGAGAGACGCAGTAGTGGAGAGCTCCGCAAATATCGACCACCTGGGGTTCTTTAACGCGCACCCAAATCTGAGCACACGTGCCTACAACATTTGCGCCCCCATCGGAAATGCAGCCGCCGCCACCGATATTCGAACCCGCGACCTGCGAGTCAGCAGCCGAGTACCTTAGCCACTAGACCACCACGGCGGGGTGTATTTACAAATGCTTCTCGACTCTAATTTCGTCCTTCACTTGACTGAGTAGATATACGGCGCCGCTGCTCGACTGGAGTTGACGCTGCGCTTTAGAAGAATCACTGCATATTATCGCCGATATACAGTGACTTGGTCTGCCAAGAGACGGCGCTCCCAATGACCTTTTCAAGTCAAGGTGAAGCGTTGAGTGAAGGGGCGTTGTAGAATACGGCTGTGGGGCTTTCTCGCTACGAGAAATCAGCTTCATAAAGTATTATTGTGTTATTAGCTGTGCGCTTGCACAATTTTCGTACTTAATTCAATTATCATCTTTTTACTTTACTGCCTATGCAGAAAATTGACCGGATGCTGATGTATGAGTAACCTTCCGGCCTTCGTCTTTACGTATCTTTCTTTCTAATTTGATATGCCTTTTACGCACGTTAGTTTACTTAGGTTGGCTGTAAGCGCTTATACGATTAGAAAAAAAAACAAAAGAGAGTAAGAGAAACCGAGCGAGGGACACGAATCGATAAATGAATTGGTTGATGTTCGGATGAAACGACGTCGACTCGTTTCGGGACAAACATGCGAATGGCCCCTTGAAGGAATTGAGCTGATCTCTCTACGGAGTCAGCACTTTTCTCTCCCCGGCGGGAATGGCAAGTGCTCATGCTGAAGTTACTTCTTTTTCTTTTCCTTTTATGAAAATATCGCATAAAACTCTTTAGTCTAGAAATACGGAAACGCAAAAAGCTAAGAGCTAAGCTGTTTTTTTTTTCATAATTTCATCGTGTTACGCTGTTTCTCCAGTGGGCCGGATGCTGCGTCAATTCCCTCGGGACGCCTCCTGACATCGCGATTTCTGAGTTGCTCATCAGTAAGAGTACAGAGAAGCGCTACAACAGTATTTCAGGCGACGCTATATATAAAAACGAAATCAAGCATGCACTCTCTTTTTCTAGGAACATGATGCAATTTAGTTTCTATGCGAGAAAATATGCGCGGAGGGAGATGAGTTTGTTTCGGTAATCAGTAAGTGGATTGCTGCGACGCGGCCCCATATTTTCTTGTGTGTTACAATTTGAATACGGCTGCTGCATATATTGTGAACACAAACTCTTTTAGACAATTCGAAAGTCGTGGTTAGTGTTCGTTCGAAGTTCCCGTACGACAACTCCACTCCTGTGGTAGCTCAGTCAATGAACAAGCATGCAAATATTAACGATCAATGTTTTATCGAGCAACGCCAGGGCATGAAGCTTCTGCGAAAAAAGTTTAATCGATAAACCTTGCCTTTAACAAGCACATAGGGAAAGAAGTATTAGCGAGCACACACGATAAGCCAGCGTGTGTGTTCGAAGAAATTTCTCCTCTTGCGTACGTGTCTTTCTAGGCTGGATTCATCGAGCATTTAGGCTATATATCAACAGGCCCAGTATCAGACTGTTGTGCGAAGAAAGACCCTATTGCGCGCAAGCTATGGAATAATCTCCAGGGTTCCCGTCTTGTGCGCTATCTTAACAGAACGATCTACAATAATCGAAAACCTTCTCGAAGAAATTAATGGTGCGCAGTTTTCGCTGAGCATTCCTGACAGGCTTTGTGGGCGAATACCGAATCCAACAAAAGAAAAAAAAAGAAACATGCGTGGTACCATGCAGTCTCTTCTTGAAAGTATATCCGTATTATCGATGTAAGACTGCGTGTAAGAAGCGTGGAATCGCACCAGTCGTCATGCCACGTGAATTGCTTTACTGGTAGGTGATTAAAAACTACCAATGCATTACAGAGGGCTAAGCATCATCAGCTACAGCTTCAACAAAGCGGGTTGCTAGCCAGTTGCGCGTATTGCCTCACATACGTGTCAGGGGCACTACGCAACCATGATTGGTGGAGGGTGTCCTGATAGCAGCTAGTTACCTCACCGATAAACAGGCAAGGGTGCGCTGGAAAGTGTGTACGTGCGCACGGCGCATCGACATACCACTCGGAATAGCGGCGGTGAAGAAGCGAATAATCGAGCGTCCATGTACGCTGTCGTCTTTTATGAAAGGGAACACGCGAAACCGTGGTCTGTGCTCTGCGGCGGCTGCCTACAGCGCCATCAACTGACAGCGAAAGAAAACAAGTTCGCTTTCAGCGTCATCTGTTGGAAAAAAATATTAACAAGTTATGGCCGGTAGGCAAGCGCTGCTAGATTGCACTCCATCTCGGCTCACGCCTGCAGTGCGTAGTGCACTGCCAACATATCCAACGTTGTGCGCGACCACGGCGCAAGCTGCAGTAATCGCCCGATATCGCTGAAGGAACGTAATCTAGCATCGCTTGTCTACCAGCCATGACTGGGTTATCTTGCTTGGCCATAAATGACGCCATAAGCGAACGCACTTTCTTCACTTCTCGGTTGATGGTGCTGTAGGCAGCCGCCGCAGAGCGCAGGCCACGCGTTCGCGTGTTCTCTTTCATAAAGGTTGACAGTTTACTTCAGATTGCAGGCGACTGCGCAAATACGTGAAGGTGCCTGAAAAGGAAAAGGGAGCACAGGAGCTGTAGCCAAGCGGGGCGAAACTGAAAGTCAGGGCGCTCTATCGGTAGATTCACTGCCGAAAGCGAGAGTGCATCGGCATATCCGGTTGACCCATCCCGATATCCTGATGCCATGGCTTTATCACCAGCTTCAGCAAAGCTATGCTGCTAGCACTACTCCTCGTCAGCGTCGCTTTCACCACTTTATGCATTTGCAGCCACACCGTGGTGGTCCAGCGGCTAAGGTACTCATCCGCTGACCCGCAGGTTATGGGATCGAATCTCGGCAACGGCAGCTGCATTTTAGATGGCGGTGAAAGTGCTGTAGGCCCGGGTGCTCAGATTATGGTGCACGTTAACGAACCACAGGTGGCAGAATTTTCCTGAGCCCTCCACCATGGCCTCTTTCATAATCATGTGGTAGTTTCGCGTCGTTAAACCTCACATATCAATCAATCAATGCATTTGTTTGCCCACGTAGTGAAAATACTTTCAGATGCATGCGCTTTATGCATCGCCTAGGCTACCACCACTTTCGCCTCTGACAAGCAGTGGTGGTAGAAGCACGGCCAGGAGGTGGAAACTCTCTATACCTCCCATGTATATTTGCCCTCGGCAGTGGCACCGCCGCCTTTACCACTGGCGGTTGCCGGGCATCCTACTAGACATAAATGACGAGCAGCAAATTTTTTCATGACGTCAATGGTGACGTTCTAAAATAGAGGGAAAGTACGAAAAATCGAGGGCAGGAGGGTTGCCGCGGAAGCCATCATTTGACACTTCGCATGCAAGTGGAATACACTCATGCCTTCTTTCAGGTCTGCTTGGGCAATGCGGCCATTCGTAAAATCTTGTTAGTCTTTTTTTTTTTTAATTTTGCTCGTGTTTCCCGAAGATGCGAAGGTTAAGTTGACTGATTTCTCAGTAAGGCGAAACTTGATCAGCACAATTAAAATGATGAAAACTGACATACGGACGTAATGAGAAAACGTTGAACCCAGAATATCCCAACGAATGCGAAAACTATCAAAAATCGTAAGTAGGGCACGTCGTATTTGACTCAATCACGTTTGTTATGATGGCGCGCATAGTTTTCTTACAGAACTTGAGCAAGTTCAGTCCGAACTGAAGTTCAGAGGCACGGAGAGGCTTGAAGCAATCTCAGAAGTTTTTTGAAGGACGTCGCTGTAAACAGTGTTTCGTCAAGTTCGCTTCTTGTCTTCGTGAGAGAAGCAGCGTTCCTTGACGAAGTTAACATGTCAATGGCTCCAGCGACATTCTCTGTAACAATTTTTAGAAGCATTCAGTCCATCACGTGTACTTGAGTGACGCTTTTAGAAGTAAAGACTCAGATATTTTGAAACCGCGGCTACAAGAATTTCGCGAGCAGGAAGCAGTCTTTAATTACTCGACATCATTTGAACTACACGATGTAAAAGAAACTAAAACTATGTAGCCGAGCCAACTCGAATTCAAGCCTTTCAATAAATGCATTTTCCCGACAAGAGTTCGGCTGCCGTCTTCACCAATCAGTCAAGCGACACTTGACGTCCCTGTCCTTCCTCATTTATTCCTCCTCCTCCAAGCGACACTGCTCTTCTGTCAGTCCAGTCAGGCTTCCAGACAACTGGGTTCAATCATATGTACTCAGGCAAAAGCAAATACGTGCTCAAATATTAGACCCAAACTCTTGTGCTCACCCGTCGCCTTTAAGAAATGCTGAAAAATCTCCGCGTAATTAGAAATCTCCAGGTAAGCACACCGCAGAGCCGTGGAAAACATTTGCTGCCCGATGAAGCCATCTTCGACAAATGCATGGTTGACTTGTCCGGCGTAGCTCACGGCGGCTTCCCTTCTCTGCCCTCCACAACTTGCTGTCTTTATCTTTCCCGTGGTTGACACGCCAGCCGAACGAGATAACTGAAGGAAGGAAAATTGGGAGGAAAAGAACGGCAGGGAGGTTAACCAGCCTATAGGCAGCCGGTTTGCTACCCTGTGCATGGGAGGAGATGGGGGAGGCGAAAGATAGAGAAGAGAGAGGGAAGAGAGATAAACGCAGCACATTCGGCAGCACAGGCGCGCACACTCAGTCATAGTCCAGTCTTGTCTTTCGTGGTGTGTGACATTGCTGTTACAGCAGCTTGTTCAAGTCCGTGTCGCGTAGGAATTTTAACAGAGCTTTTGTCGCCTTCTGTTGCAATGTCTTCTCTCGGGCATTTGAAAGAATAGTGGCCACAGACGTTTGGCTGTTGTCGATGCGCGCAAGGACGGACGCCAGTGAGTGTCTCTGAATTTGATACAACGGACAGTCACACAGGATGTGGTGTAGCGTCTCTTCGCAACGACAGGCATCGCAGAGAGCGTTGTCGGCCATTCCTATGACAAATGAATAAGATTTTTTAAATGCGACCCCAGGCCATAAGTGATGAAGAAGGGTGGCTTCTCTTCGGTCGAGCCCAGTGGGCATGCGGAGAGCCATCAAAGAGGACAGGTGGTGTTGACGATTCGTCTCACGTGATCCAACTTCTATTATTGCTGGTCGAGGGGCCCGAAGGAGCGGAGGCAACCGCAACGAACGCAAGTCAATCCCTTCCCGCGCTTCTCTTTATTTATAATTCGCAAAATAAAGAATAAGAAAAGGGCATATAAAGAGCAAAGAGGTTATTTACAGCGGTATTCATTTTTTATTTGTAAAAACTGGTGAAAGCCAATAAATAGGAACATTCACATCAACTTCACTCCGTTCAACCGGATCTTATGACAGCCGGAAACCAGTACGAGTGCGCATGTTTCTTAAAACCGAAACCAGCGATGAGTTTCCTGCCCCACCATAGTGGTATAGGGACTAAGGTATTCGGCTGCTGACCCGCAGGTCACAGGATCGTTTCCCGGCTGCGGCGGCTGCATCCTCGATACAGGCGAAAATGCTGTAGGCTCGTGTGCTCAGATTTGGTTGCACGTTAAAGAACCCCAGGCGGTCGAAATTTCCGGAGCCGTCTACTGCGGCGTCTCTCATAACGATATGGTGGTTGCGGGATGTTGAACCCCACATATCAATCAAGCGATGTCTTTCCGGAGCCTGGCACGGCTTCACTCGAGCCAGCGATAAAGCGAGCATCAGTCGGATACACCGATGCACTCTTGCAGCCTGCAGTGAATATCTTGATAGAGCCCACTGGCATGCAGTTTCGCCCATATTGGCCTCATCTCACGTTCTCCCTTTTAATTTCGAGGCCACTCCACACCATTGCGAAAGAAGTTCCTACTGCTGCGTGTGCCCCAAAACTCTGCAGATGACAAGCGGATCCTGAATTTTGGACGCAGAGCGTGAGAAAGGCTGAGAAGTTAGCGATGACCACAAAGCCTTGAAAAATAACTGACGTGGCTCTTTTGCATTTGCCTAAGCCGAATAGAAGGTGAAAGCCGTGTTTTTTTTTTCGCTCGACTAAATCAATCATAAATTTCCACGCTCTAAAATATTTCTGCACCTAACGTGATTTTGCACTTCCTTCAGGGTGAGATGCATTCAAGTTAGACGGGCCTCACGTGATATTGGGCTGTTTCCGTGCTCGGCGCACTTTTGACCAAGCGACGATGTCTTCCGATGAGGTCATCGCGTAACCGTGTTATGACTTCATTATGACGTATGGTATATAACTGTCAGTTCAAGCGCATGGTTAAACAGAAAGAAAGAGAGGACACTAGCCCAACTTTCGATTTTCTTGCAATTCATTATGACGGCTGAGATTTTGGTGATGTGTGCCTTCGCGACGGACGTCACAATGTTACGGCACTGACGACGTCATGTTACATTGTGGTCACAGGAGTTTTGGTACGCCATCGGCCCATGCACATGCGTATCACGTGACTTTTCACCAACGTTTATTATTCGCTTCTTTTGGCGTCATTTGTGTTTACGCCATCGTTTCGCGATTCCTGGCTTAATCTCAAAACTTGTTGACTCCATGAGAGATTTGACCTTTAAAAACAGACAAAAGTCCTGGAGTGAGGTGTTAGACAGGTTGATTTTAATGCCAAGCATATGTACTTACTCTTTACAGCTCATTTGCCCTAGTGAGTGCCACCAGTTTTTCACCTTCTTTTGTTATAAGAGTATATCACCTGCCGAGATTTTCTTTTCTATACGCTACAAGCGTACTTGAAGTGGCGCTTCGGAAGTGTATTTCAAATCTGCCCCTCGATTTTGTCCAGCCACGGTGCACTGGGCTGATTAACCACTATTACTCATTGCTTAACTCTCTCATCATAAATAGAAGAGCTGTGCCTGGCCTAAATAAACGAACTCTATGCCTCAGCGAAACTTTATGCGAAAAGCATGTTCCTTACTTGGAAATCATCTGCTTTTATTATGCCTCAGTGTGATGAAATGGCCGTTCCACAATACTTCGAGCACTCCAATCTCTTCTCTTTAATGTGCCTGCAAATTATAGTTGCTGTTTCATTTTCCTGCCTTAGCTTTATCGTCATTCGTTTGTTTCGCCGCCCTATACGCCTCACCACAAAATGTCGCGAACACGCGGCCTCCGACGCTTCAGATGCGCGGAGTGTAAAAAGCGAGGCCAAACCTCCTCTCCCATTTGGTCGGAGCCTCTCCCCAGCAGCTCCCGTCTTCCCTAGGTCAGTTCCCTAACAGGGAATGGGATTGATCCCGTCCCACTCGAGGGTCGCTTTCTCGCCCGAAAGCCTTCTGGCGCCGAGTCAGTTCGCGCGCGCTGTCCACACGGGGAGCGCGGGTGCCTCGTTCAGCTAGTCGTGCTATTGCCACTATCGTCGCCGGCTCGCAACGGGACCACGCCGTTCGGTTATCGAGCGCCTACCCTCGTCGCTGGACGGCATTTCTTTTCTGATCACCTGTGCGGTAACGGACAATGCTTCGTCGCCAAGCGAAATGCCCGTGATGAGTTCACAGAGATCGCCAGAGGCTTCTACTCACCGGCTGAAGATGCCGTAGTCAAGCGGTACGTACGCACACACTTCAAATCGCTCTGGTGACGAACGTGTGCAAAAGACTATCCCCGCACTCAGTCTATGTGTAAAGAGTCAAGTGAAGCACAGGCACAACTTGGAAATCATTACTTGATTTAGTGTTGCCGTGAAGGGGTCTATGCATTTCCGAAGTGTGTAAAAAGCGGGATTCTCGAAGAAATGTACAAGTACATGCAAATTACACGCGCTTGTTGATATGTTTTTATTCAAACTGAAAACAAGCCTGTCGACGCTGTTTTATTTCTTATGCTTTCTTCCATTGTAAGCGGTGTAAGCTTCTCATCAATTGTCGAATATAATAATAGTTCAGGCTTCTTTTTGATAAAGTGGCTGAACACGAATTCTTTACTTCCGCATGTGTGCCATAAATCATCCTGATACCAAAAATATATTATCGTGATTATGGTTCACCAAAAAGCAGCATTTGTACATCGCAGAATTTCTCTTTCTCACGTGTACAGTACAAAAAAAAAGCTGCAGATTACTGTCCTCTCGTAGATAAAGTCGTTAAGAATATAAACGGGTATTATAATTGGACATGTAAATGACGCGATTGCTTACTTGCACACAACGCCATGTTCGTAAAATAATTACAGCATTGCCATTGGCCTTCTCTCTCTCTTCAGTGTGGTTTAGTTTGGACCATTGAGGACGTGTTTCTCGTCCTCAATGGCTCGCTATTTCAAGCGTACGCTGTCTTTCGTTCTTCCAGGTTGTTTTCATTGCGTATATTGGTGTTTTCATTGCGTATAAGGTGATAACGCTAGGGACATCGGGCAACGCTGTATAATGCAGACTGCTTCGTTACAATTCAAACTGAACTTTCGAGGCCACCTTGTAGTTCCCTCTTGTATCGCGTTCCGTTTGACGAACAAATCAATGGATAGATCAGCGGTCATGTGGGCCACATACCAAGGATTCGTAACTCGGCCACCTTATTTGCGTATTCTCTTCTTTTACGAGCCTGCTGAAGCACGGATATACAGATTCACGTGGCGACTATCCATTTCGCGACAACGTCTGGCTGGCAACTCAGTCAGGTTATGATTCTAGCGGGACCGAACGATTTGTGTTGCACAATATATGCTTCAAACCTTGAGTTTAGCATATTTCATTTGCTATTACATAGTAAAAAGTCATGAATTTAGAGTAAGGCTGTGAACCATGCGGGATTCACACACATTTTGTCCATGTTGAGTTTCTGTGCACGATCGCCTTCCGGTGAAGCAAGACACGGTGACACCCTGAGCACATGTTGACAAGCATAACGACTGATTATTCACTATACGTTTGCGCTCGTAAATTTCCAAAATCTCCAGAAACGGCATGTCCAGATTGTCAATTCAAAGGAGACTTCTGAAAGCAGCCGACCATCTTGATTGCTGACTTCCATGACAGAAGAAATGCCTTTAAGACATTAACTCAAATCAAATAAAATTAGGTTTATTTTCTTTATGTCGTACAAGGAGAAAGGACTGTGAAGAAAAAATACTGTGTTTGAAACAGCCTCAATAGTTCAAAGCCCCCCAAAAAGCAAAAAAAGCTAAATAAAGAATGCGTGGGTTCAAAATGTTTTTAAATAAAAGGGGTCTATTACACTGCGCAATGGTAAGACGGTGTGAGGCGTCTGAGCTAGCTGACAGTAAGCCATTCCACAGAAACTGAACTCCGTTTTTAGCTATATATCTGAAATGCCTAACGGCTTAAGCGTTGAGCTTCATGAACACCTTGAAGTAACCCTTCATTCCAAGAAAATAGGCGAATATTACGGGGTCAAACTACTGTGCAGATTCTTTCTTATGCTTTTTGGGCACCGTCAAGTACTCTGCCAAAAATTACAGCCTTGAGTCTGACAAAACTGCTCTTCCTTTGCCGTATCTTGGGATCTACGTCGCTTAGTGATTGAACACTTTCTTAAGGAGCACCGGAATCTACGAGCGCTTATGAAGGAACAGCGTGAGACCGTGCTGTGTAATCTCCAGCTGAATATTCATCCATCTCTTCTTTACTCCTCTTCTTTTCTATTTCTTTCTTTTCTATTACTCCCCCTTTCCCCCACCCCAAGTGTAGGGTACCCAACCGAGCGAAGCCTGGTTTACCTCCCTGCCTGTCCTCTCTTTTTTTTTTCTCTCTCTCTCTTTCTCGAGTCAAGTAGCCGGAACATTCGTCTTGAGATCACATGTGCCCAATCGGATCGGCGAGGCAATGCTTAGTACTAATATTGCCAAAGTAAGGCTTCAAGACATTAAGCGTTTTTTTTTTCTACAACCACTCTGGAGAAGCAATGACATTGTAAAGCAGTCTACTGTCTTCTTGTGCATCAATTATATTAAGAAAGCCTGACATCTTCTTTATGTCTCCAAGCATGAACAAATTTTAGTACCGTTTGTGCACATTAAACGGGAAAGAAGAACGACTACTGTCCATGGTATCACTTATGGTTTCGCATTTATTTAGCACAAAACAAAAGAACAAAAAATGACTTATTTGTAGCCCTCACAGCCACAGCCGAGATGAAGCGTGTCATCCCATATTGAGGCTCAGTGGTGTGCCGTAGTCAGAGATAGGTCCACCTGTTGAAAAGTCAGCATCCCGGAATGCGGCACTTTCGTTCTGTTTACGACTGGCCTCGAGATCTCGGAGTGGCGCCCTTTCGCGTGTGACGTCAGTTTGTGGACTCCGCTCTCAACCGCGCTGCAGCAGCCACTGCTGCTGCGCGCAGATCGTCTGCTTCTGGCGGGAAGTTTGTCGAACAAACAGGCTCGCGAGGGTCGACTAACGTTTTTGACTGCAACTATGATTTTTTTTTTTAGTTGCGGCCCAGTCTACAGGGCCAAGAAACCTCCCAAGTGGCCGACGAGCACGCCGATGTCACCGACCGCATTGCTGATAAGTGGAACTATGTGTGAGTGTTCTCACTCACACATAGTTTCCGCCATGCAGTACTAATTAGTTCGAATGCTTCTTTCAGAATTTCAATAGGCATCTCTTTCCCCATCGTCTACAAGCATGTAGAAAACAGCTTCCAAAATGTCGTGGTGTCTGATCGAGGGCACGCTGGTGTATGACGCAGACCACGTTGTTGAATGCGTAGTCGAGGCCGTAAATGCAGATCGCATCACCGTCTCGGCTCTGGTCCTGCAAACACGTGGGCTTGTCAATTCACCACACAACGTCCCCGTGGCAATCGAATGCTGCGCAATGGTGAAGTACTGCTTCGTGCCTCAGTGGGCTGCATCCGCCCGTTAAAAAAGTCGCGAGCTAGGCGCTAGAGAAGGGCACGCCTGCCCTTCTCCTCATTATATATATTTTTTTCTGCAGTGCAACGATAGTGACACTGAACAAGAGGTTATGTTTGATAATCACTGATTTTGCCCACTATGACATTCGCAAATAACACTCGAGATAATTACTGCAGAGCAGATGTTTCAATTGCTGCTTCGGCAGTCAGCCGTTCATTCATGGCTTAAAATTCTAAGCGGCATGAGATTACTAAATTTCAGATAATCGCGCTCGAATTCTAGCTATGGGCGTCGGCAGGACGCAAGCATGCGTGCTGTACCACAGTAACGGGAGTCTTGAGTGGTGACTATAGTGTGACTCGGGGAAGGCGCAAAGTCCGCCTTATTGCACCCCTTTGCCGATGTCAATGACTGCTGTTTGTCTCAGTAATGTTTTTTTTTTTCAGTGAGAGTGACATCACAAAGCAGTTTGTAATAATACCGCACATGACCGTCACTTGGGTATCAGAATATGACAAAAACTTGTTGCTGATTCTATGTACTGCGCACAGGGCCACAAATATTAACGTGGCCAAGGCAAGCTGGGGGAAGTTGCGTTCACCCACGTAGCATACCGAAAAGCTTAAGGAGACACTGTATGCAGTGCGTGCACTGCCTTATGTGACAACGTTTAGTGAATGTGCACTAAACAGTGACAGTAGGTCTGCCTTATGAATTTATGGCAAGCAGTGCGCTAGGTGCGCGCTTGTCTAGATCAGTAAACTACGTACAATATGTGTGTACACCAACCAAATAAAGCCCTAGTCTCATATGTCTTGCGCTGTTCAGCTGCGATCATGAGGCGCGCTTAGGGTGCGTTCACACTGAGCATTCCGGCTGCTGAAAGAGCAGCGAATCCGATTCGGCGGCGGGGCACTCACTCTCCGCGCCGATCGTTCTCGGACCAATTTTCGTGGCGTTTGCCGCCGAATCGGTCGCCACGGACCAATAGGAGCACTAGTCAAGGAATTTTGAAAAATGGTGGCCCTGCCCTACTCACTTGTCATGTCGAAGTGCACGTAACTGAATGTTGTTATGAACGGGAGTTTAACCCACTGTGTGCCTACTTCACCCCCCTAGTACTGAGCTTGTCGTGGTCTTCATGCAATACAAGACAGCGACTTGCCATAAAAGTAAGCATTACTGCTTCTTCTTGCTTCTGCGCATGAGAATCATCGAAGACTACACCACCGGATAGCTTAGTGGCGTTTGCGAGCCGCGACAACAAGCGGGTGACACTGCATTCATTTCGTGTTCGCCTCGTGGTAAATGGTATATTCGGCGTTGTGGGCGCGTCCAGTGCGAACGACTCTGCGTTTCGGCGGCAGGAGAATTTCGGTGCTGTAGAAAGTGGATGCTTCAGCGTGCGGCATTTTGTTTAGGGACCTTCGCGGTAGGTTTCGGGGCTGCACCTCACTCTCGCCCACGCTTGTTGCCTACATGCAATGAATGGCTGAAGTATGGCGAGGCACTGAAACGCGGCTGCAAGCTTACCTAAAAGTGGCGCGTTGGGTGGGTATAGCAAAAGTCACTGTCAGCGAAATGCTTGCTGCACATGGTCGATGAAGGCATGGGGCACTATCCCTTTCTGAGTTCGAAAATCCACTTTTTCCATAGCTTCAGGTCCTAAGGATAGTTGAGAAAGCTAACGCCCTTCTGACGGGTGGGTGATCATATAGAAGTACATAACAGTATTTTGCGCATCTCGCCGCAGAGACAAGCGGCCGCAGTTTTAAGAAACAAAGCGCTGTGCTTTTAAAATGAACGTTAACAGCGGACACCCACGGTTAGAACAGCGTCAGTAGCAAAGATCATAGAGTTTCATAATATACACTAGAGGGAACTCTGGCGCTAGTGTCTATGGGATATGCAACGCACGGCGCTTCAGCGAGCATGGGGATGATGGGTATTACACACATTTGTCTAAACTTCATACTTCCGGCCTGATTTTGGCTCCGTGTGTGTTCGTGTGGCTTGGAGCTGTTTTCTCACGAAAAAAAAAAATCTGCAAATGTTCAGCGACTGTGCTTTACGACCACATTATTTTAGACTTACCCTTCCAAATTGGGTAACAAAGTTCAAAAGGTTTGAATCTTTATTTCAAAACAAAACTAAAACACAGCAATGAACGAAGCCACAAGTACGATTCGCCGCCCGCAAGTACAAAGACTAGACAAATGTGCGTACTGCCCATCACCCCCATAGTCGCTGAACGATCGCAGCGCCAGAGTCCCCTCTAGTCAATTTTAAGAAACTCTATGGCCAAGATAACCAATTGAACTGCTTATTTACTACGATGGTGGTTTCTATACAGCGCCACGATTCGAAAACACGCGAATCCCCGAACTGGGGGTCATACAAGCGCGGTTCGCTGCGCCACCATTGGTCGCACACCAAGCCAATGCTCACATGTCACATCCCAAAAATGTTTTCATCTATCGGCATGCGTCCTCATCACCGAGTCCTTGCTTACTCGGCGAGCATGCTGCTATATTTATCTTGTTAATGCTTTTCCGTCGCACACACCTACAACTTTTCCTCAAGAACTAAATATCCAGAAGTATATCGAATTTACAGTGTCGCTTCCGGTGTTACATTTTAATTACTTCATGAAATCAGTGCGTTCGCTCTGCGGCGTGCACCTGCAGTGCTATCAAAATTATATTACTTACCTTTATCATCTGTTTGGCTGTGAAGTGCAAGCCTTTTTTCATACTCTTGATGGGAAGCCCTTCCACAAGGCTTTAATGCTGTCTGGCACCTCCTCGCTTTCTCAAAGATTCATATTTTTCTTTCTTACAGAACAGACTCCTCGTGCCTTAGTTTCTCCTGCTAGAGATGCGTCGCTGAGACGTTCTTTTGAACTTTAAAGCCATGAAACACCATTTTTACCCCAGAGTGGTCATTTGTAGGTGCCATATTTTTACAGCTCTTGCCTTTCTGTATCTGCACCGCCGACCGGTTAGAGAAGCGGATGCTAAGGCAAAATTTCGTCGCCTAGCTTCCTCAAAAATGCGCATCACGTACACTTTCGTCACAAACTCTGTTATTGCCTCTGAACATTTTCAGACTCTAGTGTCTTTGTATTGACACTGCTAGCAAAACAATGAGTCAATAATAATTCCTGAATTCTGTCACTTCTGTAATCTGCATGGCCAATCTTTATTACAAAGAAAATAACACAACCTTTCGTGTCACATTTAGGCGATGCCTCTAGCACTGATTAAACTGGTATATTATTGACCTGCTTCGTTGGGAAGTATTCCACGTCTCCTTGGTAAAACCCAGAAGTATGATAAGCCTTCTTCAAAATGCCTATTTCACGCATTCTGATCTTCGTCTCCAGTTTATTCACAATTATGCGACCTCGCTTCATAAGTTGATTATTTATATAAAATGGGGCAGCCTGTTACCAACATGAAGAAATTTCTCTACCTGCCCATCATATTCTCTTGCTGGAATATATCTTAATGCGTAGTCACTTGTATTCGGAAAATTGTGCTACAGTTTCGTTGCGTTCTAGGTCTTGGTGGGGCGGTGGGTAGAGGCGTCTGTTCGTTCTGTACCACTGCAGAAAGGCCCGTAGGACGTGATGAAATACTCTTCGTCTTCGGCATCGGGTCGTTCCGGTTCCGAGGAATGTGCTCACAAAGACCGGCGGCTAGTTAGCGCGTTTGCCTCTGTATCCGCCTCCTCGTTCTGTATCTGCGAATAGGTTGCTGCTCCGGGACGTCCGAGCACTCTAGAGTCTTGCTTTAATTTCCCCACCTCTTCCCCCTTTATGCAGGACCAACAATAAAGTTGTTTCAGTCACTCACGCTGCAGTTTCGTCGCACTTGGTTGCTTTTGCGGCATGTCTTGTTTCTGTTCTAAAACTGAGGCTTCTCTCGCATCCGAATATTTCTTGTTTGTGCAAGACACGTGCTCGTTACAACAGTGCCGTCACGTGTCCGAAATTCTGCACAGTGAAAATTTACAAAAGTAAGCAGCAATACTTTTTCCGGTGATTTACAGAATAGAAGGAGGAATGAAAACAACAGGCAGGGAAGTGAACCACGCACATGTCTGGTTGGCTACCCTACGCTGGGGGAATGGGAAAGGATAGTAAAACATTAGAGAGACAGAGAGAGAAGAACAAAAAGATACATGAAAATTGTCAGTAAACGGGCTGATGCGTATGCAGCGGTGGCACTATACAAAAGTAAAATGCGTTCACTTAGGCCCCTATTTTTTAAGGGAGAGTATACAGCGATATTCAGGTGGCAGTGCTTACAATATCTTGGTGGGAGTTTGAGACTATATCGCAACAGTCAGCGTACACTGAAGAGAGGAAAAAGATATATAAGGCAGGATATTGGAAATGCTCTTAATATTTCGATTTCACAGCGCCTGTGTATTCAAGCTCAAAATGCAGTTAAAAAGACACTATCGGAAAAGTTAAGTCGATGTTAATTACTGAAATAGCTGTTCAGAAACCTCGTAGTGCTAAGAAAATTTTTATGTTGAAATAAAATCACGTTGTAGTGGTCTGAATCACGTCAGCACACTTTAAGTATACCCGCCTCAAAGTGAAAACTTTCATGGCACTGTTACCGTGCACAACGTTACCCAGCTTTACTGCGCAGCCGCTAACAGTAGTAGCAGCAGGGCAAACGCAGCGGGAGCCACAGTAGCAACATTGACATTTGAAAAATTTCTCGCATGGCTTCCGAGGTGGCCGGTGTGCTAGGTTCAACTGGGCTCCGTTAGATGGCATGATCTGTCCATTTTAACCAGGCGAAAATTGAATGTTTGAACAACTCGCGCCATTCCCCATAGTAACGTCCGGCTCTTTTTTCCATTAATAACAGAAACGAGCAAGCAGCAATTCATCATGTCTCTTGATGCACGGAAGTTTCTTTATTCAGTGTAGCTGGTTCGATTGCAAATGATTAATCGTATGCGGTAACTCTGACGTCATTGGAATCACTTTGCGAATGTACTACTCGTGGCGGATGCATTCTCGTGCATTTACTTCACTTTTTTGTTAAGCATACGGCCCTCCTATTGATAATATTGTCGTTTTAGACGTTGTCATACATTAACCTTTCACTCTGACATAAACTGTTATTTGACTTCGGTGGCCCTTTAATGTTCCTTTTTTTTGTCGTAATTAGGAACTTCCGAACCGCTGTCCTGTCGCGGGGAGGCCATGAGAATACGATCACCAGCACTGCCAGTGATCTCACACGTAAACAGCCAACCTGTCGTTAGCAGCTCGCGTTTCGCAACTGATAGTTTTGGTCTCATAGGTCTTTTATGACTTCGTGGCTCATTATAGCATCGATAACTGCTCATCTTCAGTAAGTTTCCTTGTAGTGCGCGTAAACAACAGGAAGAAATGGGGGCACATGCAGACAGACACAGCGCTAACTTCCAACATAGTTTATTCTCAGAAACCAGGGAACATCTCATTGGTGCAGCAGATTTCCAGACGTCTACCGGAAGAATAAGGCATGAGAATGAACTCTGAGGGGGTCGACGTTCTCAAGAAATGTAAGCCTAACCATTCAAAGTTACCGGTTGAAATAATGGCTTCATACCTTCGTGAAAATTCTTTAGCCGTAGTACCAGCAGATAAAGGGGGATTTGCAGCGTTTTCAAATGGTATGTACGAAGAAAAAGCTAGTAATGCAAATAAGGCTGTGTTCATACACCTTTGTGTTCAAACACCGCTTAGCTTAAGCTAAGCGGTGTTTTGAAAGGAATTGGAAAAAGTAGAAGTACCACTCTGGATGTATTTTTTAGTGCCAAGACGCATAAAAAAGGCATTCCATTCAGTGTAATTGTGTCAGAAAAGGGCACGTGGCAGAAGGCTATTGCAAGTTATCATTTAGACAAGCTAAAGATAAATGATCCTTTCATGATTGAAGATTCTAACAGAGTTCTTACATTCGTAGAAACCAACTCTGGTAAAAGACTTAAGGCCTTTTCAGCTAACATAAAGAACTTGTACTACTCTTTGCCGCAAAATGAATTGTTGAGTTGCATTCAGTCATGCACTCATACATTTGGGGACGTTAAAATTAGCACGGAAGCGGGCACTACATCTGACCATTTTTTTAAACTTTTAAGCATGTACCAAAAATCGACCTTTGTTGAAAAAAATGACATCCTGTACCTACAGAAACAAGGGGTCTGTATAGGATCCAGCTTAGCGCCAATTTTGAGCAACCTATATTTAGCCAAGATAAACAAAGACTTGTGTGTTCGCCTCAGTAAGGCAAAAGTTGTTAAAATCATTAGATTTGTTGATGATTATTTGTATTAGTAATTGTTTATTAGATGACTTTGACGCAGAGTGTTCCAATATTTCTACTCTCATACGCGAGTGCCTTTGTCCACTAGAAGTTACATTCGAGATTCCAGTGCAGGGAAGTATTGGGCTTTTAGATGTTGATTCTACCTTCAGTGATGACCTGTCATGCTGGTGCTACAGCCCCAGGGCAAATAAACCATTGTTATCATATCACTTAGCCCATTCAAAATTAGTTAAGAGAGAAATTATCAAAGCGTGTTTCACAAACGCACTTAAAAAATCATGCGTTCACTAGCTGTACCGACGAAGCGTTCAACTTGCGGGCTGTGCGTCTTCAGGATTCCGGTTATCCCAGACAGGTTTTGGTGTCAGTCGCTGAAGGAATATTGAATGAAGTGCGAAAAGATAGTAACCCTGAAAGGAGGCAAGAAACCTGTGAACGAGAGAAAAAGCGAACGGCAGTGATTCCTTATATCCACCAGTGGTGGCACATTCCAACAAAATTCAATGGCGTAGGGAAGCTGATGTTAGCGCCTTATAAGCTGATAAGTCTTTGCAGACAGTCAAAACCAGCGAAGGAGTTTGTTGCCAACTGCCAAGTAAAACACAGAAATAAGTTTGTCGAATGTGGGACATCAGGCATCTACGCCACTCCCTTGACTTGTGGAAAATGGTACGTAGGGCAGTCAGGGAGATGCATCAATGACAGGTGGCTTGAGCACAAAAATAAAGTAGGAAAAATTGCTAGTGATGGTTTTCTCGCGCCACATTGTAAACAGCATCACTTTTCCCTCATCTTTAAAAAAAAAACCAGAATAATAGCCATAAGCAAATGTGAAATGTCTTATAAAAGCAGCTGAGCAGATTGCGGCCCTTGGCGATATGTGTGTCAGCCAACCGTCGTTAGCACTGCCAGAAAAAGAGTTAACGTATCTGCGCAAGACATGAGATTATCAGTGTGTGTATGTACGGCTGTACTTATATTTTTTATATTGTTCCTTTGTTCACGTGCTCACATCACTGTCACTCAACAGACAAGTACATAAATGTTTTCTGCTTTCTTAGAATAAACTATGTTGGAAGTCAGCACTCTGTCTGTCGGCATATGCCCTCATTTCTTCCTATTGTTTACGTGGGCTACAAGGAAACTTACTGAAGATGAGCTACCAACAAACCCGCATCGCATCTCTCGTGATAACTGCTGCCCGGCTCGCCCTATTTTTCTCGCTATTGTGAATAATAACGCGTTTTTCGGGTAAACTACTTCACCATGACTGGTTTTAGGCAATGTCTTTGTGAGGCAACCTGTGTGGTCACCTTGTGTTGAAACATAGCCGCGCAGCAAAAAACTTTAAACCTCAAAATCGGCTTCGAACTTTCAGTCATTGTGAACATCGGTATTCGTATGCTATACTCTAACCCTGATATAAGATTCCGTGCAGAATTGACCCTTACATTAGATATGGGAAACAGCTTTTTTTTTTTATGGCAAAATGCCAATGTTAGCTGACGTGAGATTGTGAGTATGAGATCCCTGGTGTAAGCAATCCAATTTGCACATTCACCAGCGTATTCCTGGCATAGCGATCGATCGATAATCCCGTAGAACATTATGTTGGAGGTCATACACGCCATTTTTTTCTAACGCTACGCTACCCATTTCCCACAACTCACTGTTCTGGTCCTTCACGGAACTAAATTTCAGAACTGCGGCCCGCTAGTTGCTATGAGTTGGAAGACTCCTGGCATGAGGAATTGCAGGCGCTGGACGTTTTCTGCACCTAAACAAGGTTCCTTTGGTGAAGCGACAACATTTATTGGCGTCGCCATGATGACGTCACATATTCTGGCATCTCGAATGTTGTCACACGGTGACGCCGTCACGCGGTAATGGCTTTTCGCATAGTCTACAAACCGACGATCAATTTTTGCAACTTATGAAACACTGACGGATTTCCTCTTAATAAAACGCAGACCACTGCTCTCTATGGCGGTGAGGGATCATAGGCTTAAACGGAGCAAGAACGTGAAGCTCGAATCAGACGTATTTCTTAGTGACTACGATCAAAGATTCCCATTGGCGGGAACGCAACTTAAGTTTGCAGCAAAATACATATGTCCGCATACTGCATGTGCTTGCGCAGATAAGTTCTCATGCCTTCTTTCTTTTCTGTCTTTGTGCGCGTCTTCAGTTGTTAGTAGGCGCTTCAGTCTTGACTTCCTTCTCGCGTGCGTTTTCGGATGCCCTGTCCTTTTTACAATGAGTTACACGTGTTTTACTTTTCACTCATCACTTTCGGAATACATTAAAGAAAAAGGAGCATTATCTCTGAATAAAAATGCTACATATTTTGTTTGCCGCAGAGCCCGTATTAGCAGCAAATGAGTGACAATTCCCAGCATGAAGAGGCTGTAAAATTTGGAGCCTTGGTGCTGGCATAATACCTCATTAGTGGAGCCATTCATGAGGCTAAAGTGCCTCTCTAATGCATCGAAGCTGCGCAATGCTCGCAGACTAAGATAGGGAGCCATGCGAGATAACAAAGACAACATCAAGCAAGAACAGCGAGAAACAAGAGAGCATTTCAGTTCAAAGACAATGGCTTCTAAAAGCACGCTTCTTTGCTGGCGGGCTTGCACTAAGCGTTTCCATCTGGGCCGGACTCCCATAGACTTCCAAAGTTAATGTGCAGCGAGCGCAATCAATTGCCGGGTGGAGCGAACGCATCTCGCAATGACAAGACTCCGCTGCAGAGCAGTGCTGCTCTTAGTGCGCGGTGATTATGTTTCGCTGATTCAATTACAGCGCAATATCGGTGCTGCCGGAATTTTTCCCTTGCTGCAACCACCGCTCTTCCTTTTCCCGGTGTTTCTGTTGTCTTTGCTGCTATACGCCGTTCCTGTGCTACATTGGCTCGACTAAGGGGATGGTCCGGCGATAATAGATCTGGCTTAATGCATTGCTTCTCGTTTTTGCTCTAGCCTTACCCCATGGCACTCTTATGAGGCTCGCTAAGTGAGCATATTTCATTTCGCGAATTAACAACCCTCCCTCATTTACGCAAACCTCCCTCCACGCTCCCGTCTTCACCCTGTCAGCTCTGGCTCTTTGCGAGTGTCGCTCTCCTAAGCAAATGGATTCGCCTAATACAGTGGTGCCTTGCGGGGGAAAAAATGAGTCAAGGCTCGCTTATCAGGCTTACCGTTTTCTTGTCGTGGGCAGTGCAGGTGATTGATGTTCATTAACACCATTTGCAACTCGGAATGAACCCTAATGAAGAAGTTAAAGTTGTAATTCTAAAGGGTGACATACACCCATTATTGTAGTACGTCGTATTGCTAATTGGGAAGGTAATGGCCTGTCGCGGTATATATATATATATATATATATATATATATATATATATATATATATATATATATATATATATATATATATATATATATATATATTACTTCTAGTTGAGATTCATGTTCGGATTAAATTACTAAGTTATCGCGAAAACAGAATAATTCATATACAAGCACAACAATATCATAATGACTATATATAGAGAGATTTGAAGTCGTTGGTGAAGGCAATGTTGATATAAAAAGGTCGTTGTTGACTCCTTAGAACAAGTACCCGGTTCAAATCACCATGGTCATCCATCAGTTACTTTCTCACGATATTATCTTCTATAGCACCTGCGCATTTACTCAAGTCGCTTAGCAGACCTATAAAAATGCTTATTCATGATCGCACTGTATAACAAAATCATTGCGTATTTTATGACGCAATCGAGAGTCTCAATCGAATATATGGTAACTTTATTTATCCGCTCACAAGCTGCGGGTTCATTTCAGTGAGCGAACTTTGAATTATTCGCCTTTATTAAGGCTTCACTGACAGTTCGGTTTGTTCCTGCAATAACAGCGTACAGCGGGAAATTGAAATTTACTGGACTGTTAGCTAATACATTGTGCGTATACTATAGGCCCTTTTTTAACGTATTTCCGTGGTGGTGGATCTATAGTTCTTGTAGAAGTTTTTTTAAATAGCCGACTAAATGTCTCATTTTTTCAAATATTGCAGCTGCAGCCCATCATCACAGTCCCAATCGTTGCGAAAAGCGCAGCCAGGAGGAGTCAGGTTGGCTAATCTTGAACAGCAAATTGTACGAAATGACGCTAAAAGCTTTGGAATTAGAAACGCTCATAATATGCACGCTCATACGCACCACAGAACCCTTTCCCCATTCAGTTCGTCATGAGCGTTCACGTAGGCCAGTGTCTCCAAGGAAACGAGTAAAACTCATTATTTGAACTTCCACAGCTATTTTTAGCCTTATTTATCTACTACCAGAACGTGCTAATGTCAACTGAAAATAGGCTGTGCCTGAAGAAGGTTTCGTGTCACTCGCAAGAACATGTGAGTCGTGAATGCTTTATCTGTCAAAGAGAAACGGAAAAAACATAGCAGACAGAGCATAAACAAGTTGGCTAAGAAACTTTCATTTGTACCTACGGGCGCTGCAGCAAAGCAAAGTCGTGTACCCCCAAGTGCTGTACCCGGTAGTCGGCGAACGAGATTCAAGCTCTTCTGGCCAATTTATCGCATAATTATGCATCCTCAAGAGAAACGCACTTTCAAGGCCCCGAGTAAAGAATAAAGCAAGCCTGGTTACAGAGCTAGCAAAGCGTGCAGCCTTGACGTGCTCGACAGCTTACCCGAAGGTTCAAGTTCCGGCTGAATTTTGGTAGAGGCCAAATACCAGGGGCCCACGTGCTTAGGGGCACGTTAACGAACACCTGGTGGTCAGAACTTGTACTATGCAGCTCACTTTCAAATACAGTGTGCTCTTGCTTATTTACCTCAGCCTCTAAATGTTTCTCTAATGCCCTATATTCTAAGGCACGCGACACGAAGTTTCAAATACCATTTTTTTTATTTGTGAGCATATCACCACCTCTGCATCAGATCTAGTTTGCTGGACAATCAAAACACCATGTGACTTTTCCTACGAATGTTCTCACCGGCAAAGGAAGCTTTATGGTAGCTTTATCTCCTTGTCTCTTCATTAGGTATAGGTTTATTTATTTATTTGTTTATTTATTTTTAGGATACTGCGCACAAGAGGCCTAAGCAGGGTGAACAATATACACACGATTCACTCTAAATAACAGTGAAGCAAGCTTAAAAAACTACTTTTGACTCCATTTAACTCTTGCTATAGGGTGGAGGCTTACGACAAAAAATAAAGTACAATTGAACCACTTGGTCAGAGTATAATTCTAAGAAAATGAAACAGGTATTTGCGTTATTCGAATTATACACGAGTTACAGTCGTTCGACAATTGTTTTGGTTAATACCCCTTCCTTTTTCCCAGCCTATACCAGGTTCACCCGTGGATAGCCTCCCCGACTTTCTTCTTATTCTTTCTCTTTTGATAATTTTGTTCCAATCAGCTACTGTGTGTGGGAAAACTTGGCAAAAATTTCAGTCTTCGCAGATATTGGCGTTACAGAATGAGGATAGTGGTGCCGAGTGGGTCTTCTTAACAAGGGGGGTATGACGTATGCTGTGGGGTCAATCTTATAGTTAACTGTGTCTGAAAAAAAACTCTAGTCGAAGGCACCGCTTTCACTCCAATCAGGCTGTACTATGTCGTTCAAATATTATTCATTAAAATGAGGACATGAAAGTCGAGCGTGCTAGTCGTTGCAGAATAATCACTTTCGGCCGAGATGAATTCGGCCTCAACGCTCGCGAGTGCACTCCGGCGTCCTCGTCGTGGTCTACAACACCGAGCTGCCGACGCGGTGACGTCGTCTCCTGGGTAGGAAATTATACGGCGCGGCCTGTGCGCATTCGAAGAAGCGCATTAAATCTCCAGCGCCACGATAAACCACCGCGTCGCCTCGGAACGCGGCCAGATTCGGCACAAGCGGAGATGCTGCACAGTTTGTTCTGGCGTTTGCTCCCTTCTCACCAACAGAAAGAGCGAGTCATCTACGCCGTAGTAAAACGAAGATGAATGTGAGTGCGAATACGTAAGCCGGCTGCAGTTGAGTGTGCAGTTGTCGTGAAACGAGTTTGCAGCCCGTTCCCCAAATCACCGTGCTGGGGTGAATATAAGCACTTTGGCTCTGGGCTATGCCCAACTTTTGGCAGCGCAGTTCTCGGGCAGAAAGGTATTGACAAGACTATGCCTTTAGCATCGATACCACAATTTGTTTAACGTGGTAAATACGAAAATTAATAAAATAAAACTTGACAAATGCATTCGTTAGAGTATAAGCTTATGTTCAGTGAGCGAGACTAACATTGCTCTAACTGAAACAAGCCATGCCCAATGCTTCTGATAAAAAGGAACAGTGTTTCATGTTCAATTACAGCCGTGTTCACTTGGCACTCGAAAGAAATATAATCTGCATGCAGTACATTTGCAAGTCCACAGTCAAAATAACACTTGGGCATTTTCAATGGACGTCTTAAAGATAGCATCATCAAATTGAAATAATCAGATTTGACGAATACAGACTCAGATGTGTGCTTTCAGAGCTATGGCTTTATCATTGTAATTATTTACGGTGGGGTGCTGGTGATTTTTGCCTAGATTGCTTTGCTTAAATGGATCAATATATATTTCCTTTCGTGGGAATTTCATGTTTGTTTTGTTCAGGATGTGTTATCTTACTCTAAAATGCTGTATATGCTTAACAGAATGCGTTGTTGGCTGAGAGGGTGCATTTTATGAAAATAAAAGCAGAGCGAAAAAAGCCGAGACACAAGCAACAAGAAGACGGAAGGTGGATGTGTATGCGCCTGCGTTGATCTTTCTGAGTGCGCGAATGACTGTGGCATAAGCGGAAGTATTTGCTGTCAAATATATTTAAAACTGATAAACTCGGTAACGGGCTGTACTAATATGTTACGAAACAGTGCAAACGACGGGATGAAGGATATACAGGACATATCGCTGTGCTCTGTAGATACTTCGTTCGCGCCGTTTTGCCACAATATTCATAAACTAACTAGTCCACGAAAAAGCCCTAGTGATTTGCTGAGACTTAGAACATTCTTAAATCTTATACGCTCTTAGGTGCCATGTCCTTGCTTTGTAAAGTTTTTATTTCTCTAACAAAATAACAGAATCAATTCAAAATAAAAAACACTGCCAATCTCTAGCTATAAATAGTCACTGACAAACGCCAGTCATTACAGCACCAAAATAGCATTGCTGTGGCGAAACAATGTTTGAACAGAACGGCAACTGTTCCGACTGAAATCGAAGCCTGGAGGTGGGGAGGGTGATCTTCGATGAAGTAGAAGGATGGCGAAGTGGGAAGCGAAATCTGCTCGCACAATCTTGGGAAAAGCGTTTGTTGCTTTCCCGCTCTCTTCACATTGCCGCACTCCGGCTGGACCATTCCTCGACCATCTGTGTTTGTTTACCATATAGCTTTTAGTGGGCCGGCATGACCAGATGAAAACAACACAACCAGCGGCCGCGAACCGAGATCCTCGGCCCGGCACCAAGAGCAGGCCGCGCCAAAGGCGGCCTGCTACCACTCCGTAATTACATCGCACCCGACCGCGGGATTTGGGATCGGAAGAATAAAAAAACGAAAACGAAAGAGCAGAAGGAGCAACGCAGCAGCCACTTTGCGTGGGTGAACGAGCCGCTCTCGAGACAGCGCTGATGGAACGTCTTTTGAGGACGAAGCAACTCCTGCCTTCTGTTGCCAATTTTCTCTCAGCCTGTTCTAGCTTTTTGCAGGCCTTCTTTCTTGGCACTTTTCGCGCCGACAACCATTGTTTCTTCTATTCGTAGTTCGTGACTCCTTTGCGCCCTCTACGGCTTCTCTCCGTCTCTTCTCCATTCGTCCTTCTGGTTCGCCTCGCCACTTACTTTTCACCGTTCCATAGTCGCGCCTCTTTGTTGCTCCGCAGCAAAGTGGCATCCTTTTCTCTAGACTGCAACGCTAAAGCCGCGGTGCTCGCTAGCAGCACATTCGCCCTTTCGGTTTTTTGGCACATGTTAATGGCGACGCTCAATGGAAGGCTCTCGTCGCTGGAGTACTGGCGTGTTAGCCCGGCACCGACAGTAGCTCGTTGGCTTAATTTCATTAACAAGGTATCAGTGAATGAGACTGATGGCCACCTAAGCAGTAAGTGGACTTCGTGAGTGGTTTCGAAAGCGCAATAAGCCAGAGCGAATCCACTCCCGGTGAATTATATGATGCAAATCACGAGGTACTGATGATCATTATTCACAAAGAAGCCACAATCAATCGATCAATCAATATTATCATTTAGCCCTATGTGAGCTTCGAAGGTATAGGTACTATCCTATGGACAATGAGCAATAAAATTGGAAAATTGGTGACCCGTAATTCTACATGTTGTCCTCCCAGTGGATCGGTGGACATATCATGGATCGGTGGACATATCATTACATAATAGACAGAGATAGAAGGAAAGAGATAAAAGGTTGTAACGAGGTACTACACATCTTGATATATATATATATATATATATATATATATATAAATATATATATATATATATATATATATATATATATATATATATATATATATATATATATATATATATTTGCGGCTGGATTCGCCATGGGAACTACGTGCCAGTCGTGCACTATATAGCGCAGCTATTTATGAAGTGGATCTGCATGACTGACCGTTCGTGGCCTCGGAAATCCCACCGCGTGAACGCTATGTTCCCGCTCTCTTGTTCCGCATTTACAGCAGCTGTCTGACGTTTGTTTCGCGATGTAGACAAGTAACGATCATCATCATGCCAGCACGGGCCCTCTTCGTCATCTTCTGCTTCGCTCCACGAACACGTGTGCCCAGAGTAGGCTTTCCCGTGGCACTGATTAGTTTGGCGGAGATTGCAATAACTCGGACATGTGGGAGAATGAGTAGTGAAGGAGAGAAGACGAGAGAGAAAAAGCAAAAGATGCCTCGACAAAAAAAAGTGAGAAATATAAAAAAACAGAGCTAGAAATAGACACAAAGAGAGCTAGAGATGGTAAGAAACTGACACGAAAAACATAAAGAAGAGACATGGATCGAGAAAGAAAAAAAAAACAAAACAAAGAACGACAGAAAAAGAAATAGAGAGAGAGAAACGAACATAAAAAAAGTAAGTGATACATAGAGAGAAAACGAAGGAAGCTTTTTGGTGCTGTGACTGCCAAGTGATCTCCAATCGAACCCGATCGATACCTGGCCGATACTCCAGACTTACAGTGTGATCCTGTGAATACTTCGTGCATAGGCGTGTGAAAGTGCGTGTGCCCAGTCAAGCCAGAACCAGCAAAGTGCCGACCAGATGTGATCTGTCCCAGCCTTGCGTGACTTGGAGCACGGTGCGCGAATTTTTACAGCATGGCAGAAAGAAAATGAAGACATTCGATGGAATAAAACAAATATAAACAAACGACAGCCTTTAAAAGCAAATGTGTAGTCAGAGGGCGTCACCGTGTACGACGTTGATGTCTGATATCCATGTATAGAAGCAGAATACACCTGGACAGAGATACATTAATGCTTTGTTAGTTTCCACTAGTGTCATTGGCGACACACAATATGTGTGTTTCACAGCCGATAGTTTGCACCACACGTTTTACGACATGACGCCCGACTATATTGCCACGCCGAGCCACACCTCTGCGGTAAGTTGAAAACTCGAATCGCCGGTGCGTTTTATTTATTAATTTTTTTTATAATCCAGCAACTGCCACTTCGCGACAACAAGGCTGAACTACTTGTCTATAGTGACCGTCTGCGATATACCGGCGGCAGATGGCGGCGCCTGAATGAAGACAAAGCTGTGCTCAGTGACTAATTTGAAATTTCGCTGGTACTAATTACTAGTCACTTAAAGCAATTCATCATTATAAAATGGCACTACAGAATGACAGAAACAATGACCATGGCCAAGGAACGCCGCACACATCTGTTGCAGGTGATAACTGAGATGATTTTTCCGCTTTGCGCCGTATGAGGGTCGGTCTATCTATAGAATACCTAAATTCATTGCTTGCGTGTGTTTAAATAACCACGTATTAATCTATTGGTCGAAGACTCGATAAAAAAAACTCACACTCTTACGCTCTCATATAGGTTCCTTTACGTAAACTCCTATAGTGTACCGATAACACTAAAAAAAAAACATCTGTGCTTCCTATAATGCACCGTTTTAATGTTTAGTTTATCCTTAACTACAAATATATGTTACAAACCTTAGCTGCGCCAGACGATTATTCTAGGTTTTTATTTCGCTTCTACAGTACTTCGGCCTTTGCGTTGCATGTAAATAAAAGAAATCATCACTGAGATTCCATGATCCTCGCACAATATCTGGTGTCTAAGCTCCACAAATAAATGTTTACAAGTTTGGCGATGCAGTCGTTGTCCCGGGCCCCACTTTCAAGCATATAGCAACAGTGAAAAACGCACTAAAGATCCCCCGCACTAGGGGCATCACACCTGCAAGTAACGATCGAAAGGCGCACGCTTCAGAGGGGAGACTTGAAAGTTTGCGAAAGACTAATAAAGAAAAGGGCACGCGGCGCTGGCAAACAAAGCTGCAATGTTGCGACATCGGGGCGAACACAGTAAGTCCAGCACAGAGAGCGCGCGCTGAAGCTATCACAAATATAAGATGATTTTTTATATGTTCTATTCATTTGTTCGTAAAAGGATTTGAGTAAAAAAAGCACAAAAACCTCGGAGACTAAACTCAGTAAACGTCCGAGAATAAAGGGAGAAAAAAATAACGTCACTCGCAATGAGACAGCGACCAACAGTGCTTTTAAATTTTATTTAATGCTGCCTAGTTTATGATTTTAGAGCTATTCCGAGGTTTGAGGGATTTTCTTTCGGTAGCCAACCATGATTGAGTTATAAGCTTCGTTCAATTGAACATAAATGTGCAATAGTGATAATATTGTTACTCTTAATCACCTGAAAAAAAAATTCCGCCATATCCACGAAGTGAATGATGATGAGTGGGCGAAGCTCCGGAGGTAAACCTGGTAAACCATGAATCCTCTGTACATTTTGCCCACTCGATTTTATTACATCGCTCCCCCTAGCGTACGTCGCCGCACTAAATCGAACGATTGCCTTCAACCAATGACACGCGCCATATGTGACATCATTCCTATTTTATAAGATCTCGCGTCTTTCATCAACTACAAGTACCGCTTTCTAGTTTATAACATCTTGCATCTTTTCATCATCAGCTACAAGTACCACCATCTAGTAAACACTACAAGAACTAAACGAGAGGTGGCTAAATACAGGAGACGGTACCGCCATCTAGTGAACACTGCAAGAACTAAACTAGAGGTGGCTACATACAGGGGACGGTACCGCCATCTAGTGAACACTGCAAGAACTAAACTAGAGGTGGCTACATACAGGCTACAGGGGACGCACAGCCCACGCCCTAAGGAGCTTCGCCCCTAAAAAAAGGACACGAATTTGTGTGTGCTGCTAAAAATGTCATTGAAAGACTACATATTCCTGCCGGCCATACTACATGAGTCCTGGTATCATCTGCGGTCACCTGTGGCGCTGTTATCGTACCATTTCCGTCCTGCCAGATTGCAATACCATATCTCCAGCAGAGGAATTTTGAAGACTATAGTCTTTCTTCGAATATTTCAAAGCAGGAATTTTGGTCAGTCTGTTTATCTATGTGTGTCTTTTTGCTTCTGTCATCCAATGCAGTAGAATGGCTAAAGTTTAACCCCTTCCTAAATGACCAGCCTTTTGATCAGGTTTTGACGTTCATACGTGCTGGCGTTGTCAATAAAAAAAAAACAAATATTACGCACATTTTGGCGCATCAGTACGGGATCATTAGGTAGCGTGTTACTTTATTTCTCAAATGCATAGATACGCAATTATAAAAATCGCGGTGCTTATTACGCTGCGCTGCCAATGCTATATGACCGAAAAAACGAGCGTTTCCTACGATTCACTAAAACTACATGGTGCTGCTACCTACCAATGACTTTGCATTCTAGAAAAACTTTGTTTGTTCGAATGACTGCAAGATGGCGTCTATATCTCACTAAGCGCCTATTCGCCTATTTTCTCGTGCACAACGTCAAATAGACATTTTATTCTCCCTCTCAGGACAGAACTCTATCGTCTTTCAATGACATTTGCCAGTGAAGCACGCTAGTTTTTTTTTTTTGTGCATAGCGTCCCATTTTCAGCTCAGTGTAAGAAGCATTAGTCTTTGGCCTTACGTATCTATATATTTTCTCGTAAGGGAACACACCACGCTGTACTTTTATATTGATGATGTGCCTCAGATATGCGTAATATTTGCTGTTTGGTCGGTAATATTCAATAGTACGAACGCAGCCACCAGTTCAAGATGGTTGGCTGTTCAGCAGGTGCTTAAACTTTAATCGGATGGTTGAATGGTGTGACAGGCAGACAGACCAAAGTCTGTGTTCAAGTATCCCCCCCTCCTCCGCAAAAAAAAAGAAAAAAAAAACTATCGCGTTTTAAAAAGATGGCATATCTACGGGGGCGAAGCGTCCGTCTATCTGTGTCTGTCTTTCTGTCCGTCCGTTTGTCTGTCACTCACACTAGTGCCACCTGCTGAGCGAGTCACACAACTAGCAGGTTACGACCCAGTCAAAAAGACATGTACAAACATACCCACGACTTTAGAAGCTCCGCCCCTAAAAAAAAGAAAATTGTTACCTTTCCAGGAATATTCTGGGGATGAAAGGACGTATATCCTGACCAGGTCCAATGAAATCGATTCGTACAACATGAAGCTGTAGCACGTACATCCTGTGAAGAAAATAAAGAAGGAGAGAGCGTGGGAAATACGGTTGGATTCATTCGTTAAGCTGCGACTGTCACGTGAAAACCCTCTTTATTGTTGTTGTTGATGCCGTTGCTCCTGTTGTTCAAGGTGATCAACCGCATGCACTTCCATCTTGCTAACATGTATTATACTGCTCCAGGAATAAGCTTTCTTCGCCATAGCGAATTAGCTGAGCGATCTTTGTGCCACCTACCACTGGTCTACTCTGAAGATTGGATATTGCCGAACTGCGTTTTACTGCTGAACCGACCAGATTAGTGTTCCGAACAAGCAAACCAAAAAACTGCATTTACAGATGTTCTTTTTTTAATGAAGGAACGGTGCTCTTGACAAGCACAGCATTTGTAAAGACGGCATTCAGATACTTTTGTTATTTTGCTGAGTTTGGCGCAGAGAATATAGTGTGCATAGAGCCTACAAAGAGGTATATAGCTTGGGTAGGCATACGATTAAAAGACTGCAGCAATCGCCGTCACAGATGATGACGAACACCTCAGAAAAAGGTTGCGACAATGCTACTACATGACAGGAAAAAAGCTGTAAAGAATTCTCATATTAACCAATTCACGTATTTTGATAGATTGTGCATTTTACTTATCCCCCTGGCTTGCAAATTTTGCCGTGAATCTTGACAAATATAATAGGCGGGGGCCTTAATGTATACCATTCAATGTGCATGAGGTACATAATGCAGACGTTCTTTTAGAAAAGTGCCCCGATAAAAAAATACCAAGCGAATCTCAGCTGATCATTAGCCAAAAATACATTTAATTTACCCTTTAGGTGACAGGTTGTCGGCCTGCTTCCTCCCTTTGTCATGGGAGCGTGTGTTTTACGTGCATCTGAATGAATCAATAAATCAGTGAATAAAACATTATTAATTATTAAGGTAATAAATATTTGTTGATAAATAATAAACAAATATTTAGGTTCTTATTAAAAAAATATCATTTTGCTGGTAATGGTCATTCCGGGAGAACAATTCTGTAATAAGTCGTTGGCTTATTCTCGTTACGTTTTTTGATCACAGAAAATCTTTTTAAGTCAAATTGACCGGATAAATAAAGCTGCTTTCACACACTTGGCCATTGCTTCTATAAATTAACGCCTTCCTATAAAGCAGACAGCAAGCTTGGATGTCTTACAGGAAAGATTTTAATGTCAGGAACGTTGCAATAAAGCAATGTAGTTTATTTACTGGTAAACGGCGTTGTTACTCGCAGCCACCGAGTCATAAGATCTCAACACATCAATCAAACATGAGGTATCAGTACATACATTCTACAACAACGAAGCACACGCAATAACAACAAAAAAATAACTGAAGGTACTATCGATATTTAATCATATATGACTATGCGCGTAATGGCGTCCGTGTAAACAACAGAGAAAAAAATTACACGCTCCTGTGTAAAAGAACGCGCGTGGCACAATGTGAAGCCTGTCGTTTCGCGCATCGCCCGTGTTGGTTCTTCCGCCATTTTCGCGCTCCAGTTCACCATTCTTCAGCGCACTTTGTTTTCGAACTCTTTCACTGACGTGTATAGGCGAGCCTCCGCTAACTTTTCATTTCTCCGAGCACTGAACGGCAGGAGCTTGCGGGCGTCCATGCGGGAGGCTTTTGCAGCGCGCGTCGAAAAGTCGTTTATTCTCGACGCCTGCTGCTGCTGCTGTTGAGGGCTGCTCGTTCTCGCAGCTTGGACGACCCCCGCGTGAAGCCGCAACCAACGCTCGCTCTTCGAGAACTTCTATTTACCTATCGACTTTGCGTCTCCTCGGGTTCCTATATTACCGCCCTAAGGGGGGTGTGAGTTCGCGTCTTGCGCTTGTTGTCGTCAGCCTCAAGCTTTTGTGTTCCTTCTTTTATTATTTTCAGCTCAGCCCCTCCCACTTATTCCTCTCTTCTCTAAGTTCTCTCCTGTCTGAGACACGCTGTTTAACCGAGCCTCTTGTTTTCTCTTTGCTGTTTGTATTAGTGCTTTTCTTTTCTCTCGTTTTGCTTGGCCAGGACGGATGTCTTTGATAGCGCAGTAAACAAAAGTTCGGCGGAGCGGGACCTTGCATCGAGGATAAGGCGGCGACCACGTCGTGCGTTTGACGTGAGCCGTATTGCGGACGCCTTAGTTTGACGGCATTCTCGCCTCGTGCCGCCCTCTTTCTTAATACTACTGCGAAGCACTGGACGCCGAAAATCTCGGAGAACTTAAGCGTGGAAGCTTTCACACTTTCTTAATTCCGCTCGCTCCCAATCTGTTCTTGATCCTTCCTTGTTTACGTCATGTCTCACCAAACTTAAGTGGCTTACGCGGCAGGCGGTGCCGCAAATTTCTGTTGTTCGCGCATTATACGCGTAATTCTGCCGTGTTCCTTGCTCGCACAATGTTAGCGAAATGTTGTGCAAAATGTTTGTTCTTTGTTGGCGCGGAATTCACGAAGCGTTTCCTTTGCAAGTGATCGATGCTTTAGCCACGGGAAAAGCGCCTCTACTAGTAACGTGATAGCGTTAGTGCTTTCGTTTCGCAGCAAATGTGGCGTCGGTGTCTGCCTCGTTCTTTGTGAGTGAAATCACCATGCAGATGAACGAAAATTGGAGAAAGATGCGAATGAAACAAATGACAAGAATTTTTTGGTATGAAGTAATAATCGAACCCATGCCGACGGCGTGGCAAGCAGCCCCGCCGCGGTGGTCCAGTGGCTAAGGTACTCGGCTTCTGACCCGCAGGTCGCGGGTTCGAATCCCGGCTGCGGCGGCTGCATTTCCGATGGAGGCGGAAACGTTGCACGCCTGTGTACTCAGATATGAGTGCACGTTAAAAAACCCCTGGTGATCGAAATTTCCGCCGCCCTCTAATATGGCGTCTCTCATAATCATATCGTGGTTTTGGGACGTTAAACCCCACAAATCAATCAAATCATTAAAACTGTATAGCCAGCAGTGCAACCACAACTGACATTTAACGAGCACTAGAGTCTACCTGAAAAGTAGTTCCGAGAACTGGCGTCACTTTGACGTAGAATGCTTGATTGCCACGCAGAATGTAAGGGTTCGATTCCTGCTGGGACGCTGACATTTGTTCTTTTCATTCGTCGGGTCAACGCTGCCGATGTCAGCTTTTCCTGGCACATAGACAGTGGCACATATACGCCCGTCGGTATGTCCACTGTCTGGCGCGAAGTGTTTGACGACGTATGCGACGGGAATGTGACATTATTCGTGTGGAAGCAGTAGAAGCTGTATGTAAGCATTAGGTAGAAGCAGTACGACGGAAACCTAGCTGCAAGAAATCAAGCCATCGCCGGCAACTGCGAAAGTATAAAAGCTTATTGCGAAGAGTAGCGCAAGAACTGGTTTGGAACAAATTGGGACAGGAAAAGAAAGATGATCACCTGCAACTGAATTTCTTATAAAACGCACTTCTCCCCGCGAACGTTCAGAACTCTAAGCATGATCCGAATACCTTAAATTTCTTCTAATACAGGTCATAAACATTGTTATGTTACCGAAGTGAAATAGAAATTTTATGGTAGGCAAGATTAGCAGTGATGCAGATTATCTATCAGTGCGCCGTGACTGTGTTTCAGTGTCAAGAAACTCGAATTCTTTTCTAAAAGGGGAAAAAGTCCCCCCCGCCGCCTCTTCTAGAAATCTTATGCATATAGTTTTGTATGATTTGTGGTACTTTGTTATCTTACTTCTTAGAGACATGACACTAGTCCACAGAGTGAAGATTAAAAGTCTCCGCCCAAATACTTCATACGCGCAGATGATTAACCAGCGAACCTCAAACGTATGGGCCACAGGTATTCGCAGACGTCACTACCGAAGCCGAAGTGGGCTCGAAAAATTCCTGTCAAAAGCGGGAGTAGGAGCCGCCGAACGCGTTCCCGTTATTTCTCCGTTGACACCATTCTGCCCACAATGCCGTTTCCTCGGCTCGCCGTTGATGCCTGCGTTCTGCTTCGCAATTTAGCACTGCTAGGAAGTCTGCCATAAAACCCAGTAATATAGAAAGTAACGACAGTCTCGTGCACTGCGGGGCTTTCTCCCTCCATATATTCTCACGGAAGAGGCCAAGTATCCTTTCCAAACATCCTATTCCAAACGGCCGCCGTTGTGACACCGCTGCCGGACGGTTTTTCGGTTCTCCTAGCCATACACAGCTTTCACTGAAAAAATATCCAGTGGGTTTAGGCTGTCAAATCCTCGGTGTGCAGTTGCTGATTGTGCTTGACAACCCGGATGTGTACATGTGTGCGGACTACAGCATCGGCCTGGCGAACACGAATTTCATCACGTGTGAGAGTTGAACTCTGATCGCGAGCTCGGCTGCGAATGGATGCACGATGACTCGGATGGTGCAGCCAGTGGCGCGAGCGCGTGGCTACGACGTGCAGAACGACGCAGCTGGCGGCGCCGCCAGGGCAGAAGTTCCTAGTAACGTCAGCCCAGAGACACTTTCGTTCGGTGAGCCATATGTACAGTTTTCGCTGTAAAAAAATATTTTAATGGCACTGGCGCATGAAGCTTCATTGTGGAAACGTTTCACAACGAACTCAGTTGCGAGACAGCTTCTTCTTGTCCTGTATTCATTTCTTTCCAGTGGTGAACTGGTATAAAGAAAATGTAAAGAGATGCCCAAACCATCAAAAAAAGAAAATTAACCAAACAGACTCTTTTAAGAACAAACGAACTTGCCGGATTCTTAACACAAGTTTTCTTCCGAAACTTGCATAGTGCTGGCTTCGCAGGATCTAACATGTGCAACAGCTGATTGTTTTTTCAGAAAACTCGCTACATATGTCGAAAACAATTCTAATCGCAAAATACGCGCGGTCAGTTAGAGTGTCATACAAGTACAGCCTGCCCATTGAGTTCGCGTGGTGCGAGCGGCCTGTAAGTGTATGTGCGCTTGAGAGGGCTTCGGTAAAGGTGGTGTTCCGAGACATTTTGGGGGCTCGTTATTATCTTCTCGGAGCCTTCTTTCTTTTTCTGTGCACACTCGATGGCCGCATGCGCGAGCGAGTACTCAGCAACCCATGGAACCACCACCGAGGAAGCTCGTCTCCTCCCTCGAGACCCCTAATTCTCTCTACGCGTAACTGCGGGTGTCCGGAGTGAGGGAAGCATTCGCTGCGCATACGTCACACTGCAGGCACGTGCGCTCCTTCGTTTTTCAATTATGCAAATAGCTACGCGCCGCAAGCTATCTCCACATTCTTCTTTGCCAAGCTTTACTGCGAATGAAAAAAGAGAAACATTAGCGTACGGTGCCACGCCCAGAGTTTTCTTCGTAAAGCGTAAGCTATCATCTCCTAGTCTGTATACCTTCGCGCCTAAGCAGGCGTACACTTAAGATTTACTTTTGTGCAAGATTCTGCTCGAGTCTTTCGCACGTGCATGTTTGCTTAGCCAAGCTCTAATGTGTCCTGCCTAAACTTTCTTTTTTATTTTCTGTAGTTCTTTCTGCAGTACAGCTCTAATGGAGGCTGTTAATAATTCATGGCTATCGAGATAGGCGCTCTGTCAGAGAACGTTAGCTGCTGCACGTTCTATCCTTCCAGAAGTTTTTCGTACTCGCGGTCCCAATTTCGCTTTCTTGACGAAGATTCATTTCCTAGAGTTCTCGTCTCTTTTTTTCTTGATATAGAACCTAAATGTTTGTCTTTCATGTTTGCTGCGCGAGCATAGATTTGCACAATAGCTCCGGCAGATTTCGAGCCAGCCTTAGCAAGGTGTTGTCCCCACAATATCGCCACAAACTTTCGTTTTGCTCTAGTCCTTTGAGGAATTCCCACATCAGCCGTCGTCGTGTTGACACTTCCACCACCCGAAATCGACTCGGTTTGAAAGAGTTTGCAGAGCGCAGCTTATTCAATACCCTCGATATTCCTTTCACACCAAGGGCAGAAAACTCAAGCCCAAACTCAAACGCTACGGAGGAGATATGCAGCTTTGGCGTCATCGTGATCCAAAGTGTGGGTACTGATCGATATATATTTATATTACGTGGGCGTGATGTATCTGCAAAGATTTAACGATTCTCCCAATGTTTCAGCAACCTCTTGATTTTGAACGCTAAGCGTACTCGCAAACAACTACCATTACTTAGAAGCTTGAATCCTTTCATCCCGATGTTTCGTAACGATGTCTCACGCACCAACGGTAGTGATACAATCTGCCGCCAGGTTACAGTTCTCGTCTTGCGACAGCAATATAGTTGTTTTTGTTTTTTTTTCTGTTACGTTTCATCACCGTGAACGGGGTTTCTTTAAGAAGACAGCCTTGAAAAAGCGGGGACGGGCGCGCGACAGTGCACACACGAATAAGGTTGTTTTTCGACGAGGACGTCTTTTGACGAGTTTCCGCACCGTGAATTGTATAGCGAAGCAGAGCGGGCACAAAATAGTTTCGAGTCTCAGATGCCGGTGACATCGGCTTCCCTTTCAAATCAGCTCTGACAAGAAAAGCGCGCCTCCCGAATAGGGAAGGGAGAGCTTTAAGTAATGTTATGTAAGGGCGAATTTGTTTCTTTTTATTACATTCCTTGGGCTTTGCGTATCACGAAACCTGTATTTGGATTTCGTACTGACCCGGGTGAGTTTTTTTTTTTTTCGGTGAAACTGCCGTCGCATCGAGTTCGTTGCGGGGTCAAAGCCGCCTGCCTACGAAAGAGAGCACGGATGAAATTGGGCCCGCCACCCATATTCTGTCTCTTTGCGTGCTTTTGTTTTGCTTTCTTTGCAGGTTTGTTGCTTTTAATGACCCTGTTTATGGTAGCGTAGGTCTCACTGAACGCAGTACAAGGGCTGAAAATGCGTTCGGCAATTTTGTGATGTCATGTGCAGTGAGGAATTTTTAGGTGTTTGTGTGAGAGATACTTCTTGCTTTCTTTTTAATCACCAACCACATTAACAGAACAGGAGGACAGCTTTTTTTGTATCCTAGCTATCAAAAGTGCGCCATCAATAACTTTTCCAAGTTTGGACAACGAACACCTATACTCATCAGTAATGGAACAGTGGTGAAATGGTGACGGGAATACTGAAAGTTTAGCTGTTCCATAGGAATTAATCGGGAAAGTACGGCATGGAGTCATGATGATGAAACAAAACAAAGAATTAGAGAACACATATGCCAGCGTACGTTATTTGCAATTTTCTTGTGCGTGGCATTGTAGACCATTCATTGTGTCGTGAGGCAAGAATGATGCTCGTTTTGATAACTTCAGCATCTCACAAATTTGACGCAATTTGAGTAATTTGTAGAAAGTGTATTATTTGCACATTTCATTGAAGTTTGTGATCCGTAATTCGCTTGTATTGACCTTAACACTCCATTATTTCGCCATTCCGTCCTAACTTGTCATTATATTCAGTGTTATTTCTTGCTTGGCAAGTGGCGCAAGTGCAGAAATCACGTCGTGACTAAACTAAACCTCGGCTCGAAACACGACGGTCTTTTCGTTCTTACGTAGGCTGCAAGATTATGTGTATTCCCGTCGTTTCCAAAGCAGTCCAGGAATAGTGTCGCAAAACTTTTTTAAGGGGGTTGAGGCACTCTTGCACAAAAAGACAAAGAAATGACAGTGGCGTAAAAGAAAACTTCTGCTTCCCTCTTCAAGCTACGTCTTTGACCTGTTTTTGTAGCTACTGTAGGGCAATGTGGGGCTTCGCTCTCCCTACCAGCAGGTTCTATTACCGGCCGATTGTGCCCACACCTGCTCGTACCACAATGCACATTAGCCGTCCCATTGGGTGGACAATGACAGTGGTAATGTCACACACCAAAGCTTGATTGATATGTTGGGTTTAACGTCCCGAAACCACCATATGAATATGAGAGACGCCGTAGTGGAGGGCTCCGGAAATTTCGACCACCTGGGGTTCTTTAACGTGCACCCAAATCTGAGCACACGGGCCTACAACATTTCCGTCTCCATCGAAAATGCAACCGCCGCAGCCGCGATTAGATCCCGCGACCTACGGGTCAGCAGCCGAGTACATTAGCCACCAGACCTCGGCGGCGTGGGACACATCAAAGCTGAGGCTTCCACATGACATTGTCCCATTTACATGTAATCATGGCTATATTTTTTTGCTTTTCGTTTGCCTTGCTTAAGCACCCCGAGCTGCTACATTGTTTTTCAATAAATTCGGACCTTCTCGTAAGTGACATTTCTTTCCATTCAGACAGTAAGGGCGACGCGGGTGGCACTACGAATTTTCAAAAATACACGAGAGCAAGCCATTATATACGCTAGAATGTTCCATGATGCATTTAAAAAGACGGACTCCTGCAGCAATTGATCAGATTGTCATGATCGATCGACGACCACACTTGTTGCTACACAACGAATGCACTTATAGTTTTGCACAGCGCAACACTTCGCCCTATAAAATATGCCGGCTACTGATGCCGTGTTTTTCATCACGTTAACAACGTGACCGCAGATTTCCGAAGTATTCCTCAGTTTCAGACATTCACTAGGCTCAGTAGAGTGCATTACTTATTAGTAAAAAGTATTTGGTGTTAGAAACATCACAATACATGCACTGGCTCATAGCCAGAATTTCGGTGGAGAAGTGGGAGAGGGGCACATGTTGAAGGCTTTGAAAAACACTGATTTTATTATTTGTTTTCGGTAAAGAACACCCGACTATCCAAATTGGGAGGGGCGGGGGGAGCGCAAGTTACTAGGGCACTCTACTGAGCCCCACTCCCTCCGTCCTGACTACGGGACATTTGCGATATACATGCTCTATAGAATGCAGCCGCAATTGAATGCATGATATGGCGCTGAATAACTTCAACGACACGGGAAATCTCCAGCGATCTGTGCCCTTCAACCAGTTACTGTTATTCTAGCAGTAGTATTTTAGCGGTACACCTCGACCCCGACTACTTGGAAAGAAAAAAAAACATAACAGATTACACTCAGTTGCAAAGTAAATTGAGAAAGAAAACCGGCCACACTACAGCATGTTTCTTCGAGCATTCCAACCACGTTATAGATTCGAAAGGCTAACCACCGTATTCACAAACGCTCCTCGACTCGACTTTCACCCTTTCCTTGACAGAGTTGCGCACTGCGCCGCTGCTCGGCTGAGAATGACACTGGGCAACTCAAGAATAGCAGCTAGTTATCACTGATATGCAGTGACTTTCCCTGTCTAGAAAGGGTGCTCCCATCGGCTTTTTCAAGTGAAGGTGGAGCATTGAGTGAAGGGGCGTTCTGGAATACGGGGGGAAATGTTCCAAAGAGTGAACTCGCTGGACGAATACAGTGCAAATTTTTAAAGATCCTTGAAAGAAAAAAAAAGCGCTGCGTAGCCTTTATGTCACAGTGACTCTTGTGACATCCGCATTCGACATAGTCGGCTCACCTTTAAGGGTTGCGTCACAGCTCTCAACCATTATTGCGTCATGTGCCTTGGACAAGTATTTGCAATCGTCTCTGTTACACCTTCAAAAAACAACAAATGCTAAATCGTTTGTGGGTTGAAATCGAGCCAGTGGCCTTGGCGAGCACACGCAAGGTATTGCGCTCGTTCACTGGCAGACAGGCGCGCAGCGCACGCATGCGTGTGCACAACGGGCACCGATCGCCTGCTGGGTTAATATTTATGCAAGCTACCCATCACCATATGGAACCCCAGTATTTCGCAAATGATTGCGTATGCAGCTGTTCACCGAGTATCGAACGCGCTCTCTTTGCACGTATGCCATGCGCTGTTCAGTATAGGATCCGCAGGGTCAGAAAAAGCACAATCACAAAAAGAAGGGAAGGTCGTTACGCGAAGCCCACTTAGTTCACATTGTTCTCAGTGTACTTTAGGAGCCGCTAATATTTTTTTCCATTACATATGTTTAGTTAGTCAGTCCAAATTTGTGGGGTCTCGCACGGAGAGCGCCATGCTCTTGGAGTGAACGGACACAGTATAGACGCGGTCGAAAAGACGAAAACAACACACATTTATTAAAGACGATAGTCTTTCTTGGGGTACTTCAATGCAAAAGTTCTGGTCTGTCTGTGTGTACTATTGTCTGTTTGTCCACCATAACGATACCCCAAACGGCATCAAACGCTACCATAAACGGCCAACCTCATTTGCAGTGCCCACGGTTATTGCTCAAATTTCAGCAATCATATTTGTGTGATTGTCAATTAAAAAGCAAATATCGCGCATATGTGAGGCACCATAACAGCTAGTCAATATTTAGCATGTATGTCTTTACACTAGAGAAGGCGTACATGGGTTGATTTGATTTATATGTGGGGTTTAACGTCCCAAAACCCACCAGGCGCGTACATGGGTAATTCTAAGGCCCGTAGCGTTTATCACTCTGCGCTGACAATGCAACGTGATGCTCAAAAAGGCAAAAGTTTTCAACATTTTGCTAAGACGGCACGGTGGTGACATCTATCCGTCACTTTGCGTTCTACACCTTATCGCCTCCAAGACGGGCGCGCACGCCTTCCTTCGTTTTCGAAGATGACTGCCAGATTGTGCTTGTGTATAACATGCCTCGATGCGCTCGTTTGCCTTCGCTGCACGGATCAAGACTCTCTAATGCAGCACCTCCAGTACACAATTCAGCGATTTTCTCGCGCAGAACATCAAACAAATGTTTTGTTGACTCTCTCCAGACGCAAGGCCATCGTCTTTCGACGACATTTGCAGTGAAACATGCACATACGGAGCCAATTTCTAACTCCTTTCAGAACGACGATATCACCAACCGAATTAATATACATCAACTGAGATCAACACACTAAAACAACCTTATACAATTTTTCACAACACTCAACAACACAAGGCGGTGAACGTCTGACTAACCACGAGGGCCCACGGCAGACGATCCGCGGTGCCGTGCACCGCGGACCCACCGCAAGACACAACTGCTCACGCCACCCGCCAAAGAGGGCCAATAATTTCCCATGTGCCGCAACCCAGGCTTTCCGCCAGGCGTCACTGCCGGCGTGACTGCGCTGTTTGAGTGAGGCCAGGACGGGAGTATTGCGAACCATGAAATATCGGGCCAAATACGAAGGGGTAGACACGGTATGCAGTGCATGTGGAAAGGAGGAGGAAACTGCCGAACACTTGATAATGTTCTGTAAAGGGCTTCACCCTATAGTTCAGGATGATGGCGCAGAGTTTTTCAAAGCACTGGGGTTTAGGGACAGGGAGGGCAAAACAGACTTTAAGCGGGTAGAATTAACTAAAAGGAGGTTATCTGATTGGTGGCTAAAGTCAAGGCACGAGTGAAAATTAAACCCTTCACTGCAAAGTACGAATCCTCAACCTCACTATTTAAGGAAAAAAAAAATAAATATTGTTTTTAGTTTTTTAAGTATTACAGCTTGGTGGCGCTAACCACCGCCCGATCTAAAGGGTACAGCCATATCCATCCATCCATCGCTCACCATGATGGTTGTGATACGCTCGCGAGTGCAACGCCACCTACCGCTTGGTAGTAGTGATCCCTCAATGCGGCCTATGCGCGCGCTATTTGCGTTACGAGGTGCAAACGACCTTACAGGGAAGTGTTAGCACCCCCACAAAATATGTTTTCTTACTCGACAAGAACTTACCTAATCAATAATAGGTATATTCTGGCATGACTCAACTGCGCTATTTTCAGCGACGTTGCTATTACATCGTCACTTTTTCCCCAGTCATTAAAGAAAGCACCCTAAATTTGAAAGCGAATGCTCAGAAAATTTTGCCATACAGGAAATAGAAAGAAATAAAAACATGTTGTGTCTATTAGCAAGTTCTCAATGTACAAGGGGGAGAATACTAGTGGAATTGTGCTTTTTCCTCCTTGCCACTCAATTAACTGAGTCTTTTTTTTTTGAACAAAAGAAGGAAAGAGGAAAATTTTCGTAATTTAGATATTTCCGCTGTTTTTCACTCATAGTGAGTGTCTCGTTCAGCAGACTTGATGCCTTCGGGTAGTATCCGAGCGAAGATTCATCAGCTGCCAGCTGCTAATCAGATTATGTGATAGTTCACGCCAAGAGGTAAAGAAGAAAGTTCCATACTCGCCATCACGGATACTAGCGGTGCTATCTGACACTCCCACGTTTAAATGCACATGTATAACCCATGAAGTGGATGAGGGCGAGGGCGCCACTGTATAGAGCATCGGACGCGTTATTATAAAGTCGCAAATTTGGTCCGTGCCGGAGGCAAGTTATCTTTTTGTCCACTTTCAGTTTTTCACAATTACGTTACAATTACTTCTAATAACGCCTCCTACACTTACCTTGACATCATTATCTGTCATTATCATGATGACAAAAACTTTATTAGGTCCAGCAAAGATGTCAGGGAGAACCCTCGCCACCCTGCTACTGCCACGTAGAGGCCACATTGACATTTTTCCCAACGAATAGGCGTGAAACAGACACCACGAAACACACATACTTCACTGTCTTTCGTATTCAATGAAACTTCCTTTATTTTACTGCGTCTGCGTCAGAAACGTTTCTGTCATTTATCTTTATATTACCAGACGTGGAAATCTCGACTAGTTCATGGCGGGCCGGCAACGGGTAGCCACAGCGTCATAGTCAAAACACGAGTGCCCGTGTCTCTTCTTCACTGGCGAGACGATGTAATCGAGAGCTCTCAAATCCTCCCCTCACACTCGTTAGCCCGTGCTGCGCTCTCCGCCTCGGCAGAACGCCTTTTCCTCCGCGCGAAGCGTCGTCTGCGAGGCGGTTTCTCGCGCCGTCTTCTCTTTCCTATCCGTCTTCGGGGACGTTTAATTAGCCCGAAAGCCGAGAGGATCGGCCAGCCATGACACCCAGCAGGCTCGTTAGCGTGTGCACTGCGCGAGTTTCCAATGCTCGGAGGACTGGAATTCCGACAAATTAGGTCGTCGCCGCGTCTGCACATTTGTCGTCGCCCACACCTTCTGGCTGGCCTGGTGTTCTATTTAATTCTTCACAACCTTTCGTTGCCTTTTATACTGTTTCACTAGCTTGCTTTTCTCTGTCCGTTTTTTTTCTTTAGTCTTCTTTTTATCAGGTGGACAATTTCTTTTATTCGAGGACTCCGATTCCCTGCTAGTTATTTGAATTTTCATTGATGATGCTACATGAATGTGCCGGTACTATTACCTGCTAGTCTGTACTAGTCCATACCCCTTCATACTTTTTTTCTGGGGCTGTTATGAGAATGCTGTTTTCTTGCAAACTTGTCCCGCATTCATTGCTTCCACTTGAGCAAATACAACAGCGGGTACAGAAAGGCGACTGCAAGAGGTCCCTCACGTTGCGATACTCCCTCTGCTCAAATTCCTTCCTGTAGCGCAAGAAGGAAGTTTGAACAGCCAACAACTAGGATTATATATCACTCTCCTGGCCTTCTTCTTCGCAAGTAGGCCTCCCTAATTATGAATATCTGCTATCAGTATATGAAAACTTTTTTCCGGCATTACAACAACACAACGCATTGTCATGGCGCAGCACTGTTAGAGGCAGGAATGATATCATAAGATAAAAGCGGGTATGATGGATACTTACTAATAAAGTTCTTCCTTCTCAGTTTTTCCTCATTTCTGCTAATAATTTTTATAGCCCTTACTCCTGACCCTCGCAGTGGTAGCTAGCTTGCTGGAGAATACAGTAACCTGCCGGTCTTTCCACTTTGTATATCCAGTGCCGCAGCCAATTTTTTTTTTTGGGGGGGGGGGTGAGGTTTATACCTATAATTTATGTACATAGAATTTCGGGTACATTTTTATGTGTGCGTGCTTATATAAATATGCAGAATTGAAAATTATCGCGGAAGGGCGGAATTAAGATGTGAAGTTTCTAATTTGTGTGTTTTTATTTTACAGTTGCGAGAATTCGTCGGAATGCTTTCCACCATATCGTGAACTGCTGACAAAAAAGGTAAAACACAATGTTAATAAACCAGTCTTGTAGAACAGGTAATGTGTTGACTTAGATTATCTGTATGTAATCGGTTATTGTATGCGTGTTTATCCAGTAGAAAAGTCATGAATGTCTGTTGAGCATGTAGAAATAACGTAAAACCAAATCATTCGGCAACTGATGCCAAAGAGAGGCAGTAAAGTTGGCGAGAAATAATAACACCACTACACATCATTTAGAAAGTTGCAAACTGGAACTTTGAGTGCAGCTTTTGAAAGCGTTCTTGAGGGCAACACCTGAAAACAGCCGACGTATAGAAGCGATACTCCGCGCATACGTCGATGAAGTCCTGGTAGAGGTTGGAGTTGCAGTTTAATTAATAATGTGGCTTCTCGGGTTAGTTAGTTCATGGCATTCAGTTTTCTAAAACTAACTAGAGGGGACTCTCGTGCTGCGACCGTTCAGCCACGATGTGAATGATGTGGACTTGCCTAGCCTTCGTGCTGGTGGCTTCGAACACACCTGGGGCTTTGTTTATTGGTGTGTTTGGTTTCGTTTAGAGTAAAAGAACAGACTATTTTTAATTTCGTGCCCCGATTCAGATTGGTGAGCCTAAAATGTTAAGATGGTGAAGTATAACTGCTGCACATTTTCTGACTGTTATCTCATGATGAAGCGGCTTTAGGCAACGCGAACCCAAACAGAGCTGAAAGAACGAAGATTACGCAAGTTTGTGTACCGCCCATCGTTCCCACGCTGGCTGAAGCGCTATGCATTGTAGCTTTCATAGACACCTGCACCAGCGTTCCCTCTAGGGAGGAAACTCTCATGGTTCATAGCATAAGATGAAGACTCAGCGAGGTGAACTTCCAGCTGAGATTACGCTTGGCTCTATGTGCCTTTGTCATTCGTGTCTGTTCACGCTGCGACACCTTTTTGGTCATCTTTAATTAAAAAAATGCGTAGGCGGTCTAGTTTTGTTGCATCCATGGAGCTGATTTAGTCCATAACGACACCACAAGAAAGCGCTTTCTTGTGGTGTCGTTTTGCTCTAAATACGCACTATGGTATCGTTAATTAGTTGTGTTCAACTCTGATAAAGATAATGGGAACGTTACGTGCCGATAATAAGTGTGAATGTCAAATAGGCATTCACAATTGTAACGTTAAGCTGTTGCACTCCATGTAATACCTTAGAGGTGTAGAGATAGCCTACGTGTGAGGAGGGCATGTTAACCCTTCCACGTTCACGGTAGGCAGCAGGGTGTGTGGCCTTCCATACCCTCCCAGCTATTTCCCTCTATCTTTGAAAGGACAGCCTTTGTCAAAGTTGGCCTTGCACTGCTGTGAGTATAGATCCATTCCATGTTTGTAAACACAGGTAGGCCGATGTCGACATTATGGGGCAGAATTAGAGCGACGTCCGCACGTAGCTTCCGCCATAAGCGCTGAGGGCTGCGATGTGCGCCTACAAACAAATCTAAGTTTTGAGACACGACCCACATCCAACCGTGACGCAGTTCGTCGGCATACCGTTTTCTTTTTTATCGTTGCTTGACTGAGAACACCACATGCACCATTGAAAGCCCAGCAGAAACTGCGGTAGGCAGAGCGTCTTTTGCCTACCAAGACAGTGCGACCGCATTTTCGTGAAGTAAATCCGGTGAAATTTGTCTATAGGTGCACTTCTCTTCCGTAAGAAGCCAAAGTGCTCCTACTTTATAAGAACCAGATGAGACACGTGAGCTCGTCAGAGCTGTCTTATTTTTAGAAGCGTAAAGGCATACTTCCGAAAACCAGAACAAAAAAGCTGGTGATAAATGTTTAGCTAAACCATCTCTTGCGCTAAACAAGACAGAGATAAGGTACCTGGCCGCGCAGATCTTTATTTTGTTCGCTCATCGTGTGGTCCTGCTTCATATTATATATATATATATATATATATATATATATATATATATATATATATATATATATATATATATATATATATATATATATATATATATATATAGAGAGAGAGAGAGAGAGAGAGAGAGAGAGAAATGCCGGCACAATCATAACCCATAAACTAGATGGGGGGAGGATAGCCGCCGTGGTTTCGCTCAGTTGGTAGTGCATCGGACGCGTTATTCGAAGGTCGCAGTTTCGGTTTTCATTCTCTTTTTTGTTCTAATAATATCGTCTTTTTCCATTAGCATAATTATCTATCAGTCCTCAACAATATTGTTTCTAACGAAGAAAAAGAAGCCCTTAAGGTCACCCTTCTTTCGTGTGTGTGTGTGTGTGTGTGTGTGTGTGTGTGTGTGTGTGTGTGTGTGTGTGTGTGTGTGTGTGTGTGTGTGTGTGTGTGTGTGTGTGTGTGTGTGTGTGTGTGTGTGTGTGTGTGTGTGTGTGTGTGTGTGTGTGTGTGTGTGTGTGTGTGTGTGTGTGTGTGTGTGTGTGTGTGTGTGTGTGTGTGTGTGTGTGTGTGTGTGTGTGTGTGTGTGTGTGTGTGTGTGTGTGTGTGTGTGTGTGTGTGTGTGTGTGTGTGTGTGTGTGTGTGTGTGTGTGTGTGTGTGTGTGTGTGTGTGTGTGTGTGTGTGTGTGTGTGTGTGTGTGTGTGTGTGTGTGTGTGTGTGTGTGTGTGTGTGTGTGTGTGTGTGTGTGTGTGTGTGTGTGTGTGTGTGTGTGTGTGTGTGTGTGTGTGTGTGTGTGTGTGTGTGTGTGTGTGTGTGTGTGTGTGTGTGTGTGTGTGTGTGTGTGTGTGTGTGTGTGTGTGTGTGTGTGTGTGTGTGTGTGTGTGTGTGTGTGCTTTGAATTAACGCGCAGTCAGTATGCGCTTGTCTTGCAAATTTCCTGGTCTTGTCTTTTTTTCGGGCTATTTATCCTTCATTATTTCCCAACTCAACAACACAGTGTCCTTCAAACTCCGTCTTTCTGTCTCTTAGTTACTTAGCCTCGAGCAAGTTCAGCTTTGTTAGGTGCCAAGTAGCTTAGTAAAGAAGCTTGGATGAGTAGGTTGGGAGGGGGTGGGGAGGGGGTAGTGGAGTAGGTGCGAGTTCGAATCGGAGCTCATGATTCCGGCATTAGTCATCGCCAGCTCGTTCCCGGCTTCGAGGAATGTGTGACGGGTGCACTATTGGATCGATCGTTTCACCCCGAGCTCTATCGTGCCCTGGCTTTGTACGTTCACGTAGCCAGGATCCCGCGGAGACAAAGGGCAACTGTTGGTGAAATAGGAAAGGCCCCCGAGATGAGAGAAACGGGATAACGCAATAACGAAGCAGGAGTAGGGATAGGAACAGAGTGCGCCTGCAGTCGCCGTGAAAGCGAAGGCGCATAACGCGATCTGCCGGCATCGAGGGGAGAAGGTCGAGCGAGGGCGCGATTCGCTTCGGCCGGCGGCGTTGCTTTGGCGGCGTCTCTCGGGAAACGCCGTACGCGCTGGCACGCGCTGCGTGGCGCCGTAGCCCGCTGGTGAGAGCCGGATAAATGGGAGCCGAGTGAAAAAAAAAACTACATAAAATAAGAGCTTACGTTAATCCACCCACCAATGAGGCCATTTTCTCTTTCGGAATCATATACTTTCCTCGATATTTCTTTACCCGACCCGACTAACGTGGATATAAAGTTGCTTTTTTGTTTTGACGTCAGAAAGCAGGCCCCATTAGCTTTGTGTGTTATGCAAAAGCTTGAATGTGTCACTTATGTACCCGAACAGGCAGCAACATACTTTGATATCGAATATACCTATAAAAAACTACGCGAAATTTCACGAGCGTACCACCTTACCACAAGTACCCCTCTCCCGAAAACTTGTACTGATGTCAAAAAGAATATTTGGAAGCGTAAATATTTGAGCCGAATCTACGTTTGCATACTCAAGAAACATTTTATTTACGTAACAATTGTTCGATCTAATCATCTATCAGATAATAACAAATGAACTGCTCGCCAATTCAGTGCATGAAAGGCCCTTGTCTCACAAAAACTTCCCTTCTTTTCATATAGTCCGTCTTAACATACTTGACTGCTCTACATATGTATACAACATACTAACCTAACCTAATGTGTACATGAAACAAATACGCACAAGTGCTGTGTGCATAAAATGTGTTCTTCAATATTATATTATTATGAAAAAAGAATAAAAAACTTGGAACAAAACGATATGAAACAGCATTACTAACGCGCTAACATTAAAGAGCTCGTTTCGCAAAAACCCAGTGTCGACATCATTGGTGGTGAACGAAAAGCCATCTAATGTATGGCTGAAAAATCGAGTAAGATAAACATAAAATAAATAATAAAAACATTCGGCTGTAAGCGAAAATCGAAACCAGGTTGTCTGCGGGGCGAGAGGGTGTTCCACCACAAAAGTACGTCATTGCGTCAAAGTGCACTTTAACAAATGAAAGCGCTCTATGAATGGTATGTAATTTAAACAGTCTTCCTAACGCATGTAATATTTTGGAGCACAATCTTAGAACCACACAAGGCGTCAACACATGTCATGTGCGCAACAATTGCCCACCCATAGCAAAGTGTTCAGCTGCGCAAGTGCACGTGACACCTTACAGAAGCCTAGTGGGCATTTCGCCTATTAGCTAAAGGACTATGACGTAGTGTGCACTTGGCAACTGTACGCTGAGTAGACCAGAGGCGTAGCTTGGGCCCCATGGCACACTGGGCCTGTGACCCTCCCCCCCCCCCTCTGACCAAATTGTTTTCGCGCTCTTTCGCCCCCCCCCCCCCCCGTCTACGCAAAAAAAAAATGATGCCTATGGGCCTGCAGTAGACATTCTGGGAAAGCTTATAATGACCGACGTTACGCTTGAAGGCAACGCTGTCCGATTATGCTGTCCCGTTTTAACCTTAAACATGGAGCTCAAGCGTACTTCAAGTTTTATGCCTCAGAAGTTCAGCTTCGTAATGTTGTAGTAGAATAAGCATTAACCGCGCCATCGGGAGACATTAAATGGCCAGAAAGTTGTATATTTTTTTATTCATATTTGGCAGAATATAGGAAGGTAACTTCACATGTATTCTAAGTGACAGTTATGGCCTCGGACATACAGATTTACTTAATTACTTTTATTTATTTATTTATTTATTTTATTTATTTAATTTTTTATTTATTTATTTATTTATTTATTCAGGAGCCTGCTTGAAGTACAGGCGGAGAATATTAGCACTGCTGCGATAAAGAGGGTGTGTCCCAGCTCCCTAGGAACTGAAAGAAAATTTACTGTGAGCACATCATTTTAATTTCACGCGCACAAACCGATTACCGCCCCATGTATGGATGTTTTACGACACGATACCCCCCGAAACATCAGAAATAAACTGCCGGGACTGATGCGGAATCGTGCAACCCGCATCCCCCTGGCCTCCAAGCTGGTAGATCATCAGCCACACTCGGTGGCTTGACGGTTGGACCTGTGTAATGCTACCGGCCTCGGTCAAGGGCAAGATGACAGCCGAGCTCTGGGCGCGTCGGGTTCCCTGGCATATCCTCGCGGGGCCAGAATGATTGCAATAAGGTGCCACATGGGGAAGCCGGCGCGCCGCAACATTTTCGCTTAGGAGCTCTACATACTTCTGTGCAGCACAGCAGATGCCGCGAGGCCGACGTGATATCCGCCTTGTTGCCCGATGGCGTCTATGCCGTTATAAGGATCGCTTCGTTGGCGACATGAAGCACTCACGATATCAGAATTCTTACTAAGACGCCCACTCGAGACTTGAAACAAAAACATTTTTCTTTACCCCTGGCATGATTTTGACAGCTATTATATTCTTTCTTCCAATCTGCAAGTTGACAAACTATTTTTAGAACATTTGTTTGACGTGCTTCATAACCACGTGTTATATACGTCACCACGCAATCGCAAAACCGGATAAGAATAAGTCTCCATCGTAAATCCCAATCGGGCGAGCTAATTTTATTTTTCTGAGGTATTTAGAAGAATACCACGACATGTATAATTATGCTGGTCAAACACACTGAGTAGAAGTGTAACATTCCATGGCTTATGTTTCGCATTGGCAAAATATGAACTCCAAACTTCCCCTGAGAGAAATGTGCTTTTTTATTGGGTGGCGCAGTGGGCTAAGTTATATTGTTTTACGACGAATATGCGAATGTGCTACGCTGCTATGCAACGATGTAACATGACACTTGCACCACTCACTGAGCATTGCACGAAACTATACGAAACAAAAGGCTACCCTTCAGCTCGTCTCGAAGTAATGCCAAGTGTGGGTCGCATACAGAAGCGTCGTTACACGTTGTCTGGCAGGACGCCTGGAAGCCGTGAGGGAGGGTACCCTGGCAGATGGAACGCCTCCAAGCGTCGTGCATTGGGGCTGTCTCGCCAGCTTGATGGCTGTGTCGCGCCTTGTTCAAGCCGGTGCACCAGGACGGACAAGGTGGCGCAGAGCTGGCGGGGAGGCGTTGGACCAAAGAGAAAACAGGGTTGGCCGACACCCGAGTGGTTTGCGGGGAAGCCCAACACACCGAACCAGAAGCGACAGGCCGCTCTCGCTAGACAGCAGAGCGACAGCTTTGTTTTCCCTGCTTGAGAAGGCCAGTGCTTGTAGCCGCGGATTCCAATCCCAACTTGAGCGCTAAGCGCCGCACAGTGGTCAGGATAGAAAGACGGGAAAGGTCCGTGTGAGGTGGTTTACTGTTGCTTCTTGTTTTCTTTTTTTTATGTTTTATTCCTTTGAAGCTTAGTGAAGGGCAAGAAAAAGGCAAAACGTGGGGCAGGGCTTAGTGCAGAGATGGGAGAGAGCCCTCCGAGATGACGTGCCCCCGCTCGGACTGCAATCGAATGAATCAGGACCTGGCGTTTCTGAAAGGTCTGCGTGGGCTTTGTCAAAGCCTGGCTCGGACGGAAGTGGGCGCCGCGAAGGGAAAACAAAAAACGTGCCCCTCACCGTCTCGTCCCTTCTCGCCAGTTGAGCTCAGCTGGCGCACGCTTCCGCTTTTTGGAAAGAATTTGGTCAGTCGCTGTCACCATCTCGGTTTCAGAGGCGTTGAGACGAGGACAGCTTTTCTTTGATAGATGCGTCCTATCTCTTGGGAAAACTCTCAAAACTTTCTCAAATGTATTTGTAGTACTTTATGTGCAGGCGACCGACGAACAGGCAACTCTGTCTCTTTCAATACACTTCGCGTTGTGAAATACCGTTCGAAATTGTAATTTTAAGCTTTTTTCCTTGCCTAAAAAATCATCTTCCTTTTGTTTTATCTCTGATAAAAGAAATAATGAAGCTAGCTAATATAGACATTAATATTTTTGTATTATTGCGCTTGAAAAAAAATTCAGAAAAATGTACAATAGTGACTCTGCGGAATATTTCATTTTGCCGGTCCTTCATATTCTCAGAGAAAAGCGCACGTAGCCCACTTCCCATGTTTGATCTTCATAGTACGATTGTATATTGATGAATAATTTTTATCTCAAGATATGCGACGGGGATCGCAGTGCATCCTGTGAGCCGACGATATTCCTTCCGCTAGTTGTTTAATAAGTAAATGCGCTTCTTTGTTGTCGAGTGCTACGCTAACATTCCAGCGTCAAAAAGAAGGCTGTAAGGACAGATCCTCACAGCCTCCTGCCCCATCTTGGTGCACGCTTAATATAAATACGATCGCCTTACCAACCTCCCTCACGAGATGCGCATGGGCGCTCATCCTGAAAAGCTGTGACCACTATCTGGACTGCACGCATGCTGGTCTATAAGTCTCGCCTATACCGGGTAAAAGCGACGTCATTTTCACCCTCGCATGGCTCCTCTTTCCCGCCATCTAGATCTCTTTCGTGACTGTAGAGCTTCGAAAGGCTGTCTGTTTTCCCGTTATATTAAGCTTCACAGTCAAAGATGCTTTATTTAGAAGTGAAACCTTTAGTGGCGCTTAATTACCAGGAAAGGAAGTCCGACCCAGCGCTCAACTCATTGGAGCAACAGCGTAGCGGAAACAGGGCGGGCACGTTACAACGTTACCCTTTCTTCTCTCCCACGTACTCAATGGTGATGCTCTGGTGAGCTGCTGCAGCTGCGTGCGGCTACTAGGAATAGTCGCAGTGTCTTTCCTCCCGCGAGTCTCTCGAGACCATATTCATCCCGAGGCACTAACGCCGCGTCCCTTCACCGATGGATGAATGCATAGCGCTGCGCCAGCTTTCCCGTCCAAGCAGCCGAGAGAGGTGTCCACTGATGACGCACACGCTCTCTCCTTTAGCGCTTTAAATGCTGAGTGGTGTAGTGTAGTAGCGGCCCCGAGCGGCGTGGTTGGAAAACTTTCACGCACGAGATCGCTTAGGATGCGTGTGTCCGAAGCCGTCACGCGAGAGGCCGGTTTTGAATTTCCGGAGGGCGGTAGCACAATGCACGGCGCTCGCGCGTGTGCGTAGCTGGGAGAATCACGCCATGGCACCGCGCCTCCTGCATTCGCAGGCTTCACTGCGCACCCTTCCGTCTCCGTTCTTCCGCGGCACGAACAAACCCGCGCTGGAATCAACGACACTGTGGCGGGAAATTCGCTTCCGTTGCGCTGCCTTCGCGCGCCACCCAGCGTCGCTTCCTGCCGGTCTCCAGAGTAGGGGAGATGGTAATCGCACCGACTCCTGCTCCAAATGCTCCGGCGTAGAGAGGTTTTAGCGCCAAGAGATGCTCGCCATCACGGTGTTTCCGTGGAGCTATGGTGCGCCTGTCGAGTGCCCCGACGAAGTGAATCATGCGGCACCAGAAAATGTTTGAGCGTAGTTTATTCCTTTGCTTTTGTGTGTCTCATAATCATATCGCAATTTTGTGGCGTAAACATCTGTTTAATCAAGTGCAGCACCAGGTCGAATCGAAAAAGAAGTGCCTGCTTCCACGAGCAAGTCCGTGATCACGAGTACTTACAGCCAGCAATCGACCAAAACGACTGAAAATAAATATAGTTCGCGATGTAGAACAGAAGTAGAACAGAAGTAGTGATGTAGAACAGAAGTAGTCAACAGAGTAACAAGAAAAACAAGAACCTTGCTTTCAATTGCATAGAACGCAGTTGTCTTGTCTCGTCTCCTTAACATTCGCGCTTTCAGAATGGTCAAGTGTGTTCGATCTCCCGATGAAGAGACCACTCGCAGTCGTCGACAATAGTCGTGGGAAACAAGCTTACGCACGGCAAAGGCTAATATGACATTAGAGTACAGGTGCTTAATGCGGCGATTGGCGGTCAGATAACTGAAGATTGTCTTACCGGAAACATTCATGACGATGTTTTCATTGGCGTGCATCTAAAGCGAAGACTTCTAATAACAATAAGTGATGGGGTTTACGCCTCTGCGTAAAAACAACGCCATGATTTTAACAGACGCTGCTGTGGAGCACCCCGGAAATTTAAAGCACTTGGGTTTCCTTAACGTGCACCTGAATATAAATACACGGGCTTTGATCACTTTCGCTTTCATCGAAAATACAGCCACTGGGACCTAGATTCGACCACGCCATGATTATTGCATGCTTTGTAAATGTGTCAATAAAAGTGGTACGGTCAAAACGCAATGAAACTATACTACCACATCAAAGCTCTGCAAAGAGTGTTCAAATATGAGGATTCATAAAAGCTACCTGAGTACCTTGCAAAACAAAAGAAATACCTGACGAAGGGAAGGCCACCAACTTCGCTGTTTCATCTGCGTACGGAACATGTTGAATTTTTTCCCTGTAGCGAAAATCTGAAGGTGGTGTTTGGATAATAACATAAACAAAAATACCAACACATAACACAACCGGAATTGATTTATTATCGTATTCATAATGCAGCCACACAATGCCAACTGAATATTCTATCTATGTGAGTGCCAGCACACACTGATATAGAGAATATCAAGCTCTATAACTACTGACGTATGCTTTTACACCCTTTCTCCGGAACTGTTAGGTCTTCCGGAATAAAAACATGAGTCTCTCGACAGTTTACAAACGACGTTTTGAAGACATTGACGACATGAGAGCCCTATGGACGCCCAAAAATAATAACCCCGCTTTTTACAAGTAAACCCAACACAAACGAGGCAAGAGAAAATACAAAAATAAAGCAATGCGGAGACCGGAGGACGACAATGGAAAAGCAGGCAGGCGCTGCCGTGCTCCCAAGAATTTCTTCGCACGGACACTCGTAGTATTTGCTCGTTCATCGTCGCTAACGACTCCTCTTCTCGCGGGCTCGAGTCGGCTTGCTCGCAATTTGCGAACTTAGAGGGTTTCTATTTTCTCTTCTTTTTTCCTTGTACAGGAGAAAAAGTGAGAATGACGCAAGATAGAAAAAAAAGTATAGATGAGTTGCCTGGAGGTAACGGGCGCTGATAATGACGCTGGCATATTTAACGCCGCAGGCTATTCGTTGCACGGTGCACGTGGCAGAAGAGAACCTGGAAGCCATCGATGTACTTGCGCTCCTGTAAAATTGATTCAATCTCCACCATCACCGGTCTTGACGTACAGCTTTCTTTCCTCCTTCTTTATCATTGATTTCCTCTTTGTACAAGTTTTTTGTTCACGGTGCCGCCTTCAGAGGGGTAAAAAAAACATTGTGTTCTTTACATTATCTCATTGCCTGGTGGCGTAGTTCGCACCATTAATTACGGCACTATCATTCACCGTGCTTGGCCGATTGCGCTTAGTAGTTTAGTGGTTGTGAGGGCCTTGTGTTCATCTGCCCTTACACGTTATTCTGATTCTTTTCATTTGATGCGTGCATTTTTTTGTATTAGATACACTGTATCTGACGAGTGCAGTTTTTGTTCAGTCCACTTGACTTTTGCCTCGGGGGTTTCTTACAAGACGTTCCTTCGTATAGCCGGGTGACTCGCTTACGTTACATATCCCAAGACGTGCCCCCGTTGTTCAATACAAAATGCACGTATTTGTACGTTTAAAGCAGTGTCCTATACATAATCCGCTAAGGTGCAGCAGTGCTCAGCTGCTCGCCAAATAGTCCCGGGTTTGATAACGACCATGGCGGTAACCCTTTAAGAGAGGCGAAATGGTATAGGGCCGTGTGATGTGTGGTGCGCGTTCAAAGTGCGCGCCTTCGAAAAGTGCGCGTCACGAAAAAAAAAAAAACAAAAGGAGAAATACCAGAGTGCACGTGCGGGGCTGCTTAAACAAGAATGACGACGTTAAAGAGCGTCGAGCACGAGGATGCGTGGCAGGACGTGAAGTAAACAAAAGGTAAAACCTCCAATGGGCAGCGAACACGGAGATTTCAAGGCCCAATGGCTTGACCCCACGAGACAGCAGTATCTCCAATGAGAACGAGACAAGTGGGCCAGAGCTGAAGCAGGAGCCTGAGCAGACCAGAGCAAGGGGAGTTCGAAGAAGACGGGGCAAGCGGAAGGTCGTCACCGGACCGGGCGCTGAAGATGGGCCGTCGGGCGTAGGACCCGAGCCTGCAGGTCTTCAACCGGCCGGGGCCTCCTGCCGTCGTGTTCCCGCTCCAAAGGACCGTGGCCATCCGGTCCTGAACTCCTTTCCAGGGCCTGCGGACTTTGGTTCCGGCAGGCGAGCTACAGCCGTCGGGCTCCGGGCCCGAGCTGTGCGCCCAGCTGCTTGACTAGGTCGACCCTAGTTCCCGGACGCGTCGCCACCAGCCTGCGTTCTCCCGTCTCCGACGTGTCCACGCTCCTCAAGCCGAAACCATCACGATTTGGTAGGGCTTTTCGACGTGTCGCCAGCAGCCAGCGTTCCCTCGTCCTCGTCCAGCCCACGCATTGACGCAGGAGTCACGGCGTTCCGGTTTCTCATCACCGCCGAAAACCAACTTGTGGGTGAGACTGCACCGATACTCTTGCGCTACTCCCATCACTCAGCCCCTTTCGAACGTTAGGTTTAGTTACTGACTTTGAACGTTCTTGTTGGGTGTTTACAGATGTGTTTCGTCATGTCCAGTCAACTGTTTATTAAGTGTTTTGTTTTGTGAGGAATCTTTGCCTTTTTACTTTTCCATTAAACTTTTTGTGTGTTTCTTGGAAACCGAACGGCTTTGTCCTTATTAGAAAAACTCTCTGAGGCTCAGCCCGGGAGAAAAACAAATCAGCAACAAGAACCTCGCATCACAAATTGGCGTCCGCGGCGACAGGACAAAGTCGTTTGTTTTTCATGTAGATTTTTCGACGCGATGAAAAGCACTTCGGAATTATTAGATCTGGCGGAGAGTATAAGTCTCAAGGGAGCGGAGTTCAAGGAGTGGTACGACAAGCAAATGGCGCAAGCGCAAGAGGAACGGGCTGCGATATGTGACGCTAAAAAGCAGCAGATTGCATTGCAAACACACGCTAAGAGAGAGGAGTTCGAGCGAGAAACACGGGCTAGGAGAGAGAAGCTCGAGCGAGAGACACGCGCTAAGAAGGAGCAGCTTGAGCTAGAAATGCGTGAAAAGAAAAGGCTGCTCGAGATAGAGATGCGCGAAAAGAAGAGACTGTTGGAACTAGAATATGAGGATTTGCAGCAGTGGCTTGAGAGGGAAAACGCTGAATATACGTGGTCTGAGAGCCAGAGTAGTCAACCAGTGGATGAGGTGTGCTCTGAAAGCAGTTACATCGGGAGCGATTTGAATTTACGTGAGACTGACCCTGTACCTCGTCATGACCTTTCGCTAGAGAAAGAAACTCTGAAAGAGTATGACAGGGAGGTAAACAGCCAAAAGACTAGGAGACTCGATAAGCTTATTGAAGCGCAGGAATGCTTCGTGAGCATGGAACAAGAACGTTCCATTCAGAGTAAAGGGTATTTTGAAACCTGTGAGAGGTCAAGCGCACTTTATTCAGAGGTAGGATTGCCTCTGAATAGCTCCGCTGAAGGAGCAATAAAAGGTCTCCTAGGTAATGCCGGCGAATGCCATAATGAAAGCTCTGATGTAGCAGCTACCTATTGTTTTGGGCCACTGGAGATAGCAACAGACGCTACGGACATGGTTTTTCACCATGATTATAACTTGCCCATACAGAGAGATGGCTTGTGTTCTCGGGAAATTGTAGATGATGCTTTTAGAAGAATATTGGAGCAAAATGCAAAAGCACTTGTTGAAGAACAGAGAGTAGAGTTGCAATGTAGGTCAGCTATATGTGACAATGAGGGTAATCACGATGACCCAGGCAGAAGGGTTGAAAGTATTGATGAACAAGCAATACAGAAAGCTGAAGGGATGGAAAGTGAACCAGAAGGCAGTAATGGTCCAGCAGGTTATTGTACGAGGAAGGACGCCGACTGGTGCTCTTTGGCATCTTCGGTTGAAGAGGTCGCTTCTGTTAAGATGTCTCAACGATTAGCGGCTTACGAGCTCAAGCAAGGCGTTCGTGGGAAGGATGAAATGATTCAGGCGTGGTTGTACTGGTGCGCCTGGAGGCAACGCCTCCGACTGGCATACAGACATTCCAGCGTGTATGCTTGTGATTTCGAGGTTGGGAACCTGGTGATACACAGCTTTAGGTTCATACGAGCTTACGGTCGAGAATTCTTCCACTGGCTTCCGATTCCTTACTCTTGTCAAATGGTTAGAGCAGTTAAACGTCTTGTACGGGACGCTATAACTTAAGCGTCAAATTCGATTTCCCGCTGGTTTCTTTTGGATCTTGCTTGCGGACCATGGAAGGGTGTTGCTTGTAAATATTTGAAGAAGTTACATGCAATGTAACATTAACATGATGTATAGTTTTTGAGATGATAGGGTATATATGATAAAAAAAAAAAAAAAAAAAGGGGTGGTGTACTACTAATTTGGGGATTTTCACAATCCGCTAGATGTGTCCATACTTTTTCTCACTTCTTGCGTATTTTGAGGTTAGTGAATGTGGACCTTTGGGCAATGCAGTGAACTGTGTGGCGGACATATGTGGGTAAATTGTGGTGCAGTGCGAAACGTGCACTCAACGGCAGTTTTTTTTTTCTTCTCGAAAAAAAAAAAAAAAACTTTTCTTATTGTTGTTGGTTGAATGTTACGTTCTGTGGACTCGGTGTTTCGACGTGAGACATGTCAACGAAGAAGCAGTGTGGTGCCATCGGTGTGATGTGTTGAACTGCGTGGTGCAAATATGTGGTGTAATTGTGACGTAGTGCAGAACGCGCACTCATCGGCAGTTTTTTTTTCTAAAAAAAAAAACTTGAATGAAAGGGGGGCGTATGTGATGTGTGGTGCGCGTTCAAAGTGCGCGCCTTCGAAAAGTGCGCGTCACGAAAAAAAAAAAAACAAAAGGAGAAATACCAGAGTGCACGTGCGGGGCTGCTTAAACAAGAATGACGACGTTAAAGAGCGTCGAGCACGAGGATGCGTGGCAGGACGTGAAGTAAACAAAAGGTAAAACCTCCAATGGGCAGCGAACACGGAGATTTCAAGGCCCAATGGCTTGACCCCACGAGACAGCAGTATCTCCAATGAGAACGAGACAAGTGGGCCAGAGCTGAAGCAGGAGCCTGAGCAGACCAGAGCAAGGGGAGTTCGAAGAAGACGGGGCAAGCGGAAGGTCGTCACCGGACCGGGCGCTGAAGATGGGCCGTCGGGCGTAGGACCCGAGCCTGCAGGTCTTCAACCGGCCGGGGCCTCCTGCCGTCGTGTTCCCGCTCCAAAGGACCGTGGCCATCCGGTCCTGAACTCCTTTCCAGGGCCTGCGGACTTTGGTTCCGGCAGGCGAGCTACAGCCGTCGGGCTCCGGGCCCGAGCTGTGCGCCCAGCTGCTTGACTAGGTCGACCCTAGTTCCCGGACGCGTCGCCACCAGCCTGCGTTCTCCCGTCTCCGACGTGTCCACGCTCCTCAAGCCGAAACCATCACGATTTGGTAGGGCTTTTCGACGTGTCGCCAGCAGCCAGCGTTCCCTCGTCCTCGTCCAGCCCACGCATTGACGCAGGAGTCACGGCGTTCCGGTTTCTCATCACCGCCGAAAACCAACTTGTGGGTGAGACTGCACCGATACTCTTGCGCTACTCCCATCACTCAGCCCCTTTCGAACGTTAGGTTTAGTTACTGACTTTGAACGTTCTTGTTGGGTGTTTACAGATGTGTTTCGTCATGTCCAGTCAACTGTTTATTAAGTGTTTTGTTTTGTGAGGAATCTTTGCCTTTTTACTTTTCCATTAAACTTTTTGTGTGTTTCTTGGAAACCGAACGGCTTTGTCCTTATTAGAAAAACTCTCTGAGGCTCAGCCCGGGAGAAAAACAAATCAGCAACAAGAACCCTGCATCACAGGCCGTTAATTGTGCAATATCAGTGCCCGTTAACGAACACCAGATGCTCGAAATTTTCAGAAACCTCCACTACCGCGTCTCTCCTAATCATAACATTGTTTGAAGATGTAAAATTTCAGACATTACAATTAGTGCTATATTTATTATTGTTCCGATGCACTGCGTTCGTCAACTCCAAACGTCGTGAAACTGATACCTTCCTCGGCGTTGCTACCACCTCTTAAATTGGCGGATAATTTGTCTCACGCTGAGAATAGTTGCAGCTGAGAAACAGAAGATCAATGAATTAGATCACATGAAAAGAATCGCTACACTTTGCGGTGCGCTAATGTACCGTTAACTGACGTTCTTGACATACGTGATTGAACAAGTGTGGTGATATGTACGGCGTGCGTATTCATGAATACGTGCGTGTGTATAGGTGCAGGTGAGCTAAATGAGCACTAATGCACAAAAAGAAGGAAAAAAAGGAAAGATGGAAGTGAGTGAGTGTGAGTGAGTGAGTGAGTTGTCGTAAAGACACACATATATACGCGTGTAACGTGGCTTAGCACGCATTACATATACTAACACTCTTATGGTTTTTGAACATTAAGCCAAATATCAAAACGCTAAGCAAAAAAAAAAGCAGTAAGTCATCTTCGTACGCGAACCGGTTAACAGCATAGAAGGAACAAGTATAACAAAGCAAAATAAGCTGTATAACTTCCATTCACCAAATAGTAGCAAAATTAATTAAAATTCTCCCTTATTAAATGTTCTAAACTCCTGTCCTACATAAAATAGGCCTATATAAGGTGAAGGTGTTGGTAGCTTAACGCCGAAAAAAACAAACAGAAACGTGTAGTATTTTGGTGCCAGAGCAAGCACAAATAACTTCCCACGAATGAACTGGAATGGGGAGCGAAAGCTAGAAAAATAAACCCGCTACGCCCTCGCTTATCTCTGCTTTTCTGCCTCACGGCGCGATACGATTGTTCTTTGAAAGATGCGCTCAGCTGTGCTCCACATCGGACTCACGCCTGAACGGTGAGCGGAGCAGCTCGGTGATGGAGCGGATCTGTCGTGCAGGGACACGAGCCGACTTCTTCGCCAGCGGCATTTCGAAGCAGTCGCCTTGAGAGGACGTATCGGAGAGGAAGAGAGAAGCTCCGTGGAGCCCTCATCCGAAAGCCACTGAACACACCCCGCGGCACCCGCAAAACTCACGATCGTACCACGAGCTCCTCCCGCCTCTTTCTTTTACACCGCCAAGTAAACAGAGCTCCGCGAAGGGCTCACCCTTGTCTCCGTGTGCGTATATATAAACTACATCAGCTGCCGGAGCTCACCGCACGTTGGGGAGCGTCCCCCAGCGTTGTCTGCGTGGGTTGCTTGTCTTCGTCCGCCTCATTGGACCGCTTCCCGAATGTCATCCCCGCAGACGCACCGCAGTGAACTGTACGGGTGGCACCGTGGTGAGACGGCTTTTGAGGAAGTGGCAGCTAAGCCGAAAATAATTTGAAGGATAACTGGGTGGTTGTCTCGCTGTTTCGACGGGAGACGCGTCGGTAGCGGCTGTCGACGGCGAACGAGCATTATCGCGCGTCGTCGCTCTAGCTCCCGCAGCGTTCTTCAGCGAGTCCCTGTTGACGTTTCAGCCGTCGGTTCGCCATTCCTTCGTTGCTCGAAACGAAGAAAAAAAGGAACGTTTTATTCCTCTTCATTACTTGTTTTTTCGCAGATATATACGTTTTGAGCGCAGCAGTTGCGTTCCTCGGCTAAACTAAGATGCGCGGTTTCATTTAGCGGTATAATGTGTATAATATATGAAAGACAATCGAGGTACACAGTACTGTTAGATGCTTTTTACTTTCTTTTTAAGCAGTTCGCTTGTGGGAGAATTGCAAGTTAACGTTTGAGGCACTCAAAGGACGTTAGCCACGCGACGTTTCCGGGGAGCATTCTTTACAAGGTTCTTGACTTTCAATTTATTCTGCCATCCCGGGTTTTAGAACCTGAGTGAGAAATGAATGGGCTCTGGACGTAATAAAAGAGACGTGGAGCAAGCGTCAGTGTGATCTTTGCATGGGACGGAGTTCGTTTCTTTCTCAGTCCCGTGCCGTATCAAGTTCGAGGTGCATTAATTTGTTGCAAAACATTACGTGTGTAAGTGAACGCTCCTGAACAAGTAAAAAAAAATGAAAATACCTGTAGGGGAGTAATACAACCCAAGGTTTATAATAATGCAATCACTACCTTAACTAAGCATGACAGTCTAAAATAACCCGGCCGAGTAAAGTACATGCATTCCTTATTTTTTTCATCCGCGCAACCATGAAGACGACACGATGGTAATTCGACGACAAAGCCGTTGGTGCTTCAGGATGCTTCATGATGATCTAGTACCAGTGCGCTAGCCATTCAGGATGACCAACAACATACAGCACCAGTTATAAATTATTCTTGCCTCTGCGTAAATTGCTTTAGGAAACCGACAGCTCATAAGCTGGCATCAACGTAAGCTTTCTCAAAACTGCACACATCTAAAGAGCCCATCCGTGCATGTGAGGGAATAGAAATGCGGAGGGGCAATACTTCGGAAGCTGAGTAGATGGAGCAAATGGGTCAGCCACCCTGGAGCCACATGAGGCTGTGTCTGTCGCGTAATCGTATTCGCCCATAGACCATTAACAAGGGTGTGGACCCCTAATGAACACCGCTCCCACTTGCGATATTAGCGCCCTTCTCGTATTAAACGCTTTACTAATCATCGCTAGCCCCACGTACTGTGGCAGCGCCTAATGCGTGAGGGCCTGACTTTCGAAAGCTACGCCTCCTGCTGTCTTCTTCGCCCGACAGCTTTGTGCCAATTGTTTTTCGCTTCGTTCGTATATACATTGTCGTCTGCGTTACGCATGACATTTTCTTGCTAAAAGACTCACACTGCACCAGATGCTTCTACAGTCTTCTAGAAAGAGTTTTACATCTCGTGGCCACCTCTTGATTTCATCTAGGGTGTCGGTCACCGTCGTTTGTTCTCTAATCCAATTTTCTCTATGTGACCTATTACGTTTATCGTTGTCCGTCCCGACACCCGCTGCATGTTTCTTAACCTCAGGAGTTTCTCAGTTATACTGCAGATTTCTGCCCCACATGATAGTACTGGAATACAGAATAGCTGTACACTTTCTGCTTTACAAACAACAGAAAATTATCTGTAGTAATTTTAGCAACAGGTACCGTTAGTGCTCAAGCCTATCTTTATTCTTGGGCAATTTTCTTTCGCATGAGAGAACATTTTTGCTATAGTAATTGACTCAGTTTTACATATTATTGTGCAAATTCAAGGGTCTGGTTCCCAATCAGGGACTCTCTTTCGCATTACCAAGATCTTATATCTTAGATCCGCTATCTCATTAAGATAAGATTGCGACAGCATTCCTAATTTAACAGAAAAGAGGTGCTAAAAATTATGCAGTTATGCCTCCACAGTCTTTCGCACGTTGTTACTCTCAACATTCAAAATAGCCAATAAAAAGGATATTTTTAAAACCCACCATTTCAGCTATAACAACGAGGCGATAGGTAATAACAGTACGAAATAACGGAGCAACCATCAGTACACAATTCGCAACACTGACATCATCAGAATGCTTCAGTAAAAATAATTTTCTATCAGATATGCATGAACTGTATTTGCGCATCCACTAATACTTTTTAATACTTCCGATGCTTTCTAGCGTCTTAAAGCAATCAGCGTATCATATTACGGCTACGACCACGATGATGTCTCAGTAAACCGAAGGACCTTTCATCTAACGTAATTATCTTTCAAATTAGTCGATGTACCATTTCAATGCCGCAAACACATTCAAAAATGCTAGTGGAAGTGGAATCATGTTGCCCGCTTCTTTATATCCTCTGTACACAGAAGCAACCTTTCCCTTCGCATGCGTTTCTCTAAAAGTGCACTCGAGAGACCACTATTATTGTTCGTTTCTAGCAATCGCTGTAATATTCCAGGGGCTGTTATATATGATGCATGTGGGAAATTGGTGCTAAAACGAGAGGGCGTAGACATGTGTACGCGATGCAGGACTTCTGTATTTGTACGTTTGAGCGAAATTGGCGCTATAGAGACACAAACTGGACGTTAACGACATTCTACTCTTGTTTGATAACAAGATTAAAAGACGCTGCAATAACACGCCGTTCTGTCTTATAAAAACAAAACAAAATGAAAACGAGAAATAAAAAGTTTGAGAACATATTTGCTGAAAAACTCGCTTAGTTCGTGACAATTTTTGTCGCTCTTGAGCCCTTTCGTTTCTGTTTCTCCTGCAAACCATGTCAGAGATAACAGCACGACACGTTGAAAAACAATACGTTGCCCGTGTGACGCGTCTTAGCAAAAGAAAAACAGAAAAAAAACTCGTGTTTCGTTTTGAATTTTCGGGGAGTCCAGAAAGTGAGACAAAACAGCAGTTCCTGGAAGGAGAAGAACTCACGACGGATGTTTCAGGTTGATAAGCACAGGCTGGCCTCAATGAGAGCCAGAATTGCGCTTTCGCTCTCTAAGGTATCTCTGCAGAAAGGATGTTGAAGTTTGTGAGAAAAGAATCACAATTTTCATAACAAGGTGCGGCAAACCTTTTATTTCACAAAATTTGTTGTTGTTTTTGTCGCTTAAAGAAGTTTTTCTTATTGCAAATCTTTGCATTTTTTGTTCAGACAATTAAATCATCGTCTTTATCTGTCTGCTAGAAACAGCAGACGACAAGTTAACGTTGTCTGTTTTTTTTATTGCGATACAATTGTATGGACAATTTCAGCTGATTTACGTCGCTGTTGCCGTGTCCATCACCGTCATGTCCCGTATATATATATATATATATATATATATATATATATATATATATATATATATATATATATATATGTGTGTGTGTGTGTGTGTGTGTGTGTGTGTGTGTGTGTGTGTGTGTGTGTGTGAAAAATAAATTAAATGAAGAAATCTAAGGCAGCCACCAATGGTTCGAACCAGCGACTCCTCGCTCTCAGCTCGCTGTAATAACCAACTTGGCCATGCCGCATGCCACTCATACTGTCCATCACACTAACGGCAAGCTATCTATATACAACATTCTGCACTGGCTTACTGTCAATGGACTTATAAGAAGATTCTTGAACAAAGCATGTACTTCGCTTGGACAAGTCTTACTGCTTTCCCTAAACAACGAAACCGATGGCTTGATTATTGGAGGGGCCAATGGGTTCACTGAAGCAGATACAGTTGGATGAAAAGGGCATTATAAAATGTCTGCAGTTCCACTTTCACTCAGAGGCGACAGGCAAAATTACTCGCATCAAGTCCAGGACTAGTCGAAAATGCTGGTCCTGTCAAATGCCTGTGAATTCAGTTCGCATCGAAATGCGCACTGCCATTGTCACTTTAGACCCACAAAATGAGCTTGCGGTCCCGGATGAGTTGTGGTGGCGCTTGCCCGTTAAAACATCGCATGACTTCGTCGTCGCAACAGCGAACGTCTCATCAGGAACCTAACGGAGTGACGTCATGAACTTCTTGCTGCCCAATTTCCGTACGGTGTGCCTACACGACGTGCCGGTGATAGTCAATGGATACTTTAAACATAATGTGCTTCGACGTGAAAACCAGTGGCTTGTCACGTTTCTCGATGACAAACTTGGACTTCGCCTCCTCACGGACGTCGCGAAGTCAACTACTCACAAAAACACCTTTTTAAATACTTCAATTATTGCATCACAGTGAATTCAAGCACAATCGACTATGTTCACTACAATTCGCATGGTTTTTAAGTCTCCTTGCCTTGTTTCGTATAATATCCCGGTGTTCCTATCACATTAATTACTTGTAAATTACTATCACATTGTTACTTGTAAAGGTCAGCTGCCTGATTTTTCTCTCGTGCCCTTAAGCATATACTTAGAAGTACTCTTTGCAGCAGAAAACTCATCAACTTCTTAACTACAACGTGGTCGAGAGACAGCTAATGAATACACACATCAATGCAAACTTGGTACTCGATAAATCACTAGTCACTGTGGCGATGAGCCTACAAAGCGACGAGTTTAGCGATATGCCAATTTTAAAATAATGTACAACTTTCTTCACTAGTGATAGGTGTAGAAAAATGGAAGCAGCAAGTAAATAGTAACAATATAAACGCAACGCTTCGGCACATGCGGTGTCACTCTATGGAGCCTGAGATAGCTTCCTCGAGAAGGCCACCGGGTATCAGTTTAATAGAACAATTGAGGTAAGCAGCTTATGCGTGAGTGATTATAAAACAGCTAAACGAGAATGGCTTACTTTTCATAACTACTCTTGATAAGGCTTCTATTGCTGCCTTTACAAAAACGTGGACGCTGTATTATGTTAGCCATGGTTTATAAGTCATTGATGTCAGCAGTGAAAGCTTAAAATAGGAAAGCAGAAAGGAAAAGGAACATTAAAATGAAAGAAAGGCAGGATGGTCCACCAAACACGCGCCCGGTTTGCTATCCTACACTTGGGGAAGAAGACCGATGGATTAAAAGGTGGTGAGATAGAAAGAAGGTAGCATAGAAAAAACACTGCTGTGCATCACGTTGCCCTATATGCATACGAGTAAAGGTGCCTGCTGAATGCTTGCTAGTACTGGACGTAGACTGTCCAGCACATGTTGTACAGAATGAGCACATGCCGACGAACATGCGAACTGTGTATAGGAGACAGGGGCGGTGCCAGGAACACACGACAAGCGAGTTCGTCCTGGCGGACTGGAATGCGGATATCTCATGCATTCTCTTTCTGAATATGTTTGCTCTTGGAAGGGGGGGGGGGCGTAGAAAGAAGGGTGATAGATAATCCTAGGGGTGTTGAGAATTTCTGGCGGGTCAAAATTATGTGCGCATAAAAGCATTCATAATTCGTCACAGGACAAAGATGTGTTTGAATGTTATTATATAAACTACTTCTGGTAAAATCATTCACCCCCTCTGTACCACCTTTATGCACACTGATGGTAATGTAAATAAATAAATAAATAAATAAATAAACAAGAGCTAGCAAGCAAGTGCCACAATTCAACGAGTTGGCCACAAAACGCAATGCAAAGAAAGAAAAAAAGAAAAAAAGAAAGAAAGAAAGAAAGAAAGAAAGAAAGAAAGAAAGAAAGAAAGAAAGAAAGAAAGAAAGAAAGAAAGAAAGAAAGAAAGAAAGAAAGAAAGAAAGAAAGAAAGAGACTCGTGCGCTCAAATCATGCGGACTCAGTTACCTGTCAAATTTACGTCGTCAGGCCCATTTACTAACTCAGCACGTTGTTCCACTGAATGCTGGCCGTAAAGAAGTTGAGAAGATTTTCATGTCCTTCACCGGCAAGTCCACGCGATGTCAGCTGGAACGTCGCTTACGGTTTGAAAAGCACGATAAGGAAGGCACAAGAGACAACAAGGATAGCGTGATGTGTGCAAATAACGTCAGCAGAGAAGTGCACCGAGTTTTGGGCAAGGGAGTGAAAATCTAAACGACTGATTTGCACGATCAAGTTCTGTTCAAGATCTTGACTTCTATGGCCTAAAACGCAAACTTATATTTTGATACATCAAGACAAACGGCAGTCAAAGCGCCTCCAAGCCGAATGTCGTGACTATAAATAGTCCGTCAGAGCAGTTTGTATAAACTCAGTGGGAAAAAAAAAGAGTCCTTTGTTTCTACGTTGTGACTCGTTCGCGGAGTGTCAAGGCACGCAAACGAGGACGAATACAAAGAAGTATACGACGCATCAGAGGCGGCATTCGAAATGAAGTCGCGCCATTGCCGCTGCTAGATTATTTGTGCTTATATGAGCTCGTGTGTATCTCATTGAGGATTAAATTGCCTTTTCCTGTAGTTGCCATGATGAAAAAAAAAAGGCCGGCATAAAAACACATGAACCACTTTGTAATGAGGGCTCAGGGCTGCACAACTTCCAGAAAGCATTCCCCGTCCTGTATGCCGACGTGTTCATAATGAATGGGACTTTAGCGTTAGCCCCTCGCACAACTTTTCTATGCAGAATTGAGAGCGACAAGATTCAGTCACAGTGCGTCAGCAGGATGGCCAATATTGTGCATGCAAATTCAGCAAACATGAACAATAGTAAAGAAAATGAGGACGTTAGTTTTATAAATTCTGGTGGATCTTGTTTATTCAGTTAATATGTCAATACTCATCAGTTCATAACCGTCTGTATAACTTTCTTATCAATGAACATTAGTGGGTCGATGACAAAGATGAATAACCCCATAAAAAACAAAAATAAAATCATTCGGGTTTCTAGCTTCTTCCTCGACGTCATCATTGGCAAGCTTTATATGTTATTTACTATTTAAGGTGTTGAGTTGTTTTACTTATCATAATAAAAGTAAGCTAGAGGCTTGCTTAAAAGTAGCGTAACTTTCCGGAATATTCGAGAAATATTTCACCGAAGAAAGGTGTGCAATTTAACAAGAAAAATTACCTGTTGAAGAAGCACTAGAAAGCGTGCAATGCAGGCGCTTGTACTGTAAAAATAAATAAAAACAAGCAAGGGCCCAGTGAACATTACGCTCAAATACCTTCCCGTTTGAATAATGTTGAATGATTGACGAAGAATCTTACTGAACGAAGTGTGCTCGAAAGACATACAAAAGATCTGGAGGGAAAGAATGAATCAATTTGCCTGATTAACACATATATTGAGAAGGTAAAATCTCACTGACAGCGACGGCAGATAGAGGCGCGGTCACGAAGTTATTTATTTTTAAAAGCGAAATTTGTAAGAGGCCTTACAGTGAGTCAAGGCTGAAGATCATACATGTTATAATAATTGCGGCAGCAGCAGTGACCATTTCTTTATCACTGAGGGAAAATTCGTGCTCACTACCACGAAAATAAAAAAACAAAGGGGCATACAACACAGTCGGACTGCTTAAGGAGACAGCCTATACACTATCATTGTTTTTTTTTTCCTTTTCCTCACTTCTCTTTTTCTCTTATGATTGTGTTAACAAAAGTACTCCATGTTATTTCTACGTTAAAAGGAACTGCCTATTGCTGGATGTTCGCGTTGTATGAATCCCGTGGTCACTAGAGTAACCTCTTTCTTGCCGGATTCAATTAGCACTAACGTAAGATACGAAAGGTGACCCCAGCTTTGTTGCAGCCAGTCGACAATCCCGCGCTCGGATGTGAGTCGGTGCTGGCAGAGAAATTATCAGAAGGCTGTGTTCCGTGCGCTGGAAAAGGAAAAGAAGAAGAAAAGCACAGTGAAGCTCCCAAGACAGGAACGGTGAGCCGAGGAAGAAACGAAACCGCTGATAAGGGATCTTTTGCTTCGCGAGCCCTCGACCGCGAAGCGGAAATGTCACACCCGTCAACCGCAGATGGCTTCTACCCAAGCAGAGCTGACGGGCGCGGTCTTCGGCTCGGGTAGAGCCAGCTCATCTCTCCTCGGAAATATGAACGTCTGCGAGCGGGTGGTGCCATTTCAGGCCTCAGTCCTCACTCCCGCCACACACAAAAAATAATAAATACAACATACCAGCTGATATCATTTTCGAGAGAATTTAACGTCTCTATAGGAAGCGTATACGTATAAGGCCGCACGGAAGCAAAATCTAAACAATTTCGCGAGTCACCTCGCTCCCAGGCGCTATCCATTTTATCACCACCAACCATTCGTCGACTAGACTGTATATGAAGATCATATGAGAGATCACGGTCAATCAATGATTGCTTCGTTTTTATTCACCAGCTGCTTCGTGAATGGAGTTGCAGAAGAGAATGCACCTGTTGCAAGTGCCATGCAGTTTTAATTAAACACATGCACACGCCAGCACGCACAGTAAGAGATAGACCGAGAATGAAAGAGCTGCTTTCCAAACGTAATACACGCTTGGAGGAACACGCCGCTTGTCCGGTCCGCGGAGCTGCGCCCCGTCGTCCCAGAGCGAAATCGCAGAGAAGATTCCACCCGAAAACGTGGTCGGATGATGGGTGGCGTCTGTTGCCGACACTGCTCACGCAAGAGTGCACCAACGGGGAGACGGCAGCGGTTGACGTGCTTTGAGGCGGCACGCGGCTTTTATGCTACTTGATTCCCACGTGTCTCTTGCTTGATTATATAAATGAAACGTTGTATCCCGCGCGGTGCAACTGTACCGTACGCAGCAGAGCACTACGTAAAGGTTTTTTTTATATTTTGATTTACACGCTCTTTTTCGCGAAGAAGGCTTCGCATATCGGCCCCCACAAGTACAACAAGGACCAGCCAGGCTTTGTTCATACAGGCGTTATGTGTGCGTATACGGCACGTGAAAGCGCGCGTGCGAGCATGGTACGCACGTGGTTTTCGGTGTCAGAAACACGCAATATTGCCTTCTGTGTTGCCTAAGCTGAACAAAAAGGAAGCGAAGCACCACACCAGGCGCTCTACTCGGGAGAGAGCGCAGGGAAACCGGAGAAAAGGATAACCGGAAACGAGAAATCGCGGGAGAGCGCGGGAGCGGAAAATTGGTTGTACCGCAGCAAGACTTGGCGCCACCAATGGCGTGTGCGCACGGCCGTTATGCGTTCCGCTTGTGTACCGCTCCTTCATTTTATCCTTTGCCCCTAGCACAAGCGTAATGTCGCTGCTTTGGTATTGTTGCACCTTTGGAATGACGAGGTCGAGATGGCTGCTGCTGTTGCCGACGCGTGCTCCCGTATCAGCTCAGTAAGCACTCCAAGGAACAGTTGTAATAATCTCATTAGCGTTCATCATGGCTTCGTACGTTTCTGTCTGGGCTCACCAGATATTTGCCTTGTGTTTTCAGAGGCCGTTCAGGCACGTGTGTGTCGACGGCAAAGACAACGCCCTTGCGTCTTCGACGTGCAACGAAAACTCTTATAAGTTTTATCAAATACATCATCAGAGATTTTGTACTCCAGGCGGGCCACGATAAGCTATTGGCTTATCGTGACCAAGAAACGAACATACCGGCGAACTTACAAGAAACGAACATGCCTGCGACTAGTTTTGCTCTTTGCTAACGCATGCATGAAAGTTTCGAAACTCCATAAACATGACAATAGGCGTGCATGAACATTGATGCAATGAGTGATACGGAACAGTGAAACATGGTAGCGAGAAACTTAAGTTAGTAGGATTTCAAACTGGACAAGCTGAAATGCACGATTTTTATACATACCGGGATGAATGAAATAACACATAAGATGGGTTGGCTAATAAATAAAGTATTCAGAAGTAAACAGCAGATTATATGTCCCTCAATCTCTCTCTTACACATTTACACACGCCACTCTTGCAATCCTCAGCCAACAAACAGTCTTCCACTAGAGATCGGATACCAAGAATATTGCCCAGAGAGTGTAACTTTGCATCCAAGGTCAAATCCTCAATATTTAGGAACTGTCACTTTGCCATCACATAGATCAACCAACGGTTCGTTTGCACGCGCTTTACCACATTTCATTAAAATATACACACCTGCTATATGCAATGTTCAATTTTTTTTCTTTTTGCATCTGTTCTCCTATTTCTGCGAACTAGATTACACCCGCAATTGTGATCAAGCACGTCATAATCATGCAAGATGTATGTGTCTGCGTGGTCTCTTCGAGTGAAATATATCATGTTCCGCCAACCACTTTTAGCCCATTAATACGCTTGCCCATGTAATAAGTGGCGTTGTTAATGGTTGACAATAGCGAACAACGCTTGTCCAGTTGGCGCTGCATGTTTACTAAGTAAATAAACAGCCCTTAAGACTCAGACAAAAGGCGAAAGACGGTGCTTGCTGCGTTTGTCTTTTTTCCCGTCGGACGCGCTGCTTAATCACTTCGTAAACAAGCGGTTAACGAACTATGGACCCTTATCGAAAATCCGCCTTGGCTTCAAATAGTATTTCCTGCCTATAGGCTAGTCTTTGTCGCCTTAATCTACGAAGTGTAGTAACTGGTCTATTAACAAAAGTCTTGTTCATTTGAGCCTATGCATGTGAGCTCACAGACGCTGCCTGGACGTTTCACCAGCTACCTTATACTTGGCGAAAAGTACGGCACTCCACTGCCTCATCCTTCGTCCAGCCAAGAACTAACGCCGTCTCCGGGCATTAGCACGGTATTCTCACCGAACAAAGACCCGCGATGGCTGCTGGTATACAACAAGCGAGTCGTTTACAGGTTGCTCTCCACATTCCGGGTTGCTTAGAAGTGTTTGCAAGGGGAGTAATTTGGCCCGCTCGAGGCGACGGTTCGGCATAGCCGAGTGTGCTAACGACTGCCTGTTTCGCGCACGACAGCTTCGCTCAAGACGAACGCCCACGGTGGTCTCTGCGTTCGTGTAAAACGGCCTGTTTTACCGAACCAAGCATCACGGCGTCGTATATACTCACCCGGAATCTTCTTCTCTCATCTGCATAGACGGCAGCACTCTTTTTCTCAACGGCCCACCCTCGACCGTGGGCGCGAGACAAGCGTGGTCGTTAACCTCGGTTCGCTCGCCCAAGTTTGCACTCTATCAGGCAAGCAGCGCGCCCCGTTAGCCGCAGCTGCTGTACAGCGGCGACTGCTTTTTGCTAGCCCTTGCAGCTCTCGGCGTTGATGGCATGCGCTGCCCCGCGCCGACCGGGGAGAAACAAAGAGCTCTTTTTGTGCGCGCTCTCCCGCCGGTCGGTGAAAGCGCCTATAGAAGCGAGAATCTGTCAGCACGAAAAAGCGTCGTCCTCGCTTACGCTATGCAAATGCGACACCCACTCTTCAGAATGCCTCGCTACGCTGGGCTCTATAGCGGGTGCTGCCGTACTTTATCGCATGCTTGTCTCCTAGTTTGTGCGCCCCGCCGCGGTGGTCTAGTCGCTAAGGTACTCGGTTGCTGACCCGCAGGTCGCGGGATCGAATCCTGGCAATCTCGTAGTCGTATGGTGGTTTTACGACGTCAAACCCCACAAAGCAATCAATTCAATTAACGGCACCGATAGTTGATCCCTTTGTTAACGCTACACTCTTACTTTTGTTCCACATATATGTTCCAGATAAAGCAGTCGTAAACATACGTTAACCGTAACCGTGACATATGTTTACCACTATTATGCATGATTTATAAAGGTTTGGGGATGTATGACGTTCGGTCAGCATGTGTCAGTTCATCTATAGCGTTAGCAGACTATGAAAATAAACATCTGTGTCGCCATACTCATGTTCTAGATAAGGAGTGCATATTTATACCCATGTGATCAGATAGCTACGAGAATAGAGGTCGACCATTTTTTTTCAAAGTCTTAAATATGAAGTTGGGTGGTCTACGTCAAGCGAAAACCGAAATGAGTTTCACCAGTTATGTTAGGACAAGCAAGATATCAGACCCATTGTGGCATGGTTACATGGAGTTTATGTTCTGGCTGTACCTGTAACATAAACCATTGTTTGTCGCGTACAGCATGTGCCTTCAGCACTGATTCGCTGAAAATCTTTTTTTTTAAATATGGTTGGGGCGAAGAAACAGCAGAAGTTGGATGCAGGAGCGCTCACTGTATCTATTTGAGAGACACTGGACAGAGGATCAGGCATGAAACTTGCACCTTCCTTTTTTTTTTTTGCTAAGCGAGCTCTTCGTTGATGCAGGGCTGCAGGTTGAATGGGGCATTTGCCTCCCTCCAGGAAAAGCATCGCTCAGTTGCTCTGCTACAAAATGCGGCCTGGAGTAGCAAGCTAGACGATAAACCAGGCTACATATCCGGGAATATCTTATTGTTATCTCTCTCTCACTTCTACACTGCATCATTTGCTATAAAATTGGGACGCTCTGCAGACAACGTGCCAAACGAGGGGCACTGGTGACACAAGCTTCTCGCTCCGTTTCTCATATTCATAGCCTTATTCTACGAAAAGCTGCCCATGCGTAAAGAACTCACCGTGGAATTATACTGAGCACGCTACAGAGCCGCTCGGGCACTTATACATTCCGGAGCTTTGCGCCTTTTCGGAACGTGCCGTTCGTTCACCTATTCTCTCCCGAAATTGCAAGAATGACGACTGTGCAGAGAATGTCAGAGATTGCGCTTCGAGAGGTCTCTGCTATGTCCTCGCAAAATCTGATTGTGGTGGATGAACGCGCGCGCTGATTCTCCTGCTGGCTTCTTTTCAGTATGTGTTTTCTTTTCGCCTACGTTGTTTCGTTTTTCTAAACGCATTGAAAGAATTTGGGGTGTAACCATACACTCGTGTGTCCTTTTAGTGAACGATGGCTAGCATGGAAGATTGCGAACTCAGCTGCTGCGTACTGTTTTTTGTCATTTCACAGCTTTTCTCGGCTCTTTATTTAATGTCTTTGCTTGCTTCGAGGCTCGTAACAGAGCGTCTATGGAGAGGATAATCTCATTTTGTATTTAAAAGCATGCACCTGCGACAGAAAGATTGAAAATATTCTGAAAAACGCGTTCGATTTTGTCTCTCACGCTTCAAGCCCAGCATCGCAGCCATTCTGTTTTCAAAGGCCGTCGGTCGGTGCCTCTCTCCTTGTTCAGAACACGCATACGGGTCTCCTTCGTAATTGCACGCCCTACAGATGTTGCGCTAGAGTAATGAGCACAAGCTTTCTTCTACCACTGAATATTTTAAGTGCTCGTTTGTATGTATGTATGTATGTATGTATGTATGTATGTATGTATGTATGTATGTATGTATGTATGTATGTATGTATGTATGTACGTATGCATGTATGTATGTACGTATGCATGTATACATGTACGTATGCATGTATGTATGCATGCATGTATGTATGCATGTATGCATGTATGCATGTATGTATGTATGTATGTATGTATGTATGTATGTATGTATGTATGTATGTATGTATGTATGTATGTATGTATGTATGTATGTATGTATGTATGTATGTATGTATGTATGTATGTATGTACGTACGTACGTACGTACGTACGTACGTATGTATGTATGTATGTATGTATGTATGTATGTATGTATGTATGTATGTATGTATGTATGTATGTATACGCACGCATGCATGTGCAGTTTTTTATGCAGAAAGAATAAAAGTATATAACAAGAGAGACAAGAGGGCAAAATCCCAAACAAGGCGTGGAAATAATACTTCAGTATGACGTTCTGTTGGGCCAGTTCATGTTATTACGACCAACGTTACTAGATACTTTTGATTACAACAGTGCTGACTTAGCGCAACTGAAGCAGTAACAAGATGACGAGTTCCTGTGTGGTTTGTCCTTTTACGCTATGGAATAATTTGTGCTGCATCAACTTTATTGTGATAGAACAACTCACCGTGTGTGCTGAGCATACTTAAGGAAGTCTAATTTCTATTAGTGGTAAGCTTGCTTGTTTGTTTACCGCTTTAAGCTGTGAACCGTCTAAATAAGACGAAGCCTAATCGATACGAAAACTTTCTACAGAATGACGAAAATCGACTAGCAGACATGCCCGCCTGTAAAAATCAATAGAAAGGTGTGCAGGAGAATCAAAATAAGCTTTAAACTGGGCGCTACGTAGCCCCCCTGAGCCTTTTCTCTCGAGCGATGTGCTTCGTGTCCGTGCATTTAAAGCAAGTGGCGGAGAGTTCTTTGCTCGTTTGTCAAATGCGAAGTTATGTTTACAGGCTAAATTACGCACTGATCTAAAGACACTGCATCACAAGTTATACGATTATTGCAAGTGAACTTTAATCGAAGCAGCGTTTCTTCGAAAAATTCACTTACAAAATGTATGTGGCAGGGTTAGAGTGTACTTGCGTTTTAAAGCTAACGTATTCCTTCTTGTAATCATTTATTGTTTAAAGCAAAGTAACAATATGTACGACAGTGTGCAAGCACAAAGTAAAAAACAAAGTACTGCAAAAACTGTGTGCATAGTTGGTGTGAACACCTCTGCAGAAATACTTACTGCGCGCGTCCATGCATCATTGAAAGTTATTTAGCTCTGTTCTCTGTGTGAATGAAATCCCGACGGCAAGGGAATGTGTTTCATAATACAGGATTCATCCGTCATAGTGCGCAAGCAACCTTGGGCAATGGGTTCGCTTGACGCAACCATCGTCTCCTTTGTTTCACTTAGGTTGTTTTTAAACGGCCACGTGCCTGAGAAGCATTCAGGTTGCGTGTGCGGGAATCACCACGCGGGGCTCCAGGAGAAACGTGTTGTTCACCTAATTGGCCCTCGTGACTCCCCACAACGTGCAGTAACTCGGATCCCTAATTTATCTTAGCGTTGGTGTTGCAAGCGTTTGAGGCGGCGCATTCCCAGTCTCGCTCAACGTGTCACTGTGTAACTCGCCCCGGCCGTGAACGATTGTCGCCCCCATCGGGGCACACATTTTTCCAACCCTACTTACGCCCAGTGGTCGGCACCGCTCGTGCATTAAGGTTTCATGTTATACTGTCCTTGAGCTTTTTTCTGCCTCTTTGACGACAGAGAGTCGGTGTGGCTGCTGAATTTCGCCACAATGTGGGCTGGCATTTGGTTACACTGATACCAGAGTGCAGATTGGGGTCATTGTTCACCGAGCAGAGTGCAGATTGTGTACCTAAACATGAGGCAGAGACTTTCGTTATCCTTGCCGAAAGGAGAAACAGTAATGGACCTAACGCTATTTCTTACTAATAGCGTGCACTATGGCCGAGAGATGCTGCATTATTGCAGGTAGTTACATTAAAGGGGCAAAAACGATTAGAAGAAGGCGTTGTCAATTACTGCGATGGCACGTAGTGATTTTGTAACAGCCGCTGGAAGTGCGTGAATGGTGCCATATGTTCTCAAGTTATTCAGTTTTTTTTTTCGTTTGTTTCGCCACCAGGTTTTCAAACCCACGATATGAGATGAGAAAACAGGCGTAGCCGCTGCACAAAAATGGCGTTCACTGATATATGTTAAAGTGGAAGCTCAAAGTATGCAATGATGGCAAATCGTGAGCCGCGAACATTTAATACAATGGCGAGAGCAGAGAAAGATCGACAGTGTGCCAAGATTGTGCCCTGTATATATATATATATATATATATATATATATATATATATATATATATATATATATATAGAAATTGGCTTGAGCGGACAAACGTGCGAAAACTTTTATTGCTCCTACGTTTCGGCCGGGGTCCGGCCTTCGTCAGGGAATACATTGCAAATGTCAACGTGCAGTCCGTAATACGTGCATATGACGAATCTTCGCTAGACAAACCTATTGACAGCTCAACGCTAGCCTCTCTTTTAAAACTAATTCTGCAACTAAATAACTTCGAATTTAATCAAACTCACTATGTACAGACGAGTGGCACCTCGATGGGCACGAAGATAGGACCGAATTACGCCAATATATTCATGGGCACATTGGAGGACAGGTTTCTTGCCACGTGCACCCTAAAACCGTTATACTATAAACGCTTTATTGACGATATCTTTTTGATATGGCATCACGGGGAAACTGAACTTTTGTCTTTTCTGGAAAGCTTTAACAATTTTCATCCATCAATCTCCTTCTCGCTCGCCTACTCAGCATCAAACATAAACTTTCTGGACGTCACGGTATGCATATCAGGTGGTAAACTAACGACAAAGCTTTACAGAAAGTCGACTGATAGACACCGCTACCTTCATTTTGAAAGTAGCCACGTAAGACACAACAAGACAAGCATACCATACAGCCAGGCGCTCCGTTTTAAAAGGTTGTGCTCCGCACAATCTGACTTCAGGGATAATTGTGACAAGCTCAGTGATGCACTAAGAAGACAAAAGTACCCACCTCAGATAATTGACGATGCCATTAAACGTGCTAATGAAGTGGACAGGAGCGTGCTCCTCCCCTCCAACAAGCCTGCTCAACAGCGACCATCTACAAACCTCATATTAGCGTATTCCGCATCAGCACCAAACGTTAACCACATCCTACGAAGGCACCACAACATTCTTATGCAGAGCGACCGTCTCAAAAACATATTTTCGGAATCGCCACGGGTAGTCTATCGCCGGTCAAGAAACTTGCACAATATGCTGACTTCATCTGTACTAACTCATCTTGCCCATTCAGGTTGCCACCCTTGTGGCAAACCACGTTGCAAGGTTTGCGTACACATGACCACCTCTATTTCAGCCCACAGTTCGGCGTCAAATTTCACAATGAAAATTAATGGTGATTACGATTGCGATACAAGTAACTGTGTGTACCTACTTGAGTGCTCAGTCTGTAAGCTTCAGTACTTAGGCCACACAGCGACACCATTCAGACTGCGGTTTAATAACCACAAGGCGCATGTCACAACTTTTCCTAACCTACCCCTATCTAAGCACCTGAATGCGACAGGACATTCACTCGATAACCTAACAGCAACCATATTAGAATCTGGTTTTAAGTCTCACCATGAACGGGAAGCACGCGAATCATTTCTCATCTACAAATTTAAAGCACTGTCATTCGGCATTAACGAAAGCGCAGGAAAGCTCACGTTCCTGGGCGCACGTTCAGCAACGGGATCACTATGTCACGGACAAGGCTAAATTCCCTATCACATGTCTGCAGCTTTCATCAGTTTTCAGCCTGTTACATACAATTCTGTTATATTTCGTTCTCATGAATGCCATGTATCTCACTTTTACCAAAGTTTTTTTCAAATCACCATCGCCACATATTGCTGTTCTCGTTGCTTTACATCTGTTTTTTTGTTAATTCTTTTAGCGCATTGTTGCTGGTTGTTTACCTATGTTTCTTGTTAGTTCATCAAGTTGTTTTAACGCAATATTGTTAAATGCATTCGTGGTACATTATCACCCTTGTTATGTTGATCCTTTCCGTGACTATGAAAAACGCCTTTTTTTGCTGCGCAGACTTCACCGTATGTTATCATTTCGTGATATAGTCTTGTCATTATCACATCGTGCTCTTCCGCATGTTGATTTGTGTGCCACTGTCATATATGTGACATTTGATATTAAATAGACACGTGTTGGGGGCCCCCAATGTATATAAGCAGCACGTTGACATTTGCAATGTATTCCCTGACGAAGGCCGGACCCCGGCCGAAACGTAGGAGCAATAAAAGTTTTCGCACGTTTGTCCGCTCAAGCCAATTTCTATTCATCACTGGATTCACAGAAGACACTCGCTGGATATATATATATATATATATATATATATATATATATATATATATTCATTCATGTATTTATCATCGTTTCGTTCCTTGTCCTAGTGCGATGATTGATAAACACTAGCGTGCTCATGATTCAGCTAACGGCAAGGACATCTACAGCGCTGTATGGTTTAGAGAGATAACAAAATAAAAGCGAATAGGAAAGTAGAAATGTAACACAACGTCGTTAAACGTGCAAGTTCCGCGCCTACATGTCTACCTCTGACTCAATGATGGGTGAATGGCATAAAAATGCCGAGAACAAAAGCCGTAGTGCATGGAACAAGAGATAACGACCAAAGAAATAGGAGAATTGCTTTTTGAGAGTAGTGTCAGGCGTAGTTGAAGCGCTGCGCCCACCCGCTGTTGCAAACGTGCCGTGGTTGCTGAGCCGCAGCTCTTCGGTGCGCGTTGCACAAATCCGACGATACGAAAAAATTGCGCGCGCGAGATTCCATTTTGCGCGGGCGACATGAACGCAGTGGCAGCGCGATAAAAACCACTATGGCTAATGGGTTCCCGAGGCTACAGTTTACGTCGGCGAACCTATACAGTCTCCGCAAGACGGTTTGCTTCGAGTAACTCAGATCCTCTCTTGGCGGCAGCGTCTTTTAAACGTTCTTGCGCCTTTCTGGGCCGAAGGAAAAAAAGAAGTGGTGCGGCTCCAAGGTGCGCGTCCTATCTGCGAACACTGTGTCACTTCGATTTTTCCTTGCCTGCTGCCCCCACATGCCCGCATCTTTCTGGGCTCGAAAGACCGTCCGAAGGGGTCTTAGCTCCCGCTCGCATCTCTTCCAAGACTCTATCCCGAATCGATTTATATATGTCTTTCGTTTCATTTTGCGTTGCTTCAAATGCCGTTACTTGCTTGAACGTATATACATCCCGTTGATCAGCACAATAGACGGGCACTGCGCAAACACACGGGCAAACCATCGGAGGTTTTACGGCTCGGAACGTACTTATAGGCTTATTTCGCCAGAAAAAGTATTGCAGCTATTCCCGTTTCGCAGCGACTATAGGCGTTCTATACTGGAAGGGAAAAAAATCAACGAGTGGGGGACAGAAGTAAAACAAACAGAAGCAAAAAAGTACACACGAATATGCTTGGCTCTTGGAGAAGATAGCGCTTTTAACGGAGTCGTTTCCCGTCCAGGAAATTCGAACCTGCCGCGGAAACGCCCAGCCACACTTCAGAGGAAAACCATCATTGTGTTTTATGGCCATCGGCAGCGGTTATTCTCCGCAATTCCCAACGCTAGCACGAAAAAAAAAAAAGGCGTTGCAAATGGCAAAACGAAGGCAAGCCCTGCTCAGTTTGCATTATCACGCCTCGCTGCCTCCACCGCCATGGCTGCATGGTGTAACGTGCACAGGGTAGCGCTATGAAGCAGCGGTTTGTTACTGTAAACAGCGCAATTTATCGCCCCGTGCTGACGCAATTGGAATAGATGCAAGCTCACGCATCCAGCCCACCGTTATTCACTTATCTCCTTCCGCGTGTTTCCCCTTTGTTTATGATAAGATTATTATTTGTGTTCTCCGGTTTATTCCGTATTTTGATGGTAAATATTAAGTGTTTGATGAGGCAGCGGGGTGGCTCTTGTCATCGCTGCTGCGCTAGCGTGCGTTGTTTACGAGACTTTATTGCGCCGTAACGCTGGACAAGGTCTTCAGGCTGGCGCGAAAGTATATACCTTCGACACAGTAAGGCTTTTTCAGCAATATTTTACGTGCACTATTATTCTACTTGGACTCTCTCGAGTGGGCTTGTTTGGCTGCATGGACACGTGCGGAGCGCCATCTCGGAAAAAAACAAAAACAAGAGAGCGGGGTTCATCATTTATGGACCTGTGTATGCACTGCATAAGAAGGCAAAGTGAAAATGCGACCTAGTGGTGCTTTGTAGTGTAAAGACAAGACGCAAAAAAATAGAAACTTGAAAGACAGCTTCGCACAAAACTAGTTAAAAGTAAGAGAACGAGGGCCAAGAGCTCCTCACGCTGCCTACAGCAGCTTTTTTCTTGGCCCCTACCATTGTACAAAAAGTTTGCAATGAATATAATGAATGAGTGAATGAATGAATGAATGAATGAATGAATGAATGAATGAATGAATGAAGAGTGGAACTTAGTGCTCTTCCTTGTTTGCGTATACTTTAGGTTCTAAGCACATTTAAGGGTTCTAGGCCTGTCCTTATAGTAACGTTAGGCCTGTCGGGGTCTTCTGTCTCCACGGTGTGTCATGCAGTCATGGTTCATCATATCGGGTAGGCGTCACAATGGGTGCATCCCACTACTATGTCAGGCTTATTAATGCTTTTCTGCTATGTCATTTTGCATATGTGGCGGCAATGTATGTTTGGAAGAGACCGGAAAGAGACAAGCTTAATACAATAATTAGGAGAGTGGCAAAGAATGTCATTGGGCTCCCCAACTACACCCACACAGGTCGACTCCTGCAGTTGCGAGTTCATAATACATTGGAAGAAGTCGCGGAAGTGCAAGAAAGCACACAGGTAATTAGGCTGTCTGGCTCAAAAGTAGGGAGTATGATTCTCGCGGATATGGGTATTCCACCAGCTCAGATTGAGGCTCTGTACCAAGGTTTGACGAATGATCAGAAGGAGAATATCATTGTTTCGCCTGCCCCACGGATCACGCATCCTCAACGAAATGTCGGAAAGAGAAGAGCGCGCGTTCAAGCCCTTCTCCGCCATATTGCGGATCTCGATGGAGGTGCCTGTTTCATAAACACCGCGCAATATGATGATCAGAGAGGCCGATTCACGGTAGTGGCAATCAACCACAAAGGGGTTGCCAATTAATGCGGTGTTGGGTGGGTTTGATCTTGTCAACAATTTGCCTGTCACATGTTACCAGGCATCTGTCTCCTAGGACCCGTCAGCTTATTCCACAAAACTTCAAGCCTATAATTCAGCCAGGGCATCTTCTGGTAAATAGAGATAGTTCAGTTCAATTGAATATCATCATGCAGTTGAGAGCAGAAGGCAGTGAACAATACATCTTCTCGTCATAACCCAGACATATTCGGGCTATAATCACGTTGTACGGCCACCTGCAGCTGTTACGTTTAAGAAGATTTAAGGTTTAGCACTAACTTGAAGTTAAAACGCGAATCTGTGAAAGCGAGGGAACGGAAAGAAAGTGCGGTTTTATGAAAGCTGGCAACGCCTTTTAAGAATTGTTGTAGTGGGCCGACAAAACGTCGATTTAGCCCGAGATGTTGGTTGGGTATGGGAGAAGCGCGCGAGCAAGTCGATGCACGTTTTACGTGAGCTGAAGATAAATAGGATGCAGAAACGCAACGCGCCCAAAAGAGCAGCAGCTGTGTGATCGGAAATACAGCACAAGGTGAAAAAAAAATCTGGTGCAGCACATTCAGCGGAGAACCCTAAGACGTAGAGGAAATTGGGAAAAGTACAGCCAAGTTTGGCGCAATGGCCGGACCGTCTTTCGATCGGATATTAAAAATGCATCAGTCGTTCGAAACAATAGCAGCTGTCGTGCTATGTAACCAAGATAAGAAAAATTCGATCTGTGGTGCCCAGTTATTCTGAGCTGGGTCTTTTGATTCCTTCACTTTCTTTCCCGCAAAAGAGTCCCGCCTTGGTCGGAGTGAAAACGACACTAGCACCGTTACTTCTATTCGAAATTTATTTCCGTCATCTCATATCGCTGACTTCTCACTTTAAGAGCAACTCCTGCAAACTCAGTTTTTTTAGATATACATTTATTTCTATAAAATAAAAGGCCATACCAAGGCAGCAAAGTGGTAACAAAGTGACCATTTCACACATGAGGACAAAACGTGGCTGTAGGATTGATATCTCACTGACTAAGGTACCCCGGTAGCAAGATTACGCTTACACTATGCCTCGTACCAGGGTTAACAGAGATGCTACATATGTGGGCCTTATGAGAGCAGCCTGTGAAAGTATATGTGCAGCCAAATGCGTCTATGCAGACTACCCTTGCCTTTCCTGCGTCACATACAAATATATAACCTTCGTTAAAAAAAAAAGAAAGCCGTAGTCGTGCCATGTTCTTAGATGCCTCATCAAACGGTATTTGAGGCGGCAGAAATGCTATACCATATAACAGAGAAAGGGCACTACGTTATATTTCAGTGGTTGCCAAGTCACTGTGGAATTATCGGTAATGAACGGGTCGATCAAGCTGCCCGCTCACCCATGGAGAAGACAAAGAACATTCAATACCTCTCTCAAGGACGGACGCTGCTAGGAAGCTCCACAAGCTTGCTCGCCAATGCTTCATGTCACTTTGAAATGAACCTCTTTATACGCATAAAAGATTACAATCCCTTGATCCTCCGTTAAGCTTACGGCTTCCAACAAAACTTCGACGAGGTGACGCTACTGCTATGTGCAGACTACGATTCGGCGTCGCGTTTACCCGTGCGTACGCGTTCCGCATTGGGATGGCCGACACCGCCACTTGCGCACACTCCGGAGATGAAGAGACGATTCGACACGTCCTGTATGACTGCCCCGAAAATAATTTAGAAAGACAATACCTTTCTAATGCACTAAACAAGTTAGATGACCAGCCGCTGTCAGAAGAAAGTGTACTGCGCAATCGTCATGACTCATCATCACAGAAGAAGACTGTGCAAGCGCTACTTGGCTTCTTGCGAACTACTGTCCTGTCGAAACGCCTCTGCGTGGATTGATTTTGTGTGTGCGTGCGTCTCCGTGTTTTGATCTTATTTTTTATTTTTCTCTCTAGCGTCTGGTTAACCTTCTTACCTCTCTTTTTCTTATTTCTTTCTCTCTTGACCGTAAGCGTCGGCAACTGTTGTCGTCACGATGGCACCATAATAATGTCACAGACACCAAACTTTGTGACGTCATATTGACGCATCTTGAGTCGACTGTAACGTCACGTGACGCCAGTCTCATGATGACACCATCACATGGCACCATAGCTTGGCGAAAGCTGGTATGATCCAGGAGACAATTCGAAGCCCCGTGAGGTGTCTCCGATCTCATGGTAGCGCAGCGCAAGGTCACATTATATGCAGAGAGCTTTCGAAGTGTGGCGGAGTAGTATCAATACGTAGACTGAAAAGACTGTGGCTTTCTTTTACCTTCGTATCGTATTTAGTGAACACATCAGGAACTCTGCAAGTTTTTACCTCCTTTCGCTTCTATCTCTTATTCTCTGCTGTCCTGTGTTAACCTAGAATTGTCCATGTCACTGTGTCAACCTATAATTACACATTATGTGGATACGGACACCAGCGGCGGCGGCGGACAACATGCAACTGCGCGTGACCTGAAAATGGATCTCATAACAGCTTTCGATGTAAAAGAGTAATAGTTTTCGCTATACATGCGCAAATTGTATGGACACTTTAAATACGCCCTATGAACCTTTTCTACTTAACGTGCGCTGACAGCCAGCATGAAACTACTTGCTATGTACGCTTGGCTTTCCGAAAACCTAATATGTTGGATGAAGTTCAATAAAGAAGATGAGCTCAGAATTTTAAATCAATATAATATAGGTATTTGCCGTGAAGTGCGACCGAAAGAGGTAAGACAAATCCTGCCGGCTTGTTCCTCACCAACTCAGTTTTCAATATGGTGAAGCTCAAAACACGATGAACTGATTTAAAAAATTTAGAGAAGCATTGAATTTCGAGTGAAACGTACTCGCAACTGCCTCCTGTCTGCAACATCTATGACGTCGCAAACATGTCACAGTCAGCTGTCACCTCATATGCGGCTGAAGATTGAGGTTGGGGGCCACGAGTCTTTCTGTAACAATAACGTGAAGGCACATGACGGGACAATTGGAAAGCAAGTAGTGGAGATATAAAAGTGCGTATTGAAACTTGTATTGAAAGTAATGCAATACTTAATACCTCTCAATGTGACCTGTTGCATTTCTGCCATTTGATATACTACTTTTGCGGACGGTGTAGCGACCAATATGTAGGTCTCGCATGGAATAGCAAAATATGTGCGCCGGTGTATAGATTACACTATTACTGCAGAAAGTGACTCTGTTTCGAATACCGAATAAATAGCCTCATTCAAAATGTGGCAATTTCTAGATTTTCAAAGTACGTAGTTCATTCGAATCCGAAAGAAGAACTTCGATTTATATTACATGAAGATCTAAAAGGAAAAAAAACGCGTTATTTTATTGTCATATTCTCTTGTACGGAAGAGAGAAGCAAATAATACGGGAAGTGGTCTAACTATAGTGCAAACAGTCTATTTTTGCAGCTATGATCTGACCGAAAGTCTTACGGCGTTTTGCGTTTAAACTGGTGTTTTTTTGGAAGACTCACTCCCCCTCCCCTTTCCCACTCATCCTTCGCAGGCTGTTCACCGACAGACCTATAGGTGCACGAAATCAAAGGCACACACCACTTGATCACGTGGCAAAATGCGTTCGTGCACCAGCGCTCGACAATTAGGCGTCGCGGGCAAACCGCCGGAGTGAATTGCGGAAGACAACTCGTGCCTATAACGGCCCCTCGTGTCCAAGACATGCGCTCCGACGACAGCCCTGCGCGCCGCAGGCGAAGTGCCCGTCACGAATGTCGACAGTGTCGGGTGACGCCGTCGTTCTTCCTAACAACGATCGGCTCGACGCTAGCGGTCTCCCTTATTGTGGCTACCGTCGCTGCCGCGGCAGTATTGGCGCCACCGGGCCTTAAGAAGCCATCACCGCCGCAGCAGCTGCCCAATGTGCTGGCGTCGTATACCACGTTCAACGAGACGGTGAACTTCACACACTTCGTGGTGGACACGGGCACGGGTCGCGTCTACGTGGGCGCCACCAACTGGCTGTACCAGTTCAACGCTTCGCTCGAACTCGAGGCCTCGGTGCAGACGGGGCCCGTCGAGGACAGCGTGCTCTGTTCCCCATCGGACTGCAGTGGCGTCGAAGCCGAGCCCACCGACAACATCAACAAGGTACGCTGGAGATGCTGACGCACTCAGCTGGACACATTATGTGGCTAAAATAAATTACGCATCGTCGCACTAAAGTTGCCAAGCCTTCTTTGTTTCCCGTCAACTTCTTTCTTTCCTTTCTCCTCTCTTTCTTTATTTTGTAGGTATTTACTGGTTTCTTTTTTATTTAAATATTTTTCCCTAGATTCGCCTTCCCTTTACTTCCTGCTTCTCGCTTGCTTCCTGTTTTCTTATATAGGTAGTTTTGCCTGCGTTACTCCAAGTGACCACAGCATACAACAGTCCGGTGCACTCACGCGAAAGAGAAGTTTTGTCTTCGAAGCGAGCGCATGCTCAATGCGACAGACTGATATATGCTACACGCACGTGGTTTATATTTGCTGGCCTTACGGCAAGCGACGACGAGAGCATACGACTGCATGCGAAAGCACACGACCACCCGACGCCTTGAGGCGCTTCGCATTTAAAAAAATTGCCACCAACACCTTAAAGTTAGTTGCAGTGTGACACTACACATGCACGCCTACGAATGAATAATTGATGACTCCCAATAAAAGTTTGTGGTAGAGAAATCGAAATAACGAGGCCACTCCTGAAGGTAACTTATGTAAGCTTCTCTTTATTCAGCCAGGTGGCGTTAACATACTATGGCATGAAGCTTCATACTTCGAATATGTGAAGTATGATAAGATGAAGCAGATATTTACTCGAAGAAATGAGGAAGGAAAAGGTCTCATCAATATCAGATTCAGATACTAGTGCAGTACAAAGCCACAAAAAATAACCAATTTCCCGAGTGGATAGGCCGAGTTTTAGGGAGACAATATAAATCAATATTTTTTGTCCTTTCATCAATCGCAGACGCGTGCATGCCCCCTGCTTTTCTTTAACAATAACTTACCGCATGAAGGCACTTTCTTGTCATCCCTTTATTCATCGTACAACTTCATCTGTTTGCCCATTACCAGGTGCTGGTCATCGATTACAAGGCTCGCAAACTGATCGCCTGTGGTAGCATACACCAGGGAGCCTGCCGCCGGCATGACCTCGATGACATCACGCAGCAGGAGGCCCTCGTCATCATTCCCGTAGCGGCCAACGACCGAAACTCGTCCACGTACGCGTTTGTGGGACCGGCGCACTACCACGGGGGTCGAGGCCCGTCTCGAGTCATGTACGTGGCCACGACCAATAGTCGCCAGGGCCCGTACCGGGACATGGTGCCGTCCATCTGCAGCCGGAGCCTCGACGTACCCGGTGGCCGTAGGGGCACCCTCGGGGGTTCGTCAGACCAACCATTATTCGCCATCATCGAGCAGTCCTTCTCGGCAACAGCGCGCGTCGACATTGCAAATCACATCAAGGATTACTACCTCGTCCACTACGTGTACGGCTTCCACACAGAGCACTTCGCCTACTTTGCCACTGTTCAACGGAAGAGCCACTTGAGGTACGTGCGTGCGGTTCTGTTCAGCGTGACCTCCATCAGGACGCCGTTTGCAAGACATAGCAACAAAAATACTCTTTATTGCTAGTTCGCGTACAAGTTTGAAATGCCAAGTAAATTACGTGCTGTCAATGCGGCAGATTCAATATTTGTTGATGGTATGACGGCGTTTTGCATTGTGTGCAAAAGGCATGGCAATGAATTAGAATTGCAACATATTTGGGTCATTCTTTTAGGCATAACGGGCAAAGTGAGTGAGCAATCAACTAAAGTGAATGCAAGTATTTAAACGACACGTCAGAATGCATTGTGTTTTTTGTTGATATTTTGAGCTTTTATAGCACATACGCATGCTCATGTTATCCCGCTGCAACGCAGGGCATCCGAAGAGCTGGGCTACGTCAGCCGACTAGCCCGCGTCTGCACCTCGGACCCGGCCTACAGCACCTACACCGAAGTGACTCTCCAGTGCCTGGGCCCAGAAGGCACTGATTACAATCTTCTCACCGACGCTGGTGTCATGGCGGCCGGTGAAGACGTTGCCGATGAACTGGGACTTGAGCCTGGTTCCTCGGACTCTCGAGTTCTCGTCGGCTTGTTCGTCGTGAGCGCCGACCACACAACGAGGCCCAGCCGTCGGTCCGCCATTTGCTTGTTCTCCATGACAGACGTAGAGCAGAAGTTCACCGAGAATGTCCACATGTGCTACAATGGCAGTGTCCTCACCAGAAACATGGACTATATCGCAGGAAGCATCAACCAGTGCCCGGAGCCCGGGGTGAGCGCATAAAATGGTCACACAAAATTATTTTACGAAAACCAACTTGCATATATTACTCAGCTATAATGCTGTTTGCCTTCTACTTTTACAGAAAGCAGGAAACATCCTCAACTTCTGCAACGAGACAGTAAAGCTAAATGGATCTGTTCCAATTTCTGCGAGGGCTGCCATCACGTATCCCAACGACACGCTGACATCCCTTGCCACTGTTCTTGTGGGGCACCATAACGTTCTCTTCGTTGGAACTGCTGAAGGTACTCTTAAGAAGGTACGCTTTACATCTTGTACATCTAACTCGAAAACCCATCACCATTTTCAATGAACACCAGAATAGTACGGGTGGCACAGAGTAAAAATGCTTCATGTGACAAACAAAGTTATATGACATTGAAGGGACACTAAACAACTAAACGATTTTAAGCGTGTTAGTAAAATACGATTTCGCAATCCAGAAAACTCCACTCTTACCGTGACACGATTTTTAGTAAGCGAGAAAACGTGAGAACGGAAAATGTGGTTGGCGATGCCACTTAGCGATTCCCGCACAAACACAGGGATGTAACAAATTTCGAAGTTGTCCACTGGGTCTAACGTAGCTTCAAATCGAAAAAAAAAAATAACTACGTCGTAATCTGCGGCACCGAGAGACCTAACATACCAGGTATCGGAACATTTCATCTAGCCAAAGTTGCGAACATACCAAAAATCTATTTTGAATTTTTTGACGTCATGTGCGGTCATTTTGGCGCAAAATATTTAAAAAAAGAGCCCTCAACCTTGGTTATCACGGCTAATAATGAACCTATGATAGTGAAACATATGGCATACGAGTTTCCAGAATGCAGTTTGCCAGTCTAAGCCAAGTCATTATAACTCTTTAGGGTTGCTTTAATGAAACCGCTGCTGTTATAGAATGTGGATGAACTAAAGTTTCGCTGACAACATTTTTGTTACAGTGATTGCCTGTTCCACACGCACTCTTCCGCTGTTATATTAATTCAACTTTTCACAGCCTATTTATTTAACTGATCTTTGTATAACGATATAGGCATAAGAAAATTGTTAGTATTTGTTATCTAATTAAAGTTAATCGAATTGTTTTAGCCTTGAAACATTGACTGCCACCAAATGATAGTAGCAACCACTAATTCAACAGAGAAACGATGTCATTTAAGCTCATCAGAGAGCAGGTTATGTTGGTTTCAAGCTAGTGCGCGGAAGTGCAAAGCCATTGTTTTGGGACGTTAAACCCCACATATTAATCATCGAAGTGCAAAGCCATTGGAACTATGTGACCATACGTGTGTTAGACCACGCAGCAAACTGAAATTTCTGCTGCTCAATATTGGCTCAATACGGAAACAGTCAATTGCATTCAGCTTTTGCACATCGTGTTACCGCCTTAGTTCCACGTTTTATTCAAAGCACGGCATTGAATACTCGTGCTGATTTTGTTTGCGTACAGTGTCACTACATGCTGGTGCACTTGGTCGTAAACGTAAATTTTGAGTGCTACTATACACATCAAATATTAACAACAACATCTATTGACTTGCACATATATGCTGTCTTGCCTTCGACTCATGATGTGGTGCTTCTGTGGTTATCCGCTTTGGAAAGCAATATTTGACAGCGCTCATTTTTCTTCTTTTTCTCAGATTCTTGTTACTGGAGCCACGGCTGCTGAAGAGTTTGAGCAAGTGCCATTAGATCCCGGGCACAAGATTATTCCACAGATATACGTGGACGCTACTCAGAACTTTCTCTTCGCTGTTTCTATCTACAAGGCAAGTAAAGCACGACCATGGTGACCTACTTTTTCATTTGATAACGAAATGAAGGTGTTGTACGTTACAACAGCATGCAATAATTTGAGTAAGAGGAAACACAAACAGCCCTTGTAGCACTACATGCTTTAAATTACCAAAAAGACTTAAACTTGAACATTGTACCACGCAGCTAACTACAAAAAACAAGACGAAGTGTGTAGCCTTAAGGAACAAACAACAGGGAAGTTGGTCCAGGAACTAACGCGCGTTAAAAGCAACTTAGTCTAAATCAAGAGCAAATAATGGTCATGAGCAGGGCACGTACTAGGAAGGCAAGATGACCACTGGTTGGGAGTAACAAGATACACTCTTGAGAAGGAAGCGGGTGACGAGAAGACAAAAAGTTGGGTGGGCAGAAGAGATTAATAAGTTTGGAGTATAAAGTGGCAGCAGCAAGAACAGAACTGAATTGACTAACGGAACATGGGAGAGGCAGTTAATTGTCCTGCAGTGGGCGTTGTCACGCTGCCGATGGTGAAGATTTTGTTGAGGACATTAGGATTTTAGTAACAGTGTGGAATGTCAACTCGAGGAAAGCGAATTATTACTGTACGTGAGAGCTAAAAGTATAACGATACTGAGAAGCTTAGCGTAGACTTTTAGCAAGTATGAGAAACCCAAAAAATTTGACTTACCCCTTCTGAAAGCATGTATGCATACGCCCGGCGCATGTAATCTTTGGCTGAGGAGACATTACGAAAGTTTGAAAAGCTTGCAAGATATAGAAGTACAGCCTTGTTGGTAGCGCATAGCAACAATCTTTAAATGCTGAAGCAAGAAAGCACGAAAAAGGCGGAACACAACACACACTGTTGAAGACGAAAGCCTGTTAAGCAGTTGCCTCAGTTTAAAATTGTGGTGTTTGTTTAGCCCATGTGTTGTGTCCTTTTAGCGCTTTGGTGCCTAAAATGTGTTACCGGAGAAGCCCGCACGAGGAACTGCGACACATAAAATGCTTGCCAATAGAGGTTAGGCATATCTGTAATCACTCCGCAGTCATGAAAAGTGCCTATAGAAAGTGAGAATCCGCATCTGCTGCTATCAGCATAATATAAAGGATCACGTGTATTCATCAGTTGTTTCAATATCTGACGAGAGCCTACCTCATAGAAGCAGTTCAACTGTGCAAAAAGAGTTATCATTAGTAACAGGAGGAAGTTGTAGTGTGGAGCCCGCTTAAGGTGCATCAAAACATGAGAAAACTAGTGGTGAACAATAGGGCAAGCTTCGTATATTCGCACAGGTATCATCAAAACTCGCAGTAAGACAGCGAGTTGGACCAGCTGTGCAGAACGACTTGTTATTGGGCTAGTTGGCGCCGGATCAAATTTATATTGTAGCGCAAAAAACGACAAGACGGACACAAAGAACCACACACTACAACCTAATGAGGTGTGTCGTTCTTTGCGTCGTTGTGTCGTTTTTTGCGCTACATTATGGATTTGGGCCAGTTGGCTGGGATTCATCGTGAACTTGGTTTACAGTGCAACGCTGGAAACACGGACACAAGAAGGACACAGCGCCGTCTTTTCTTTTTCTTTTGCTCCTTCCTAGTGTCCGTGTTTCTAGAGTGCGCTGTAAACGGAGTTCATGATCATCGAATCTTACTCATAAGCAGCATCTGCCCACCTCCCAAACCGGGTTGGTCGAGTCTGACAGAGAAAATAAAACCAAATTAAACTCTTCCATTAATATAACTATGCAAATGAAGCGATGGCATGCTTCTCTTAATGACCTTCCATTGATCTCCGGCTTTCCGGTGCTAAAAGTGGTATGCAAACAGTTTCTTGAATTTAACATACGGCTGTACTCCGTCGACATTGTCGTCAAATAGCATGTGTTTCGGGCGGATTAAAATAGTTGGAGATGTTCGACTCATTCTACATATTGGTAATTTTGCCTCCCCCCCCCCCCTCCGCCCATCCTCATTTGCACGCCTGTGTCGTAAGCAGTCCCACTGACCACACTGCCACTATTGTAACGAAGAGTTTTTTAAAAAAACTTACTAGCAGAGCCTACCCTGCAGATATTTGTTCAGCCCAGCCTACTCAGCAAACTTTGCGCGCTCTGCTGTGTTTAGGGAGCCTGCGTCTTGGGGTCCGTATCTTCGAGATCAATTTAATAATTTTACCACCTAAATTTCACCACCTGAGCCAGAACCCAGCGAATGCATAGCCACGATAGCGCAATATGAGAGCGAGTGTGCCGCTCGGAGAGCTTAGGTGACGTAAGTTGTCGATTGGCTACCATCAGCCGCGACTGACGTAACACTGCACAGTTTTAGTGAAGGAAGGAAGGAAAGAAGAAAACAGGAGAAAGGGCAGGAAGGTTAACTGGGCACATGCCTGGTTGGCTACCATACGCGGGGCGGGGGGGCATAAAGATGAGAGAGGGGCAGAAAGAGGAGGGAAGGGCAGACAAGAAAGAAATGCTCAGTAAGTGTGCTGACTCGTATGTGTATCGGTGGCACGACACAGCATTCAAACAATATTCCAAAACCTATCATAACGCAATATTGGGAGCGCAAACTAACGGGACACAAAAGAGGAGACAAACTAGACCACCTATCAACCCTTGTTCAATTCGAAAACTACTCGAAAAAGTTCAAGAACATTCAGCCAAGGCGCGCACTGAGTGATAACACGTGCAACGGCTTTAGTCAGTGAAGCCTGGTCACAACGAAAGAAAGAAAAAAAAGTAGTACGCGTGTCAACAAAGAGACTGCGTATGAGGGAGAAAGAAGAACTTGTGAAGGGAAGCAAGGTGTCCCTTTAAATCTGGTGCGCGACTCCGGCGCAGTGCAGCACAAAGCGCTTCGCTGACCTGTGTCCAAGAGTCCAAGGAGAGCGCCGACAAAGCGCCGCGCGGCGCCTAATGGACGGCCTCCTCTCTTTCCCTTCAGCTAGGTCCGGTCAAGCGGCGAACACTGACTGCACCGCCCACGCGAAGCGTGTCAGGTTCAACACGGCTCTGCTCTTAGCCGCGGAACACACTGAGCGCAGCTCCGTTTGAAACTCCACTCGGGGAATGCAAAAGTTGCCCGCCTCTCACGCTTCACGCGCTACTTGTATTCCTCTTTTTCCTTCATACACACGCGTGCGATAAATACGACCTTTGCAGCACTTCTGCCGTATTTTTTTTCCCTCAGATGCTCAAAGTACCACGCTTTCTTTCTTCTTGTTTGAGGTTTCTCAACTTTGGCTTATTTCGAAGCGAAAAGCATGGTTTGCCATTATCTTATATCGACAGAATTTGGCGATTCAAGTATAAGGAATGTGGAGAACCCTAATAACCGAAGTATATAATAAAAAGCTATGAGAAAAAGAGGCGCCCGATGCAACAAAATTTGTCAGATCCTTATTTTAAGATTTGCCTATAATGTTTTTTTTTTACTGGATAATGTTTTTACATGTGCTGTTTGCATTGAATACGGCTCATTCTTTTCAATAGTGAATGATGGCAAGGGGACACAAGGTTACTTACCAAAATAATCAATTCACGGTCCCTTGACTACATACACACGTGGCTTGTGGCCCTGCACAGAGGGAGAAGAAGCGAAAGGAAAAGCTGCTACTTATTCATTGTGGTCCATATGGAGAAGAGTCAATGAGGTCACTTGTCAAATACTGCATGTAGACACACTATGTCATATGAGAGAACCAATCAAAAATAACCTTATTTACACTGCCAGTCCAATTCAACATCTTTTAGAGAAAGTTGCAAGCATATTGATAAGTTGACACCCTTACTTAGTAAATTAGTAGAAAGGGAGACGTTGAACGATCTTTGGCAACTCATGTAAAAACATGACTCAGCACTTTCCTTGCTTGAAGAGATAATCAAAAGTGTTTCCTCTCTACATTTATCATCGCTAGTGCATCTCTCCGTTCGACCTAAAAGATAATAGATGAACTAGACAGGTAGCAAACGGATTCACATTTAACCACAGCAAAACAAGGATTGTTTTAAGGGCAGTGATCATACAAAGAGAGTGGTCGCTGTAGCTTGAAGCTACGTATAAACGTTTCTTTTATTTTTTTTTTTCGTGAACGCCGTCATTTTGTTAACAGGCGGCCCTTTTCTGGTCTGGCAACCCATCTGGCATGCGGGAAGCTCGCTGTTTGCATAGATGTTAAGGACGCTGCGGCGGTATTACCATTGTTTTTAGTTTTTACGTGGTGAATTTCGATTACAATGATGCAGGTTCTCTAGAAAATAAGTCTATGAGACGTTCTGACAAGTTTGAATTCATTGAGGGTTTATTATACTGTACCGCAAACAAGTCTACCTTTGCCGATGCAGTATATACAGAGCACCGACTTTCTGCTCAAAATTGCGCAATATTTTGTGGTCTTTATTTTGCAGGATCAGCAACAATACCTCGAGAGCGTAGCGACAATCTTTCTTGAGCTGTAGTCCTCCACTTTTCTAACAAGATTTCTTTACGCCACGCCGTCACATCGGCCGCCGCTCTTGCATGAAGCCGTGTGTTGGAGTGTAGCGGTTCGTCTTTATTTCGAGGCATTTATGGTTTTTGTTAACTGCGCACTAACTGTTGTCTAAATTGTGTCTCCACTCTCAATACAGTTCTTGCATCAAACGGCGCTGACGGGCCTGCGCATCCCCCATTTATATTTTTTAATCACAATATTTGAGTGACTCCCAGTGCCGTAGTACATTAAACTGCGATTGAGAGAAATGTTACGTAGGGTTGTTTATTGGGGAAAAATTTTTATCGTTAGAAAAACTGTAGGCTGCGTACCTTCCGTTCATAGCCAAGGTTGAGCATCGGTGCCGAAGTCGTTGCGGGTCTTTCGCGTGAGAAGAAGTGCTCTGAACATACCCGAGTACCCGCGGAAGGTACAAAGTTTTTACTGTTCAAGTTTACAAGCCATAGAAGCCGCCGCTCTTCGTCAACAGGGCAACGATGCAAATTGAAGAGTGCACAGCCACAAAAACTCCGCGTCTGGTGATGCACATGGCATATTTCTTCCAACAGCAGTTTCCTTTCCCTGTAGTTGTTACTGCACCCAAAAACCGTGCAGTGGTTCCCTGATCACCAATTCTTGGCCGCCATAGCAATGAAGAAAAACGAAATCCGCTGATTGGCTTAATACACGGCAAATTGCCCGATAATGCCACACATACCAGCATCAACCCACACACTCCAAGCCGTCACGCGCATGCCAGAGAGGAGAAATGCATTTGTTGCCAGACCAGACCTCCTTTCCCGATGCAAAGGTCTATACAAGTGTGTGCTATAGTGCCTCAATATTTGAATACTATCCAAAAACATTTTGAGTCGCATCTCAGAAACATTGTCATTCTCGAGGGGTGAACAGACATGTTATTTATTTGTCTCTCTCTTTTAGCCGAAAAGCCACATCACTTATTATGTAAGACACATTGTTCTTGATGTTCTGCCTGTGTGTTACAAGTCTTGTGGTGACGGCAAGCGATTGTTTTAACAGGTCAGCAAGGTTCGCATCGAGAAGTGCCAGCAGTACGAGACCTGTGAATCTTGCCTCGCTTCCCGCAATCCCTTTTGTGGCTGGTGTTCTCTGGAAAGGAGGTCAGTTTCAGATTTGCCGTATTTTCAGCTTTTACGTTTCGTGACCCAAAATGTCATATTCAAATGAAGAACCACAGCATCGGACAAAATACAGCACTTGTAGGTCGCCTGTTACTAACTTGGACATAAAATGTTGCCCTCACATTTGATATGGACGCTAAGTTCTACACCATTAGGGGTTGTACATGCAAAAAGCATGGTATTATTATGAGATACGCCAATGTGAAAGATTTGTGATTAATAACAGTGTCTTGACGCTCTGGAACAACCGATTTTTATGTCAGTCATTACGTCGATCTATGGTCCTTGATGTTCATTGCATTCCGGCCCAATAGACATAAGGCGGCCGAGACCAGGTTGAACACTCCCCCCCCAAGTGTTTTTTTTTTTTTACAACAAAAGTGTTATATGGCAAGGAAATACAACAAACCGCCCGGCAGCGGTGTCACGAGTAGTCTCCATTGCCTTTGTTATCAGTTGCGTCGTTCGCTGCGTCGTACCGAATGTCGCGCGCCAATGAATGTATTGTGAGTGACGTCACTAATCCCGTCGCAGCAGTGGCACCGAGTGCGCGTGTATTAATTTCTCCTTCCGCAGGGGTATGTCACGCACAACTCTAGAAGAGTGCTGACAGTAGAAACATTTTTATTGATATGTGGGGTTTAACGTCTCCAAACCACCATACGATTATGGGAGACGCCATAGAGAAGGACTCCGAAAATTAGGCCACCTGGGGTTCTTAAACGTGCACTCAAATCTGGGTACACGGGCCTACAATATTTCCGGCTCCATCGGAAATGCAGCCGCTGCAGCCGGGATTTGATCCCGTGACCTGCGGGTCAGCAGCAGAGTACCTTAGCCACTAGACCACCGTGACGGGGTGACAGTAGAAACGTGATAGTGCTCGCTCTTGCCGGGCCAATGGTGCAGCCCGGGCACAAAAGCAAATTGGCAGATCCCACGTACTGTGAGAATCGATTATACGCGAAGCACGAATGAAGAATGTTAATATGTCGCTTTAAAGACAGCACAACGTTACGAGGCGGACGTAATTTATGCCCCACGCGACTTCCGTGTCATAATTATCATGTTTGGACGTGCATTTACCTTCGTAGTCTATTAATGTCACGTGATACCAATTTTGGTATGTGGGGACCTAGCGAAACTGCCATGAGCACGCTATCAGAATAGCATGCTGTCATGTTTTACATGACACGCATGTCATGATCATCCTGTTTGGACGTGTCATTTAACTTCGTTGTCCATTCACACCACGCATTACCAAATTTGATACATGTGAAGCAAGCGAAACAACTGCAAGCGCGCTATGAGTGTAGCTTGTAGTCATGTTTTACATGACACGCATGTCATAATTATCACGTTTGGAAGTGTCATATACGTTCCTCATCCATTAACGTCGCGTAATACCAGATTTGGCATAGGTGAAGCTAACGAAACAACCGTGAGCGCACCACGAGCGTGGCGTGTAGTCATGAATTACAAGACATGCATGTCATGATTTTCACATTAGGGTCTGAACTTTTATGTTCACCATGCAGTCATGTGATCCGATGTAAGTTTTGCAATATGTCATGTGAACGAAACAACCGCAAGCGCAGCAAGACAAATAAATGTGAATCATGACATTCATGACATACATGTCACGATTTTCATATTATTACTAGTCACGCGTTCGCCGGGGCGAACGGCCTCTTTCAGTGAGAGTTTCTCCAGAATCACATTGACTTCGGCTGCGTCGTCTCTCACCGCCTGTGGTTCGAGTATAACCAGTGTGATTAGCCCATAGCGAGACGCATTTGACCGTTTATACACTCCTCCATCACCGTTATCATGCGAGCCACAATTCGCTGCATGGTAAATAAACACTCTGGTAAACCCAAGCCAAACGTGTGTGAAACCTGATTAAAAAGTACGAATATGTAACCAATAATTGTGAAAGGGTTCAGTGCCACGTCGGGTTGAACCCAATGATAAACACCGGGACTACACGTTTCAGCTTTCGCTGATTAAACATTGAGAGAATAAATTTATAGACAGGCAGGGAGGTCAACTAGAATTGCAGCATCCGATTTGCTTCACTGCTCTGAGGGGAGGGTGAAGAAAGAGGAGAAGGTAAGCGAAAAGTAGACGTGCAAAAAAAAAAAAAGAGCGGGGATTTTACTAGAAGCTAAAGTCTCAACGTCAATAGCTATAACATACATAACCTGAAAGCTCGAAATAACTGGCGATATGTTTTGCGGTTGTTTTATCACGAAAGCTATCATTTTAAAGAGTTGTACCGAATATAGACAGCACGTATTATACTATCACAAGCACAGCCGAGGGGAGTTGGGATAATTCAAATCACTCCCCTCACTTCCCTCCCCTGGTTGTGTCAAAAAGAGGAACGAGGTAATTGAATGTTGTACCATTCTCGCTACCGGGACAACTTTTGTTTTACGCGAGAAATGACAGTAGGGTAATTATTTAAAGTTTAATGCGTGAACGGAAATGTGTTTTGTGGTAGGAATAGTATTATTTTATGAAAGCGATAATCTTTAGCTTCATCAAACACTGGCCTCGAAAAACATGGCGTGCAGTACAAAAACCCAGGTTACCTTAAAAATATTAGATAAATATCAGCATACGACAAGGAATGATAAAATGATAGCTTTCGTGATAAAATCCAGGCGTGGTAGTTGAGCGTTCTGCCACGAAGGGACGCCACTGCTTGAAACTAATTTTGAAAGATGCATGAATTGTGTTCGGCGAGGAGCAACGTTGACATACGCTATAGTGCTGCGTGGCCGAGGTTCAGAATTGGACCAGGTGTCATGCCATGTGAATTGCCTCACTGAGTGGCGTTAAGCTTCCCATCCTTTACGAAGGGCTCAGCCATCATTCTCCTTCTTCGTCGTCATAATCATAATGTCACTCAAAATCAACACACTTCACATGTACGTAGGTGTGCGTATTGAATGACATATGGGCAGTGGGTACTTCGCTAAAGGTACATGTTTGTAAAAAATAAAAAAAAAACAAAGTCAAAAGTCGCCACATCAGATGTCCACAAGGTCAGTTTATAGCATAACGTATGTATTCGCTCGTTGTGGCTTATTTTCGTTGCGAAAGTACAGCGAAGTTCTGCCTGCGTGTTTTACAAGAGGTTAAGGTCTACTGAAATTGCGCTGTGTTAATGTATTCCAGTTTCAGTAGATTTTCGCTTAATATGGCTTCCCTCATTGAACTTTTTGTGTTCTTGGTGTGTACAATACGGAACAAATATGATTTGCGCTGCTGTTTCGCAACTGTCGGGTTCCTTGAAATATTTTCAAGGAGCGATTTTAGGTCTCTGGATGACAAGACAGCAACCACCAGTGCCACGCTCTGGGATATAGTGGTTTTGAGGCGTAAAATGTCACATGTTATTATTTTGGGATCACGGTGTATACAGGTGGTTCATCACATGGCGCTTCTTTCCTAAGTGCTGCGAATAAAGTGCATAATAATAATTCCTCTTGTACAAGGGAAATCCTACCTTGCTGCAATAAGAATTCCAGATCATGTAATGTTCTGAGAAATACTCAGATAGATATTTTAGCACGCAAAAAAAAACATCATTGCTGTCGAAATGATGCTAATTGAAAAAAAAAATAAGAGCACCCTTTATATTCGGTACTCACTGGGGTTATAATTTAAATATATATTTTCTTAGTGGGGCTGAAGAACATGCATTGCAGCAAGTGTAAATATCATACTATTTTTAATATTGCGGCAACATATGAATCTGAAGTATATCACCGTTATGCTTTTTGACCTCACTTTTCCAAGCATACTTTCATCAACACAACAATGACGTGTGTACCCAAACCTTTGCCTACAACAGACCTATTGTGCGAGTGTCCGCTTTAAGAATTCTATTGTAAAGAAGATGCGGCTTGAAAACACAAGAAGCCAGTCAGGACACAGCCTCAGACGACTTCCTCCTTGTGTCCGTGTTAGCACGCTCTGCCTCGTTTAGAATGAAAACGTATACTAACTTCCTCAGCTCCCTGTTATTTGAAGATTTCTATATTTAAATATACTCGTCTCCTCGATGGTTCCGATTTTCTGGTTTGATGTCCAAACTTGCCTTCGACTTTGTACTAGAAAATTAATTAATGCACATTACCCCATGCGTTAACACAAAGTCGCGAGTATTGCAGTGTACCATGCCATATAGTTAAACGTAAAAGATTAACGCGAGTGTCCGAAATGTATGCCCATTTTTATCACTAATAGATGTACAGAAAAGAAAATATGACCGTACTGGGTTAAGATGCAACTTGTATCACGATAAAGTATCGCAGTTCGCTGGCTTATCTTCAGACAGCGCACTGACAATCACACTAAGACCCGAGAAATGGGATAATCAGGGTTAACAGTGGGAGTGCCTCAGACTGGCTGGCCGACGTTTCGATAGGCAGTCTTATCTTTTTTTTCAAAGGCGCTGTGTCATTCTTGGCGTGTTAGTTTTAAAAGGGTTAGTGGTGACGTCAATTCCTGGTGGTGGCGCATGTCCCTGTTACAGGGCACCTTTGAAAAAGTTAGGTCATCGTATCGAAACGTCGGCCAGCCAGTCTGAGGCACCTCTACTGTTAACCGTGATTATCCAACTACGTTGTTTCCATCTTTCGGCTCATATCTAGACTTAAGACGCTAGAAAGAACTCACAAGAGCTCGTGTCATAACTCTTCCTTGTGTCTTCGCGTTGTGCTTGGTTTTTAAATGAGGCTATGCCAACTAGCCTAAATTGCTGCGCCGTGTTAACTGCCATCGAGCATCTCACAAACAACGCTGTTTGCGAAGCAATCGCTTTCTAACATGACCTCCACAGGTCGGTCTTTCTCCTAAAAGCAGACAGGAGCAACCTCTTTCGGTAACTAAAGTTAAAACGTAAGGAGTTGGGCATGAGACACAACAAAACAGAAATAGAGAGAAGGAAACAGAGGGTGAGAATGACATTAAGCTTGGGGGAAGTGCAAACACCTCAAGTCTGGTGTGGCATTGCGCCACAGATTGCTCTTCTTTTTCTAGCTTCAAATGATGCACCCTTTCGTTTTTATTTGCTTTCTGTTGTTGTTGTTGCTGTTTTCTTTTTTTTGGGTGGGGGGGGGGTAGCATTATAAAAATGTAAACTTTCATTTGCTTGGGACATAAGATTCAGAGTTGAATTGTGGTCGCAAGTGATGCGCAACACGCTGGCAAGTTGAGAACGAGGGGTCACGCAGGACGGCCTCGTGTTTTTACAGCCATCATTTTACGCTCGGTTTACGACCCTATAAAAAGCGGAAGCGGCCGGCTCTGCCAATTTGGTTATAAGCACATTCCCCCGCAAAATGCCACCGCTTTGTCTTCCTACCATCTCTGCGGCAACACTTGGCAACCGCGCGTTCAGCTCCATTGTGGGCCTTGCCACATGCGGGGCGTGAAAATGTGCCCTTTGTGTGTGCAGCGAATATTGCAACCGCGCACCAAATACGCTTCAAGTGGTTACAGGCGCGGGAGCGAGCCTGGGCTGCGTGGTTATTCTTGCGGCTGGAACACCGCAGGAAGCAAAGCAGCAACGCGCGGACAAGGAGACAGAATCGCGTAAGAAAAAGAGAAAAAAAAAAGAGTGCAAGTAGATCCAAAGATTGAGTAGTGAAACGCAAGCCACGTTGAGAACAGCAGCGCCCCACATGGGGAAAATAGCACGCTCTTACGACCTTAGCGTGCACGTCCCTTTCCAGTAGCGCTGCTCATAACATCACGGCGGCAGTGATAAGAGGTCTGCTTGTTTATGCACAGCCAAAGGTCAGCTATGAAAATACAGATCAGACGAGGTGCGATATTGTGCTGAGAAAGCGGGAGGTTCGAGGAGAAGCAGCGGTGCCGACTTCTATACTCTGCTAGACGGGGCGGGCAAGGTGAGTCGACGTACTCAAAGGGCGAACCAAGCAAGCGAGCAAGGAAGAAACATGCTGAAACAAATGAGGTGAGTAAAGGAAGAGAGTAAGGAAGAGAGCAGACATAAGAGAAATTCCATCTAAAATACAACCGAGGCCACAAAGAAGGCATTAAACGCGAAGAAAACAGTGAATTGCGTGGAGACGGAGAGGATGACCAAATTAAGGAAATAAACAAAGTCCTGCCTTCCAGCGTGCTGTGCACTCAGGGAAGCAAAATCGAAGACTGCGCAACGCTGGCGAGTGGATTGAGAACGTTAAAACAGCGGCTCGTCTTCCCCACCCGAAATGTTGCCTTCGGGCTTCTCGTTTGGGCGTTGCTTGCTCGTCCATGAGGACCGGAACCACCGGGCGCAGCGGCACAGTAATCTCGACGGAGCTATTCCGAGTAAGAAGATACTTGTTTTCCTCCCGTCTTATAGCGAACGAGAGAGAAAAAAAAAACGTGATTAGATATCGACTAGCGGCCGCTACTTGGATGTTGCGGCGCTTTACGTATAGATGGGGAAGTCATCGGAGCCGCAGAGAGGAATGCTTCCGAGAGTGCCTCGTACGAAGCATCTGCACTGTTTCTTCTTTCTTTGTGGTTTCACACGACTCAGCCGCTGGCCAATTTGCAGACACCGCGTCGTTACAGGAGGCTGCGCTCTTGGGAATCGGTTTGGAACGTTGCTGCGCTGCTTCTTTCGCTCGCTGTCGTTATTCGTGTTGTTGCTTCCACACTAAACGAGGGCGCGGGCAACCACTTGTCGTCTCGTGGGTTCTTCAGCATTTCGAGCCAAGACTTGAGGAGATAATGTTTTCGGCCTGCCTTTTTATTCAATTTGCTTCAATAACAGCCACAAGGTTTAAATTTTAAGAGAAGTGCGCAAGAAAATTGACGGTAAAGCATCATCGCCTTTTTACACTTTATGTTTACGCAAGTGAACGCGCAGTTAGACTCGTGTATGTGTTTCTTGTTCCAACCTCATGTACCACACCTTGTCTGCTAGTCAAACAATGTGCCACCTATGTACTAACGTTTGAGTACTGTTAAACCCGAAAGACGTATTGTAGCTACGTAGAGCTTGGTGCGTATGAAGGGTTACCGACCTTTGCCATGACAATTGTATTGCTTTTCTAACACACATTTTATGAAGAAAAAAAAATGCTGCCTGATTCAACTTTTTCTTGATGCTCAGCTAGCACCCAGTAAATCAAAGACTGTTGATTCAAAAGCAAGGGAAATCACTACATTCAAGCGCTTTTTGCGTATTCTTTCTGTTTCGTACTAAGCAGATTAGGCCCATCACATTACGATTGAAAGAACATAAAACTGCTGGCGGACAAGGTTCATGAAGAAATCGAATGAACGGGCCCGTATCATGGTCCCGAAATTCAGATTAGGAGTAATGTTCTTCCCGAAATAGCGCGTCATCCGAGAGCGTCGCCATTCCTCCCACAATTCAGCGCGATGCGCCAACCACGAGTCCTCGAGAAGAATTCCCGAAAAACTCTCATGATTACATTTGAGGAGAACCTCCCGAAGATTGTTGTGCCGTCGAAAGAAAGCACGCATTTTAAGCGCAGTGCACAGCCGCTGAAAGTTAAATAATGGCCTTTCTGTCTTTCTTTCTGTTTCCCGCGTGACCGTCCTTTGTCTTCGAAATGTCATCTCGTTTTTGTCCGAAGTGGTTTCGCTTAAACATGGACTGTTATTAGAATTGCGATTGGTGGAGATGTTGCGTCCTTAACATCCGATTGGTCACTAGATAGAGTGTACAGAATTACGGACATGGTTTCGAGACACTGAGCTTTTTTTTCCCTTACATAAGGCACCACCATGCCATTCTATATCGTGAAAATGGTGCAGCGCTGCTGGTACTGCCCATTAAATAAAAGAGGCTGTACAGTGATATTGACGTAACCTACTTTTCTTTTTCTTTCGTCATCGCAAGTAAATCCGCTCATTAGAGTCATGGTATTATGATAGGCATTTAGTACTGTGCTTAAATATGAGATTGAGTAAGATTCATTTTTTATTTACTGTAAAGCAGTGCACATTAGAACAGTAGCTCAATGTATACTGACTTGAGGTCACAGTCTTGTTGTAATTAACATGAAACATACTGAGTGCGATGATCACAATATTGAACCTCGGATAGTTTTCTTTACTTTTTTTGCACGTGGAATATGAAGATTGCTTTTGCAGAGGTGGCACCAACGGTGTTATTTTGACCGACAAGTGGCCGACAGATGGCTGATTCTTTGTTATGAATATGCGTCACGATAACCCAATCAATACACGTTTCTCCTGCAGAAACATGAGCAGAATCCCAGTGAGCCGTGGGAGAACATAAATGGACTGCGTGGTTTTCACTTTCGTGTAAAAAAACACTCTTTTGTGGTCCTTGCTTAGAATTTGTGCTTTGCAATGTCACTGCAGAATTTCATTTAGTGTAATCACAAGATCATAGCCGAAGTAAAGAAGAAGAAATTGATATCGGCAGGGCACGTGGCGCGTAGGCAGTTTAACTGCTAGTGGTTAAGGGGGACTGACTGGATTCCAGTAGAAGGGAAAGGAGTGAGAAAGTTGGCTGAGGAGATGAGATCAGGCAGTTTGTGCGTACACGTGGCAACAGCAATCACAGGACTGTATTTATCGGCAGAACAAGAGAGACGCGTTCGTCCTTCAGTGGGCGTAGTCAGGACGGTGATGATGACATTGAATGTTCGATATTACCCACTTACCCTTCCTGGGATGGACAGAAGTCGAGAGTCGGACGGAAACCCGTTTGATCAAGAAAAGGTACGGGGACGATTAGAATAAACATCGATCATGAATGTTCACAAAAAAACACAAAACAAGACGTCCCTGAAGTTTATGACAAGTTGTACAACAAACTGGCGATCCGTGGGAGCTAACTTTTGAGAAAAGCTGCACAAACTGCCATTGTGATTAGTATCACGATCCTTGTAGTTTGTTCTCTAGTGCTAGAGTCTCTCAACGAATGTAGAGATGACACAAAAAAGTCCTTGGGCATGAAGTGTTCCCGTAAGTTACGTTAACATGTGGTAGCATGCATACAACATGTCAGCTGCTTGTCGGCCAGCAATGAAGCGAATTCTCGTTTTAACTACAGACCTCGCAGAACAGAGAAAATGCCGCCATGCTGGGCGGTGCACGGTATAGTACAAATGTGGACGTCACATTCTCTGCAGTGCATTTTTGGAAGGTCACGCCAATTTAATGCAGCCAAGATAGGATAATGGCGGCACCCAGGGGGCCGTCCGGGGAAAAGCCTATAAAACTAGCCCACGCATAGCGTGTTGTTTTGCCCCTGTAGCTAACTATTAGGGTGATCTTTTCGTAAAATTTGAATGAACAAGTGCGACACTATTATATTGTAGAAATGTCAAGTGGCACTTTGGTTCCCGTGAACTCTCGCGCCATCGAGACCGCACGCAGTGCTAGCACGAGAACAGGGACATGTCAAATGGTGGCACGACTTGCCATCGCAAGTGAACGGGAGAGGGAAGGGATCAGCGGAAAAGATGAAACCTTCACGCGCAGGCTTTGGGCGAACCTCGAATACCCTCAATATTTACGCGTCATCTATAAACGATTTAGACGTTGTTGTCTTTCAGCATTTTTTTAGCTTCTTGAAAGATGCACATAATCTTTTAGAAAACCGTGAACCAACTTATTCGAAATGAACTCGAATCGCTCCGTGAAGCTACAGCTGTGGCCAATATATCCGTGCAGGCGTGCTCTCGGCTGTAGAGCGGAAAAGTGGCATAATGCCTACGGTTATACCGACAGCGTCTCAGGAGTTCTCACGGTCACGTTCTTTTTCAAAGTCGGGAATCTTTCTTGAAATACTTCGACGCAAACATTTTGGTCTGTCTCGCTGTCTCTCTGTCGGTCGGTCGACTTGTCTGAGTCTTCCGAAACGACACTCGATGCGGCTAAAATACACGGACCACAGTTGGAGCGCCCGCCAATATGGCTCAAGTTTCGGCATTCATACTTGTGCGAGTATCGATTAAAAATCAATTATTGCGCATATCTCAATTTTAATATAAACATGTTAATATTCTGTGGTCTGTTTTTTATACTAGAGAAGGCACACATAAGTAATTCTAAGGACCATAGCGTTTACCACGCCGCGCTGACAATGCAATGCTCTGCACGAAAAGGCATGTATTTCCTAAGCTTTACTATGACGACACGTGGCTGGCACCTACCTGTCGTCTTGCTTCCTACACATTATGGCCTCCGAGACGGGCGCGCGCACCACGTGCTTGCTATATTAGAGGGCATCCTTTCGTTTTTGAAGATAACTGCCATATGTCGCTCATGTCTCGCGAAGCGTAGAACGCCTCGACGCGTTCGTTCACCTCCACTGCGCGCATCGAGTCCCTCCAACGCAGCGCCTCAGTATATCATTCACATATTTTCTCGCGCAGAATATCAAATAAATGTTTTGTTAGCTCTCTCTAGACGCAAGAATATTGCCTTTCGAAGACATTTGCAGTTAAACATGAAGATACGGGGTCAATTGTTTTCTTACGTTTATTTTGTTTGCTTTTGTTCCGCTTGGGTTTACATGAGCTTTTTACTCCTGTCCTTGATAGGCTTCGTCGAGCAGCGTTAGAGAGGCGCTTAAATCTGTGCCCGAGTTTATGCCACTTGGGGATCGTTAGCTTTCATTGTTTCTTGGACGCCGGACGAAGAACTCGCGTTTGCAGGCTTGTTTTGCAATCTGGACGGTGCACACTCGAGACAAAAGTGCGTTACATAAAATTTACGTCACATCCTGTCTCCTTTCATTAAATCGGTGGTAATTGTGTGGTGCAAAAGGCTGACTCAGCAGTGGAAAGTTCTGACGCTGGACGAACCAACGCTGCACTATTACGTGCCAGGAAAGCGTTCAAATAAATTAAAACTAAGAAACGCTCTCAAGGGACACCATAACGAAAACAGAAAGGAAATGGGCCATTAAGGAAGGAAGTGTGGCAGCCCATTATTCGCCCCAACAAAACAAAGGGATTTTCTTCCGAATCTAAGTTCCCGTTGTTAATCACAAGCCGCGCCAAGCGGCTGTAGCAGCGGAGAGGAGCAATACCGAAACGAGCGGACGACAGGGTTCGTGAACAAGCTTTAAGCACCACGCGCAGCGGCTGGCTGTCACCCGGCGACGCCGCTGCTGGCGAGAGTTATTCCTTCGTTTGCACGTGCTCCAGTTAGCCGCAAAAAAGGAAAGCCACTCGGTAGATCTGTGCAGCATTCGCGTCTGGAGGCTACGCCCTTGCAACGTGAGCGAGCTTTGCAATATTACAGGCCTATGTACAAAAACAGCTCGTGAGCGGCACATCGTAATAACTATTGATGTTGTTCTGCTTATGTCTTTCAGACACGTTGCATAAACTAAACCATGATTTTGGCTCCTCGTCATTGCACTGGCTGTTTTGTTTTAGCAGAATGCGTTTGTTAGTTGTAAAGTATAGAAACTACAATACGTATGTGAACGACGCCGTTGTGGAGGGCTCCCAAAAAATCGACCAACTGGGGATTTTTAGCGTGCACTGACAGCGCACAGTGCACTAAATCTACCATTTTGCCTCCCTCGAAATGCCACCACACCGCCTGGGCCAAGATTGAACCTATTACCTTTTGGGCCAGTAGCTCAGAACCATAGCGTGGGGGATTAGCATACGCTGAATTCAAAAGACACGTTCTGCTCCGATATTTGAGACTTAGTTCGAGTTCTGCTGATCGGCTTTGGTTCGAAATTCCGCATCACCTTTGCGTAGCGAACTAAACAGCTTAGCTGGTCATCCACGTGCGCGTGTTGTGAGAGTTTTTTTCTTCTGGATCGTCATTGCAGAGGGCATGGCTCTTTGCGGAGTGACATCACTGTATTCGTCTCAATATACGCGTAATTAATTGTGATCTTCGTGGAACACACCTTGGCATTTCCAATAAAGGAGCATCAGATTCAAGTAAGGTGTGAAAGTGGGCTAGTTGGTCTTCATTGACATTTTGACAGAGCCAAAATTAGGCACGTTAGGCTAGTTTAGACAGAAGCACCACACAAGTTTTCTCCTCCTTGCACGTTATTCGTCTCATTTCTAGTTGTATAGAAGCATCGTCGCATTTCAGTTGTCTTTCCACTTTTGCTCCTGTTAAGTCTAGCTGATTATTTTGCGAAACCATCTAGGACACCCACGTGACAACCCACAGTATAATTTAATATTTCAACACAGTTCACACAACAATATGTATACACATGCAAGCTTATGAGGCCAGGACACATGTGGGCGCCTGTTGACCGACTCCAATGACAGTGAGGCCCACTTACTGCCCTTGTAGCTTTTGTGAATCCGTCTAGCTCTGAATTACGCGTGCCAAGGTTCCAGAACGCGGCACATGTGAAGATGACAGCGCTGTTTGGTACGTCTGAAAAGGGGTTTATTGGCGTGTATTGCGACGGCGGCCCTACGACGAAAACACGATCGGGACAGTGCAACGGTCAAGCAGATGCCGGCGACGATCAGCACGAGGCGAGCGAGCGAAGCCCAGGACCCAGTACCCAAGCGGTGGCGATGATGCTTGCCATCGATGCATTTTCTTCTTCACACTTGAACAATTGAATTGCTGCACAAACTTGAATTCACAATTTTCCCCCGCCAAAAAAGAGCCATCCTGGTGACCTAGGAGTCTGGAGGCAGAGGGTTATAATATGGCTTAAGGCGGGCGACGTGGACGATGTCACGTCCACGCCGGTGCATGTCGTCAGATGGGGAAAGTGGCTCAATGAGAAAATTCACCGGCGAGGTTTGCTCCAAAACGCGGTAAGGACCCTCGTACTTCGGGACGAGTTTTGAGGAAAGGCCGGGGGTTTGGTAAGGAACAGCCAGCCATACAAGTGATCCCGGGGAATAGCTGTGGCTTCGTGAAGAGCCGGCGTTGTTTTCTTTCTGGCGCTGCTGTTCTTGTGACGTAAAGCTGCGTGCGAGTTCACGGCACTCTTCCGCTTTTCGGGCAGCTTCGGACACAGATGGGCATTCGGATGCGTCAGGACGGTATGGAAGGACAGTGTCGATGATGTGGGATGGTTCGCGTCCATAAAGGAGAAAGAAAGGTGAAAATCCAGTGGTGGACTGTGCCGCGGTGTTGTATGCGAACGTGACGAATGGAAGAATGCGATCCCAGTTAGTATGATCAGATGTCACATACATCGCGAGCATATCGCCGAGTGTGCGGTTAGATCTCTCCGTGAGCCCGTTAGTCTGCGGATGGTATACCGTGGTCTTGCGATGAACAACATGGCATTCAGAAAGCAGAGCCGCGACGACTTCTGATAGGAAGGCTCGACCTCGGTCACTTAGTAGTTCTCGAGGAGCACCATGCCTTAGTATGAATCGATGGAGGACGAAGGACGCTACGTCCCGCGCAGTGGCACTTGGAAGGGCGGCGGTCTCAGCGTAGCGTGTTAAATGGCCCACAGCGACTATGATCCACTGATTTTAATCTGATGTTGGCAGTAGAGGGCCATAGAGATCAATTCCGATTCGATCGAAAGGTTTGCAGGGCACGGAAGCGGTTGAAGCGCACCGGACGAGTGAAAAGGCGGTGATTTGTGGCGTTGACAGTCAGGGCAGCCCATAACGAATTTTCGAACAAAATTATACATTCCGCGCCAGTAGAAGCAACGGCGAATGCGTTTGTAAGTTTTGAAAACTCCAGCATGGCCACATTAAGTATCGTCGTGAAAGGTGGTACATATTTGTGATCGCAAGCTGCGGGGGACAACCAAGAGCCACTTACGACCTTCAGGGGCGTAGTTGCGTCAGTGTATCAGCCGATCACGAATGGCGAAATGAGCAGCTTGACGTCGGAGAGATAGTGATACCGCAGTAATTGACGATCCAGAGAGACAGTCAAAAAGGAAAGCGATCTATGGGTCCTTGTGTTGTTCACTGGCAAACCAGTCGAGGTCGAGAGATGCGACGGAGTTGGTACCAGTAGTTCCACAGGCCGCGTCGGGAGGTGAAGGCGAACGGGACAGGGCATCGGCGTCAGAATGCTTGCGTCCGCTGCGATAGATCACGCGAATGTCGTACTCCTGGATTTGCAGTGCCCACCGAGCTAGGCGGCCAGAAGGATCTTTCAATGTGGCGAGCCAACAAAGTGCATGGTGGTCCGTTACCAGGTCGAATGGGCGACCGTACAAATAAGGGCGGAACTTTCGAAGCGCCCACACTAGCGTTAAGCACTCTTTTTCAGTGATGCTGTAAGTGGCCTCAGCTTTAGTGAGCGTGCGACTCACATAAGCGACGACGTATTCGGAGTAGCCCGGCTTGCGCTGGGCGAGGACAGCGCCAAGACCAACCCCGCTAGCGTCTGTGTGAACTTCCGTTGCAGCTGTTGGGTCGAAACGCCGTAGAATGGGAGGAGATGTTAGCAGACTACGGAGCGTGGCGAACGCGACGTCGCAGTCAGGAGACCAGGATGAAAGGTCTGCATCACCGCGTAGGAGGTTGGTCAGTGGTGACATGATCGGCGCAAAATTTCGAACGAAGCGCCGGAAGTACGAGCATAGCCCGATGAAACTGAGTAATTCTTTCAGTGTAGTAGGTTTCGGGAACTCGGCGACTGCTCGCAGTTTTGCAGGGTCGGGTAGAACACCATGCTTGGACACGATGTGCCCTAAGATGGACAGCTCTCGCGCGGCGAAGCGGCACTTTTTAAGGTTCAGTTGGAGCCCAGCGTTGGTTAAACACGTCATAACCAGTTGGAGCCGAGGCAGATGTGTAGGAAAATCGGGAGAGAAAACGACAATGTCGTCGAGGTAGCATAGACACACAGATCACTTCAGTCCACGCAGTGTGTTGTCCATGAGTCGTTCAAACGTGGCAGGAGCATTACAAAGCCCAATAGGCATTACGTTAAATTCACACAGGCCATCTGGTGTAATGAACGCAGTTTTCTGGCGATCAGCTTCTGCCATAGGAACCTGCCAATATCCACATCGTAAGTCTAAGGAGGGGAAGAATTCGGCTCCTTGGAGGCTGTCAAGGGCGTCGTCAATGCGCGCTAATGGATAGACGTCTTTCCGCGTCACCTTGTTTAATCGCCGGTAGTTGACGCAAAATCGAATCGATCCATCCTTCTTTCGAACTAGAACGACAGGAGATGCCCAAGGACTGTGCGATGGTTGAATAACGCAACGACGTAGCATCTCTTCGACCTGGTCGTTGGTGACGTGACGTTCTGCAGCAGAGACACGGTACGGTCTTTGACGCAATGGCTGGTGCGAACCGGTGTCAATGTAGTGGTGCACTGCGGAAGTACGACCCAATTGCGGCTGAGAAACGTCGAATGAATTCGCGAAGTGCTGGAGGAGATTAAGAAGCTCGGCGCATTCTTGAGCACTTAAGGTGTCGGCGATGAACTCTCGAAGGTGTCACTCGACGAGCATTCCAGTGGGGAAAGGGCATGAAGTGCGGTCGAGGCACTACTGCACAATTCGTCTGGCATGTTAAGGAATAAAGAAGAATAAAGGTAATCCACTCGACTGAGACATTCGCCGGCAAGTAGCGTAAGCGGTGCAGAAAGGGGGTTGTGGACAAAATTATTGCTTCGGCCAGCAGTGACGTCAAGTGTAGCGAAAGGCAATGAAATGGCTCTGCAGCTCATGAAAATGTCGGAAGGTGTAAACATTACCGTAGCATCGTTATGGTCATCGCAGCAAACAGGGACAACGGCAAGAGAGGCTGGCGGAATTTCAATGTCCTCACGTACGATAAGTTTTGGCGACCGCTCAAGGGTTTCGTGCAAAGGTTCGTCACACAGGTGCGAAAATTGAACCTCAGCGCGTGCGCAGTCGATGATGGCATGATGATTTGACAGAAAGTCCCACCCGAGGATAACGTCATGTGAGCACACCGAAAGGACGATGCACTCGAGCCTTGGATGAATATGTGGGCCGTACAGGTGCTGAGAGGTCGAACTGGTTGTGTGCTATCTGTACGAAGCGATAATCCAGAGAGTGGCGTGGTCACTTTGCGTAGGGAGTGGCAGAGCTGGGCGGCTACAACAGAAACGGCAGCACCTGTGTCGACGAGGGCAAAGGTAGAAACACCATCGACAGATATGGCGACGACGTTAGCAGGTGAAGTGCGAGGACTTGAGCATTTCGACGACGGCGCAGTTCTTGCCTCTGGAACTGCGGCGTTCAGTTTTCCCGGTTGGAGGAAGCGGGTTGAGGACGCATTGGGGACAGTGATCGCCTGCGAGGAGATGGGGAGCGGGGAGAGTGAGTCTGAGGTGAGGGCTGGGGTGACCGAGACTCGGGAAGGTTAGTGTATCCATACTGCGGTGAAGGATAGGGAGAAGGTATGTGTATGGGCTGTGGGTCATACGGTAACGGCCGAATAGCGTCGTGGAGTGGTTGAAAGCGACGGCGACAATATCGTGCCACGTGTCCTGGAGTACCGCAGGCGTAGCAGATCGGTCGATTGTCAGGAGGGCGCCAGGAATTGTTGACTCGCGGTGCGGCCCATGGTGTCGAAAAAGGGACGGAGTGGGGAGCAACTGAAGACATGGGTGGCAAATGCTGCTGGCGGGGTCTGCTGCGTACCACCGGGGCATACGTAAAAGGCGCGGCCACGGGCTGCATAGCCGGCGCATGGGCAACAGGCATGGCCACAGGCTGCTGGTGGGCAGCGACGGGAACAGCCTGAGCTACCTCTTCGGCAATAACGTCGCGGAGTGGTGAGGGCAGACGAGAGGACGGCGGCTGCTTCGTGAAGGGAATCAACGACAGTTGCCGAGCTACTTCTTCACGCACGAAGTCTTTAATCTCTTGCAGGGTTGGTGAATGGTCGAGAACGGAAGTGAGACTGGAGAGCGAGTCGGCGTGTGAGGAAAATGGCCGAGACAGGGCACGCTGCTTGCTCAACTCGTCAAAACTTTGACACAAAGTGACAAGTTCCGCAACGGTGGCAGGATTACGGGCCAGGAGCATCTGAAATGCGCCGTCATTTATTCCTTTGAGGATGTGTTGAATCTTCTCCGACTCGGGCATGGTGGTGTTCACATGGTTGCAAAGACCAATAATGTCTTCGATGTAGCTGGTGAAAGATTCCGTTGGCTTCTGTGCGCGAGTCCGCAAGTGTTGTTCGGCTCTGGACTTGCGGACAGCGGGTCGGCCAAAAACGTCAGCAAACAACGTTTTGGAGATGGACCACGTCGTAATGTCGTTTTTGTGGTTGTTATACCACATTTCGGCCACGTCAACGAGGTAAAAGATGACGTTAGTCAACTTGTCCGCGTCATCCCACTTGTTTTTTGCGCTCAGCAGTTCGTAGTTGGTGAACCAGTCTTCCACGTCGGTCTCATCAGCTCCGCTCAAGACCTTCGGCTCTCGCAAGCGAAGAACGCCGGGGTTGCTGGAGGATGGAGTGGAAGAGCCAGGTTGCGCATTGTTGGTGGCCATGGTGGGACGTAGCGTTCGGTTGCGCAGCTCCAGGTTTAGGCGACGGTGAATGGCAGCACCCAGGTTCAAGCGACGGGGAATGTCAGCCCCATCCACCAATTGAAAAGGGGTTTATTGGCGTGTATTGCGACGGTGGCCCTACGACGAAAACACGATCGGGACAGTGCAACGGTGAAGCAGATGCCGGCGACGATCAGCACGAGGCGAGCGAGCGAAGCCCAGGACCGAGTACCCAAGCGGTGGCGAAGCTGCTTGCCAACGATGCATTTTCTTCTTCACACGTCCTTTAAAGAACGTGCAAAGTGAGAGCGGCACTCCACTTTCGAGTAGCTGTTGGCAACGAGAGCGATGGCAGCGAACGCTGTCACGGAGCTCCTACGGCGACACCGGGGATCGTCGCCGCGGAAGTGACATTTATCGCACCGACGAGAATGGATGCCGCTAATACGATGATGCATGCTCGGCGGGGTTACGAAGCGAACGCGGCCGAAATTAATAAGTGAAAATAAAAAGAATGAACGCAGTGAGGCGAGAACGTCCCGAGGCCAGGTTCCTCTTTCTCGCCATCGTCTTATAGAGGCTGTGCGAATAACGACCACCGTCAAGAGCACGTACTACTACTACACACACACACACCCCATAGACTCACGAAGCGGTACTTGGAGATACCCAGCTTTTTTTTCTTTTATTTACAGTGTACTCGCTTAAAATGACAATGTGCGTTACTTACTTTGCGCGTTCCTTTTACAGCTTTACGTTGAACGATGAGAGCAAATCCTCGTGCTGAGGTTGCCAGAAAAGAGGGAGCCCAGGGTAACACGAGGAGCGGCGAAAAAGCATTAAGAGTAGAGAGAAGATGAAAATTTATCGCCATCATACAGACTATAGGCTTTTCGTGGTGCGTCTATCGCCTTATATACAGTCCCGGCTCGTCGTCATTGTTTCTAGCTCTCTCTCTGTGACCGCGCTTCTGCGTTCTTGTTTTTTTTTTCTGCTTTTTCACTTCGCAGCGATGTCCCCGCTCTTGCCTTTGTTTGCGAAACCTCCTCACTATAGCAACCGAAACGGCTCACGCAGTCTCGGCGTGTTTTTGAAGAGAATAAAGTAGAAGCGACGCTAAGAGCGAAGACTAATGGCTCGCTGACATGGCTCTGATATTGAAAGAAAAGAATTCGCAGTAGGAATGAGATTGCGACATCACTCATGAAGGTTCATATGCCATGGCTTTATGGGGCCGCTGGAACACATCGTTGTTGTCGAGGGACTCTTGCGTCATTCCAGTGATGCCAAACATCCCAAGCTTATTGACCCTTCACCCTGGTTTGTTACACTAAAGGAAATGAGACAAGGGCTATGTCCGGCGCTGATGGAGAGAAGCAATCGAATAAAAAAAAAGATAGATGGACAAAGCAAGCACAACTGATACATCTTGGCGGACATACGGCGTCACCCGTCTAAGGAGATTCGAACTCGTAAATTAATCATTCTCAAGAAGCTCGCAAATGTCGTCAGTGCCTTGAGGACCGGCGAAGAATAAGCGTTGTGATCTGGCCTGTATAAACAGTAATCGAACGTTTTTTTTTATTGCACTGACACACCAGTGAATTCTGGAGAAAAACATTTGTGGGAAGCACTTGCGATGAGAAAGAAAGGGTGCTTCAGCTCCAGTGACGTGAAACGTCGGGAGGGACAAAGCATGCACTGTGCGCTCGTGTTTCCCAGCACATCATATTCACCATTAGCTCCCAAGTTGTTTACTACTACTAGCCACCTGTGCACTAACACACTATAATATTGCTTATATGTTTTAAGAAGCGGTGTTTTAAATAGACGAGTTCATTGTAGAGGCACACGTCTGTGTCTCTAGTTTTAGATATGAAACTTGAGAGCTTTTGTAAATTGAATTGGAGACTCTAACCCCACTGCTAAACCAAATATACCATTGTGTGCAATAGCGACAAATGTAACTGATAATGCATGGGCTAGTGGCAAGTAGTAAGATTTACCCTATATTTATGGCGCATACCCGATAATGATCGACCGGGACAACGACATCACACGCCGACAAGCCAAGCTTTGTCCTAAAAGAGAGGAAAAAAAGCAAGGATCGAAAACGGAACCGGAAAAGCCAGCCTCGCATGCTATGCTGCCCTACATTAGTGGCGCAAGATGGAAAAATGGACAGAAAAAAAGTGGCAAGGCATGAACAGCGCGGGCAAACAGGACAGTCTACAAGACGAGTAACTCGGGCTATGCATGTGTGGTTTCAGGCTTTGTACCAAAAAAGTGATGCCTGACATTGCGTAGTACAAGAATTTATTTGTGGCCTCAATACAAGTATCAACCCTACGGACAGGTGTGGAGGGATCCGATAAAACTGGGTCCTATTTCATATATCTTTTGTACTGTGATTTAACGCCCTCCTATGCTCTGGCTGTGAGTGTCTTTGTCTTAGTCACTTTCTCCTCCCACGTCTCGTATAGATGGACGAGCGAACTTTTCTTTCTCGTATTGTTTTCAAGCACTCACTGGCTGTCGGTACTACTCGCCTTAATCAGATTCTTGAATGTCTTCTTTGTCCGCAGTGAAGAGTCTTTTGGGTTCGCGTGAGTAGGCGGCGCCTTGCCAACCTCACCGTTCAATTCTTTCTTCGATGTTTGTGTTCTTCGTCGTACTTTCTTTGGTTTCACCTTCATGGTTTCTTCCTCTTTGCTGCGTAGCTAGCTTACTGTTTACTTCTCATCCATCCGGTACTTTCCTGGCTCATCGGACCGAGTCTGGCATCGCTGGGAAAGAAAGCGTCTGTAATTAGGTTATTTTTGGCACCGCAGTACCTAACAAAAAATTGGGCATATTTATATAACGTTTGATTCTTTATCTCATTGCTTACTTTGATAATAAGGTGCTTTTGACAGATTTATTTCACTACTCGAACGCGTTTTTTCTGGTTATCGCCGTGTCAGCTCAACTGGGTGCAGTACTCGAAAAGCGTGCTGAAAGAAATGACCTTCAAGGGCACACAAAAACCTTGGAGGATCTCGAGCTTCGTCTTCAATGGTAGAATGCGATAAAGTAATCGGGCCCCATGTGCATCACCTTTTTAAACATAGCATACCTTCGGTTGTCACTAGATGCATCAACCTTGCTGCTAGAAAACTAACGTCTGTGGACATAGCACAAACCATTTGAAACTATCCAAGAATGACTACTGCAAGTACAGTTGAGGTGTGGCCACAACACGTTAATAATTATTTTTGCGAATCAGTGGAGGGCCCATAATGCATCCGTAAGACAACACGTCGACATACACTGCTGATCACAATTTTTTACTGTTGATTACTATTAGCCTACATACATCTGAGCCCTTTCTGATGGGTGGTCTTTTAAAACGACTCGTTGCGCAATTCGAATGTGTTGACGGATGCGATTCCACGACTCTGCCACGCAATACTACATGGGTTAAAGAGACCCTTCCCACTATCTGGTGTTTATATAGTTTCTTTTTTCGAAGTGCTTCAAGCAATGGCAGGCCACTATGGTAGAACACATGCCTGCTACGCAAAAGAGTTTGCTTTTATTCTAACACAAATTGAAGATTTTTACTATTTATTTTTACATCTTACTGGAATTTTTTATCACGCCCAACAAAGCTGACATTGTAATTTTTTTCAGAAACGAGCGCTGTAACGTTACTGCGTTATTAACGCAATGTATTCAATGTTAGTTAGGTTAAGGTCATGCCCAGTGTTACATTACACCACACGCATTCGTTTAACTTCGAACGGAAGAGTCATGACCGCGAATATTTGAAAGGCAGGTTTAGAATAGGAACACGATTTTCAAACACGTAGGCACTTCTATGCCACGAGAAAATTGTCTGTCTGTCCCTCTGCCACTAAGAAATTTGTTGCCTTCAAAAATGTATTTTAAAAAACCAAGGCAGCTTTGCACTGTCCTGGAGGAAGTGTGGAGCCTCCTCTGTTTCTCCTCGGGTTTCTCTTTCTTCCCTCTTCTCTCTCTTTGCCAGCTTACTCGTTCTATTTTTTAATTGACTTCGATAGTCATCAAGGCACTCGTAGTTAGAGAGGAAGAAGACTTTTCAAAAGCGCGCTCTATGCCTGCGTTTCGCCATTCTACGGCGGCAGCGTACGGCGATGTCAGAATATGACAGCCCGGTCCCTCAGTGAGCCGAATATGAAGAAAGCAAGCGCACAAACTTTTTTGAGAGTTGTGTAAATGATGCCTAAACGTTGACCCTTCTACGTTTCTACGTAATCACCTTCTACCTCACTATGTATTGGCAACCTTTCGTGCAATACTGCTTCCGGGTGGCACCCACATGGTGTCTTTTATGCTCTCTGTAGCGTTCGTATGAGTCTAGAACAATCACAATTCAAGTGTATCAATTGACCACCCAACTTCTTGTTCTTCGATGTGTAAATTTTCTTGATATTTCCGATACGTGTCCACTCAAAGTCTTATCTTGAACGAATTTGTCAGAGACACGATTTTACACTTGTTTTCTCCCGCTGGTACAACGCATTTATATATATTTCAAACATATGGCATGTATTTATATGGCTCAAGCACCGGTATGTAGTCCAGTAGTTAAGACACTCATATTCTTTTTTCAATCATTAACGCGATAGCGTTAAAGAGCTCGTGTCGCAGAAATTCCGTTGTCGGCGTCAGCGTCGGCGTCGGTGTCGGCGCCGCTGTTTGCAAGCAAAAATTTATCCTATGCGTGACCGAAAAATTGAGAACGATGCAAATAAAATAATTGATAAACAAAGCCTGGAGTAGAATGGGTTTGAACCTGGGTTGTTTCGGTCCGAGTGGGTATCGAACCTGGGTCGTTTGCGTGGCAAGCGGATGTTCTATTACACGGACTTACTTCTGCTTGTTGGAACAGTGAGAAAGGAACTTCCTCTGCTTGGAAATGCAGTGAAAGTAGCTTTTATGCTTCGCAAACAGACGTGTCCTGTATAGATGCTTCATAATGCAACAAATATTGCAGTAATAATGCGTGGTACAAGCGTCCATTGCCAATGGGCGTCAGAATATGTGATTATCATAATGACTCCACGGTTGAAAGTCGGTACCCCACTACAAAAGGCCAACACGCTACTGCACTTATTCCCTTAAGGCCACGTATAGTGGGTGCATATAGCAAATTCGAATAGGTTTCATGCTCTAAGTGTTTGAAATACACACTAGAAAGAGGACGTCGCTAATGCGTTCAACTCCTAAAAGCGAAGCTTTAGGGTTTCCTATTTTTTTCTTTTATTTTTTCTTGCAGCGAAAGCTGTTATGAGTTGCAACAAGGGTGCCGTAGTCGGCCGCTGCCGCCACCTCTGTCCGTACATGCTATCGGACGAAATAAAACAAAAACGAAATAGAAAAGATATCCAGGATGGAACGGGGTGAAAACGTGAGACCGCTCCGTGCCAGCCCCGCATTCTACCACTGAGCTTCGGAGCTTTTTTTTTTTTACTTTATTTCCGCAACCTATTATGCAACAAACAAGCAAGAGTAAATTTTAATTACAATACAAACATTGGTTGCCTAAAAAAACAAGACAGAAAGAAAAATTGGCAGATACCACGTACAGTGGGAATCGATGATATGCGAAGCACGAATTAGAAATGTTGATATGCCACTTTAAAATCTGCACTATGTTACGAGGTGGAGGTGAATGATGCCGCACATGTCTCATGATTATCATGTTTGGATGTGTCGTCTACCTATGTCATCCATTCGGGTTGCTTAATACCAAGTTTCGTGCATGTAAACCTAGCGAAACGGCCGCGAGCACATCATAAGCGTAGCATGTAGTCATGTTACATGACACGCATCTCATGTTTATCATGTTTGCACCAGTATTATACCTTCGTCATTCATACACGTCCCGTAATACCTAATTTGGTATAAGTAAAGCTAGCGAAATGGGCGCCAGGGCATCATGAGCGTGGCATGGAGTCAAGTTGTTATATGACACGTATCTCATGATTATCGTGTTTGCACCAGTCACATACCTTCGGCATATATTCACGTACTGTAATACAAAATATGGTATATGTGACGCTAGCGAACCGGCCGCGAGCGCATAATGAGCGTGGCATGTAGTCATGTTGTTACATGACACTCATGTTATGATTTTTATGTTAGGGCCTGTCGCTTGTGTTCGCCATACAATCGTGCTATACCATACCAGTTTTGCAACATCACATGTGAACGAAACTACCACAAGAGCTGCAAGATCATGAAATGTAAATCATGACATTCATGACATACACGTCATGATTTTCTTGTATGACTAGTTAAATATGTTCTTCATACAGTCACGTTATGTCATACCAAGTTTGGTATCGATACCATTATCGAAACGGCCAGGAGAGCTAAAAGTCGTAGGCGGCTAGATCGAGAGATCAAAGGCTCAATGTCGCCGAATTTCGCTAAGCAATGCTCCGCATTTAAAACGTGAAAGTCACACTGCGCACCAGCATGGCTCAGGCCGGCTTAGTGTGCCCACATTAGTCGCAGTCTGGACTGAGCCATGACAGTGCTCGAGCCTCTGCACGAAAAAACCTACACTAGCGTTGTGGAGAAAAGGACCAGCGTTAACATGCGAAATATAACGTAGTATAGGAGTAAAAGATAACTGCTAATTAAGTGGTTGTTACCTTGCAAACGTACCTGTATAAGCCTCAAGAGAGGTTGTAGCAGGCTCTAGAAATGGCGCTCTTCCAGTTTTCGATGGAACGGCACTGTACTTTCCGCGCAGGCCTGAAAGTTTTTTTTTTCATTTTTTCATGTTCTTTTATTATTTTACGACGGTGATGAACTTACGTGTGAGAGGGGCAGATGGGCACTTTTTCTACGGAGTCGCCACAGAAATCGAAAGGTACAAAGAATTTGAAAGAAAGTTTTTGAAGCTCTGGCTTCAATGCTCAGGTCCCCACCATGCGAAGACAAGTGTGTTACATATTGGAAAGTACGCTTGCAGAATTCGAATGTGTCTGAACCATATGAATGCGCCACGCTTATGCTGTTCAAAAATGTGAAATAAGGATTTCTATAAAGAATATCTTGAATTGTGTACCTAATGTAGGACTACATGTAAAGCTGAATTAAGGGTTGTATGCATCAAAAAAATTCTAAATGTGCGTAAATACTACGTCAAAAGGCTTATTCATATCTGGGACTACCACACATCACTTGGACAACGCGTCACTTAGACGACAACCGCGGAGATTCGTCGTGAATATTTTCCATGCGCGAGCGTTAATACCCTATTTGTCAAATGGCTGTCGTTGAGTTTGTCAAGTCACCCTGGTTAACGTAAACAGACTTTCTAGAACAATGCATAAAGGGACAGCACGTATTCGCTCGCACGTCACCCGCGTTCACGCAGTAAAAAGTCACTGAAAAATGTCTTCATATCCACGAGTTGATGTTACTTGTGGAACAGCCCAAAGAACTACAAGAAAAATAAAATAAAACGCGCAAAAAATCACTTCCACTGTTTTTAAAGCAAATATTAAACCGTAAATTGATAAAGGCAAGAACTCTGAAAAATATACAGTGGTCTTATCGCTTCGTTATGCGCACTGCAAGTTGTCAGCGTTACAAGAATAACGTGAGAAACTAAAGAATGCCCTGCAAATAAAGAGAATATTCTGGCACCATGATGAGAATCAGTTTTGTTTGCTTTCCTATAATGTACCGCTTGACGATATTTTTTTTTATCTCTCTATTTATAAGCCAGGCCACCACATGTTTTTTTTTTTATTTTGCCATTCGTTCAGCGAATTCGCTTCAATGCACCACTTCAGTCTCTCGGATGCCAAACTCGGTTACCGATAATTTATGGCGAAAAAGAAAGAGGGTGAATTGAAACATACGCCTCAGTCACTTTCAGCCCGCACTACCGATCGACGTTCTGGCTATTCTTTCCAGCCATGACATCTGCTCTCCTTGGCAAAATATAGAAACCTCGATTACTTAAAAAACAAGCAAGCGTCGAAACAACTTCGTCTAAGGAAGCCAAGTACTTTCACCAACCTGGCTTGAATAAGCGCGAAATGTAATGCACTCTTATTACGTTCTACCATTTTTTTTCTCTTTCCCTTCAGCAACTTGACGCAACACCGGCTGGGATGAGATAATGAGTAAAAATATGTGCGCGAGGTCTTGAGCGTAGCTATTTTCGGAGAAGCAATCGAAGCGTGGAAAGCGATAAGCGAGTGCTTCGACGCTGGACAGGCTCTCAGTGCCTAAATTCAGTTACACGGACTTCACCGCTTAATATTGTGCGAAACTTCGCCGATAAGTATGAACCGAGGCTTCTGAAAATAATAAGGCACGTGTGGATCTTCTGCACAAAGGGAGCAGAAATTATGGGGTTTTACGCTCAGTGACAGTGACGACCGTTGGAGTGAGAACAAGCTGTTGCACGAAATAGGGGTAGCGTTAAAGATAGACTTCATTGTTGAGCGGGTGTATATGGGCCGGTAATAGGATCGTCTAAATATTATTTTGAAGTAATCTTTCTTATGTGTACTTTTAGTTCTAAGTATTTCTTGTTAAAATTATACTGAAGAAGCGGGACGAAAATTTAGAGGCCATCTTCAAATGTGGAAATGAAATTCGTCGAAGCCAGTTGCTCTAGGTAGGCATATTTTGAGGCAGCGGCTTCACGTAACACCCCTTAGAATATAGCTTAGGCTTCTACATATTCTCCTATCCCTAGCGCCTACATCACAACACTTCGACAGAGATGCTTTACAGGCGCTTTCGGGAAACGGGAGAGTGCGCGAACGAATAAGCTCGCAACAAGCCATACGTACACAGAAAATGAGCACACAGCATGCGTGCATTTCTGCTGAGAACGCGTTCTCCGCGCCAGCCGTAATGTGTTGACGCCGCCAAATCATGGCGAGGCCTTAAGGCCAGTCTGGAGGGTGTCGCTGCGCGGCTTTGTCACGCCCGTTCGAGCTCTTGTGCGCATTGGCTCTCCTTTAGTCCCCGCGGTTATGTCATACCTTGTCCGCGTTCCCAGACAATTAGCGCAACTAGTCCGGACATGTCTCGCTGTACTTATGCAGTCCACGCATGTCGTGATACAATTTGTGGACATATAGCACATCTTATGACAATATAGATGATATAGCACATCGTATGAATTTAAACTATCGCGCTTCTTTTTTTTTTGTGGGCTTCAAACCCCCGCAGGTGCACCGTGAAGGCCCACTGCCAGAACGCCACCGGGACGTTGGCTGAGAGAAGAAGCTCGGCGCGTTGGCTCTCCCTTGGCTCGAATAAGTGCATCGACTTTCTCGCTGTGCGGCCAGACCAACTGCCCTACAAGTCCATGTCGATGGTGAGAACATTTTTGCAAACACGCCACTGCGATAAAAATAATAAATAATAAAAAATTATTAGGGTAGCTTCTCACTAGGCGTGCCAAGCCCGAAGGAAGTGTGCAGCTGGGAACCCTTCGTTGTTTCTCTTCAGTTGTCATTTACTTTCCTAATCTTTCTTTTTTTCCTTATCTATTTATTTGTATTTATTTCTTCCTCTTGATTGCTCTTTCTACTTTTCTTACGCCTTTTCCCCTCTGGGCTTCATGGTTTTTCACACTTGCTTCTTCTTTCTTTTTATTATAATACGCCATTTTATTTGTGCTACACCAAGCTCACCAGTTCTTTTTTATCTTTTTTTCTGCTCCTGATGATAAGTAATGATCATCAAGGTGCGTGATGAACAAGAGGAAAAAGAAATTCTTAATGTGTTGCGCCAAACAACGACGACCGCATACATGACAGCCCGGGTCATGAAAGTGCTCCGCACTCGGGAAAGCGGCATGCGAGATCTGTTGGCTGGTTGCAGATGAAATGCACGTCGCAGCAGCTTGTAGAGCGTGTTCTCACACTGCAGAAATTCTATCGTCGTCCAGGAAAAAAACACGGTTGTTGCCGAGTTTTACTGACAATTTGTTCAGTGTGCATGGATATAGCAAAAAAAGTACGTTTGGGTGCGTCGCATGTTAGAAGAACGTTAGTGTCGCACGCTGTTCACCTTTTTTTTTCGCTTAACTGTTGTAATCAGCTTTACTGTCCATCATATTTCTTAGGTTTCAGTTCTAATTATTGTTCTATCAGGAGTTAGTCTTCCGCATTTCATTTCTCGTGTATTTGTGGTCGCTGGTTATTTAAAACACTCATGGATCTTGTAGCAATATTTGTGTATTTATTGTCGTGTTAGCAATATGTACTTAGAGCGCTAAACTGCGTGAAATCTCCCAGCGCGCATGAATTACGACATTCGGTGCACCGCCACAGAAACGCACATCGTATACGTCATGCCTCAATGGGCGCATATAGACTGCTCATTAAAGAGCTTTAAACTACACGGCTCCACATGAGTGCGAAAGGGTGCATGACCCCAGACAACACCGAATGCCACATTGAATATTTATTCTAGAAATGCAAGCCAATTAGCCTTTCTAATTTAAAAGACGCTGTTGGCACCTGTAACACGACAGCATCAATTTTTAACAGAGAGGGCTAATACAAACGCCTACAAATGAGCAGGCACTGCACATACTAGCGCGAGAGTCAGGAGCGCTTTCTTTTTTTTAGGTTCTTAGCAGGTAAAAATTAGCCAAGTTATCTCACAGACATAAAAGTAGAAATTACTTAACATTCAACCACAAAGCATTGCTCAGAGGAAGAGAAAAGAGCTGTTTTCGGTAGCTAGATGGTCAACCCGCTGATTCAGGTATATTTAGTGGAAGTTTAATACAGCGAAAGCCACCATACCTTAGCCAACGAGTCATCATCAGCCTAACTACTCCCACCGCAGAGCAAAAGCCTCTACCCTGCTCGGCCAATCAACCCAGCCCTGTGCTTTCTGCCGCCACGTTATATCCGCCAACTTCTTAATCTCATCTGCCCACCATACTTTCTGCCTGTCACTGACGCGTATGACTTTTCTTGGAAACCATTCAGTTACCCTTAATGAACAGCAGTTATCCTGCCTACGCTCTACGTGCCCGCCCAGGGTTCATTTCTTCTCGATTCCAGCTTTGATATCCTTCACTACCATTTCTTCCTTGGCCCGCTCTGCATGCTCTCTTCCCGTCTCCTAAACCAGATAGTGCAGAATACCAAATGGTCACGCCTGTTAATACTGCGTTTTCGGGAGAGCGAACAAGCTTTGTACTATTTGCCAGGTACTCCACCACAAATGCACTAAAGTTGCGAGCAGACAACGCAAAACACAAACGAACTTTCTGTGCTCCGGTGACATTACCTTCCCACACTTGAGCAACAAGGTAAATCCACTCTGACTAGCCTATCAAGGCAACAAACTTTCACTGGCGCAACAGCGCTAAACTTCTACGTGATATCGGAGGACTACAAGAGAGCAATTCACCGAGCAATGCAAACACCCCAAGCCAAACAATAACACTGCCGATATTATAGCACAGCAGGAAGTGCGCAATACAGGATCCTGCACTCGTAGCAGATTATGTATACAGCGCAGCAACAGACACCAGAATGAACGAGGCGGAGCAGAGCCGGCGGGAAGCCCCTCTCCTGTTCTCTTCAGATGTGCAAGCTCCTCCAACCGGCTCAAGTGGTCCCGTGGCTCAGTCAACTCGGCCAGCTCTTCATTTCTTTGTACTTTCAGATTCTGCATCAACATATTAATTGAGTTAAAGACTCGGCAAAAGCAGGCGCTCCTTCGCGGCTCGCCGCTCGTCAAACCACAGCCAGCTAGCGGGCGGCTTCTGCGTCTGCTTGCGCCCACTTTCGCTTCACGCGCCATACTTTCCGCTGCAGTTATGTATTTCGACTGCAAGCAACGCGGGATATATATGCGGAGGCCTCCCTCGACGTTATTTGTCTTTTTTTGTTTTGTTCTCTTGTACTTGTGTCGTAACACACGCATGTACTTTCTTTGTTGTCACCTTCCGCCTCTCTGGCTCATAAATATTCCCCCGATTATCATCAGCCCATGGAGCGAGCGAAAGAAGATTCGTGTATTTTTCATCCTCTATCCACCCCCCCCCCCGCCCCCCCCCCCGGGGCCCCGATCCTAACAGAGCATCGGCCACCCTATGGCAATGCATAGAAGAAGATTCAGCGTTAGTCGTTCCTCCTATTTTTTTTTCTTTTGTGCTCTCGGGTGCCGAGACTTGTTCGCTACTAATTCAATTGAGTCTTGTTATGACAGTGGTTTGGGACCTCTCGCCAAATGAAAGCAGCGTAACCTCGGCTCCTCTGGCGGCCTTCGTCGTTCATTCGTTAGCTTTTTTTTTTTCTGCGGACAAGCTAGGGCTTCTGAATCCCGCGTGCTTCTACCCCTCGAAACGCCGCGCCCAGATTTCGGTCGACTTGTTGAGTGCCTGCAGGTGCGGACGGCGAGTCCTGTCTGTGCGCAGAGCAGCAAAACATTGCTCGAGCCATCCGCCGAGTGAGAGGCTCCGCTCAAACTCAATAACGCCACCAAGGCGAGCCGAGACAACAACCGTGGGCTTCGTGCGGCCGCCGTACACCGAAAGCATGCGTTGCCCAGCGCGAAACTTTTTAGAGTAAATAAAGAGCATTCCGGAATTCCGCAGCTTGTTAGCAAGAAAATGCGTGGAGGGGAGTGCAATCGCGCAATGGGACGCAGGTGCGAACGCTGTAAGTTGTTCACGCGTAGCGTCACACTGAAGGTACCTCTTGTTCATCACTTTATACTTTGCCCCTTTTATCAACCACCGCAAGCTAGTGATCTGTTTCTTTTTATTGCAAGCCTATAAGATATAATCTTTCTAGGCAGATATTTGGGTGGCGCTTTTGATACAAAAGAATAACTGTTAGGAAGCTAAAGATAAAGCATTGCCTGTCGTTATACTTGATCCCACTTCGCCCATAACGCTCTCGCAAGTAGCCATGCAAATTTACTTTCGTTTTCATTGTTGAAGACGGGAACCACTACAGAATACGTTGCTGTTCTCATGTACAGATCCGAGTTTTTGTAATCATAGCTATTCAGATAAGTACACCCTAATAACTTGAGGGAATACTGAAATCACATTTAAGAATGTTTTTAAATATATAGGGACGCTCAAATGCTTAGAAGTCGAAAACTTGTAATGTAGCCGCAGTCGTATACGAATCTTCAACAAACACAAAACCTCAAAATTCAGTTTTTTTGTTTTTGTTTTCAAGCGATGCCGTAATAACAGTTTTCAAATCAGTATTTAGTACAGATGATGGTACCAGTCCCGCTTTCGGTCTTGACAGTACATTGCCTGCCTTCCCAGAACTACAGATTAGTTACGCTGGAGTTGTTAATCTCCTACTGAACATCGACACAAATAAGAGTGCCGGCGCTGATAACATCCCTAACACATTTTTAAAACGTTACGCTGAATGGAATGCGAGGTATTTAACAGTCATTTTTCAGAGATCCCTTGAAACAGGAATTGTATACCGCAGATTTGGAAAAATGCGAAAGTTGTTCCGGTGTTCAAATCTGGCGACAAACAAGTAATTCCAAACTATCGACCTATTTCATTAATCTGCACCTGCTGTAAAATTCTAGAGCACATTATTCACAAACATGTAGTCACATATTTAACTGAAAACAACCTCCTCTCCCAAAATCAACATGGCTTTCGTGCAGGATTTTCAACAGTCACGCAGTTGCTGGGGTTTACGCATGACATCGCTTCGACTTTAAACGATCGCGGTCAAGTGGACGCCATTTTTATTGACTACTCGAAAGCGTTTGATACTGTTTGCCACAATAAACTTCTCCTCAAATTAAAAGCCTTTCTGCGCGGCACTCACGGCATTCGCTTGTTATCTTGGCTTTCAGATTACCTAAATTTAAGGCAGCAGTTTGTCGCGTTTAACTATTCGCATTCGTCATCCCTCCCTGTCACATCAGGTGTGCCGCAGGGCTCGGTCCTCGGGCCTCTTCTTTTCTTAATTTATCTCAACGATGTTGTCGAAATAACAAAAAATACAAAGGTCAAACTCCGTCTATACGCCGACGACTGTGTCCTCTATTCTTGTATTAGTTCCTCCCGTGACCAAATACAGTTAAATAATGTTTTTTCTTCTTTCCGTACCTGGAGCTCAACGTGGCAAATGGCACTAAACCTTAGCAAAACGGTAAGCATGACATTCACAAACAAGAAGGAACCCCTACGTTTTTCCTATGGCCAGAACATGAAGCATGTCAACGAATACAAGTATCTTGGCGTAACATTCTCACCGAACTTAAAATGGCATAAACATATAAACCTAATCTGCTCGAAAGCGCTCCGAAAATTGGGCTTCTTGAAGCGAACGTTAAAAGATGCAACTCACGAATGCAAACTAACAGCATACAAATCCCTGATACGGCCTGTTCTTGAATACGCCTCCGTTGTCTGGTCACCTCACTGCGCATGCGACATAGCACACTTGGAAGGTGTTCAAAAAAAAGCAATAAGATTCATATATCACCGTTATGATCACAATTTTTCGCCTTCGTCACACGCTGTACGTCTATCACTCAAATCACTTGAACACAGACGTACTTGTGAGCGTATCGGCACTTTACATAAAATCGTGAACAAGATAATCACCATTGACATGCCCTTTTCCTTTGACAACTCCGTTGCAAACACTCGCAGGTCAAACCCCATTAACATCACACCCTTCATGCCATTTCTAGATTGTTTTAAGTTTTCATTTTTGCCTTTCACAGTGGAATTGTGGAATAATCTGGATGTTTCTCTCCGAAAGTTGCCTACCAATAGTTTTTTGAATGAACTCCCAAACCATGTGTTTTGTTAGTTTAGTGTGTATTCACTGTTATGGACCCACTCCTGCAATGTCTCGAACTGTGAGACAGCAGTATTTGTAAATAAAATATGGAGTAGCCGAGGCAATAGGCACCTCAACCTCTCCACAGCAAAACAGTTAAAACAGAACAGAACAGAACAGTGAAATGCCTTCGAGGAGCCAGTTCTTGGGAAAGAGTAAAATAATCGACAACGCGTCCGACGCTCGTTGCTCGCTTTGCATCGCCACTCTCACCTCGGTCGGTCACTCGCGCTGACCTTGAGCTTTCTTCAGAGGGACGTGAACACTACGTCAGCGCCATTCTCATGATCGCATTTTATTCTTGTTTCAACAAAAGACAGGGTAGAGTTATTTCGTTTATTCTGCAATCATTAGCACAAAGAAGAAACGCACCGAAGACGTAGTAAAGCTCCACTTCATGAAGCTTACTTTGGGTGCTCGTCTACGAACGATTAGGTATTCTGTTCTCGAAGGGTTGCCAACTGAACCATAGGAGAAGAGAAAAATAAAACGAGAACCATAATCTCTGTGACGAGGCCATGTCTGAGGCCGACAAGCGTGTAAACGGAAGTCCTTATTGAAAGAGTTATACTCCCTGTCCCTCAACTCTTTCACCCCTCCTCCTGCACTCCCGTTTAAGCTCGCCAGCTGCATTCCCTATTCTAGCACACTTCACACAGGAGGGCGCAACCTTCGCAAAAAAGAAATAGAGAGAGGAAAAGACACGCGCTGCTTCGCTCACTCAGTTACGCGTCACTCGAGCAAGAAAGCTTGTAACGCACGCGTGCTTTTCTGCAGCAAGGGGCGAGCCGATCCAGCCAGGACTGATGGCTTGGTGTGGCTCGGCTCGAGGCTCGCTGCCGCGCCGGCGTGCACCCTTAATTGGGAGTGACAGTTTCGCAAAAGCGTGCATAATCGAATTTGATTGGACGAAGAGCGCCCGCCGACGCACGGAGATGAGGATGACACTGGCGGTGCCATATGTGGAAGCACTGTCACGATGCAGACAGCGTTGCAATAAGCTTCGCTCTCTCTCTCCCACCGCACACTTCCCTTCAACTACATTACCCTACCTCCCTCGCTTCGCATTCCACCCTTCAGCGGATGTTCACGGAACGTTGCCCTACGCAGCATAGAGCGAGGGAACGACATGCAAAGGGTAAACGCCTGCCTGACTTTTAATGAAAAGGACGGGCTCGCGCGCGACCAGTGTGCGGAGCCCTTTCAGGCGTGCATAAAACTGTCTGAAGACGCGTACTTCCGCGACCTCGCCGACTCTGCGGAAAACGGCGCGCGGTTTACTTACGAAGGTCCCTCCTGAACCAACTCATTGGCAATGGCGCTGTCGCTTGACTTATGCGAGCACTTGAGCAGTCTTAGGGTTGCGAACAGCTCTAACAGTTCCGTGAGGAAATACAGGCCTGAAACATGCGCGCAAAAGTGTTAACCGCAAGGGTCTACAAGTGTTCATGCTATATTTATAGCATCTCTACATACGTTTTTCTCTTTTGTGGAGTGTATTGCTTGCGATGCCCCGTAGCTGGAATACATACGGTCGTGTTTCCAAAGTTGAAGCTCACGTTTCATTGTTCAATGTGCAGCAGTGCTGCGCAACCAAATAAGATGGTCGACCACTGCAAGAAGAGGAAAAAAATGGTAGGGAAAAACAGGCACGGAGGTTAAACAGTTTAGGACAAATGTCTTGCAACCCTGCACATGAGAATGGGATGAGAGATATTGAAATATGTAGAGCAAATAGAAAGAAGAATGGCACATAACACAGAATACGCAGAGTCAGTAACTTTTGCATGGTACGCTAAATCACTGTCACAGCGACTTGTCCAAATCAGTTTTTGTTAAAAACTTAAGTAGCATCTTCGCCGTCTTCAGCTGCGGTTTCTTCTATCGACCACACGTAATAACTGCTTCAACTGATCCAATGTGAAAGTGCGTTAGAGTGGATGCCAGGGAGGTCCTCTCAATATTGAATTCTAGACAGCCGCAACGAATGGGTTTCATTGTCTCCTTGCAAAGACAGGCATAGCAAAGAGTGTTACCGACGATTACAATGAAAAGTGAATAGGGTTTTGTGAATTTCACCGCTAGTCATAAGCCATACAGAAGAGTGGCTTTTATCCAATGAAGCCCACTTGGCTTACAAAAATGCATGAAAAAGGAACGGCAGTGTCGATTGCTCCAGTTAGCCTGACTACGTGGCGTGCACAACAGAAAGAATGAAATCTCCTGTTGAACACTCGAAGTCTGCTGCTAGCATCGGACCTTGGAAGTAGTATGGACTCTTCGTGTGTGCTTTTAACTGCCCGAGTCTCTCTGCAACTGCAGTTGTGTCAGCATGTTACAAAAACACTACTATATGAGTCGAGGTGCACTGCACTTAATTATTTCTAGACAAGCACGAACATCGAGTGAAAGCTCATCAATGAGCGCATACATGTCGTACATTGGAAACTGAACATTGCATATTGTCTATATACCCCCTTTTCAACAGAAATTGGGAACTGACGAAAACGTTTCTGCGCAGCTTGAGCTCGCCTGTAGTGAGAACTCAAAGTTCACAACAATCAGTTCCGAGCTAAACAAATACAACCAAATAGAATGGATTAACCTCATCAAAGCCTAAAGTCACAACAACAGGAGCGTTTTGGACATGATTGTCGACAGTGTTTTCTCTTGAGGGGTGCAAACCAGTGTTGCACCGTGGCTGGGGAAAAGGGAGAGCACCGGTGTAGCCTGGGCGGCGGCAAGTGCTACTGAGGCTTGAGGTGGGGAAGTGCCCCTTTTGCGTCCCCCAGCCGGCGCCCATGGTTTTGGGTGTTTGGCTTCTTACACGGTTGTTAGTAACTTCCTATCAGCGCCGAAACACACAGCCTTCTCGAAAAGTTTATGAAGCACAGTAATTGACAAAAACCTTAATATTTGCACATTATTGGTGCGCGTCATTGGGTTGATACAGCTTGTCAGAACACCATGCATGCAGATGTCCTTCTTACGGTTGAGAATAGCTAGCAAACTCAATGTTTTTTGAACTCCCATGGTACGCAAATTCTAATTGTTCCTATGGGTCTCACGTAAACAAGTGAGAAGCAGAAATTTCATACTCGTGTGCTCACACAGTGCTCGCCTTCTCTCTTTCACTTTCTAGTCCCTATCTTCTTACTCCCCGCGATGGGCAGGGAACCAAACGCTCATCTGTTGACTATTCCGTGTAGGGATGGCTGACAGCGCTCTTTGCGGCACCAGTTGTGCCGAGGAGACTTAACAGCATACCTTGTGCAACTGTCCTCGCTACGCTGTTAAGAGACAATCCCACTATGTCACTCTCGCTAGACTTGGCAACAAAAAGGTGTCACTAGCAGCTATTCTACAACATAATGCTGAAAACTCCTCAATAATTCAAACAGCAAGGCATTGCTAAAGTTCCTAAGAACAACAGACTTGCAAAAGCTGCTGTAGACTCGTGATGGTGGCGTATACCACACTAAGGGTTATGCCAAACTGGTAAACATGCCGGCCTAGCCTCTGTCTTGTTTTCCTTTTTCTTGTTGTCCCCCCATCCCCCCTCTCTCTCTCTCTGCCATTATTCGTGAAACGGCGTCATAAAATGTCCCGCGTCACGAATCATGAAATGTTGCAGGTGGACTTGGTGATCAACCAGCTTCCGCAACTTCCCTATGGCGCTCACTACCTTTGCGTGTACGGCAGCAGCGCTCCGATTCAAGCACGCGTTACGCACTTGGGCCTCGCCTGCATGTCTCCGCTGGTTGCAGCCAGACCACCCATCCCGCCAGGAAAAGGTGCGTCGGAGTCTATGCAGCACACGCAAGGCGAAAATCGCTTGTTCTTTTAGCTACTGAGAAGAGGAAAGTAAGCACTAGAATTGTTCCCAGTCACCATTGTAAGACATAATTAACCCCTTCAGCAGCGCTGGCTACGCTTGTGTATACAATTTGTTTATGCTAGCTGTGTCGACTTATGGCCAAAAGAGAACGAAACACAATGTTCGTTGGACCAATTAAACCTTCTGCACAGTCAATATGACTTGAATTAAATCAAATCATTTCAAAATGAGTTTATTAAGTTGTGTATACAAAAGATGCGTACAAAATATTTAGACCAAAGGCCTACGTGGCTAGTAGCTGGTACAATACAGAAAATACATAAAAGCTAAGCAGCTCACATGATTCGTCAATGAAATGACTGATTTTTTGAGTTTAAACGATGTACAATCTACGTATGGTAGGTGATTACAAATCGCTAGACAAGAAAAATCATTTTCAAGAAAGGTTGACGTTACGCATAGTTTTTATTTCTAGAAACACAGTGTTCCAGGCTTGACCTCCCAAGAATTCGAACAATCGTTCGCCATAAACATTGTTGCAGGGAGGAAGATTAAAGTTTCACTGACTTGTTTGCCTAGTGTTTGCACGTGGTAAGGTAAACGTGGTGTTGGGTAGGGGGAAGTTTGTGTACAGTAACGTGGCATTTTGTGAACTTAACCTAAATCTGCAGCGTATTACTGTAGCCAATCACTTTTGTGAAGGCACTACATTGTTAGACGTGTCGTTAGACGTGCAGCGTTTCAGAACCAACGTCAAAAGTATGGAGTCTCTTCTCGCGAAATTAATGCAACTGAAAACTAATTGCGCACGCACAAAGAGCCTATGACTTCATTTTTGTGTCAAGATTAAACTTGACTGACCATATAATGAGGAATATTTAACTATATACAGATTACAGTTAGTTAGACTCACAGAAACCCCTCTACGTCAATTTTTTAATTATAATATTGAGAGGCTTAGAATTGTGTTATCTAAATTTTCGCATTCGTCGATAGTGCATTACAATTCGCGTCTGAAGGAAATAAAGAAATGAACAATCGTATGGTTGGTGCTTTCACGTTAACATAACTAACGGACGAGAAGATAAAAACAACAAAAATGCCCACGATTGTCGTTCTAGTAGACCCCGTACGTTTCCGGGCTGCCTGTTGTTGAACCATGATTTCCTATCAAAATTTTTAGCTTGATGTTGTTCCTGGTGAACAATACTTTAGCTAACATTCACAAGACTCTAGCGTAACAGCGCCCAGTGAAGTAACAGCGTGCTCAATTGAGACAACTGATGGCATTATCCTTTTGCAAGTGATACTACATCTTTCATCATACCATACTAATGATTCCATTTAGTAAGGTCGAATACTACTGGTGCCATCACCCATATATAAATGACAAAAAAAAGACGTCTTTCCAACCATTCCAACTATCAGCTTTTTAAAGGTATACATTTATGGGAGCTCTAATCGTTCTTTATATTTGCTTTCTTAAGGCGTGTGAAGAAATTACATTTTTGATGCCAAATAATAGCTAAACAATGATTCTCCGTTAGATTGATGCTGATTTATTCGTCGCAAATTTGTTTTTATCTGTTTCCACTCAGATCACGTCGCTGTGGACTTGGCGGTGCGCTCAAGTGAGACGGACACCGATTTTATTCACAGAGAGTTTGTCTTCTTCGACTGCAGTGTTCACAAGACGTACGTCCATCCAACATTTCACGATCGTACAAGATAAATAATGCCGATTTCTTGATTTTATGTTTGTGCGCGATATTTTCCAATTTTGTTTATTTCGTCCGACAGTATTTCGAAAAAAAAATACTGAATAGCGCATATTCACCATATTTAATAGAACAAAAGCATCTAAACAGCTTGTACACGTTAAGCATCTGGTTCAGGAAAAAAGTCAAATTATGCAGTTCGGTAATGTAACCCGTTCTATTCTAGTGCCATAGTTCTGCGGGTTACTTCCCTGATGTCAGCTTTTCCAACTAGAATATGCGCACATCATTTAAAACGTAGTTAAAGTATCCGGTTAGCTCGTGTTGTTTCTTGAAAAAGGCATTTACCTCGATGAACGTGGCTACAGTGATTGTTATTATTAGTGCAATCATGCAATCTAAAGCGTGCAATCGACCAGTTTTCTATTTCGCTTACATACGAAGTCCAGAAGAGTGGTAAGATGGCCGAGTTGATGATGATCCATTATGTGACTGCCCCCCCCCCCCCCCAAAAAAAAACGAATGGAAACACATAGGAAGAGAAAAGTACAAACATGGGCAGGTGCTTTTTGCGGTCACTTGAATTGCCTTGTTCTTGGAATAAAGCTTCAGTTATAGTCAGCACCTGGTTGTGCTTTTTTCTTTCTCGGTGTTTCCGTTCGTTTTTCGCGCAGTTACATAATGCAAAACAATTCCGCTTCTAATTGTCTCGAAATCGCCGTTTTCCTAGGTGCAAGTCCTGCGTAATGAGCTCATGGCCCTGCAACTGGTGCCTCCACGAGAATTCGTGCACAAGCAACGCAACGGACTGCGCACGTCGCGTTATCATTGGAGAAAGCGTACGTTTCTCTATTTACTTTCTTAGTTTTTTTCTTTAGAAATTCCAATATCAGTTCTCCAGATTAAGTAAGAAGGCCGTCGTCAAAGCCCACATTAAATTTAATGTCAACAGATTTGTTATTGTCCAATCTTCAAGTCTGTGTTATATAAAGATTCTAGCGTGCTAATGTAGGGTCTACAGATAGAGTAAAAAAACGCACATGTGCATGTACTGCTTTTACTTCCTTTAGAGCCCCTGTATTGACGCACCAATGAGCCCAACTTGGTGCACTGCTGCACCAAGTATCTATACAGCCAGCATTAGGGAGGAGGTGAAAAGAAAAGAAGGTTCACCTTCTCATCTTCACGATTTATAACCTGGCTAACGTATCACCACTGACAATGCCGACCCTACTTTATGAAACGTGAATTAGGGCTGAGGCGGTCAAGTAAGCCGTGAACTTGCAATGATCAATATAAATTGGCTGCTAAAAGGCGAATTCTCGGCTATAGTTTACAGCTACGCAAACGCACATTGGAAATCAGGATATCGAATCGAAATATATCTACTAAAAGGTGGAAACAATTTATGCCTTGTTCGCTTCGTTACAGCGGTTTTATTTATGTCCATGATGACGCAGTGCTAAGATAAAGTATCGTGACTTCAATCTTTCTAAACACCTACTAACTATTTTTCTGCTAAGTCCATTGATAAGATGTGTTTTTAGATAAGCCACCAAGGCAGAAGCGTCGATGCAGCGTTATTGATGGTCCCTCGAACACACCTATAGTTAAAGTACTATCCAAAGCTTCCACAATACAATTCATTGCAAAAGCAGTGCCTGTTCTGTGGTCCATACCCCTTGGATAAACTCCAGCTTCACTTTATGAACGAAACTGCAAAATAAACCACAGGTTTATTTTGTGGACTACGCCAACAAAGACTTTTCTTGTAGATCATGTGACTACGCTGCACACGCAAATGCCTGTACTACATAACCACCTCTCTCGACGACAGTTTCTCTCACGAATGGCAAGATTTGTTTGCCGTGATGTAAATTAGACCGTACCAGAGAGGTTATATCCGTACAAAGGGCACCTGCATCCATTGATGCGAGATTGAAAAAAGACGTGGAGCAGAATTGTATGCGTGAAGAATTCGAAGGGCGAAGCCCACCTGTGTGGTTATGAACACTGTGGTTGTGGAACACGTATTCAGTTTCGCAGACTCACCGGAACAACTTCGATCGCTCGCTTAATACGAAGTTGATTTTTTCTTATAGTTTATCTGACATGTATAAACGGATCTCGCGATCTAACCCAATTTGCCTGGGAGACTTTCGGATTTCGAGCAGTCCTCGCGAATTGGTGCTGCCATAAATTACCTATAAAACAGCGTCTGCACCACCGCAAAAAAGATAATAATTACGACAAAGTTCAGCGTTAAAACATTTTCTGGCCATGATCCATAGACTGCTGAACGTTAAAGTCACTTTCACCGTTGCACAATAGTGTCGTGCAAAAACAAAAAAGCGCAATAAACGCGGTCCGGTCTTCTGGTTGACAAACACGGCACATTTTGCGTCTGAATTACGCACGCGTGCACCCACCACCATCAACGTCATCGTCTGAAAACTTAGCTGAAACGTCTGAAGGTGTGCTATATCTTGTGATTAAGGTCTGTTCAAATAGGTCGCGAAAGTTCAGGTGAAAAGCGGTTCGGAACCTAGTGCCAGTGTCATCAGCATGGCGAGTTATGGAAGCCGCGACTGAAGCGTGAGTATGGGTGGAAGGAACGTAGAATAATAGTGCAAAACCAAGTTTGATTCAAAGTCGGAGCAATAGCTATGTTTTACAAATGACGTTTCTATCTGCCAACAATATTGTGCAGGTGTGATGAGTGAATAATTAATGGCAGTTTCTTCATTATTACGAAAATTATTTTTCCTTGTGCCTTGTGCCCACGCAATCATTACTCAGTGCAGCCCTTGCATGGAAAGGCACACTCGTAAACTTCGTCCACAATGACATTCTCCCTCACGTGTCTTAGTGTGCCACACTTGCTTGCGTTCTCTGCTGCGTGTGGAATAATGAGATGCGCTTTGTTGTTGGTGAACGGCTCGAGTGCAGTGTCCAACGGGCAGCGGAACGATGCACATTACGCTTAACGCCGAGTACTTTCCTCGGTACCTGCGGAAACTATATGCTATGCTTCGCAACAATCCAGTAGCAACAAACGCATGCCTGGCGCCCCAAGTCAAGATAAGAAACAAGGGCGATGGTTTCGAATACAGTGCTCTTTGGGGATTCATTCATCGGTATTCCTGCAGCCCGGTTTCTTTCTTGAGTATGCAGTTCCTACTATTATTTGCGTTATCAGTGAGCAGATTGCCAAGTTGTCTATCACGCTACAATTCGCATGTCTGCATTCGCTTACGTAGCGGCATTTTATCGGAGCACAATAAAAAAAAAACATGGCGAAAGTAGTGCCCGCAGACTCTTGTGTGAATAAACATTGGGTGTAGTGTAATAAATTTGAGGTATTGTTAAGATTGAATAAAACTGAAGTGTCATATATTTGGTGTGATTAGGCGTCATTTATTCTTGTTTAAACAGAAGAATACAAGCATTGTGCATGCTAAAGAACCTTGGTATGTGTGAAGGAAATAAGCAACGCTGCAGATATGGCAGTTATACGCTGTTCGTTGCTTTTATACGTCTGCAGAAGGTGCCACGAAGGCCTATTAAAAGTTTGAAGATCAGGTTTCTTGGTAAAACAAAGGCAAAGTGACCAATAATATACTTGAATAGCACAATCTAGTCATGAGTCGACGTTAGATTATCTGGCGTTGACTCGAAGCGCACTCGTGAAGAACTCGCCTGTGATCACCTTAGCGTGAGTCCTTAGCGTGAGTCTTCAGCGATGAGGGGTCTATGAAAAGTAATTTGAGGTCAAATTTTGCAATAGTGCACACAAAATGACGTGACTTGTTTACCAACTATTCCGTCAAATCTGCTTTATTATTTGTTCCACAGGAAGCGTTCCCTGCTCACATAGATACCTCCAAGCCCCATAAACCATCGAAAAATCAACCACAATTTTCTGAATGTAGGACTTTCATGGAGCCTTCGACACTAGTTGTATCTACCTTGCCATGATAGCTACAGATGCATCATGTTAACCTTAGGACGCTTGTTTGCATTACATTAGCGTACTGCGGCAAAAACAACGCAATTTGAAAGTGATGAATTCAGGCTACAAAATTTTAAAAACGCCATTTTTGGCCCACAAGTTCCCATTCGGCAGTGGCGTTGACACTGTTTTTTTTTAATATATACGGATTCACCCATGCAATCGTCATGATTACTCGAAATTTGTGTGTCCCGCGGAAATCTTGGTGCTCTGTTTTACATAACAGTTATGTACTGTGGTGAAAGCAAATTAAGTGTCTCGCACACGATAGATTAGAGTGAAAAATTTTAAGATAGCCGTATTTAGTTATTATTATACGCAGGATTACTTTTTCTGCTTCAGTTCACAACTACAAGTTTCTCCACTGCTCATAAATAGTAACCGCACGTGTCAGGTAACAAGCACACCAAATTTGGGCTCCACCTTTGCCTTTCGAACCTTTCACGCATATGTGTCATATCAATTTCACATCACTAGCTGTACACCGATGTTTTATGTCTGCGTACATAACCTCCTTAGTCAGGACCCATAACGGCAAAGTAATCTTTCGATGCGCGAAAGCAGCCATCGACAAGGAAGGAGGGCGCAGTGCTTAATCTGAGGGCCTGGCCACAGGCTATAGATAAACTCTGGAACAAACCACCGCATTCATATCATTCATGACAGAAAACCATCCTCAAGAGAGCTAGGTGAGCTGTTTGGGCTGCGGAGGTTACAGCCAGAGCATGGTCTACAATGATGAATTTGATGTGGTAGCCTGGTTCACAAAATAAAAGTTTACTTAATTTCGTGGTCTGGTCCACAGAACAAATTGGAACTATAGTCTGTGGTCTAGTGCACATAAACCGTCAAGAAAGGTGGGCTGTTTATACTGCGGCTACAGCGCGTCCATCACGGCCCACAGCGCCCAAGTACATTGTAAAAAAGAGCGCCAAAACAACAAGGAAGAGACAGAAGAAACAGGAAAGAGCACTGAAACGCCGTCCTTTGTTCTAATAATTGCCCTTAAGCGATGGCGCTGGCACTGTTTTTTTGCAATATTTATGGCTGTGCGGTGGCATAAAATCGAGAGGATTACTCTAAATTTGAGTTTCCTGCGCAAATCTTGTTGCAGGGCTTTTAGATGCGGAGCATCTTATACTCGCGCCTTGTAGTGCGCCGTCCGCACCGCTTCTCGAACATTCGACAGCTGACGCGCGCGCATGCGCCGTCGCGCCGTCGCCCACTCTTCCACCATCTGTGCATCCCTTCCTCCTCTACACACCGCGCGCGCTTCACTCCTCCACCATCTGTGCACCCTTCCTCCTCTACACACCGCGTTCGACATCTACAATTCTCCTGATTCTCCAGTGGACGCGCATGTGGCGTCGCGCTTCGAGAACATTCAACAGCTGACAGTGCATGCGCCGTCGTGCTGTATATATACTCAAGGTCGGCGCTCGCTCGCTCAGTTGCCGCTCGTCGGTTGGTTTGTACGGCGCGTCGACGTCCAAGGTCGCGGTGAAATGAATTCCAACGAATCCACAAACACAATGATCGACGTCCCTTCGACCAGCGCCGCCCTTTCGCATACGTGTGTACGTGTTCACTCATTTAACACCCCCTCCTACAACCACGTTAACCAATTTAGCCATCGACCCAAGTAAGTCGCAATTTAACACCCCATTTCACAACCACGTTAACCAATTTAGCCATCGACCCAAGTAAGTCGCACTTTAACACCCCGTTAACCAATTATATGGTCCGCATCCTCCTCAGTGTTCCCCAGAGGGAAGCTGCGGGCAATTTTTTTTTCTGTTTCTTCTGTCGCTCCCTTGTTGTTTTGGCGCTGTTTTTTTTTTACTGTGACTACGCACCAAGAAGCTCAAGTTCACACACTTCTCTCGCACTTCGGGTGGTGCATAAAATAAAGTTGTAGTTTATTTTGTGGGGTGGTCAACAAAATAAACGTGAAGCTTACTCTGTGCTCTGGTCAACAGGATAGGCATGCACTGCACATTGTAAATGTTCCACATTAAGCGTTAGTTTTTATTATATTTATCTTTAGCTCATCGAAGGCGCTCTTTGTTCTACTAGCAGTTATGAGGTTATCAAAAAAAATTTTTCTATCCTTGTTACCATAGTTTCTACATACGAATAGGCACTAGATTTAGCTTTGTCCTTTCTCCACCTCTCTCTGCACCCTTGCTAGCATCCGCAGTAGTAATCCAGTATTAGATAGAATAATCAAGCTTGGCGCGTTGACCTTCTTATTCATCTCGAGTTAAAAGGAGAGTTTTATCATCCATGACATTTCATGTCCTCTTGCAGAACTCACACAACTCGCTCATCAAAGGTCGACAGCACTGTCCAAGTTTCAGCATCGACGATGAAATTCTCCTCCCACATGAGGCACGCAAGGAAATTGCCGTTGAAGTAAGAAATATACTGACACCCCTGGTAAGTCAGTTTTTTAAATGTTCTGCTAAATTCGTTAAAGTAGTACCCTATATACATATTAAACTAGAGTAATACGGTGCTAACGTCTAGTAGGCACACCGCAAACTTCACTGCTTCAAACCGCGGTGAGAAGTACCATGAACATAATGAAGACATCATCACTCGACAGTCACTTCAGGCGAGTTCCAAATTAGAGAAGTTATCATTACAGTCAAGGCGTTACCTGTAGCCAAAAGATGCGATTCCGATTTCAGGGAAAAATAACGAACTAGCTGCGGCAGTAGATCGGGTGAGGTCACTGAAATTGTATGACAACGCTTTCCTGGACATTTATGAGTAGTCGACAGTCGACCATGCCGTTGCAATGTTGAGTAGGTTATTCATGGGCATCATTTTCATTGTTTTTTTTTTGCAGGTGTTGTCTTGAACAAAAACTGCAAAACTCACCATTTTCCGTAGCTATTGCACTCTCCCCAAACTCTCTGCCAATGCGCGAAAATTTCAAATTTCTTGCCAATTAAGAATAGTGTGAACGAGGCAAGTTCATATCTAACCCTCTCAATAAGGCTTCATTACGCCATCGAGAGCTCAATATACGTAATAGAGTGCTTCCCAGAACTCCCTTTTCGAGAGCGTACAACGCGGATAAAAGCCTACAAATGCGTTCAGAGACATAGGAGCCGTCATTTGCGTCGCGTTCCTTGAAGCTTAAATTGATGCAGCCGTTGTTTCAAGGGTATTGATTCATTCCTAGCGGCAAACCGAGCTAATGGCCTGGAAGGAAGTCATTTATTCTCTTTATGCATATAAAAATTTACAAGGCCACTTTTCTACGCGAGTTTCCCTACACGCCGTTGTACGTTTCTTTTCTTTATGGTTTCGGCCGGAAGCGAAGAAGAAGATGTAGGAGAAAAAGGGTGTTTGATTAATGACGTTTTTCACGCGTTCCGTGCTGGGGCTTCTTCTAAACTTCTTCGTGTCATTTATAATAAAAGAACATTCGCTCGAGGTACTTGAGATCGAAAGATTTACCAGACAAAAATAGGAGACGGCGAAGCATTCATACTATTGGATCAGTTCATTTTGTGCCTTTTTTGTATAAAATTTCTAACTATAGACACCATTCAAGGAGCATCGGTGACCTTGTGAAACTGAAAAACGCTTAAGCGAAAAAATGCTGAAGTTGCCTCACAAAATTATCTGGCTACATTATCTGAGTTTTGACAACTTAGTGCCTGAATTGCAAGTTCGCCGTAGTATTACATAAATCAGTGCATTTAGGTCAACCAGCTAATCTACTGTGACACCTAATTACTTTCTGGCAGTGGTATTTTATATTGACTTGTAGGTTACGAGAAAAGTATGCATGATACGCGGCGTGATGCTGATTTGTGCTTGTTATCTATGTTACGAAATGTATTGCGCTCAGAAGAAGACTAGGATTGGGCGGGTCGGTACGACATGATAATGAGTGCAAATCAGTGCAATTAATCGACACGACGAGACTGAACAAATGACACAGAACGTGAAGCTTCCAACAGTTTGTTCTGCTCAGAAGAAACCTTGTTTCTTCCAGTAAATTTTCGTAAGGGATTGATGAGTTTTTAATATGATGGAGCTGCGCTGGCTGTCGAAAAAAAAAACTCGGTGAAATTTGACTGGATAGAAACTACTTATAGCTCCGTTTTCTTTTGCATTTTTCACGACAGGAAGGCTTTCAATGTATTGTCGAAATTGAAGGTGCCAGAGAACGAGTGTTTGCTCGACTCCGAGACAACAAAGTCATCTGCACGGAAAGCATGGTAAGCATAATGGAGGGAGGCATGTGTCCGCTTTCGTTCGGCGACAATTGGATCAAAGCGTGGGCCTACGTGTATACGTGTGCATGACAACGCAATCCAAGCATATTTTATTGGATAGCTGAAACGCTGAGCTTTATGAAGCCAGTGGGTCTCCTGCAGAATGTTGACTACTGCTGGTTGTTTGCGATATTTGTGCATCTCTTGCTGAAGTAAGACATGAAATTTAGTGTTCACTACGCTGCAGCAAAATGTCTTTAGAGCCCTTTCACAGCTACTCTGTAGGTTATATATCAAGCATATTTTCCTAATGTGTAGTGGTGGTAACAAAGCTGTCTACGAAATAGATGATATGACACGTTGGATAAAGACGAAATTAAAAATGAGCAACAGTTTCAAAGGCATGAATGTCAGAAGCGTGCAGGCACCTAATAGAAACAATAAAAATAAATAAAGTGCGAATGCTTGAATCCCTTTGAAAAATTATTCTTCGATCGTTATTCTCAAATGGTACACCAGGTTTTGAAAAGATGGCGGGGGAAAGAAGCGGAGAGGCACGTTAAGCGAAGTGCACGTGAAAGTACATGCTTGCTCTCAACGGCCATCGAGCAGAGCCCGCAAAGACTAGCGCTCCATATTGAATAAAAAAAGAAGAAGGAAAGTGAGGCATCCGCCGAAAAAGGAGGGCAGCAACATACAATAACTGTGGTAGCAGCTGTACGGCACAGTCATCAACTGCAGCAGCGTCTAGGGCTACAGCGTGCACTGTTGTGACGCCACGAGGCCAAACTACTCTGACTCGCTACGGAGCGGCGAAGAGGGAAGCTCACTAAGGAATGAGCTGCTTGTACTGGCGGAGGCATCCCGTTGCGTCTTTGTGCCTCATCATTGCCTTTATGCAGCGCTGCTTCTTGCTTCCACTGAAATAGTTTCGCCTTGACACTGCCCCTCGTCCCACACTCCCGTGCAACTCTCCCGTTCCAGAACGCGACCCGAGCCGCTCAATGAACGGCAAGGCACCTCAGGCTTGCATCTCGCTTCCTCACGCTGTATCACAGTCGAGGAAGCAGGAGCCGCGCGCTAAGGAGATCAGAAGTGCGCTCTCTGAACCGATAGTTCCGTGCAGCATCACTTTCCCGATTGGGCACAGTCATGCAAACTAAAATCGCAGCCGTCATTCTTTATTCTCTCTTTGTGAGCTACCAGACTACAAAAGTACAGCAACGAATATATCCACGACTGTTTAAAAGCCGGCTACTTTTACAAATGAGGACCAAGACGATCTAACAAGAGGGAAACCAGGTAAAACAAGGATGCGGGCTGCTTTCGGATGAATTTGATGCTAGCCAGGAGTCGTGTGCTCTCAGTACCGCATTGATATGGCAAACTTGGAAAATCATACATGGGCTGATGTCTGGTCGAGTTTCAGAAAATGGAAGGAAGTAAAAGTAAGAAATCAACAAATTCTGAGTTAACGTGCGATTGCGCAACAAAGTGGCATCATCGCATTATAGGCATCGTTCTCTCCCTTTCTTCTCTGTCTTTTTTACTGCTTAGCACGTGTCGGCAGCGTTTTACTGCGCTACTTCGAGCTCGCAAAGTCCACGTGAATTCCAAGGCCTGCTTTTGGCCGAAATAATTCGCGCGTTCGCACGTAGCATCGGCCACTCTTGTAACGTTCGCTGACGAAATATGTAGATGCAAGCGAAAGAGTGAAGGTAGCAAAGAATAGAGAACGCAGGTCACGTGATATATATTGGCGCACGCTGTCACACCACAAAGCCAGCTCGGTGGATGGTTCTTTTTCCACTAACTTTGTAATACTTGGGGAGTCACTCGATGAAGGCCTTCGTACGTAGAAAACGAAGTAATGCAACAACGGTGTGCTCTTGTAAGGAATCGTACCAGCAGTGAAGCGGTGCACGCAACTCGCTGACAGGCATTGTGTCAGAAGAGGGTGGCGAAGAGAAGACGAACGAATGAGGCAAGTTAGAAGGGGTTAAACAGGAAGAGGAGAGGGGCGTGTCCCTGTTGCCACATTCGCCCAGCGCGCTCACGACAGCACAGCTGGCCCGAAACGCTGCCCGATGGATAATCGATACGCTGTGTCGCAGAATGTAGTTAGGGAGCCATTCTTCTTAGCCGCGAGCGCCACCACAGGGCGCCCTTGTGGCCCGAGCTCTCGCCCGATGTCGCGCCGCTATTTGGTCCCCTATCAGGCGGAGAATGAGCGAGCCTTGCTTTCTTGCCGTCGGCTCTTGACTGCGCGACATCGCGCTTGCCGAGAGCTCGTAAGTCAACCTGTTCAGTATGCGCGCAAGGAGAGTGCTTATACCAGCCGCCATTGGCGGATCTTATCCAAATAAAGAAACAGGCCCGTATCTGCATCAAGGCCAATGATCTGCTCTGTGCAGGATAAACAACCATGCAATGTTGTTGGCGTCCGGACATAAGAGGAAATATACAACAGAGCCGGGGACTGAAGTTAGCTTCACGCCTTAAGTGTCTCGAAGAAAAGAGTGGACTGAAGAAACCTTAGTAAACGAAATGAGGGCAGATAGCAAGTGGTTAATTAATTGATTCATTACTGCGCTCGCTTAGTTAGCTTAGAGCCTAACAAGACGATTATGGAAAGGGCGTTAGCTAAATACTTAAGAGCAATCACTCGAACAGCATTTGGTAAGAAGGGAATGCGGACACTCCCAGGTAGAAGCTCACACCAGCAAAAAGCTGGGAATTAATAACGGCATTTCCTAATTGCTCATGCAGAAAGACGAGGGGAAAGTTACTAAAACAGTTATAAACATCTAGGATTTCTAAAAAATGATGCATTCCGAAAAAAAAAACTTGTAGGGAACCAACAAAATATTATAACTAATATATGGTTATACGGACGAAACTTGCGAAGTTCAGCGCAGAACGACGATAAGTTATTTATGGTGCAATAATGCCCCGCCGCGGTGGTCTAGTGGCTAAGGTACTCGGCTGCTGACCCGCAGGGCGCGGGTTCGAATCCCGGCTGCGGCGGCTGCATTTCCGATGGAGGCGGAAATGTTGTAGGCCCGTGTGCTCAGATTTGGGTGCACGTTAAAGAACCCCAGGTGGTCTAAATTTCCGGAGCCCTCCACTACGGCGTCTCTCATAATCATATAGTGGTTTTGGGACGTTAAACCCCACATATCAATCAAATCAATGGTGCAATAATAAAACCCTGCAGGACGAAAATTGATCCCGATGGCTCACCAATAGCAATAAAAAGGCGGGAACTAGATGCTTAATATTTCAAAGCCATGCTTCTCGCTTTAAGCGTAAAGCTGTAGCTCTGAATCTGTTCCATGTTTTTTTATAACATTTATTTTCCGTATAGGCCAGCTTTGCTCCTACGCATTGTTTTATATCCCACCCAAGTGATTCTTTCAGTCACCTGGACACACATATGAAGTCCCCATAAGTTAATAAGTTTTTATTAGCACTAAGACAATCTTGACACGACCAGGCAGCGTCAAATATCTGAGCACGAATCCCATAACATATTGTCGGTGTTGTTCTGCCAGCACCACTGTGGCCAGCGCAGAAGTTAAAGTAAATCATGGCGTTTTATGGGTCAAAACAGCAATATGATTACAAAGTATGCCATAGTGCAGGACTGCTGATGTCTTTCGAGGACACGGTCTTCTTTAATGTGCACCCGAATCCCAAGCGCACCAGCGTTTTTAGTGCTTCATTCATTAAAATAATGGTGCGACGACCTTGAACTCAGCGGAGCTGCGCCATGGCCATGACTGCCACATCAGCGGGTGTCCTTATGGGAAAGCTGCGCCGCAAATACGAGGAATTCTTGCCTACCAAAGCTTTATGAAACACACCGTATGACTATTTTGGCGCCTGATCGTCTTTATTCCACCCCCACAGCAAGTTGTGCTCTGATGAGCAGCTCAGTAAATACCGCGAGCTCCTGCTGCTACCACGCTCGAGATGGCGAGCGTTAGCGTGTTATTTGTGTCCTGGACGGTGCTTCGATTGGCAGCAGCTTTCTTTCACGCCTTCATCCCTGCAGTAATTACGGGGAACGCACCAGTACTCGTGGGTGCCTTTCAAACAAGCGTACCAAAGTGTGCGGATAATGAGAAACACGTCAATCTGTCGCCACGTCGTCAAGCATGTAGCCACCGGAGGACGGGCGCAGAAGCCCCCTTGGCGTCGTCGAGTGAACGTATGTACTTCGGGACCCTTAAAGAGTGCAATGCCGTAGATGGGCGCGTTGACCCCAGCTAACCGAGAGAGGCAACGTACCAGGTTGAATGCAGAGCCAATACTGAGCGCAAACGCCGGACTCTGCTGACATCAACAGCATACGTGGGTCATTATAGCCAGAAGGTGCTGTCCCTGTTACTTATACGTAAACATTATTCCTCGAGCTACGTGTCAATTATGGACGAATTTTTACTGATTAATGAAACAGAATGTCGTACACACTCATACACACAGACATGATATATATATATATATATATAGTTACCACATCAAAAAATGTGGTAACAAATAAAATGTGATGACACATTTTACTTCCCAGATATATGCGTGATGACTGCATATATATATATATATATATATATATATATATATATATAGTGCAGGACTGCTGATGTCTTTCGAGGACACGGGCTTCTTTAATGTGCACCCGAATCCCAAGCGCACAGGCGTTTTTAGTGCTTCATTCATTAAAATAAAATATTTCTCATTATATATATATATATATATATATATATATATATATATATCACTCTTAACTATTGCTACCTTCTTACGTTACAGGATTCCCCCTCCCTCCGAAAGAATGCGCGCGCTGCTTATTACAATGCCTGATGAACAAGCAGTCTTAGAACACACACAAAAAAAAAATGTTCAAATGGGCTGTAGTTCCACATCAGACTGAAGTTCCGTAAAGTCGCACAAAGATTTCACAGGAGAGGGCAGCAATCCGCGGTTAGTACAGCTCTGGTGCGCGAGGCCGACTGTTGCGTTCTGGAAAACACAAGTACATCTTGAGCGTAGAAACTGATGAAATAGCTGCCATTATTGCGAGGAGTGGACGCTGTTTGAAAGCCTTGCAGTAGATCGGTCTTCGGCGTCGCTGTCTTTGCTGCGTGCGTGCTCGTTGTCGTAAACTAATGGGATGGTGTCTGAACCCTTGCGTGGTGGAACTGGTGACTTCTCGTCTTGTTCGGTGTTTCCCGAGGTTTCGAAGCTGTAATCTTAGGCGCAGGCTTGATCTTTTGTGCCAAATGCGTTTCTCGCGCTGATTCCTTATGCGAAGATGCCTGGCTTCTTGAATTTGTTCTAAGAGGCTTGCTTTGCGTCGTCGTCCTTGTTGGTGTGTCCGTTAGAGTGTCTGCGATTCACGGACTTGCTTTTGCTGGCGCTGCTCAGGAGATTGCTGTAGTGGCGCCCCTTCTGGAATCGGGCATTCATTTCCTTCGAGGTTTGACGCGTCCTGTAAACAGCTGATGCATGGTGTACTGGTGTCTTGCTTATCGGGCATAGTTGGTAATGCACCATCATCGCTAGCATGCTCTTCAAAGGCTTCGGTAAGGTGGTCCAGTATGGAAGCTTCTGACAGACAGCTGCATGCGAGGTTTGATGTATGTATTACTTCTGCATACTTTCGGTTCTTGGAGCTGTGAGCACAGCATGGGGATACCACAGGTGACGTGGCATTATTAGGTTCAGACTGCACAGTCTGCTGAGCCATCAAAATAAAGTCTTGTGATGAAAAACACATTTTCGAACCGTCATGGCGTTGTTGGGTATTTTCCCGATGCGTCGATGGTTCATTTATTGTAAACACGGTGTCCTTACGAGGCAGACGGTGAGCGTTAAGAGCACCTGAGGAGCCGCGTGATGTAAAACCGGGTGGCGGGCCATGTATGTGAGACGAAGAATGGAGAGTATCAAGTGGTTGAGCAGCGACTCGTGTCATATGCTTAATCGATGATTTTGGAAGTGCTGTCTTGCGTGCAGAAGGGAGGCCCGCTCGATGGCTGTGTTTTTCCCGAATTACGCTTGGTCACCTGTCAGTGTACTCAGGTTCCACTTTGTGTTGTCGCAGTGGTCGATTCTTGCTGGGCGTTCGTAAGCTTGAAGACTGCTTGTGAAATTGTCAACTGAGTGCGATTGCCTGTTGATGGCTGGTTATAAGCGAGTCTTCTTCGTAGTTGTCATTGTATTCTTGAAATCGGATGGTCATTTCTTCTTTAATCTTTTTCCATGACTCATCATTTTGAAATATGTGGGTGAGGTAGAATTTGAAAGCCTCACCAGAGACGTAGTCGGTAAAGTTGATGATCATCTCCCGTTCCGACCATGATGCAGCGGTAGCGTGGAGCTCGAACAGGTCGAACCAGTCCTGCACAGGTCCATCGTCTGCTGCTCCGGTGTTTTTGGGGATGGGAAGGCCAGTAGATGCTTCTGACATGATGCTGGTCGATGCGTATTGCTAGGCGCTTGCACGGTGGTCCATATATGCTCAGGGTGTCATGCGGAGAACTGCGTAGATGATGAGCGACTGATGAAGGGGCAGGCAGGTCTCCATCCTGTCGACTCGTGTCAGGATATGATGAATGGGAGACGTTGCCTGGCTCATATGCTATGTTTATTCCGTTCTCCTTCTTCCTCATCTACTTCTTCTAACTCCTAACCATCGCTACCTTATTACGTTTGCAGAGAAGTACGACTAGGGATATGCAGCAGACATTGTTTTTTTTTTAAACTCTCTACCATTAAACACGAGTAAAAAGCAGAACCTTGCCAATTTTATTACTTTTTTCGTCGCTCACATCCGCACGTATCCGTGCAGTCTATAGTACAACTGAAGGCCTCAAATATATATTCTCTTTTCAGCCTTCGAAATAGAGAAATAATTTGCGAAACCGCGTGCGATTTCAACCGATTTCAGTATTGGTGAAAGTGGTAATTTTAGCATTAGAATGGTGGTATTGCATACGCTCACAGACAGAGGTTTGAAGCAGCCCCGAGTTGCCGAGCGTATTTTGCTCTTTTACAGCTACGCGAATCACGCCGTTATGCGCCATGAGTTCTGCCTTCTGTGCTGCTGCACGCATTGAATCAGCTGGGGCGGAAAGATGAAAACCTGCACAGAGCCCGAGTGAAACCAAACGGCTGCCGCTGTTTGCCGACAAGTCATAGACGCACACGTCAGCCGATATTCTCTGCGAACAGATAAAATAGCCAGTGAAACCTGGAACAAATGACAGCGTAGAAAAGAAAGGGCTAACTCACAAAAAAAAAACTGGATATTGCTAAAAGTGACACCAGAGTCAACCATCCTGTTTACGCCGCTACAACAGTTAGCTGGTAAGTTGCGGTCGTATGGTCATTGTGTTGTGCTTCACGAAGGCCTTACTACAATCAAAGAGAGAGGGATGGGGGAATTGCAAATATATTGATCAGGTTGCTTCTGGTTCGTTATCCTACGACGTCAAGGGGCGAAGTTGGTGGGAGAAAAACAAGTAAAAAAAGAAAAAAAAGAACCTAGGACATTTGCGCGCTCACAACTGCATTCACCTCACAATCCCAGGTGATCACAGAGTTCTGTTGTCGTCACTTGGTAGAGCGGTGCTGTTATGGAGGTCAAGGCCGGGGTCCCAATATTTTGTTGAAGAAACATTTTACTTCCCAGATTGTTTAAAGAGGCACATCAGTGTCTGTTGTACTCTTGTTGAAAAAAGTGCACTTTCTACTACTTAAGGGAACCATGTGTATATGTGAAGCAGTGGGCGCTAACGCTCACACTGGCGGTGGCTTTGACGCTGGCGCTCGTTGCGGCTTTGCGCAGAAGAGACGCCTGGGGCGGCGCTAAGCGCGATGTGATGGGCCAGTGTCTCTTACTGGAACATGCCATGGGCAATGAAAGACAGAAGACTCTGATTGAACACACAGCCCTGCAGTCTGCTTTTAGTTAACGCGCATGCTGCAAATTGTTATTGCTCATCAGCGCACAGAGGAAATTTCCCACCAGCACTACCTTGGAGGTCAAGATCCAGTACTTATGGTGTGGCCAATAAACGGTTTTGTTACATAAGCTGTGAATGTTTTCAATCAAGAAGCTCGCTAGCAGATGCTGTCGGCGTTGCGAGGCGAGAGAGGAGAACGCGTAGGAGAAGGGAGAAAAGGGTACGCGCATTCACATTAAGTGCTCACGCCACACACCGAATTGAGCTCGACCATAAGAAGCTCCGCATCTAAAACGGAGCAGTATTCCAGGATATAACACAGCCGCTGCATGAAGCACTGTCCGTAAAATGCATGACGTGCAAACAGAGTGATGTATGTGAGCGTGATGTTCTTTGGGAGCACTGAATAGACGAGGCTACCGAAAGTGAGTTTGCAAGATGTCTCTCATTGGGATGCCCTACATCACCTGCTTTAATGGCTAATGCTGCCTACGGGCGTTCTGTTTAATACTCTTATCACAGCGGCAATACAGAGAGTGGCGGATGGAAACATAAGAATTAACATTCTGTTACATAACTTACAGCTTTAGACGAATATTTATACTGACTTCCCGCGGTACGATGGCTTTTTTTTTTTCTAGTACACGTACCAGGCGGAGCAAGGTGAACTGCAAGCTTCCCTGACTGTGCTGTGGAATGGTGATACGTTCATCGACAAGACCAACGGTAGGCACTGTAACCTTTCTATTTTGAGTTAGCACGAAGCCAGTTATTGTCATAGCGATTTAACCACTCCATATCTGTTATATCAACAACTGCGGAGACCCTATGTCTCTAGGCGCGAGAAAAAAAATATGCCTCAAGGCCGGAGCAATGAATGCGATAGGAAGAAATCGTAATGTCAAATGAAGAACGACAAGCAACTCGAAACTTACACCTTACCGCTGAAGCACAAAGAAAGATCCGGAGACTCAAAAATGACGCGGAGGTATTGACATAACAAACGTGAACTAACAAGTGTCAGTTATTACGCTTTTGGGTTTTAGCGGCACGCTGCAAGTGTAGACAAAGCGGACCCCTACGCTTTTAGATATTCTGCGGCACGTGGAGCAACCCCTCTGTGTCATCCTGCCACGGGGCGATGTCCGACGCAAGGTGTGCCTAAGGTCCCTAGATAAGAGAATAAGTTTTTATACAGGGACCATAGATGTGCCCGATGTTTTTTTTTTGTTCCTAATCATGAGTGGGTATACAAAAGGGGCCACTTTTTGTGGTCGTCTGAAGGGCAGTTTCCAAACTGAATGAAAATGCAGGAGCGTTGCGTGATAAAGTACACGCTCAAGCTCGTTCGAGATCTGCGCACCGGCAGCGGTAAATTTTTGGTATAAATAGGTCGCAGTAATTGGATGCGAAGCATCTTATGAGCGAACTTGATCCAGTGGCGTCCGCGATCCACTCCGCATGCATGTCCCCCTTCTCTCTTCTCCTACGCTCGTCCTCTCGAGCCTCGCAATGCCGATACAGGCAAAGTCTGCTAGCCTATGCCTTCTCTCCTCTCTCTCTCCTCTAGGCATCCCTCCCCGTGGAGTATAAACCTCCAATCGGCATGCGCGTCCCCCTTCTCCCTTCTCTTTTATCTTGCCTCTTTATTTTATTTTTATTTTTTGCCTCGCAACACCGACGCAGGCAGCGTCTGCTAGCGACTTTCAGTGACACGCAACTCAGTGACATGTAATTCAGTGTATTGCACAGTTGCACGAAGACGAATGATCCCGACATGCTTTGCGCAGTGACGTTGTACAAGTGCCTGTTGCTGGGCAGCCACGGCGGCCGCCAGGACTGCTCACTGTGCCTGACGCGCGACAAGCGCTACCAGTGTTCCTGGTGCGGAGGGTCGTGCAACTACGGACCATCGTGCGTCGAGCCAGTCACCACTTCGTGTCCACCGCCACGGATCGACTGGGTGAGCGGACGCTAGATGGCCTTGAAATGTTGATTACGAGCAAACGTGATTTTAAGCACGCACAGAACAAGCACGTCAGAAAAAAAAAAGACAGAGAGATTGACCTGTATGAGCCAGGTTGGCTACCCTGCACGGTGGCAAAGGTTATAATTCATTAGATATGCCTGTTTGGTACTAACGCAGAGAAGTGAAAGTTCAAAGGCTTATTTTTTTTCTTGGGCACAAGATTAACTACACCTAACATGCAAGAAAGAAGAAACGGTATAAAAAGAAAGGCAGAGAAGTTAACCAGCCCAAAAAAGCCAGTATGTAACCCTAAACGTGGGGACGAAATGGGGAGGCAGTGTTTTCATGGGCGAAATACCTTAAGAGCCCGCACTGTCCCTCCTCGAAAAGCCGTCCGGTGTCTACAGCAGATGTAGCGCATGTGCACGTGAACAAACAAAAACCTATGTGAACAATAAAAATGTTAACAGAAGGCTGTTAACAACAACAAAATAATACTATTTTCCAGAATATAATAGAAGGCCACAACAGCATAAAAGTGGCTGAACGTTAACACCAACAAGATAATTCGAAGTTGAAGGCGCAGCAAGTGACGACTACACACTAGAAGTGTTCTATACCGGAGGTGTTCATTTACAAGCGCGACTGAGCAATATCACGGGTGATTTAGGCTAACACCGAACGACCCTCAGTGATTCGCCTATATTCGGTATGATTCACTGCGAGGAGATGCGTGGATGTTTTTTTGTAGTCATAAAAAGAGTGATACGCACTCGCCGAGTGCCGTAATGTCTACTAGCACCGCTAGTAGCTTTTTTGACAACCGTAGCTGAGAAATGCAGAGAAATTTTACGATATTTTCTCGTCGCATAATATTAATCTACTTTAGAGCGGTATAAGCAACACCTCAGCACAGTGCATTTTACCTGTCTGACATTTGAATTTATCGCATATGTAACACATCTTTTTTCCTTTCGTCATCGCCCCCATCATTTTCTATTTTAGGAGTTTCAAAAAAAAAATGTGCGGATATTGGCACCTGTATAGAGAAAGTCCTTCGCACATTCACTGTATTCTAACTTCTTCCGTAAATATGGAAAACCTCCGATTTCACACAAGTTTGTTATTGCGGAATGAAGTAGCACACCTAAGTAGCACACCTTGTACCACACCTAAGAGCTCCCGGTTTAACAATACTTTAGTTTATAAATGGGTTGGTACTAAACTAAATCATTATTGCGTTTTCGCAGCATAGCATTTAATTTGCCTATCTTCGTTTATTATCTTTGAGACAGCTTTCTAAAAACTGTCACTTTCAATACAAATATTCGCCCTAACAAAACCTACTAGGGACACAAAAGAACTAGCAAAGCATTATTCACGATGTGGCAGCAATTGACAATGAGCCGACGGATTCCTAATAGGGCCACTGTTCACTCATTAGCCATGCAGGTAATGGAATTAACGGTATCCGTGACACGCGTAACACGTTTTCGTTCAACACAAAGCACTCTTCGCAACTTTGTTTCGCGGTGTGATTCGCCAACTCTATTTTCGTTGTTTCTTTACGGCGAGCGTTTCGTTTCGATGCGAATACGCGGGAAAGCAACTTCTTTCCGAATGAACCTCCATGAAGTAGTAAATAGTAACAGATACAACCATAGGTAAGCACACAGCTTTTATTTCCTGTGCTTTCATTTCTAGGTAGCTATCTTCACTGCCCATAAACGACTTATTATTGCGATTATAAGGTAACTATCATGGTTTAAAGAAGCGTGTGGTGCGTTATTATATTTCAAGCGTTAGTAAAATATACGAGGGCAAAGACCGATCACTGCGTTAGCTGCAGTCAGACACTGGCTGCGCGAATTGATAATAATTAGATGAGTTTAACGTCTCCAAATTGTGATATGATTACCAGAAGCGCAGTAGTAGAGGGCTTCGTAAATTTCGACCACCTGTGGTTTTTTTCACATGCCCCTGAACTTCACGGGCTTCAAGCATTTTCCTCCCCATAGAAAATGCAGCCACTTTGGTCGGGATTCAATCTCGGAACCTGCGAGTTTACCGTTGAGCACCACAACGCCTACACACTAAAAATATATAAAAAAGGAAGTATAGGGTTTGGACTTGCCAAACATGGTGACTCTCTTGATGGGTCCGAGTCAGCATGCTCAGGAGAGTCCCCTGAGGATCTTTAGAACAGTGAAAGGACTCTTTCTCGAGGGATCACACCACCACGTTTTAGGGAGTCAGGCGACTCTTGTCAGGGCCGCTTCTACGTGGGTCCAGCTACTTTACGGCTATTTTTATGGTCATCGCAGACGTAAGCAAAGCATGAAAATAGCAAACAGAAACAAGTAAAAACAGTGCATGGAGGTGGCAGAAGAGTAATTGTGGCCAAACTAGGCAACAGTTTGGCCACTACTACTCTTGTGCCACCTCCATGCGCTGGCAACAGTTTGGCCACGATTACTCTTCTTGTATTCCATAAAAGTTCATCATGAATATCTGATCATTTGGAGAAAGGTAATCAATGTACTGAAGTAAAGTATGTGATTGGGCTAGTCGGTACTGCATTATTAAACTTCTCTGCGCAAAAACTGCCGACAAGTAACACAAAATCCTGCACTCGTCCTCGTCTTTTGTGTTACTTGTCGGAAGTTTTTGCGCTGAGAAGTTCAATAACGGTTATCAATCGCCGTGATTGCCGAAACCGAACACAAGCTGATTCAAGCAACTTGAAACAGATCGAATGTATCTGGCCCTAGATGGCAGGAAGCTTTCTGAGCGACTTCTTCACGAACCGTGATCACACATAAAGCCCTTATGCCATCAGCCCTTATAACATTGCGAGTGCGTAGCAATGCTTACGGTGGACAGCAGATTAGACACCTAAATTGCGTGTCTGAAGCCTAAATAGACAGTGTTCATATGAAATATTATTGCAATTTTTACGAAGCGTGGTGAATACATTATGGAAGACAAAGGCTACGCAGGCTAATGTGTCGTTCAAAAAAAAATGGTGGCTGGACAGAATGCTTGGATCTCGGTCTCCGTAAGGTCATATGCTTACTTGAAGTCATAGACGCGCTCAATATAAGATATGGTGAGTTTCGCATACGTTTGCCACAAAAGAAGACGTAAAAGTTGATTATTAGCTTTCTGCAGCTTTTTCTTGTCAACATGATATGGCCTAACGTTGCACAGATACAAACTTTATGTGCTCTAACGCGAGACTGTTTCCAAAGTTTCGAACGTAGACTGCCCACGATGCTTATTTGAATTGAAATACTTCCTGCAAATGTTGATGAGGACGTCAATCGTTATCGAGAATGCAGCTGTCTTTTGGTCTTCGTCCTTTTCAAATGAAGATTTAACTCATGGGAAACTTTGACTCCCCTGTTCGAACATGGGTTAAACGCAGAAAGACTTATTGGATGACTTCTGGACCACTTTGAAATAAAGCTTTTATGTCTAAAAGAAAGGAAAGTCACCATACTCAGTAAGTCAATACTTTGACTTTAGGTCGCAACTTTTTTACAATTCAGAAAAGCCGTTCAATTCAAAATAAACGTAAGACAATATTATTCACAAGAATATATAATTCATTAATATGTGGGGTTTACCGTTCTAAAGCCGCCATACGATTATGAGAGACGCCGCAGTAGAGGGCTCCGGGAATTTCGACCACTTGGGGCTCTTTAACATGCACTTAAATCTGAGCACACGGGCCTACAGCATTTTGGCCTCCATCTAAAATGCAGCTCCCATAGCCGGGATTCGATCCCGCGTCCTGTGGGTCAGCATCAGAGTACCTTAGCCACTAGACCACCACGGCGGGGCTAACAAGAAGATATACACATCAGTTTTGTTCCAAAATCAGGGCCCCATAACTCGCAGAGGAGTTGTGAATAGGACAATTATGCCGTATCCAGTTGTACAAACACTATAGGGCGGTGGGGATAGAAGTGGGGTAGAATTGAAGAAGTGAATATAGCATGAAGCCAGTATATAATAATTTCATAACAAGTAAACGACTGACATTCTGTTAGGTTTGTTGGTAGTTTGTTCCAAAGATAAGATGTGGTATGTGTGAATGTAAATGATCCTTAATTCATGCGAGACTTTGAAATGATTAATGTTTTCGGGGTAATTAATCGTATCGGGTACGGCGTGCTTTGGTTACTAATTTTTACAGAAGGACACAGCACAATTTTATCCATGCTGTCTTACAGCAGTACGAGAACATAGTAATCAATGCAGCGTTTCACAGGAAGAATATTAAGCAATGGGTAGGCAAATGTAATTTAAAAGGTTTGTTTTAGGAAGAGGATAGAACGGAGCGCTGTGTTCTGTGCTGAGATAATTGTCAATAAAGTGGTGGGATATGCGAGCCCGTATATGGTAATGGCGTATGTATTGTGTGAATGTATGAAAATTGAAGAGAGCAAAGAGTGTGCGGACGCCAGATCAGGTTTTAAGTTATACACTTTGACGTTTGTAACTCTGCACCACTAGCGGATGTCATAGCTTTGTAATAATACGCCTTTTAAAACAACAGAAGCGGAGAGATGCAGTTTCGTTATACTATATAAAGAAATTACAATACAATACATTAAGGCGCTGGCTGCTCTGAGGCTTCACAGATCAGCCAGCCAAGTGAAACGTACAAGTTACGGAGTTGATAAGTTTACATAAGTAGCACCAGACTGCCAAAATTGTATGCTGCCTGCACCTTACAGGTCTGGTGCCACACGCTAGTTAAACATTTTGAGGACATTGCGAAAAAAAAAGTGTAACGACAAAAGAGTAACGATAAAGCTAGCAGCTAAATCGCTTACACCCGATCTCGTGTAACTCCTCTTGGCGCTAATTTAAGCTTTATGCAAACACGAAGCCTTCAGGGAAAGACGCGGTTTTGCTGCTGTCTGTAGGCTCAATATGAAGTAAGCGTTGAGGGCGAAGACCAAACAAATGTAACAACCGCCTACGGACATTTGTTGAGATAGCACGCACTAACGTGCCGTTTTGTTCCAAGTTTACAGTAGTTCAGCAGTTGCTAAGCTCGGAATGATGCTCGCGCAACCAGCAAAGCTTGCCGAGAATCATCGTGAATTCTTTAGAGATGTATACCCTGTCTTCAGGCAGTTAGATCGAAGCCACAGTTGGGAACGCACACCGATTACATGGCACCTACTTTTACTATATCTTATAAGGAGGCGAAGGTGATTGCATTATGATCGGTTATGTTTTCTTGCACTTAAGTGCTTAAAAGAGTTGATGACTATCATACAGCAAAGAATCCTGTTGTCATGACCCGAAGCCGGCTGCCTCGATAGATGTGGTCATTATTTAAACGATAGCTACAGTAATGCGTCCTATTATAAAACCTTAGTACCTTAATTATGCATGGTTCGTATAATCTTTCACCAATTATCAACTTGAGATGACGAACCATTGACAAATTGCGACAAGCAGCATTGCGTGGTCACGTCGCTGGACATGCATTTTTTCATGGAAAGATCGGGCAGAGGAATAAAAACTGCAAGAATGTAAATCATACCACGGATTCACTAATCAAGCATCCTATGGTGACAGCCTTCGATAAGCAAATTGGTTCTCTATCATATATGAATTTCGCGGCAATGTACGCTGCTAGTGAGGTTTTCGCGGCAATGTACGCTGCTAGTGAGGTTGTCGAGAGGAAAAGAAGCTTTCCGGCCGAGCACAGTGACGTGTGCAAACTGTTTCCACGGTCTAATAAGTTACCGGGCTCTCGTTGTCACGATCCCACTAAGTACGGTGCCTATAATACGTCTATGGGGCATGTTGTACGCGTGCCTTGCTTCTGTGTTAATGTCCGTTTCGCCTTTAGTGGCTGTAGTGAATGAAAACGTTTGTGCCGTTACATCACTTATAGAATGACGAGCAATGTCAAGAAGATTCTGACGTTGATGACATTTATCGCATTCGCGTTGTAGTAACCTAATTTGGATTGGCCGTGATTATCCGAAATATCACCGCACATTGCAAAAATGAATTAGTACGTTCAAAAAGGGGGCTGCAATTTCAAATTTTAGGGCACAGTTTTGATTATTTGCGTACCCATTGCACCTTGAAAGCTGAAAATGTGCTTGCAGAGCTATCCTAGTGGACTCCTACATCTATGCAGCGCAGCATTTTGAAGTCGTTAGATGCGGTCCCCACTTTGCCCCTTGCGAACCACAGCACTTAAAAGCCATTCAACTATAGCCCAATATACTTCATCGCTTCTCAGCGTAAACTTACAGAGACCATGCTCTATAGAGACTCTTTTCCTTCTGATTGTACTATTCTTCACTTATGGTCATCCATCCTGCCTGCGAAGAGTGAGCCGTTTAAGAATAACAGTAAGAGAATTTTTTAAAAATTTAAATACCTTCCTGATAATATTTTTTCTGAAAGCAGTCTAAATAGCTAAAGTGGCGAGTTTTGCTACATATTTATTATTTGTTCACCTTTCATGACATTTTCTATCAGATAAAACCATTGACATGGAGTAGATGGCGCAAAGGCGTTGCCCTTACGTCTATTTAATAGCTTGCATGACATGCAGAACTTCAAAACAAGTCTGGTTTACACAGAGGGAAACAGCGAGTTAAGACAACGTAATGATTTAAACTGATAATAATTACACGACACGGCTGACGTGCAGATTTGCGGGTCTTGCTCGTTAACTCCCGCTATTCACCAATCCACTCCTGTCCCAGCTCTGCGGCTGTGTTTATCTCGTCAGCGCTGTTCACCACATCGTCCACCAAGGGCTTTTTTTTTTCTATTTTTGTTCATTCCGGAAGCCGTTTTGTACATATTTTCTCATTGTTTATACTTGGAGCAGCGAGCCGCTCCTGTCCCGACGACTGGCTGAAGCTCATTTTGTGCACACGCAGCTATCTAATCGGGTCATCGTAAAAACGTACGTCGACGGATATTCCGGGAGACGTGTTTTGACGACGCGTCCCGCACAGCCGAACGCCGCCAACTTGGGGGAAGTGCACTTCCTGTTTTCCCGCGATTTTTCCCTGCACTAATTTTCTTGTGTATTTCTTGATTTTGTTTTTTCTTTCAAGAGACGCTCTCCCTATATCACGCTGTCCCGCGCACTGGCTTTCTCTGTTTACCGAGTGTCATTCGACCGGCTCGACCTTGGTCGGCTTTTTAGTGCCCCGATGGATAGATTAAGTTGTTTTCGCTTTACGTCGGGGTCACATTGTCAAACAGTGTAACCGCGCTTTGGCTGATGAAAAAAAAAAAAGATCTAGGAAACTTTCCCACGGAAGTCGTTTTAACCTGCGAAACAACCGTGCAGAAAGCGTACGTGACACGCATAACTGACATGGACATTACCCGTTTTGTCATGCCTTGTGTTGTGTGCCTTGGTATAATTCCAAAAGGTCGGGCGAGTATAGCATGTAACTGTCATTTCTTGAATAACACATTTCGTATGAAGCGTTTAGCGATAACTAGGTTTCTATAAGGTGCCACAATTATTGTCGAAAATACCAGTGAATTTGTTGAGGCAGAACACTATTGTCGCAGCAAAGAACGAGGACACACAGTTGGACGGATGAGACGTCTCACAGCTCAATATGGTATGCACGTTCTCTCACGTGTGAGTCTGTACTGAATAGTATTCATGCTGCTGTTGAAATCTTGAAGTTAGCTGCACTTTTTGTACCTAAATTTTTCTCTTCACTCACCCAGCAGAGGATAGCCGATCAAACGCAGCCTTTCTTCCTTCAGTGATTTTCACCTTTTTTACTAAGTTGTTTTTTAAGCCTGTGTACAAGTTTCTTGAATTAAATTAATGAAATGCAAGATAATTCAAGTTGCCTCATACGATTTCTTCAAATATCAAATGGAATATTACAAGCTTCATGGGCTTGCTGATTCTAAACGTCTTTTCGAAAACGAGCTCTTGTTTAGTCAGTGCAAGCTAACCACAGTGATGAATCGCTGTTGTTTGCTTATCTGCTTTAGTGATAACAGGTAATATCAGTTAATATCAGTTAATAACAGTTATATTGTTAATAACAGTTAATGAAACAGTTAATATTATGCGCAATGGTTCCAACATCTGCCAATAAACATTTTTTGATCAAACTGCGCTCGACCAACTTGTTTTTATTATTCATCTCCCGCACAGATACATCCTCTTAACGGACCCGTGGAAGGCGGTACTTTGGTCACTATTGAAGGTAGCAACCTTGGAACGAGCGAGGAGGAAATAAGAGACAAGATCCTCGTTGGTGGCCTGCCTTGCGTGCCTGTGGAGTACAACGTGTCTGTCAGGCAAGTACCAATAATGTAGCGCTGTCACTGCGCTTGTAAGTCCTTCACTAAGCCCATATCGTAAGGAACAGCGAAAGGTAAATGTGTCCTCTCTAAGGTGCATAAAAACAAAAACGATATCCCACACTCAGCACCACGTTATGTTAGCTTCTGTTTGTAATATGCAGACAGGTAAGTAGAACGTGTAGATAAACTGTACGAGAAAGAAAAATTTTACATCATTTATCGATCACATCACAGCAACTGAGCAGATGAGTTTGAATAACATTACTGCGTATGTTATTGTCATCAATAAATTTCTCACATACGAACCGCACACAGCACTAAATACATCCATAACAAGTTCGTCTGTAATTAGGTATTTTAAAAAAATACAGGTTCGCACCAGAAATATGTAAACACTTAACTGGCTTAATTCTCTGGGCTGTATCTGTGGAAGCGTATAGAGTTAGAATACCGGATAGACTTTCTTATAACACACAGTGAGTCTTAGATACAGACGAGGTCACAATAGTGTTTAACACTTCAGCTAGGTATTACCAGTTTAAACTCTATGTGAATGCATCACATTTGTAAATTCAACACGATTCGCCCACTTGAAACAACGTGATTACTGAAGGACATTGGCATAGAAGTAGAAAGTGAGTTTGAAGTATCGCGCAAGGTGACATCGTCTCTTCTGTAAGAAAAATGAGCGATCCCGTTCAAGGAACACAGCATGATCATAGCTTGTAAGTAATTATGTCCCACTTTCCCGCTTGTCCTTTATTTTATAAAATCATGCGCTCACGCTGTAGTTATCTGGTTACCAGGAGTAGCACTCATGATAAGACTAAATTTATTGTGTTCTTTTACTGCGAGCCTTATTACATGCTTGAAAAGCCATAGCCCCGGAAGGCATTGTCTTAATACATAGCTCAAGGCTGATAACTTGCTACGTCCTTTTTTTTAATTAGCTCTAGAGCAGAAAAGTCTTCATCAGTGAAGGTGCGTGAGAACAAAGACGCTCAAGAGTGCCTTGAGTATGTCACGAACATTAGAAAAGTTCACTGAGTAGGAAAAAAAAAACAGGATAGCCAAAAGCGAAATTTGAGAAACACTGTGCCCTAAGTTTAATGGAAGCACGTTATACTCACTCAGGAAGCCCGCTTTCTTATCTGCGCAATTTTCTCTAAATGGCTCGGCTCTATGTATAAAGTAGAGGACCGAGCACACTTCGGAACGAAATAAAGAAGGCAGTATTTAAGAGAAAAAAAAAGAGATGGTAATAAAGCGAAAACAATACAAAAGGTCACAAAAGTCTGACAACTAAGGTATCACTCCTTTGATTTTCATCCACTTAGTTTTTGCTTGTTTGTTTCTTTGCCCGGTTAGAATTGAGGGCTCTTTTGTGGGTGTCAGAGCCTCGATTGGTCATCAACGCCACTGAAATGCCCTGCGGGCAGAAACACTTTCTTTGAGAGCCATGATTTATTTACTCATTTATAATCATTGCAGCAGCGATCTTTTTTTTTGCGTTGTTATCAAAAACTATCTCTTAATAATCAAGGCAACAAGAGGGTCATCAAGCTAATGGGTACACATGGCATGAAAGTGTGACTTTCAGGGACATTTTGTCCAAGAGTAGCGCTCGCTTTTTGGCTTCTTTGTTTGACATTCCTGTTACTTGAAAGTAAGATAATGTGACTCTTTAGCAGGATCATAGCAAGAGTGTGCCCTATGAGGCATTAGTTTAATGCAGCTTTGCAGAGTTTATAACCAGACCTTGTCACTAAGCCTGCAAATGCCTGAATAATGATCAGAACATTTAGTGCAGAAGTCTGCACACAACTTCCATATACAAAACTTCTGTGATTAAAGGAGGTACGTTTGGACTCACAAGCGGAAGTACACAGCTTTTGTTTCCAACAAGTGGTCCACAAATGGTCGAAAATATTGAAATCTGCCGAATAGCTCTTAGAAGGGTGCCCACAGTTGCCGCTGAGAAAACAGCTGCTAAGGACATCTAGCATAACGCAGGTGGGAGAGGGGCGATATTTCACAATTCAGTGGGCTGTGACCGAGGCTCAGTGTTAGTAGGCATTCTTAAATTGCACATTTAAACAAAATAATAATACAAACAGAAATGTCAGCAGACGTTTGCGACTTTTAAGCATCCCAGCGCAATTCCTACAGAAGCTCTCCTTTTAAAGTAGTTGTGCTTGGTATTTCGAGTTTCCTGCCTTCTATATATTGAATTTAAACACACACAAAAAACCTCATTATGGTATGTTTGTAATTCTAATCTGTACATAAAATTCGAAAGTCTGCTGAAGAAGTACCACCACCACCACCCCGTTTCGCGATGGTTATTTATTCACACCCTTGAAAGACCTTTACAATCTTTTATGGTCTCGCAAGTTCCGACACCTCACGGGAGGGAACGTCAATACAGCTACTTAAAGCTCTCACATTTAAAGGTCTTGCAAAATACTAATCACGTACGTAACTTACTAAAGAGACACCAGCTTTTCGTTCTATACCGACCCTTTCGAGCAGAATATGGCAGAGTTTCCGCAGACGTGGTGTGCATGCGATATTGTGGCAGAAATATGATACAGGCGTCCGTTTCTTCATCACAGGGTTGTCTGCCGAACACAACCAAGTTCCCATGGTGCACAAGCGACGTACGTGGTCATCGGGAATCGTGCCGGCATCACTAAGGCACAAGAAAAGTTCCACTACAAGGTACCATGCGTCTTCCTTATAGCACACCATGCTTTTAACTTGCTGTTGCCACAAGGGCCTCACAGGTCTTTCCATACAGCAGATACGGATCCCATTTGTTCTTTCTGTATGCTAATGCGGTTTCCGTAAATTCCGTATCAAAGTTTCTATATATTCCGTATTGCCGTATGGCTATCCGTATAACAGATACGAATTTCGTATGTTCGGTAAGACTACCCTACATACGCTCATATGTAATTCTTCATGTATCATGTGTGCCTTGCAATACCTTTTACAAAATTTCCGTGTGCGTATACGTTCGTACAGAATCTATACACTTACCACTCATCGAAAGTCGGTCCTTCAAGAAATATATCACACGGAGCATCTCTCATTCTTCCTGTAAACGAACGAAAATTGCGACCTGAGTGAGAAGCTTGTTGCCAGCCAGGCATAGTGCATGCTCACGAGAATCAATAATATTGATTCATTGTTATCCAGCCATCCAGTCGACGAAAAAACTCGTCATTCAAGGTAGAAGTTTAGCTTTATTTTAAAGGTTGCTACCTGGTTTCAAAACAAATCACGAGAAAAAATAAACAACTAGCTGACTTTGGTCGAAACAGATGAGGCAACAAATAATCTTTCTATAGCCAACATAGCGCGCACAGTTCATCATGTATGAAAGCTGTTCTCCATGGGCCACTCCGTTATCGGCGCAGCCAATCCTGCCCGCCCGGCGCGACGTCAGAACGAATATGCGGGCTCTGCTGCGGAGCTTCAGCAGCACTTTCACGCGCCCGTCGTCAGAAAGTTGTTTTACACAATGAAAGCTTTAAGTTTCAGGCGGGTGTCAGTCGGGCTGAGCATGGTAAATGGGCTAAATCCATCTACGCTGAAAAGCGTCAGGCAAGATCCCAACTTCACCGGGGAATATTTTTTTTTTCATTGGTTTGTGTACACACGCGCGCGCTTCGTCGGGGTATATAGATTGCAGCAGCGTGTGTCGCGAGCAACCGTCGTTTGCATTTCGTGTAGAGTGGCCGATTATTGCGGATTAGGCCTGCCGCAAACTTCTAGAAGGCATTCCTTGTTCGTCAGGATGGATAGAAAAATGAAACGCGATGCGACGGCACGGGCGGCATTGAGAAACGCTGCCATATATATACGATACGTATTTGCGACACGTGAGATTAGAAGAGCGATCACTGACGTAGCGCTCGCTTGACGCTCAGCGAACGAACGTAATGAACACCGCATGCGAGATTTTTAATCCATTGTCGCCTATTCTTGGCTTAGTGTCCCACGAAGATAGGCAGGGTAGAGGCCTTCGACATATAGCCTATACAACGCAATTTTTAAAGCAACAGTGACAGTAAAGCAATGCGCATGATTTTGACGACATTAGGCGGATTTGGAAAGGCTTCCGCTATATATGCCCTCACTAACGAGATTCGAGCTTATCGTTCAGGCAAGGTGTGACAAGTAGCAACAAAAAACAAATAAAAAGGAAAGGAGAAAGACAAATAGTAGAAACTTATGACAATAATGGTAAGAGAGAAAAATTCACAGCATTCACTGAATGAATGATTGTGAGTGGGGCGAAGCGTCCATCAATCCGTCCATGCTTCCGTTCATCCATACGTGCACCCGTTCATGCGTCCGTCTGCTTGTCCGTCTGTTCGTAAGCTTGTCTGTCTGTCGTCCGTACGTCTGTGCCTCCGTCCATCCACCTTGTGCACACTTCGAGTACCACCATCTCGCTTCTTTTTATTATATATTCATCACATACAAGTACCGCGACCCACCGGAGAATCCAAGAACTAAACTAGAGTATGTACCCCCATTCTGCTGTCAGCGCTTTGTTAACACTGTGAGCGTGATAACGATGCCGTGCTACGTTTTTAGTAACATGTGGACACGCGGATTTGTGCCTAAGGCCGGGTATGTGCCACTGGTATGTGGGTATGTGCCACAGGTTACGCACTACGAAAACGGCGGACGCAAAACCACGCCATAAGAAGCTCCCTAAAACATGAATGCAAACCAAGTTGCACCCGTTGTGCTACCCTACACTGGGGAAGGTGGAAAGAAACGAAAGAATAGAGAAGGGAAGAAAGTAGAGGTAAAGTAATACGACGCGTAGTAGCGTGTACCGCCCACATGCCCTGAATAGAGAATTTTAGTTGATTGTACGCAAGGCTGTACGTCCACAACGTGCTGCGCGCTGCGTACACTCCGTTTAAGGCTGCGTCTTACAGCATTAGTTTACCGTGCGCAACTCAAACGTGTACTGCACCTCGGCGTCAACAGGCCCGACTTTAAGGGTTGCTTCACGCCATCTCGTGGAGAGGCAAGAAGTTGCAATAACCGATATTAGTCGACAAAATATACAAATCGGGACATGAGACAAGGCAACCTTTTTGGATGACGACTAATGGTTTGGAGTGTTGAGGCTAGGGGAACTAGCAGCATGAGGGAGAGAGATGGCGAAGACAATCGCTTATTTCCATTTTAACATTTAGAGTTCGCTACCGAGGTTTTCCAAGATTACCCGACATAATTAAAAAAAAACCAAACTGGAGTTACTCAACACTAAATACGAAAATTCCCCCATTGGTGGCAGCGTCTTCACGTGTCATTCTTTATGTCGTGATAGCTGCTTTCACATAGATGAGAGCACCATGTGCGAGAAAAATCACCTGAGCTTCACAGAATACGAACGTCCATCTACATGCACGATAAATGCATGACCAGAACTAATCTTTACTTTATAACACCTGGAATACTTTTGCAGGCGATCATTCAGACATTTTTCGGTTAGACACACGCAGCAATCACCACAGTTCTAAGGGATATCACACACACGGCGGCCGCGCACACCTCACGAAACCGTCGCGGTGCTTGTCAAGATCACGTTCCTGCTTCTTCATAAATGACTTTGTAGAGTCGGCCAAAGTTACACTCCAGCTTAGCAGCAATCCCAATTCACTGCACCTGCTCACTTATTGGCTTCAAGCTACTTATTTAAGTTTCAAGTTCACCGAAATTCACACGGGCTTCGTTCGCTGCCACGACCACCGTAGTGTCGTCGGTCGCAGCCATCTTGTCTGTTTTGGTCTTGGCTGTTCGAGATCTCACGAGACCCGCTTGTAAGGTACGCAATGCCCGTAGCGGGCGCAACGTAAGCGCCTAGATGTGGTGTGCGCATCCCCGGCGTGCGCAAACGCACGCATCTTAGGTTCAGCGCATGCGCAATCTTCTCCCTCTTCCACGTTCGGCCTTTGCGCACGCTAAATTGAAACTCTCTGATGTCATAATACTGCAAACTGTCGCAGAGCATGGGTAGACTTCGACTGTCTTAGATGAAGTACACTGCAATCCATGATATTGAAGAAGGCTTCCAAGGTCTAGCTCCACTGTATACAGAACTTGCAGTGCACTTCGAACTGATAGGTTTGTCCTCCCGGTGAGGAGTGTTTGCATTGTGCTTATAATTACCTCAGCACAGTGATAGCACGTATACGCAATTGTCACAGAATTACTCAGTATAGAACCTTGTGTGGTGTCTCTGTGGACGCGCAGTGGCGGTAAGGACGGCCACATGACATCCGCCGACGTCGCCTTCCTCCCCTTTGCGTCTTTTAACACCAGAGCGTTAAGCTCGTGTCGCAGAAAACCCGCCGCCGGCGTCGGCCCTGTTGGTTTTTTCACTCACAATTGTGAGTGAAAAATCGTCTGCCAGCGCGTCTGTGACCGAGAAATCAAGTTGTCGAGATAGCCGCGGGAGGCCGCTATCTGTTCACGCGTGCGCGCGCGCGATAACACTGAGAAAGCCGCGCATTCGAAGAAAAAAAAGTGCTCAAGGTCATCAGGCGCGGTAGTTTCTTCACCCTGCCACCCCTCCCTACTTAGCTTCTAGCGCTTTCGTCGGGACGAGAGAAGAGATAATGTCATTGCAGCATGCGACAAACCTTTGTAACTCCACTCGCACTGGACGTATTTTTAAAAATTTTCGCGGCGTTGAACTTGTGAAGCAATAAGCTATTCTGGTGAATTCATTTCGTGGTTACTTGAAATTGTGTTTCAGGGCCCCTTTAACGCATTTTTTTTTGACAAATGTCACGGCGAAAACGAGCCCATTTGGCGATAATAGGGCGCAATGGTCCAATCTACTGTGTGCGTGTTTGTGTGCGTGCGTGTGTATGTAACGAAACACATAAATAAGCGTGCACTTAGCTGTTAAAGGGTGCCCTAGGGGCCGGATTTCGCTATAGCGTTCAACTCTTAAAGGCGAAGTGAAGCTTAAGGGTCCCCAATTTTTCTTCTGTCCGAATGTAGGGCGTTGGTTGGTTGTGGTGGAGGAACAGTCCACGGAGGTGGAGCTGTCTGGAAACAGGACTCAAGTGGTCCGCTGTAATAGGACACCGTGGTGATGGTCCTGATCGGGCCGCAGTATTCCTGGAGTTTTGCAGGTGTCGGAACGTCGTTATCGCTTTCTGACAATATCAGCGCCTTATTTGTGTACTAGGTCATTTCTTACCTTCTATTTTCTGGAAGAGTGTCTTGATAAAGCTTCACGCGATTGATAAAGCTTCACGCGATGCGTGGAAACTGGGACACTTCAGGGTAGTTTCTGGGCAGGATTCTGAATTGTGGGGTTTTGCACATCGGGGGCAAACCACCACGTTCCCGCAATCTGCGCTCACATCGCCCGTTTTCGGACACTTGTGGCATTGCTTTTGGTGTAGATGGATGAACCACATGTCGAAAGTTGCCTACCTTCACGCGGAATGGCAAAGTGTCGCTTCTCAAAATAATCTTCACGCAACGCGACTTACCGAAGTGTAGTACGTGGACGATGTCGGCGGGATTACTCGCTTCCTTGATTAGAATACGAAGATCTACACAAGGAGTGGTGATGTCAACATGGTGTATTACACCAACCACCAGGTTAGCTCATATTCCACCAAGCACAGTGAAAAATGAGCTTCTGCTCGGATATCATCCATGTCTGTGAAGCAAGATAGATATGATAGATGACTGGTGTATACTATGTCTACAGCCAATAAATTCTTTAGGAGGCTCATTTCTGCATCTCTTGAATTGGTTAACATCCCTGCCTTTCCTTTCCTTCCTGCCTTCCTTCATTTGGCGCCAAATACTCGGGTTTTTTTTTCCAAATGGTCTGCCCAAGCAGGTGCCTAAATTTGATGGCATGATGAGCACAAATAAATCGGTATAATTATTTGAGGTCACCCTCTGCTGCACATTAGATGTCGCTGAAGGTAGCGTTTCACCCAGCGATCTTCGTTCTGGTATACGACTGTAAATGGAGATGATTAGGTGTTACAACTTAAGTGTAGGCTCGTCTGACCGCAGTGATATGAAGAAATTTCTATCTTCAACAAGACAAGTACACTTGTCGAAATGTCGACTCTATAGGCACAGTTCATGTCCAATTATTTTTCACCTTATTCAGGTGATGCAACATCACACTGACACATTTATGTTGACATTGTGCGTTTATATACTGCATCACCTTCTCAAGACGCATATGGATGGGTGTCCTAATATTTGTCGAGAGTATACGTTCGAAACCATGACGTGATTATGAAGAACGCCGTAGTGGAGGGCTCCAAAAATTATAACACCCGCGATTCTTTAATGTTCGCCTAAGTCTAAGTACACAGGCCTCGAGCTTTTAGTCGCCATTGAAGTGCTACCACGACGGCCGAGTTTCGATTCTGCGTCGTTCTGGTAAGCGGTTGAGCACAACAACCACTAGACTTCCGTGGCTTGTCTGTACGCGGGCTCGAAGAAAACGTTAGCCAAGCAGTTTTAAAGGAGCCCTTCGACACTTTTCCAGCAAATAGCCTGTTTCCTTACTTTTAATTTACCGCCCTATGAATTAAGTTTCACACAATTTTTGGGGATCCGTTAAGTACGACTGCAGTTAAAAAAATTACACCATCTCCTGCTAAAGAAAACCATGTGTAGATGCGAATTAGCGGGCCCTAACGCTTACACTGGCTTTGATGCTGGCGATCATCCGAAGTTGCGCAGGAGAGAAACCTTATTGAGTGAAATGTGGGGTTTAATGTCCAAAAACCACCATGTGGTTATTAGAAACGCCGTAGTGGAGGGCTCCGGACATTTCGACCACCTTTTCTTTAACGTGCACACAAATTGTTTGACGTTCTTTAAAGTTATTTAACGTGCACCCGAGTCTGAGCACATGGGCCTACAGCAATTTCGCCTCCTTCAGGAGAAAAACCCGGGGAAGCGCAACGCATGCAGTGATGGAGCAGTGTTTCCTACTGAAAAATTGAATCACTGCTAATGGGCAATGAGAAACAGAAGCCCCCGATTGCACACAGAGACCCGCAGTCTGCATTTACACTTGGAATTTTCATTCAACAACGCACAGGAGAAATCTCCCATCGGCACTACCTTGGAGGGCATGATCTAGTGTCTATAAATATCTGGTGGCCAGACAACTGTTGCGCAGCGCGAGCCGTTGGTTTTTCAATACGAAAAATTGCTTAGCGAACTTCGGCCACTTTGACCGTATCTGTCTATCTAGCCACCTACGACTTTGAGCTCTTCTGGCTGTTACATAAAAATGGTACCTATACCGAAATCCGTATGGCAGAACATGACTGTATGTATCTTCACATATACAAATTCTTGGTATTACGGGACGTGAATGGCTGACGAAGGTATATCACTGGTGGAAACATGATAATCTTGAGATGCGTGTCATGTACGAACATGACTACATGTCACGCTGAAGATGCACTCGCGGCCGTTTCGCTAGCTTCACATATACTAAATTTGGTATTACGTGATCGAACGGACGATGACGGTAAATGACACGTCCGAAACATGATAATCACGACATGCGTGTCATGTAAACATGACTACATGATACGTCCATAGTGCGCTTGTGGCCGCTTCGCTGACTTCACATATCCCAAATTCGGTTTTACGTGACGTGAATGATTGATGAAGGTACATGAATACATGACCGGCGCAAACATGATGATCATGACATGTTACATGTAAGAACATCACAATATACCAAGCTAATGATGCGCTCGCAGCCGTTTCGCTAGCTTCACATATACCAAATTGGGCATTACATGATGCGAATAGACGAAAAAGGTAAAATACACATCCAAACATGATAATTATGACGTGCGTGTCATGTAAAACATGACTGCATGCTTCACTAATAGCATGCTCGCGGCCGTTTCTCAAGCTTCAAATACACCAAATTTGGTATCACGTGACGTGAATAGACGATGATGAAGGTGTATGACACATCCGAACATGATACTTATGATATGCGTGCCATGTAAAACATGACTACATGCTTCGCTAATAGCATGCTTGCGGCCGTTTCTAAAGCTTCAAATACACCAAATTTGGTATCACGTGATGTGAATAGACGATGATGAAAGTGAATGACACGTCCAAGCATGATAATCATGACATGCATGTCATGCAAGACATGACTACATGCTACGCTCATAACGCACTCACAGCTTTTCGCTAGCTTGACATATACCATATATATATATATATATATATATATATATATATATATATATATATAGAGAGAGAGAGAGAGAGAGAGAGAGAGAGAGAGAAGTCGTGTACGGCATAATTTACGTCCACCTAGTAGCATTGTGCTCATTTTAAAGTGCCATATCTTTTTTCCTTTTTTTTCTTTTTTCGTGCTTCGCATATAATAGGTTCCCGTGGTACGTGTGAACTAGCATTTTTTTAAAACAAAAAACTCTCCAGCAGACGCTGCCTACATCGGTATTGCAAGACGAGAGAAGGGGGAGCGTAGGAGGGGAGAGGAGGCGGTGCGCATACGCAATGGTTACACTCTACAATGGTGGTGTAAATGCCGCGAGGAGGGATGCCTAGAGGAGAGAGGGGGAGAGCTAGTGTAAACGAGCAGATGCTGCTCGAGTCAGCGCTGCGAGCCGATAGAGGGGACCGTAGGTGAGCAAGGAGGAGGTGACGCGCATGCGCAGTAAAGGTAGTCACGCTGCACACCGGATCGCGATCAACCATAGTGTACTTCGCATCTGAAGAGAATTCGCGACGTGTTCTAAGCGCCTTCTCTCCTTTCACACCAGCGAGCCCACTGAACCCATCGAAAGAGGGAATTGACAAGAAGGCAAGATGGTGCATCCTTTCAACAGCACGTGTGACGACCTCGAGCACTTTATTTTCATTTGTCCTGCGAATGTGCGGCTTACTTCCAGTGTGATCCCCAGTGTGCGTACGCGTGCGTGGCGGCATCTCGCCGTGAACACAGTAACTAGGCGCACGGCCGGAGTCAAGTCCGGCCGCGCTCACGACGCTGAAATCAGGTAACAGTCATGGACTGCGGGGATATGGCGCAGTAATTTAGGTATGAGACATCACAATCAAAAACGTTGCAAAAACACAAGATACAATTGAAGAATCGACAAAGATGCATCTGTTGTGTTCTCGCGCAGTCTTCAACCATGAACTCGCACAATTTTGTCTAACTATCAATGTTATATGACATAATTTGTAGAGAGAAGATGAAGTCATTTCTATAGTTGACTTTGAAAACTAATAATAAACTGTAGGCCCCATGCTGCGCTACAGTGTTAGCTCGCATGTTCCCAGGAGCCTCGGCAACCTGTCAGCAGCGTTTCTTGAACCATGCTGAAAAAATGTTGCAGGGCTTCTATAAAAACATGTCAGGCATTGCTTGATATCCACCAAACAAGCATATCTGCTTCTTTTCGACGCATAATTGTTCGGCTTAGGTGTTGCCGGAACTCGCCTTGCAGTCACCTGCATAACGCTGGCTGTCCGTTTCCACGTGGAGCGAGCTTGTCGAGGCAAGGTTGGTAATGTGCAGTAGGTAGGTCTCCGTGCATATGGCACGAATTCAATTCCCGCTACCTTCTTATTGCCTTTGGGGCGGAAGGAGATGGGGGAGATCGGATTAGCATACATTTTAATTCGATATGCCATGGCGGCTCACTGCATGCAGCCTGATTTTGTCTATCGCATGCTTTTGCTTATGTGATTGCATATAAACCGAGCTACGAGGGCACGCAAATTTGTGCGTGCCTTGACTGGGGAGGGGAGTATGCTTATGGAGGTAGATGCACGACTTACTCTGTTTTTTTACTCGTGGGTGAGGAGCGAATCCAATTTTGACAACGAAGACAGTGCAAAATTACCCAGTGCGTATGCGTTATTCAACGTCGTACAAAATGTAATCTCTCGGAAGAATTAGAAAATAGTAATACGGAGCGGAAAACGATGCCGATTACATCTTCCTTACTCTGGCCTCTATTTTCTTTCGCTGTCTTCATAATTTTTTTTCCGTTGGCATATTGGTTCAAGAATATATGAAGCCACTAAATATTTAATTCCCGTTGAAAGCAGTATAGAAGAACGGAATGAAGAAAACGCGCTGAGCGGCAAAGGTGGCCTGCGATGATTTCGTGATATGAAGGACTAAGGAAGACTGCCGTGGCCTGCACTGATCTTTCAAACCTAATCAAGATGAAAAGGCGCTCAAGCAAAGATACCTCGCTAAATGTGTCAGGAATCTGAATACGTCAGTACAATTTGTCTTTTTTTTCTGAAAATGCCTGCGTAGTGTCTCAGCGCAGCATTTGCATTAGCGGAGCATTCGGCCGAAAAAAAAGAGGACATTTGTTTGCGCATCTATATTCCATTATTAGGTGATTGGTTACCGCCTGATTTGTTTAGGCCATGAGAGATTGGAATAGTCATTTGAATATATGGGGTGCGCCTAGTTAGAGTTCATAATTTTGTCAACGTCCTCTATGACTACGTGACCGAATAGAGGTTGTTGACAGTAGCCTGAGGTACGGAAAGAAGTAGAAATCTAAGAGGTCGTTTTTCTCGCTCATTGAAACTAAGTTAACTCGAATTAACAGTTAATTCGAACTGACGCTCAGGTCCCGGTACGGCCCTGTCTACGGGGAATACCTTCCGATAATTCGAAAGCGTCTGTATGCACAATCATTATTTTAAACTGGGGGCCTCTGTTTTTCTCGCTTCTTGCAGAATTAGAGCGCAAAGTGATCACAACGTGTTGCAAAACCAGACCAAGTTCACTAGAGATGCACAACAACGAAACAGCAGCACTTCTCAGCAGCTGAGAATTCGGACACCACGCTGAGCTGCTGGAAAGGGGCAAACAACTATTATTGACTTGCGACAGAAGAGGCGCAAAAAAATTCAACTTGCTGATTACTTTTATTGGTGCTAACTCTGCCATTTAAAGTAATGTGTTTGGGAGCATATATAACGTCATATATTTTTTATTGGGGCTCACTGATCGCATGAGATGCACTTGCGCGTGCTTGTTTCTGGCGTATCACCGACTGATAAATTATTTCGTTCACTGTTTCAGCGCCACGAACCAAACAAAAACGTGTAGTAGTGCCGAATTCGCAATAACGAGTCAAGAGATGTCTTCATCCCGCGCAGTGCGGAGTGATGTCCGTTCATTCTAACGCCCGCCCGCAAAGTCACACTCCGTTTGTTTCGAACAATCTTTAACAATTTTTCGTAAAGTGCTTCGAGTTCGAGCGATTGATATTTTACTGTATTTGTTTGGTACAATTTGTACAGTCATTTCTAGTCGAAGCTTATGTGTTCAGAGACTTATTGCTGGCCGAGAATGCAGGAGAACGGGCAGTGGTCAGCAGCTTTCGGCAAAGCGCAGCAACCACAAGCTCATGCCAATGGTGATGCATGTTATTTGTTGCATCTACGTGTCTATTGGACAGATTTTGTGCAGTCTGCAGCGTTTTATTCTTGTAAACGATGGCTACTAGAGTGCCGAAATCAGTAAACGCCATCACTTAGGCGTGATAGCCAAACACCTCAAGTAATCCAAAGTTTACACGTAATGACACGTTCATAAACTTAACTCGAGAACAAATGCCAGCCTCACTCGTGCAGCGCTGCATGCATGGTTTAGGCTTAGGTTACCACCAGTATGAATTTCTGTAACACCAATTCTGCTAACAATTTCAGATGATTCAGCAAGCGCTAACAGCAATAGTACTACCTGAGTACTCGTACACTATTCCACAAAATGAGGGAACGGGTCTTGATCATCGCTGCTCAGTATTATGCGTGTACGGAGTAGTGTACGAAAGCCGCGCACTCCATCGTCTGTGATTTTCGCGGGTAGGCAGCTCAAAACACCCAGGAGCCCCAACCAAAGAAGATGCAACGCATAGCCACAGATCTCCTCACGCATGAGTGGTTTCAGTGTGCTTTGATAGTAACCTAAGAAAGAAAAAAAATGCGACCTAGAAAGTAAAAAAAATTCTCATCAGCTCTCTCCCCCCCCCCCCGCTCTCTCGGGGGGGAGAGAGCGGGGGGGGGGGAGAGATTTTGATGTACATACCCGCTCTCTCGTGTATGTACATCAAAATTTCCCTACCACGCGATCTAGGGTCGTTCCTATGGAAACTCTCAGCCACGTTCTGCAGGGTTCGGAGGTTGCAGGATGTTGCAAAGGCCGGTAACGGGAGCAAAGAGGAAAATGCCGATGGGGGATCTTCCGGGGTCTCGGGGGCCCACCGGAGGCTTAACTCTCCGCAGAAGCCAGTGTGCCCAAGGGATCTGCGGCAACCAGCGACGCTGGGAGAACGAGCCGCGGAACACGCGGCCATGATAAATGGCTCATTAATTGTTCCTGTCACGAAGCGCGGAGAGCGAGAAGAAATTTCCTTCCCCGACGGCGCCACGAGAAAGTTGCTTTCACGCGCCGTACGTGGCGTCGTTGCTACAGAAAGTCAAACGAAGCTATGTAAAAGTAATAAACACTGCGTACGTATGATATATCCTTGCGTCAGGGAGCATTACTCCTTTCGGGACGCCATGGTGAGAGTTCTCGAAGTGACTCGAAGGTCGCCGTGTATATTGGGGAGGCGTTGCCGGGCGGCTCTGAGCCGATTCGCCAAGTGAACGCTGCAGTATTTTACTGGCTTAATTGCGTTGTTCATTACCATACCGTATGGTAGGTATACGGGTGCCATAACTTGTCTACTATAACGATTTTGAGTTTGTCTGTAAATGATGGCAACAATTCTCAGCGTAGGTTGTTCATAAAAGAAAGCAGAATTGAGAGAATGTAATATAGTATTATAATAATTGCTGTGGTTCGATGTCCCAAAACCACCATATGATTATGAGAAGCGCTGCAGTGGAGGGCTCCGGAAATTTCGACCGCCTGGGGTTCTTTAACGTGCACCCAAATCTGAGCACACAGGCCTGCAGCAGTTCCACCTCCATCGAAAATGCAGCCGCCGCTGCCGGGATTCGATCCCGCGACCTGCGGGTCAGCAGCCGAGTACCTTAGCCGCTAGACTACCGCGGACTAGTTTTGGAAATAAGCGAAACGTTGCACTATTTAAAAGACAAAAAGCATGCCATTCTTTTGCAGTGGCTTCCAGGCCACTGTGGCATTGACGACAACGAACACGCACATAATCTGCCAGGAATGTTCAAGAAAGTGGCATTCAGGAATTCATTCCATTATCGAGAACCGATGCTGCATCAAAGATGTGCTTCCTCGCACGTGATGTAACACACTCAATGTGGAACACAACCCATTTTCCGCATTCCCGCCTACGCCGTTTGGATCCGGCACCTCAACTTCAAATTCCATCCAACCTATCCCAATCCGAAACAACCATACTCTGCCGTTTGTGGCTTGGAGTGTAATTCACGAACACTTTTGCTTATCGAATAGTAATGGCTGACAGCGCTGCGTGTGATCACTGTGGCAGTGTGGAAACCATTGCCCACGTCCATTGTGACTGTCTTCATTATAGCTCCTGTCTAATTTTCCTACCCTCTTCCTTTTTCCCCAGTGCAGGGTATCCTACGGGGCTCAGCCCTGGTTAGTCTTCCTGTCTTTTATCATTATTATGTCCCTCTATATATAGCTCCTAAGTACAACAGCTTTAGGCAGCGTTAGCACGGCTCGATTGCCAGCTGCTTTCGGAGCAGTCAATTGTGGAGTGCTGGAACGTTCGACCTTTCAGCCAGAAAGCGTCGAGGACGCTGCGGAAGTTTCTGTGGTCAACCTGACTCGCAAAGCGAATCTGACACTCCCGTGGTTGCGTGTGTGCGCGTTTTCTTTAAGCATTCCTTTTCATTTTTCCCTCCTTACCATTCTATATACTTTACCCATACCCCAGTGTGAAGTAGTGAACATGAAATTTTCTTCTGGTTAACTTCCCTGCCGTTCACTTAACCTTATTCTCTCTCCATGTTTTTCTTCAAGTATAGAAGCCCGTACGCTCGCTTGCATGTGTCGTAGAAAACCTAAGAGATGCTCGTCTCACGGCTTGAAGCACACTTGAAACAAGTCGCACTGGAGCCAGCCGCATAGCGTGGATAATGCCTATTTGGCCCGGTAGATTACGTTGCAGCAAAAGCTTTGCAGCCACCGTAAAGACAAGTGGAAACATGAGCTTGATCCGCCACTATGCAACAAGATTTTCTAGAAAAATTTTGGTTTTGAGCTATAGTCGGTACTGATTGAACACTGAAGAAATTTTCCGGCGCAAACTGAACGAGGACGCATGCTACAAGCGCCCATCCTGTTTTTTTTTTTTTGTTGTTGTTATGTATACTCGTTCAGTTAGCGCTGAGGAGTTTCCTTAGTTATGTACTGTAGGTTCTGGGTACCTTGGAGCCAGTCCTTACAAGTCTTCTCTGGCATCGCGCATTGCAGTGTACTTCAATCGAGACAGTCGAACTTCGACTCGTGCTCTGTGAAAGTTCGCAGTTTGATGACCTTCTGGGCATGTGCAGTGGACGTTGCTATGCGCTCCTATTTGTCCTCTCTTTCCTTCTTCTCATCTCTTTCCCTTTTTCCATGTGCGGAAGCTAAACGGGTGCAACCTGGTTAATCTCCCTGACTTACCTCTCCCTTATCTCCTCAATATCCCTTATCTCTCTTTTCGAAAATCTTTTTTTTTTCGGACATGCATTTCACGCACTCCCTCACCACCTTTTGAAAACCAGTTTCTTTTTCATTTTTGTTCAGGATCATTAGAGCGTAAAGAAGAGGGGTTGGTTATTGGAGGGGGAGCGGAAACGGGTATGTCAATTCATGCCGATATCAACGGCAATATCGCACTTCTTATACACAATAATCGCTTCCATGATCCAAATAATAAGTGGAGCCAGTTGAGCTTAACCCGTAATTAAACCAAGCAGAATATATACTGAGGTGACGGGCCATCACTGCACCGGATTCTCGCAGTAAATAAATGGGGAGCATGCATAACGCCGTGTTAGTGGATGAAAGGAAGGTCATATGAGCAGTGGACAAAGAATGAAAGGACGATTGATGGAAAGACCGTATGAAAGTTCCATAAAGACGCTGGGAGACACTGGTTGCCCAGCCTCTGTCGGGGTCTCCATTGTGTACGCGTAAACCTATTTGTCCAGACTCGACAGCAAATAACGGACTCCATTATTCACTCCACGTGTCATCAGTCATATGGAGCATCGGCCAACGTCGGCCCGAGACCAGTCGGGGACTACATACTACTTTTACTTGACCTTTCATATTCCTTTCCACGTGATAGACACGCTGAAATAGTAAATAACTTGTGAAAAACGAGTTGAAAAGCCGTTTTCGTAATTGCATAACCCTTGATAAAGCCACACAACGTAGCTAAGGCTGCACCAAGGTGAAACCTGTGGTGGTAATTAACGCATAGTCTTAGCACGAACCACTATCTCATTGGCGGACAAGTTCGCAGGCGGCCGACCGTGATCGTCGAGAGCTCATCAAACATGCCAGCGATGAAAACCAGCGTGCCTGAGCAGCGCCATCTTTATATAAGATAGAGGAGGCATTGGCCTGAGCGTATACCGCATACCCTGCACGCCCCTCATCGGCAAATCACAGGCTCCGCTGCGTTCCCGCCCCTGTGGGTGCAAAGGAGCAGCTATGAGGCGAAGTTCGACAGTTGGGTAAACAAAAAAAAGAAAGAAAGAAAAAACTATTTAGACCCGGTGATTCATTTTTATTGATATAAACATTATAATTAATGCTGTGCAAAGCAGCACCATAAGTTGTGCATGGGAAAGAAAGAGGGGAACAGTGCAGTGGAGGCTCGGCGTGGTGCCGTCCGCTCATCGGCGAAGCACTGCCGCCATTTCCCTTCTATTCGGATCCTTTCTTCCTTCATACGAACCGGTAATAATAAGCTCTGTTCCCTCAGTGCAGCCAGCGGAATGGCTAACTCATTCGTGAGAGCGAGTGGAGAAAGAAAAGGAACGATCCATCTAGGTCCTCATCCGTCATCCACGCCTGGGATTCGGGCGAACGCCCCATTGGCACACGCCCCAAGCGAAATAAGGCGCCTGCGGCCAGCAGGCAGTGAACGAGAAAATGCTAAAATTCCTTTCTTCGACTCCCACACTTCTTTAACGCTTTGTTTCGTTTTCTGTAGATGCACCGTTGGTGCAGTTCCAGCGCGGGTTAGGGCCGTACGCTGTTCGCCGATGGTCGCTGAGCTTCAGTATAGATTAGAACAGAAAGCCACTCCGACATATCTGATCTACCTTTTCTCTTGCTGTCGGACTGTTTCGATGGGCCGTGTACCTTCAGAGTGCGGGTTCCTTTGTGTTTGGCGCTGTATCGGGATGAGCTGTCTTTCGGCCGCACAGAGCGCAGATCATGAAAGGTCGATTTCGATTGTGAGAAAAATAGGTGACTGCGGTACACTGGGGAAGTATTGTCCATGCAAAATATGCTAACTTTGGAGTTACCTGTGCCTGCGTACAGTTTTGTTTGTATCATCGTAGTTTTACTCGAAAGTATGCTTGCGTTGTTCTCGTACTGATCCCGGAGCATGCGCACCTTGTTACGCATTCTGGCGCAGCGCTTCCAGCTGAAAGTGTACTGCGCTCTATTCCAATGCGATCACTATTTTCTTCGATCACCTTTTGAAAACTCAAACTTAACTCAAGTCTGGGTGTGAGAAAATGTGTGGACCATACACAACCGTCCATCGCTGAAAACTCTTCTCAACAAGTCGACACATTTGCTGTGTAACAGCACTGTGTGATCACAATATTCTGTACTCTAATCTTTCTGCCGTGAGAGTGCCTGGATTCAAATCCCGCTCGAACCCTGTTTGCTGATTTTATCTTCAAGAGTGGAGCTCTTTAAACTTTTCGTTGCGCCAGGTAGTGTGAATAGGAATTATTGTTATGAACAGCCACCCTCTCGCTTCGTCTTCTTCAGCTCCTGCTTCACTCCCAGAATGCGTCCGCCTGTTATGAATGACAACAAATGTGATGGGCGGAGTCTGTTACGCCCCGCAAAATCGCCTAGCATCACTTAACAGCTACTCACAGGACTAACTGTCGCGTAACATCGTGTAATAGCTATAGTCCCGCTGCTAAAACAACGTAAAATGACGCAATCATTCGCATAACTGAAATCACGTAACGTCGCGTTGCTAAGCATGTGAATTGAATCATGTCAGAACACATAACTACTAGCGTGACTAAAAATTTACATAATATAACGCCACATCCTGTCCCGAGACTAAATATCGCTAACTGGTCGTCACGCGATTAAAATCACGCAACAACGCGTAATAGCAAGTAACTAAACATGTTCCCGCCATAAACCACGCAACAGCTAATCGTTACATGACATTTCTTGGCAATTCTAGCCAAATTTAGCTATACTTAGTACTTCTAAAGAAAGCTTGGTCTTACTAGCAAAACAGCCAGGTCGAACACTGATGGTTCCAGCCTTACGCCACCAACGCTGCTCATTTTTTTCTTTTCTAGATGCGAAGCATTTTATGGCCGAACTCAAGCTAATGTGCTGCCTGACCACTCTTACTGCGCATGCGCGTCCCCTCCACTCTTTCCCCTCTCTCATGCTCCCTCCTCTCTCGCTGACGACCCCGACAACGTCTGATATCTAGAGCTCTCTCTTTCTCCCACTCTAGGCATCTCTCGCCGCGGCGTTTACACCCCTATTGCGCATGCGCGTCCACCCCCCCCCCCCCCCGTCTCTCGCCTCACAACGCCGACACAGGCAGCATCTTCTAGCGAGTTTCTTGATTTTAGAATTCGACTGCTGGCGCTGCACAACCATTCGCTAGCCACGCCGTATGAAGGTATAGACACTGGGTCTTGACCTGCAAGGTATATATATATATATATATATATATATATATATATATATATATATATATATATATATATATATATATATATATATATATATATATATATACTGCCGGTAATATATCTCCTCTGCGTTGTCGAACAATAAACAATCGCAGCAAGCGCGTTAACTGCTGGTCTCCGAGTCTATTTTGAGTTTTTGTCTGTCATTGCCCATTGGCAGTGATTGGCATGTTCCAGTAAGAAACAATGGTACATTACTGTGTGCCATGGAGAAAGGAAAAAGGTAAGGAGAGGGCATGCCCAGCCGGCGCAGGGCGTAAAAAATGTGGCGGAAATGACATCATGGCGGCCATATTCAGTAGGCACAATGGCGGCGTTGTTATGGTTACGTGTTGCGCAGTGAAGCTGGTCTAGCAGTGAGCGGCCGCGGCTGGCGGCGGAATGTGTGCCTCCCCAGGTCTCGTGCTGGGCCGTGGCGGACAATATCTGTGCTCTGCGCCGCGTTATTGGTTACGCAGTGTTCGTCTGGCTGTTACATTACTCTTAGCAACGTTTACAAATCTCTTTGTCCATCACGGGGTTTCAACAGTGCGTAGAAGAAGTGCATATCCATGTGTCGTGCGGCGGATGACGCGGATGAAGCAGTTAGTGTTCAGCGAAATGGCGTTGGGCACCATGACGAAGCTGAATGACGACGAACGCCTTGCAGGTCAGTGACGGTTGAGCAGTGCTCCTGCTTATGACAACGGACGACGCTGTTGAGCCTAGCAAGACGCCGTGAGGACCATGTGCACATACGTAGTTTCGTGTTGTGTGTGTACAGTAACAACTTGCATGTGCGTATTAAAACACCTTTTCTGTTCCGCTTGGTACACTCTCCACCAGCATTGCATGTAATCTCAACGTAACAGCAACCACGTTCAACTGTCACTAGCACCGTGCTCAAAGTCACCACGGTCGCAGAATGCTGACGCAGGTGAGTTTCACGCGGAACACGGACACAGTGGCAGGACGCTGCGTCAGTCGCGTGGCGGAATGCAACCGTAGAAGGTGCACGACCGATCGTGTTGTCTGTACAGTTGCTGAATTGATGACGTGAAAGCACTCGCCGTTGTCAGTGCATCTAGCGCGCGTTCTTTCGTAGTTGCTTCGTTGTCAGCGAGCTGTTACTCTTTGTTATTACTCGGACGAAGCGATTTCGCTGAAGGTGTCCTGCTGGCTCTGAGTGATGAGCCCAGTTCCATTAGTTTCGGATCGTCACGACACACGCGCTGCGCAGCCCACGTGCTTTCCGAGCCGGAGAGGGAGTCGCGCCTTCTGCTTCGCATTCATATGTAAACAAGATAGGAGAATTTGCCTACTCAATATGCCCGACTTCCGGCTTCATCGCGGCTTCACAACGAGTGACGTCAGGGCCTCTCCTTACCTTTTCCTTCCTCCGTGCTGTGTGCTATGTGCATTCCCAGGTTTCTCTTATGCGCAACGCCATGATAAGCGCTAGTGTCTTATCCACCGTGAGTGCAAGCGTTAGCGCCTGCTGTTTCGCATCTACACGTGGCGCCCATTAGCGGAATATAATGTAATTTTTTGTGATTGTGCGCGATAAATGAGATGGACGCCTGCCACGGCGCACAATTACACAACCCATATCTTGACTGTTGTCATGAGGTCATAAAAGCTTTCGCAAATGAAACAAGATCACCCTGACTAATGCGCCTGGCCCATGCCCTCGAAAGCCGTGACTTGATTTTCACAGGTGCTCTGAAATCTTCCCATCGCTTGTGCCACGCGTGCATTGAGGCCTCGTTCCATTATCGACCGGCCCTCGCCGCGCCAGAGTCGCGTTCAACTGGGAGCCGCAGCCGTGCCAACGAGCGCAGAAAAGGTGCCGACTGGAGCGCATGCTTCGCCGACTCATTGTTGGGCACCGCGCTATGCACGCTCCTCCGTCAGCGCGCGCTGCGTGAACGAGGTATCGGTTGAAGGTGTGACTGAGCAGTGCTATAAGGGGGTGCTGTAAGGCATTGCTAGAAACGGGCGCCTCCTAATGAGCGCCACTCGTAACTGACACTACTTCTTTCTCTTTAAGCGAAACTGAGAAGCCACGAGGAAAGACATTCTTACAACGAGAGACAGGAATACAGTGAATCATTGAATTTACAGTACTACAGTACATCCGACCAAGTTCTGCAGATATAATAAAAGCCCAGAAATATCGCGTTTCATGTCCACGAGTAACCAAGTCTATTCCATTAGAGAAATGAGGGTGAAATATTGCGCGTCACTTAAAAGCTGGGCGTGATTTAAATTTGTTAAATTTATTTGTTCAAGAAAAACTCGCAACAGCAGTTGCTCAAATGCTTGTTTCAGTCCAAATGTCAGGTTATCTGAGGAGCTGTAATAGACTACGTGCGGAATCATCCTACGTATATATATACTCTTTTTTTCATGTGGTGGAAGCTCTTGCCAGTGAAGGCAAAATAACGAGCAATGAATGCAAGTATCGGTGACGCTTCCTCATGATGCAGCCATTTTTACTTATCTCTGGCAGAGAAACATTCAATTGTATCATGCAGTTCCGGTGCGCCGGGCATTCGCTTTCGTGGGCGACGCGCGCTCCGAGCTGAAAAAGCAATCCCCCCCCCCCCCCCCTGATTTTCTACACGAACCTGGAACTCGTTAATGCTGCCTCACCAAGCGTGAATACGGCCTCGTTAGCAATCGGAGAGCTGCTTCACGCGTTCACAGCGTGTGTCACGGAGCGCTCTTCCTTTCCGTGATGCTCTTCCTGAGAGGGCCGTCGTTGGGTACCGCCGCGAACAGTGCCAATAAATATGAACGCAAACAACTGCGCCAGCCATTTGAGCTGTTCAAAGGTCATCAAATGTAAAAGTCGCTGTCTTAATATGTCTGTCCTTGCAAGATCAAGTAAACCCCAATTTGTCAGTTTTGTAGCAATTAATTCTGAATAAATTGGTGTTCTTTGCCATAAGGGCTGTCATGCATGCTGTCTACGCATTGACGCGAAGTAAATACATCATGTAAACCTCGTGCGAGCATTCAACAGTATGCTTTCTGCGATCTGACTCGATTGGGAAAAGTAGAATATATGTCATAGCCGAGTTATGATGGAGTACATCAGGGGGAAAGTGTAGAGGAGGGAGCTGAGGGTTGGGGAATCGACGAGAAGGGAAGGAGGCAATAATCGCCACTGCATCACAAATGCAGGTTGCCTTTTCCGCGATGGACACCAACCAAGCAAGCTGCAAGTTTCCAACGGCAACGCCGCCTGCTTTGGCGCTCGAAACTTGCAGCGTCTGCAATACTGCTCTGTCCTTCTTGCAACATCCATGTTCAGTGAAACTAAATATTTGTTTTTTTTTCTCCTTCCGTCTTCTTTTCGCTTCGTCGACAAAGAAAAAAAATGGGGGGAGGGGGGGGAGCCACTAACGTAGTGGCTACCACATTTTTGCAGGTTGGCAACTTCAAATAACTTCAATGCTTGCTATATTCCCGATTTCTAATTAACACGTTTTAGGTAACACTGTTTGAAGCATGCGCAATGCCATTCGTCACAGCCCGTGGAGCTGACCGGAGTGCAGCCCCGCGTGGGACCCCAGTCGGGTGGTACTCGTCTGTACCTGAACGGAACCAATCTGAATGTCGGCAGCCACGTCAGCGTTTACCTGGACGACATCGCATGCCACGTCGAAAGGTGAGTGTTTGCACCAAACGAATCCCACGCATCGACCTTTGATGCGCAGCGAAAACATCCAGCGAAACCTTTCGTAGAAATAAAGGACGCGCGAGACAAGCGTTTAAACCAGTAGGCTTCATGCTCACATTCAGAAGGGGCTATAGCTTACCTGCGACGCTTGTGAGTAGGATAATGCAGCAGCGGTCATCTTTCATGGCAATCTAGCAACGATAACCGTTTCAATCGTACATAATACTTCAATTCCATCCACCTACAGCACCTTGACAATTTCACGTTGCGAGCACATATGCCACTCACAACCAGCAGCCGTCGCGCACTACACTGCCTTTTCTCACAGCGGTGACGAGTTCCGGTATTTAGGCTGATAAGCGAACGCCGCCAGATGACACTGCACATTATATCGCATCCTAGCAGCGGCTGCGAAAATCGGCGCTTTGTGAGGCGGGCATCATCCAGTTAGCAACTTTCCTGTATCTATCACGCTGCCGGTTTCAGGCTGCATCTGCGCAGAGCTTTCTGCGTCGATAAAAAGGCTGTTACAGGGTTGGCTAATGTACGCGTGCTGTTCTCCGTCAAGTATGGATGGTTGGCACTGAAGTCACTGGAAAGGCTATGTTACAGAGCCAACATGGCGTGACGTGAACTTTGGGATCTCACTTTAATGCTATCACTACATCGCAAGCTGGTTTTTTTTTAGTTTCCATCCACAGAGCCCTAATAACTTAGTAGAAAGTACAGCACAAAATGCACAATGGACGGAAGGAACACAAATTACGACGACGATTGATATGTGGGGTTTAACGTCCCAAAACCACCATTTGATTATGAGAGACGCCGTAGTGGAGGGCTCCGGAAATTTCGACCACCTGGGGTTCTTTAACGGGCATCCGAATCTGAGCACACGGGCCTACAACATTTCCACCCCCATCGAAAATGCAGCCGCCGCAGCCGGAATTCGAACCCGCAGCCGAGTACCTTAGCCACTAGACCACCGCGGCGGGACGAAAAAATTACAGCGACGAGAGGTGAACTTTCAAAATCTTTATTTGAAGTAAAAGTTGTTGTCGTCGTTTGCATTGCTTCCTTTCGTGTGGGTGCTTGCGCTGTATTGCGTGCTGTAAATATATATGTACGAACAAGCCCAACTCGCTGCTTTAATCAGGCCCAGTGATGTTCCAGCTGCTGCGATATCACACTGTCCTAGGCTAGTCGATGTTTGATTATACTGCCTTGATGCCACCTAAACTGCCATATTGAAGCCATGTTGTGCATCCATAACATCACGTGCAAACTTAAAGTTCTGGAGCCCGATTTTGAAGCTGCAGCACGATTTTGATTTCCGGACACAGCGGCTGCATTTCGAGGGGAGATGAATGCAAGATCATAACATCACTTAGATTTATGTTCAGGTTAAAAAATAAAGAACACCTGGTGGTTAAAATTAAAAATGGACCCTTCCCGACCGAGTGTCTCATAGTTATGAAATGGCTTTTACTCATAACATGTCATAATCAAAATATTGAATGTACTTTAGCAGCACTCGCTGTCGTTTCCCATTTCCTTGTAGTGATTCTGAGTCAACGCAGTTTCATCACGCAACTATTTGGCATACGCTCAATTAGCACAGAACGGAAAATTATGTCGAACGTAATTCACACTGACATATTTGTCTTAATTTGCTGTTTCAGCAAAGGCACGTCTTTTCTTTTTTCCGGTGCTTACGCTAACGCTGGTAACGCTGGTCAGAGTTTTTTCTTTTTTTTTTTCTGGTGAAAACGGCTATTACATGTAAGCGCTTCACCGCCTTACTTTTTCATGCACCTCTTGAAAAGGTTGTCGGTTCATGGACTTCTAATTTCGTGGTTTACTCTCGTGATGATCCAAATATTTTTTACCGCTTCAGTGCATGGCAGAACAATGATTTGCACTGTTATTATGACGGAACCGTGCAGCTGGTCATCCATTCTGCAATATGAAGTTGAGGAAAATTCAGCGCAGATCTAGATTTATCGCACACAGGACAGCTGCAAGTCAAAATACGAAGCGTATTTCTTGGTCACTAGAGGGCGCGGCATATTCCTCACCCTTTCAGTCTTTTTAAGATGCTTTACCAGACAGCCCCACAACCCATCCGTGAGAGCTTTCGGTGCTTAACCAACTGCGTCTATAGTATGAAGTACCAATGTTTTGAAATTAAGTGTTTTTATTGCTTCTGCGCACTGTCACTCTGCTTATAAATAAAGGCAGAGGTAAACACACGTCGCTGGATAAAAAAGAATTCAAAAAGATGACGTCGTCCAATTTCGTTAAAAGGTTTCTTGCCTCGTGCTTGATGAGAAGTCTGGTCACGTAGCGTCGAGAATCAACAGCTGACTCAATGAAAGCGTTCTCTCACTGTGGGCAAGCTTCCCTAAGAAGTAATGCACTGCGAGAAAAAGATATAAAGTATGGGAGTTAAGATTGAGCAGGACACTAGGGACACTTCATTGATCTAAAGGTGCACCGCTCCAAGATTTGATTACGGCTTCCCAGTGAATGGAAATGTCCCCCTGCACGTTTGTTCATGGTCGGGGGCAGCCCACTCTAATTCTTATATATATATATATATGTATACTTTATCCGACACCAGGTGGGGCAAGTTCATTGCTCTGCACTTTGCTGACTAAGTGTTCACGTAAAAAAAAACTCACCCCTTGCAATTTTATTCTTCCCTTTCATTGTTTTAGGTATGAAGTCAGACAAGCAAAAAGGAAAGTGAATACGTTTGATTGTAGCACCAATGTAAAAAGGCAAGCCACACTTGCGAATGTGTGAAAACATAAGTGAGCTCTCACCGCATCCTCGACGTTCCGTCACCCGAAAAGTGGCCCATGCTCTCCTTAAAGGAGTGTCTAAGGTGCAGCTTTTGTTGGAAAATATGTGCTTTATAATATATTTTCTTTCTGTCATAGCTAGGTTTGTGTCGTCCGCCTCGGTGGAGCAGTGTTCGGCTACATAACCGAAGGTCACGGGTCGCATTTTGATGTAGGTGAAATGGTAGAAGTCCGTGTATCGTACAATGTCAACGCACGATATTAAAGAACACCAGTTGGTTGAAATTTATATTTCCGGAGCTCTTCACAACGGCGTCTTTCATAATCATATCCTGGTTTTGGGACGTTACACTCCAGTTATTATTATTATTATTATTATTATTATTATTATTATTATTATTATTATTATTATTATTATTATTGACAGGGAAAATGTCATTCAAGAGGAAGACCAAGGTAGCATTCGAACGCATAAGAGTGGAAGCAGCTTTGAGCGATGTCCTAGACTTTATCAAGCATGACACCCTCCTGCGGCGTTTTATAACGCGTGCATGTGACCTGCCTTCTTTTTACCAATCTTCATAGCTGCTTGCAATCCATCATTTGTCATTGTTATGTTTTGAGGCATCAAAGCTTAAAGCGCAACTTTTTAGATGCGGAAGCATCTTATACTCGCGCCTTGTAGTGCGCCGTCCGCGCCGTCCGCACCGCTTCTCGAACATTCGACAGCTGACGCGCGCGCATGCGCCGTCGCCCACCATCTGTGCCGCGCGCGCTTCTCCTTCGAGAACATTCGACAGCTGACGCGCGCGCATGCGCCGTCGCCCACCATCTGTGCCGCGCGCGCTTCTCCTTCGAGAACATTCGACAGCTGACAGCGCATGCGCCGTCGCGCCGTCGCCATCTGTGCCGCGCGCGCGCTTCTCCTTCGAGAACATTCGACAGCTGACAGCGCATGCGCCGTCGCGCCGTCGCCATCTGTGCCGCGCGCGCGCTTCTCCTTCGAGAACATTCAACGCGCTGTATATATACTCAAGGTCGGCGCTCGCTCGCTCAGTTGCCGCTCGTCGGTTGGTTTGTACGGCGCGTCGACGTCCAAGGTCGCGGTGAAATGAATTCCAACGAATCCACAAACACAATGATCGACGTCCCTTCGACCAGCGCCGTCCTTTCGCATACGTGTGTACGTGTTCACTCATTTAACACCCCCTCCTACAACCACGCTAACCAATTTAGCCATCGACCCAAGTAAGTCGCAATTTAACACCCCATTTCACAACCACGTTAACCAATTTAGCCATCGACCCAAGTAAGTCGCACTTTAACACCCCGTTAACCAATTATATGCTCCGCATCCTCCTCAGTGTTCCCCCGAGGGAAGCTGCGGGCAATTTTTTTCGCTACTCGCGTGTATACAGTGGCAAGCGTGAACAAAGCAGCGCACGATATCAGCGACTCGTATATACCTATACAAACACGAAGCCCTGCGTATATGCGGTTTGTTCGCAGCGTGTTTATTTTATCAGTGTGGGCTGAAATGACACGGTGCACGCGATGGTGCCATAACCTCGCTGCTGTGCAGGAGCCACCAAGCATTGTGTTAATGCGTCCTTGCCACCACCATGTGGTGCGCACTCCCGCGTTCATGCTAAGAGTGCACGTTAAATATAAGTCGATCAAATTAGCGTGATTCGCAGTTTGTGCTGACACATCGTCGACAGAGCAAGTCGTGCTTATACCATGTGCAATGCTCGCAGGTCTCTGGCAAGTAGCAGCCAAATCAGCTGCCGGACGTCCAGGTCTCCGTACCCGTCGTACCAAGTTTCGCAGCTCATTCTGCGCATTGACGGTGCCAACCTGACCCTGAGCAACCCTTTCTTTTACACCGAGGACCCTTCCTTGCACAGGATTCAACCACTCAAAAGTTTCCTCAGGTGCGCAGTGTAAATGAACTTTCGCGGATAAATAATAATAATGCTTGGCAAAAATTAAGACAGCTTCGTATTGGCGGTGCCATGTCTGAAGCAAGAGCAGAGCTAGGCGGCCCTCTTTGTCCGCCATTATTTCTTTTTCTTTCTTTCTCTGTGTTTGTTGTATTTTTTTCTCTTTCTCTCCCACTCTATTCACAACTTCCCCTCTCTTTCTTGGTCTGTCTTGCTCTCCGCTTTTCCCTCTCTTTTTTGTGTCTGCTTATATAGCTTTGCCTCTCTCCAAGTATTCCTCTGTCTTTCGATCTTTTATGTATTTATTTCCTTTACATATGTCCATTTCTCTCTTTGTCGTTCTCTCTCTCTCCCGTTCACGACTTTGTTGTGTCTAACGCTCGCATGTGCTCTGCTTGGTGGCGAAGCTTGCCAACTTCCTGTGGCGCATACTCGTCTAATTCCTTTTTAGTTCTATTTCGACAAATATCGGCCGGCTTAGATCAATCCACTGTTGAAACGGATGGTGCCGCTACATTGCTTGCGATCGTAGTCAAAGCAGCATTGTGATGAATAGCCATATACTACGCTTTCTAAAGCTTTCGGCCGAAAATAGTAGAACAATAAACATTTGTTCATGTGTTATTTCACGTGAACATGTGTTTTCTCGGAACTAATATATCGTAGATAAAAAATGACAAAATATTTGTTTAGCCTCATACTGCCGGGACGTTTTAAACATGCCGTTAAAGTGTGGCGTGAATTACTGAGAATTTTTTTCATGACACTCACTTTACAGTGGCGGCAGACACATCCATATTTACGGAACTAACCTGACGTCTATCCAGCAACCACGCATGGCGGTGTTCAACAGGTTTCGCCAAGTAAACGAAACGGTGAGCTTAATCTCGAGCTCTCTTTGATTACGCGTTGTTACGTTGTTAGTCTTGTGCACGCCGAAGTGCACTCGCACTCTGAAATATGCTGTTTGTTGAAGAGACCCACCTTCATGTCCATCTTTACTTCAAGTATGTGTTGAACCCAATAGGAGTGCACGTTAGCTTACGGGCGTGCGCTTCCTGCAACAAGAACCTCGCGAATGGCACTGACCGACTATTCTTAAGAAAATTACTCTCACAAACTACTCTCATAAACTACTTGATCGTGTCCATAAACTGTGTTCAGACTGGAAAAAGAACTCCTTGATCAACTCAAGAATACCTGAGCTTCAATATAAAGTACTAGCAACCATACATTTTAGGACGCCAAAAACCCAGCTAGAAAAAAACGTGGACAAGACAAACGCAGTTCTTAAAACACAAAGTTATGACATTGCAAGCGAGTCCGTGGGTTACTCTTTTTTGTAGAAAGAGTTATTGCGATGCATGGAAGATCTTTTTCACCGTAATTGTTTGTTTTTGTTTGGAAAAAATAAAGTTCTTTGATTGATTGAATAATTGATTAATTGAATGATTTTCATTGGTTATTGTTGTGTGCCAACCTAGTGATCGTGCTTCATTGTGAAGGAAATGTTGACAGAGATGACATGTGATAAGTGGTCCCATGAGAATTTATTAGAACTAAGTGCAGTAATGTGGAGAACCTATCACCTGTGCAGCTGGGTTTAGTTACCCGAAACTCCATTCCGTGTGCATTTGGGGTACACTTGTGCAGAGTAATTTATTTATTTACATTCGTTAGGTTACCAGCTGCCTCGATTATGCACAACTGTGAATTCATGCTATCTTTAAACCACTTCTCCTGATTGCCGCAGTCATGCCACGTGTTGAACGCCTCCGTCATGGTCTGCCCTTCTCCGGCGGTGCTTGTGAGGAACCCGGGGCGGGACAGCAGCTTCGATGACGACGAAGGACAAGGAGACAGTGCCGACGTGGTTGCGCACGCCGTGGCCAGAGGGCAGCACCAGAGGAACACTGCAGTGAAGACGAAAGTATTGTCTGAGACTGGATCCGAAGTCGAAGAGCTGGATGCTGTGAGGCTTCGCATTGGCTTCATAATGGATGATGTTCGATCGGTGCAGGAATTGAACAAATTCTACCCTGATGTGGCCTCCGACCTGACCTACGTTTCTGACCCTCGCTTCTTTCCCTTTGACAACGACGGCGTAAAACTTTACAAGGGAGAGCCACTCGTCATTGAGGTTCGTGGAATAGTGCAGTTATGTATATTTCACAGATATTTCCTTCCAACTTTAAACTTTGTTTCTAACACACACAAAAAAAGGGGGGGTCCGCAACCAAAAAGCTGTCCAAGACAGATTGAAGGGAGCTGAGGGACCTTACAGGCAGCAGCGATAAAATGGTCACAAAAAAGCCATGTGACTTAATCACTATAAATAACATAGCTTAAGTACAAAACTAAAAAAAACACGTGAACGATAACCGAAAAATGCACAAATACAGCAAGGTGCGCATTATATTAAGATACGCACAAAAGTACAATAAACCTATATAAAACAAAGTGCACATTCAATGATGCTAACGTCACTCTGCATAGCAAACAAACAAAGTGTAACAACGCAAAAACAATGTTGTAGTGGCGTAAATGAGCTTTTGTTATTACGGCTCTAGGAAACGCTCAATTTGTTATTTACTTTATAAAGCGGAACATCAAAGTGGATTTTGAGAGACAATTTATTATGGTGGGTATCTGATACGTGGAGGTTGACCTTCCGTGGTTCGTGGTATGGGTATCTGCTTATAGCGTAGATGATATTGCCCTCATGTTTCATGTGCCATGTTTAGGGGATTATGTTGTTGTGAGTGCAGAAGAAGTTAGTAGTCGTATAATTTGCTCGCTTTAGGCCAATTGTGCTTAATAAGTGAAGGATTTGTTGGCGAGTCTTTTGGTTCATCGAAATATTTCTCACTTAGCATAAGCACCTTTTCGCATTATTCCCACTTTGTTGTGATTCGTAGTCGTTGTCATGCCTCAAACTAGTGTAGAATAATATAAATGGGCGTTATATATCGCCTTAATATTAGGAACGTTTCCTTATCCCCAAGTGCGATTCTCTGCTGTGCAGTTTGTCCTGGTAATGGCAGCTAGCCTCTTAATGAAAGCAGTTTCCGCGCACAGTTAGCTTGTGTTATGACGCGGAGTATGCTGACCAGGCTGCCTTGATATGGACACGAATAATTGACAAGGCCCAGCACAGACAACTAATACCTCGTTCCCACTTAAAGCATCACCAGTGCTACCATTAGTATGGCGAATATGCATCACAGAGAATGGCACTTGCGGATCAGGAAAATTTTCCTGAAAGTTAAAGGAACTGCTCTGCTCAGTTCTAAGGTAAGGTTGTTGATGTGTGTATTCCATGACATGCTTTCTACAAACTACACATAACAATTTTTGACAGCTTACGCGTTTTAAAGTCAATGTTACAAGGTTTGCTAGAGGGCTGAAACGATGATGATGTGTGGTGCTTAATGGCACAAGGGCCAACTGATGGCCAAAGAGCGCCAGGTCATAGGACAGGAGCTGGGAACAATAAATATGTTGAGCGGCTGTATAAGGGCCTTAAAATTCCTCGCGCTAAGGCAGGTAAAACATATAAGTGATAAAATCATGACAGTGACGTGAATTGTGTAGTGAGAATGTATGGCGAAGGGTTCTGTTAATAAAAGCAGAGAGCTGAAACAAGACGTAATTGCATTTTTTATATATTTATGCTAATTTATCTGCATGAAACTAACTATACAGCTATATATCACTTTCTGAAGATGAATGAAGGAAAAAAATATTGATTTCATTGCCGCACATTACCAACTTAAGGGAGTAGGAATACCCAGGAGGTCATTTTATATATTATGAATAACAAAGGCCCAGAAATCAACCATGATTACATATATCTATAATGGTACCATTCTTCGAAGAAGACCAATTAGGCTTACTAAAATCAACTAAAAAGCCCTTAAAACTAGGCTGGGGAAAATATAACGTGTTCCCACGGGCACACCTCCCATCACTTATTGAGCACCCTTCAAACATCGTGAACTTCTCTGAAAGCTACAGTTTTCGGTAGCGTTGGAAGTGCACCCATAAAGACGCAATGTTTATTAGCAGTAGAACTTCCTCCTTGGTGTTTCCACGTACACTTTATGGTATATGTAACAAAAACAGGTCTGTAGCCATGAATTTTCTTTGGCGAAGCCCTTGATAAAGGTCTTGACTATTTCAGAAAAACGCCGATTTTCATTATTCGTTTAAGGTGGAGTACGCCTCCATCAAAATTTTGGTGGGTGGGTAGAGGAGGTGCTAGGGCTACGGGCCTCAGTCAGCATCTAGAGGGCGTTTAGACACTTCAGTTGATAAGGTCTACTCGACAGTGTTTAAGCGAATTATATAAGTGGGATATCCCTCGTACTTGTCAAAAAAAGTGCTAAAGCAGACGTGAATTTTAGAAGTTATTTCGCGTTATTAAGTAGACCGCAGTATCGTAGTTTCTGTATCCCCAATAAACCTGCTTATCTTGGTCGGCACTTGCGTCAGAACATCCGTATGAGCCTTATTTTCTCAAGTAGAGACGGTCATCCATTAGAGCGAATTTTTTTCCGAACTTCGCCTATTGAAGCTCGTTTACAAAAGTCATGGTATCTGAGGCTTTTCATGTGTGTCATAGTTCAACCTGATAACAACCTATGAGAAAGAAGTGACAGAACGAGCCAACGAAAAGTGACTGTTCACAATTTCTTCACTCGTTTCATTTGACGAAACCATTGCGACGACGATAAGTTTATTTGTTAACTGAACAGCAACGAAATGTGTCTGCGTTTTTCATTTTTTTTTCTAGGGCGAAATGCTTCGGTTGGCCACTACAGAACCTGAAATCAATGTTACCATTGGTACACGACCGTGCAACTTAACATCCCTCAGCATGAGTCAGCTGGTCTGCGTTCCCCCGGATGTTCAGCCACCAAGCACCGATGAAATCGGCCACCGGACAGAGATAGACTTGCCTGTGGTTGTGGTACGTTTGAGCTGTCTACAAAGTCTTAATAATAATAATAATAATAATAATAATAATAATAATAATAATAATAATAATAATAATAATAATAATAATAATAATAATAATAATAATAATAATAATAATAATAATAATAATAATAATAATAATAATAATAATAATAATTGCCGGTGATTTTAATCTCCCGAACATCAACTGGGCAAAGTTACGCTCTCCATGTTTTAGCGATCAAGTTGTTTTTGATATTATGTTGGCGTGTGATCTAAATCAAGCAGTAGGAACTCCAACACGCGTTCAGGAAAATACGGCATCCATTCTTGATCTCGTTTTTCATAGTAAAAGTTTCTCCAATGTATATCTATCTGTAGAAGACGGTCTGTCCGACCATAAGCTTGTCCTTTTCTCATGTTCTGCAGTAGATCTATCTGACCAGGTGCCCTTACAGCGAAAAATGTTTAAAGACTTTAGTAGGGCTAAGAATGAATCTGTTCTCGACTATCTTGATTTGTCTTTCGACGGTTTTTCAGGCAATGATGCTAATTATCTGTGGAAAAAGTTCCGGTCGCTGTGTGAGTTTTGCCTCGAAAACTTCATTCCAAACAAAGCTAAAAAGTCAAACCACAGAAACCCTTGGATAACCAGAGAAATTATTCATTTAACGCGCAAGGTTAAGAAAACGAAAAGGCGGCAACTGAAAGGCCCGCTGCTTCAAAAGTTAAAAGATACACTTGCTAATAATATACGCGCAGCTAAACTTCATTACTTCTCGGTGACCCTGCCACAGTTCCTAAAAAGTGATCCGGCAAAATTCTGGCGCAAACTTCAGCCTAAGAAACAAAAATCAGTCGAATGTATTAAGCTCGGAGACGAGATTATTCGAGATTCTAAGCAAATCGCGATTGAATTTAACCGCTATTTCCACTCAGTGTTTTCTGACCCGTCCGTGTGTGCCAATTCAAATGATAACTGTATTAAGGTTGATCCAGATTTCATAACATTTGAAGGCATATTTGCCATGCTTCTTAATATCAAATCTAAAACATCATGTGGCCCGGACAACATCTCTAATGCATTTCTTCGTCGCTACGCCGAGTCACTCGCACGTTTCCTGGTTGAAATTTTTCGCTCGTCCTTGTCGCAAGGCATTGTACCGAAAGACTGGCTCATCGCCCGGGTGGTCCCAGTGTTTAAAAAGGGAGATAATGCCATCATAAAAACTATAGGTCCATATCACTAACTGTGTCGTGTTGTAAACTCATGGAGCACATTATTTCGAACTACATTTTGAACCTCTTAGATGAGCGTAATATTCTGTCACCATTTCAGCATGGGTTTCGTAAGGGCCTTTCTACCACTACTCAGCCTATTACTTCTATTCATTCGTTCTCTGCTGTAATTGACAATCAGGCCAAACCGACGTAGTTTTCATAGATTTCAGTAAAGCCTTCGACAGAATTTCCCATTCAAAGTTAATTTTTAAGCTTAATTTACTGGGTCTTCAATCTACAATCGTGACCTGGATAAAATCTTACCTGCATTCCCGCGTTCAATTTGTAGATATAAATGGCTTTCATTCAGACTTCCTTCCTGTAAACTCCGGCATCCCCCAGGGAAGTGTTCTGGGACCATTACTTTTGCTGATTTATATTAACGATGTAGTATCATGTGTTAAAGAAGGCGTTGAAATACGATTATTTGCAGATGACTATTTGTTATCCAGCACAATTAATTCTTCTAATGATCAGCAAATTCTAAACGATAGCCTTGACGCAATAAATAATTGGTGCGACCTTTAGGACATGAAACTAAATACTGAGAAAACCGTATTTATGCGTATTACTAACAAAAAGCAACCATATGAACATCAGTACACAATCAATGGTCTTCCTATCTCGCGAACTGATAGCTTTAAATATCTTGGCGTTACAATTACTAGTAATCTAACATGGTCCTCCCACATTCTTAAAGTATGCGCCTCAGCACGACGAAAACTAGGCTTACTAAGACATAAACTGAAAAATTCGCCTGCGAACATAAAGCTTCTTGCGTATAACACAATAGTACGACCATGCCTTGAATACGCATGCATAGTCTGGGATCCACATACTACAAAAGACATTGACAATCTCGAAAAAATCCAAAGATTAGCCGTCCGCTTCATTTACAACCGATACCGCCGTTATGACTCCCCGACAGAACTAATGCAGATGAATAAAATCCATACTTTGGAATCTCGACGCAAAATAAATAGGCTAAAATTTCTTTTCCAATTATCACACGGGAATATCAGACTCAAAACATCGGCCTTCCTGACTCCGTTATCATCGCGTCCCACCAGGAATTACCATTCTGCAAAGTTCTCGCCTATCACAGCGTGCACTAACAATTTTAAGTATTCTTTTTTTCCCCGCACTATAACCGACTGGAATAACCTCCCGCATGAAATTCTTTCATGTGACAATGTGCTGAAATCTATTGATCAAATGTTTGTCTTGTAAAAATTTTGTATTAATATTTTACAGTGTTTTCAAAATATTTTGTATTGTCCTGTTTATTGTTTTTACCTCGCTAAAGATTGTATAATTGTTCTAACGGCTCTGTAACACCCCCACTCCTGCTTGGGCCCATTTGTGGCCTGCAGTATTGTATAAATAAATAAATAATAATAATAATAATAATAATAATAATAATAATAATAATAATAATAATAATAATATGATAATAAGAAAGTGATGCGTCTAATGTCCCGAAACAAAGATATGATTATCAGAAACACCGTAGTGAAGGGCTCCGGAAATTTGGACCACCTGGGGTTTTCTAGCGCTCATAATGTCGTCTGTGTTTTGTTTTTTTTTTTTTCCTTTCTTGACCGTATATCATTTCTTATTTTCGCTCAAACTGAGCTGTGCTAAAGTGATATCATTTTCTTTAGGAAGTACACCTTTCTCGAGCATGATCTGCAAATTTTTTTATTTACGTCCAACTTTGTTATGTGTCAAAACATTGACATGTGCTGCACATAGTTCTTTCTGGCGCACAATTTTCATTCTGAAAACGGTACAGAGTATTTTCACTGGTATAGCGCACCACGACAAGGACACACACAACGGACAGATGCACACAACACATCTCTCCGTAGTGTGTCCTTGTCGTGGTGCGCTATACCATTGAAAATGATGAATCTCAACCAACTAGCCCGGCAACGTGCCTTAGCAAGGTACAGAGTACTTAGAGCCAATGAAGTGCCTGTCTTTCTACTGTGTATCCATCGCACCACATGCACGTCAAGTCGAACAATACTGGCTAATTTCCACAAAAAGTTTTTGTTTTTATATATATAAAACTTCTCCCATGGTACACGTTGGGGCCTACATGTTTAACCTAGCTTACTGGCTGTTGTTATCGTTGTACTTTAGGACCGCTCAAGTAATAAAGGTAGACTAGTAGTGTAGGCTCAGAATAGATGCATTGATGCTTAGAAAACAGTCTCAACGCTGATGAATAGTAACCTTCCATCACAATCCGATGACTTAATAACGCGATAACGTTAAATAGCTTGTTTCGCAGAAATTCCGGGGTCGGCGTCATTTATTGTGAGTGAAAAACTATCTTGTGCATGATTGAAAAAATTGAGAAAATGCAAATAAAATAAGTAGCGAAAATCATAGGGTATGGTTGAGGATTAAACCTAATCTGTGTGCGCGGCAAGGTGTTCTACTATGCAGATAAAGTATGGATAAAGATAAAGTTCTACTATGCAGATAAAGTATACTGAATATAACATCACCTGCTTGGAAATGCAGTGAAAATAACTCGTATGCTTCACAAACACATGCGTTCTGTATACAGGCTGCACAATGCAGCATGTGATATCGCACTAATATTGCGTGGTAGAAGCATACTTTGCCATTGGGCGTCAGAACGTGTGTTTATCTTAACTAATTTGTGGTATGAAGCCGGCCACCCATTAGGAAGGCACATACGTTACTGGGCGTGTTTCTTAATTAAGACCGCGTAGTCGGTGTACATAGCCAGTTACAAACCATTTCACGCACATAATGGCTCATGGTTTAAAGAATGCTACCAATTACTCAGAATGCAGTCATATGCGAAAGCTTCAGTAACACAAGACACTTTTAACCTTTCTTGATTACATTGTAGTACTCCACAATTTAAGCTTCTCTAGCAACATCATACAATAAAAACCATGCACTTAGTAATTGAAACGGTCTAGGGACAGGGTATTCCTATCGCATACAATTCTTCAATGCAGTTCTCCAATTTTTTGCCTCACCATGCCTCATTTCGTGCTTGCTGAGCTTCCTCCAGTGTTGCATACTCACGCGAGCACAGCATTTCATTTTTTTTAAGTATGAAACACTTTAAGGTGCTGGGCTGTAGTATCCCGTCGTATGATATCGTATACTGTCATCGTAAGCTGCCGACGTTCCATGGTGTAACGCAGCAAAGTCACGTATAAACTTTGAAAAAAGATTTAGCAAGCAAGGATCAGAAGGAAACAAAATACGAGAAAAATAGAAATAAACAGAAATAAAGAGAACAAAGAAAGGAAAACTAGAAAAGAGAACAAGAAAGGAGGAAAGAAAGAGAAACAAACAATTCTGCCTAGCTCCAAAACTTCCTTCAGGCTCAGCCACACCGGGGCAAAGATGCCTATTTTTTTTTTCAAATTAAATTGCATGCTTAAGGTTTTATTCTGAATAGATTAAACTATACAGGCTGCACTTTGATTCCACCCATTAACCCGTGGCTGTAAATATATTCTACCAACGTATTGTATGTATAATTTGCTTGTGCCTAGTTGTTTGTACTCTAATTCCCAGCCAAAGCGTTTCTTTTGTGTGTTATTTGATTCATTTTTGTTGTCATTTTTGACCAAACTACTATATTAGAACTGTACTGTTTATAATAATTTGTTCAACTTGAATTATACTCACTCACAGCGTATTTTTTGCCCCCCCCCCCTTATGTAATGCCCTCGGGCCTTTAAGGATGCAATAAATGAAATGAAATGAAAGACAGCGGCCTAAACGCATGCTGGCGATTTCTTCTTTATTTTAGGTACGAGTGGGAAACAATCTTCGCTATGAAGTCGGCTACTTGCGCTACGAAGTGGCTAAAATCTACGAGTTCCCGCCGGAGACTGTTGGAGCCATCGCAGCCGGTGGAACAGTGCTGATGCTCCTAAGCCTCGTGACACTGGCCATACTGAAGCACAAAAACTCACAGGCTGAGAGGGAGTACAAGAGGATTCAACTACAAATGGACACGCTAGAAAACAGCGTACGGTCCGAGTGTAAACAAGGTAGGATGTCTTCCGCACCACAAGTCGCAGTTTACATACATTGTGCACAAATGAAACTACGGCAACACATGACAATGACATGAATTCACTGTTGTAAAGTTTCACGGTGTATTTCAATGACTGATTTGGGTACTAGGTTTGATTGTTGTTTATATTATTATTATTATTATTATTATTATTATTATTATTATTATTATTATTATTATTATTATTATTATTATTATTATTATTATTATTATTATTATTATTATTATTATTAGCCACAACAAGGCATCCAGCAGGGGCGTAAGTTTACTGCCCCCGTGTCTTTTTAACGCGAAAGAGTTTTTTGCCGCGGCCCATCAAAACTTCAGTGACGTATTTTCTTCATAGATATGACTTTGTAAATTGATGCTAACAAATGAGAAAGGTCATTTAGAAAGCATTCCCCGTCGGTCGTTGACCCTCTTACTGTTTGGCCCGCGACGAAAGGTCCCCGGTGCTCTGTCGACTGAGCTATCGTGGAAGTTTCAAGGCTCGGAACAAACGCGCCCTATATCTCTCGCACATTATCTCTTTCTCTGCTCACTGTTGGCGAAGTGGGTCAGTGCCACCCTCCGTGAGCAGTGACATGACACCTACTAGCACCGACAGGAAACAATTCGCCGACGATGCAGATAAAGTATGGCGTCTGAGATTGGGCGCTGGCACGCAATCTTGGAGGTCATGGTTAAAGCAGCGCCGAACCCTGTTCGCGGTAGCATCAAGGAGTCGCCGACGCAGTTACGTTCTTTGTCTTTCGCTTCGTGTTAGCGTGTGAGAGCTCTTTGTCGGAGTCGTGCAGCTTCCAAATGCACCAGTGGTGTTTCGTCGCCCATCTTTGTGCGCTATAGCACCGACTAATAAAACTGCTGCAGTAAACACTGCAACGATGTCAACGGGTGAAAGTCCTGCCTTGGTGGAGCGAAACGGAGGCCAGCTTGAGTGGGGATTCAATCCCGTGACCGGTGGGTCAGCAGCCGAGTACCTTAGCCACTAGACCACCGTGGTGGTGCGTGCAGTGTAGTAGTGCGTAGGGGTAGCCTACCCTATCGGCACCGCACACTTACCAGAGGAAGCAGTGTTTCTCGCCCTGTCCCGTCCCAAGTTTGCTGGCATTGGCCGTATGGGGCAGGCGAAAAACAGACGCGCGCACGCATCGCCCGTGTAGCCCGGCCCACGGCCACAATCTGCCCACTCGTGCAGGACGGGGGACGCGCGCGTCGCGTTCCATTTTCACGGACACCATCTCAATCTTGCTGTTTTCATTCGCTAGGCTTTGTTTTCTGGCGCTGCAATCAGACTGGAAAACTCAATTGCACGGTATCTATAGCTCAGAAGCGCATGCCGTGCCGTGTCACTTCTGAACTGACAACGCTTTGGAGACGCGTGTATCGAGCACCAGTGATATAGGTCAGTGAAACTTGTTGTTGGACTAGTTGATTATGTGCTGTGTGAGTTACTAGGGTGGATGTGTGAGTGTTTGTGTGAGTGTTTGCGAGTGCCAAGGTTGCGCCAAACATCTTACAATATGACGAGCACCAGTGCTATAGTGTGTTCTTGTTTATGTCATCGTCGCGCGGGATTGACGATAAGCTGCGTTCATGCATATGTAAGAGTGCAAAGTTTTGTTAATTCACGCTGTTGAAGGCTTGCTGGCAAATGACCTTCACTGATCGCTGCTACCTCAATCACCAGTCAATGAAAATAATGGACTTTCAGCCCACGTTATAGCTGCGAAAGCCATAAACACCTTCGTTTCCAAATGGGCCTCCTTGATATAAGTCTACAGAGTGCTACAGGACAAATACAAATGAAACAGACGCAGATGCGATATTCGGATTTCGTTCAGTTTTGATGTTGGCCCTTATAGCACACGCGATAAAACGGCGCATGCGTAGGACATGTTACGTGTGCTCTAACAAGTTTCTTGTCGCGTTTGTATTTTGCGCAGCGTTTGCGGAACTACAGACTGACATGACGGACCTCAACAACGACATTCAGGCGACGGGGATACCAACCTTGGACCACAAAACATACATTATGAAAGTGTTCTTCCCAGGTGTACCAAACAGTCCTATTTTGCAGGAAGTCAAAGTGAGTGCGAAAGAAAGTTACGACACCAATTTATAACTGTGATATGAAACTTCAATTAGAGAAATATTATTTTCATTACCTTATGTCTCTGTTTTCTCGCTAATATTTTCTAAACATGACAAATGGGAAAAGAAAACGCACTTTAGACATATTTTTATTGCCTTCTGTCATTCGTTTCTGAAACGCCTGATTATTTTTCATTTTGATTGTGCATAACTAATAGACACTAACATTGGCCGCTACATGTCAGCCAAGATTTAATTGTACAAGACGAGTTTAAAGTTTAGTGCGCCATTACTGACACATGTTGCAGAGATAAGACTTGAAACGCACCATACTCGGGCGATATGCGTGTTTGTGAACAATATTGCTGCTACCTTTTTACTATAATCATTTTTTTCTCACAGCAAATCAATGGTCCTTACAACAACTATGAGGTTGCGATGACGAATTTCGAGATGCTGATCAACAACAAGAATTTCCTACTGACGTTCATCGACACACTAGAAAACCAGAATACATTCAGCATAAGAGACAAGTAAGTGTACTTGTGTGCGCATGTTCTGAAAGATTTGTCGGAGCATGATCTTTTGCAGCGCACGCACTGAACTTTTTTTCTGAACGAAGTGTCTGTCTCTTCCTGTCAATTCCAGGGTGAACGTAGCGTCCCTTCTCATGATAATATTGCTTGACAAAATGGAATATGCCACAGAGTGAGTAAATTCAATTGTTAAGGCCCGAACATGTTTATTACGAACAGATCAGTGGTCTAGAAAGGGTTTATTTCATTGGCTAGCAGGTTGATAGTTACGCCGTATAACACTGAATAAATGGTTGTGTTCCTCTATTCTTTTTTCAGCATACTGAGAGAGCTTCTTACCCGGCTCGTGGAAAAGTATGTGGGCACGAAACATCCTCAGCTTATGCTCAGAAGGTGAGTGAACTAATTTACGGCTATGCAATCTAACCTGCGTTAGGGCGGCACAAGAAAGTTCACACGCCTAAAGGAACGGAAATGTTTAGCTGAGAGCTTGAGCCGATACAGTGAACGTAACAAGTGCTAAAAAAGAGACTGCAGCGCAAATCACACTATAGAAACCATGCGCCGAGCAGTATGTTGTAAGCATGTCTAATGGTGTTTTCTTTTGTTTGTCCTTTCAGGACCGAATCTGTCGTTGAAAAGATGCTAACAAACTGGATGGTGCTGTGCATGTATGGTTACATAAAGGTAGGAGAGTGCAACAACACCGCGTAAATAAACATATATCGAATGAGGATTATGAAGGGGTGTATATGTGTGGGGAGATATAGAGATATCAAATGCCAGGCAGTCATGTTTATTACACGGGTCATAATAAGCTATATTAAATACGAAAATTTAAAAAAGTGATTTTTCTATGCTTTCGATACTATAATATTGCCTTTAAATGTTTATGCAACCGCTCACATGTTTGTCCATGTACGATTTCAAGAAAAACACACTTTACAGCCAGAACATAATTTTTCTCGTCAAGTAGAGAGTGATGTAGAAGGATTAATTGCGTGTCTTAGTTTTTAATGCACCTTCAAGATATACACTACAGAGCTTATATTGAATGACTAGTTGGCTCATTCTAATGAATTATTGTTGAATACGCAAGTCAGAAAACAGCAGACAATACACGCAAGTTTTTGGGCGCCTGATTTACTATGTTTCGTCTTGGTTTAATGAAACGGTTGGTAGTGCATGCTACATCTTCGTGGGGGCTGTCCATGGCCACATTTTTTTTATTTTTGCACATTTAACATTAACCAACATACGGGCTGTTAGGATGGAAAATACAAACCTGTCTATTTACAAATACTATTACTCTCTATGAATGAAGCAAGCGGCGGCGGTCCACGTGCATTCGAACGCATATTAATAAAGATGTTTGTTTTACAACTTGTACTCTTTGGCCATAAGCAATTGCACATTTCAAGTTGTGACAACCAATTGAGCAAATTTTCGACGAAGTTCTTTCAGTGGCTACTGAATAAATAACTATGAAGTAATTACTTGTGCATCAATATAGAAAATTCGATGTTGCGCAGCCAACTGATGGTGCTTGTGTGCTTCTTCTAGGACCACGCAGGAAGGTCTCTTTTCCTTCTGTTCAGCGCAATAAAACACCAAGTTGAGAAGGGCCCAGTGGACGCTGTGACGCACGACGCCCGCTATTCACTCTCCGAAGAGAGACTGCTGCGGGAGCAGATCGAGTACTCCACCGTGGTGAGTTCTGCAGCGACGATATTTCAACAACTCTAACGGGACCGAAAATTGCAATAGACATAAAAAAGGTGCCCACTCTCGCCGACAGCAGTATCGCAGGCTTAAACTGACTGAAATTGAAGTTCCCATCACCTGAACCAAATTAAACCCTTCGTGAAGAACAGAAAAAAAATAGACAGACACTAACCAGACAGCTTTAAGCAAGACACACTACAAATGCCGTATATTGTTACAATTACATGAAATTGCATTCATGGAATACGTAACTTGGCGTATTCGCTAAATTCAAGAAAACATTTTAATCTTTGGTCAATATATATAAAGCTAGTTGGCATGTAAAAACCAAACCAAAGTATTACAGCCAAAAAGAAGGATTGACTTTTTTGAACTAGTACAGTGGCTTATGCCTAGTTTCGGGGTTGAATAAACAATTTTTCTGTAGTCTAATGACCAGCTGTGCCGTCTAGAAAAAGCAACTAGAACCCAACTAAACACAGAACATTGTGCTAAAACTCTTAACTCATTCAACTGCGCGAAAGCGTTAGTTCACTGACCGCCAGAAAGCTAGCATTGTTTCAAAAGATGCCATAATGACGCTATCTATATATCCTTCTTCCTGCTTGTGTGGCTTCCCAATGTCACATTATTATCAATACTGTCTGAGTGCCGTTATGGAAATGGCTGCTTTTTACAAGCAGGCAGTCTTGTTCCCTTGCCAAAATTCTAAAGCCTTTCGTAAGGGTCGATGAGTTCTGTAATTGATCATGTCCGGCATTAGCAACGTACGATACCTATATTTAGCAATCATTAGAGCATGTTACATGGGTTCAAGAACTAAAGGTTTTTGATCATCATCATCGTAAACCAGCAAAAAAAAAACTCACAAGAACAAAAACCAAAGGTGAAGCTGCCTAGGAATTGCCGCATCGATTCGCACTTTGTTATGTTCATAGCCTCAGAAAGTGAGGAGCGCATCATACTTTATTAAATCATAGATTCAGCCTGAATATTTCTGCACCTCCTATTACGGAAAAACTGCCGAAGTGAGAGAAGTTCTTAGTACACTTTAGCGTTGCACTTACGACACGGCTCTCTGTTCTGGTAAGAAATTTATAAAAGCGATGTCTTTGCTTTATACTTTCTGGCAACATATGCCGTCCCATAAAAAGAATGTGGCATACTACTTATCTGAAAAATTGACTACACAACGTGTATAGTCCGAAACAGTAGGTAGAAAATGACTAAAGCCAATATACACGTAGCGACTATGTTTGAAGTGACGTGAATAAGGTCAACATGATGTCTCATATAGAAGCAACGTCTGCAGAAGGTTAAGTAAATAGTTTCAGGCACAGGTGTTCTTGTCTAAAACAATTGTTCTGTGCCCGTGCCCGTCGGTAGCACAGTCCGACAAAGTCGATGCACCCTGCAGGGGCTTAAGGCATGCGGTATACACAGACTGAAATCTTGACTTCGGCGACTCAGGGAAATTAAACGTTTTTAGACCTAGCTCGAATGAAACCTGAACAGCGCTAAGCGTTCGCAATGGTATAGTGCGCGCCGTCTTGTTATCACCTTTGACAGGCGGGCATATATGCGCAGTGGTGGTAAACCGGATGCGCGCCCCTGTCAGTGGCGAGGACCAGAGAAGAAAGGAAGCAGACAGAAAGAGAGAAGGCAGAAAGGTTAACCAGAAATACATTCGGTTGGCTACCGTGCACAAGGAGATTAAGGAAGGAGACAAAAAATGAGAAGGATGGAATAAAAAGAAAATAAAAAGGGAAAGAGAGAGAGGGAGAGAGATACAGTAAATTCACTGCAGCGTGTAGAACTCAATCGCAAATCAGAGACGTTCACACAAACCCGTCGTCCTCTAAATGCACAGGGGTGCTTTCACTGCCTTGAAGGCTATCGAGAGATATAGACGGTGCTGTAATAGCACCTGCACAGAAAGTTGCCGATGATCCAGTCACTGCAGTGCGTTGGCAAAACTTATATCTTTGAGGCTAGTCGAGTACAGTGACACGGCAGGTGTTCAATATTTTCGTAGGTGCCGCGAACAGTGCATACGACACTGTCAGTCATTCAATTGTCGAGTTATATGCTTTCGTGAAAGCAACTCCCAGCCAAAGGCGATAGAGAAGCGAAGCTTCACGTCGATGTGGGCCGGATGAAGACCGGCGTTGTACAGACCGGTCAACTTCGTGTAGTCTGGTACGTCGTATGTTTGGTGTGTTCTACTGAGTCAGTGTGGGGCAGCGGGCCAGTAGACAAATGTGCCTCGCAGCGTCTGTTCTTAAAAGAGAGATTAGAACGATGCTTGCTCCCTGGTGTGACGCGCGAGCAGGATGATCTGCGAAATCTTTTCGGCTGATACCAGAATGCCCAGGCAACCACTAAAAACAATGTTGGGGCCTTTTTGTATTAAGAATTGGTGAAGTTTCGTGGTTTCATATGTCAACTGGTCATAACATCTGCGTCGGAAAACTGACCACATGCACTAGAACGCCGCTTTTGAGTCGGAAAACACAGCTCATTTACTTAATAGTTATTCAAAACCGATGAGTTTAAACCAGTGCACTACGCAGAGCCGTAACTTCTGCAACCGTAGGTGTGGTCGCACGTGAAGTCTTAAAATACCAAGTTAGTCTTTGTGAAAGTATAACCACTTCTCCACCAGACCTGGACGACGTAGTTGAGCCATTTATGTAAATGTGCATGTGGTCACTGTAGTTCTGGTCCAATAGGAATGGACTCAATTGTTTTAGGGCATATGTCGGTAGGTCTGATTTTCTCTGCTTTCCTGGAATCGTTAAGTGGACCCATGGCCGGCTCAAGCCCCAAGGAGGAAGCAGTATCTTTCACGCAGGAGCGCACGCTGTGGTAATAGATTGAGCGGTGGTTGCAGGCAGTGGCGCCTTATGTTGTGCGGGGCCTTTCCGCAGGGAGGATCGCCAGGTGGCGGGATGGGTGGCGGGATGGGTGGCGGGATGGCTTTTATAAATTAAAGTAAACAAAGCTTGGAAGGGAAGGGGTGACGGGGTTGTATATGGGTTTGGCGCGCGCCCAAATAGAAGTAATTGAAGAAAGAGGGGGGGGGGGGGGTATTTGCAATTTCTCATAAACCTTCTGGCAGCTAGGCTTCACACCGTCATTGTGCTTCGCTAAGAAATAAAACACACGTGGTCAGCAACTGAGTATGGAAATTTCATGATTGGAAGGGTTAGAAGATCTTTGATTGGTGGCTTAAATCTTTATGCTTGTATTTATCTACTTACCATGTACTTTTTACCCACCATATATCATACCTATCATATAGCTACCATATACCCCCCTTATATATATATCTACCGCATACCATATGCCTCGCGCGGGTTCGAATCCCGGCTGCGGCGGCTGCATTTCCGATGGAGGCGGAAATGTTGTAGGCCCGTGTGCTCAGATTTGGGTGCACGTTAAAGAACCCCAGGTGGTCTAAATTTCCGGAGCCCTCCACTACGGCGTCTCTCATAATCATATAGTGGTTTTGGGACGTTAAACCCCACATATCAATCAATCATAATGCCTGAGGTGCATACACGTTGTGTTGGTAATATAACTTGCCTTGATTGTTTATCTCGGGCGATTTCAACGGTTTCAGCCGTTGAAGCACTGCAGGGTAACTCAAGGCCTATGTTAAGGACCACAGGACACACACTGTGAATGTTTGCTGCTGTTCAGGTTTCATTTTAAGTCGATAGTTCATTACAGATCCTGTTTCTAAAAATGTATTTACAACATTTGCTGAAGTTACATGTGGCCTTGATATTTAGAGATATATTATTTCAGATTTTTGTACAACTGCATTCAATCAATATTTTACTGTATACATTATAGCGTTTCGGAAAGTTGACATTGTCTTTTTGAACATTTCTAAAGCTTCAATGTCCTCATTCAGGTCATTCAGATTGTTCAAGAAGATCAGGACGAAAAAGTCTTCTGTCGCGTCAACGACTGCGACACAATCAGCCAAGTAAAAGCCAAAGTATTGGACGCCCTCTACAAGAACACACCTTGCTCAATGAGGCCGCTGATATCAGAGATTGACCTCGGTGAGCCAATGACACTTCTTTTTTGTACATAACAGGTCCTACAAAGAGATTTTATCAAAAGACAGTACGTTTCACGAATATTAGGGTCTATTTGGAAAGTAGTTCTGAGACGGGGCGTGGCTGTTTGTAGAATCTTTGAATGCCACGCAGAACTCTAGGGTTCGATTCAAGCTGGGACCCTGACATTTATTCTTTGCATTCGTCCTGTCAACGCTGCCGATGGCAGGTTTAGGTTTTTCTTAACGCTTACGCGTTAAAATTACCCATGTGCGTTCTCGTCGTTGCTTGGTAGATACTAAGTGTCAATCCCCTGTGACACATATGCGCATACCAGCGGCACATACTCGCCCCTGGGTATGTGCCTCTGTTTCGCGGGAAGTGTTTGACGACGTACGTGACGTTGTTGTGCCATTATTCATGTTTTTGCCAGCGCGTCATATTCGTCAAACCATCTTACACTCCCATACTAATTTTAGTTCACGCCAAGTTAAGGGGGTGATCACGAGAGCACCCAGACGTAAGCGGCTAGGTAGACAGGTACGCAGAATGACGCCAAAAGTGCTTGCCACCCGCAAAAAAAAAATGCTTTGCATTTGAAAGGCTGCTCGCCCAGCTTTCATTATGACAATGTTGTGCGTTCCGCGAAGGCCTGGCGTTCTTTTTTTCGTTTTTTTTTTCCATACCGCTGGAATATTTCTACCCTATATGCGGTTGTGGGTAAAAAAATTGCGCCGAATAGCCTGCAGTCAAACGAAGACTTATGATACAAAATTCACAGCTAATAATTGTGGTATAAATATTGCCATGATTATATGGGCTAAGGCATGACTAAAAATTTACATTTGCTTTCTTTGGTACAAGGACAACATATTTTATGCAAGAACGTAAATATTCGTACAGTGGTTAGTTTGCAGTCAGCAGTCCAACAAAAGCTCTTCTGGTCAAGGAGTAAATGAGATGAATCCCAAAAACTCATTAAAATATTGGACATTTCGGAACTACAAATCCGAAAGCCATATGCTTTTTCGGAACGTCAGATAATCTCATCGGACTGTCAGCGACCCTGTTTCATGTCAGCGGTAATTTTGGTCACGCCGATGAAAAGTGTGTTTGCATGATAATATCTGGGACCATCGACTGAGTCGCGTTTTTGGTTGCAGAATGGCGGCACGGAAGAGGCGGTCACCTTATTCTTCAAGACGAGGACCTTACCACGAAGACGGTTAGCGGATGCCAGAAACTGAACACGCTCGCCCACTACGGCATCCATGATTCTGCAATTATGAGTCTCGTCAACAAAAAAAGGCGATACTGCAAAAACGGTAAGTCTATGCGTCTTGTTCTATGACACATAAGGTCCATTTCCCTTCACGTTTTGTTTTCGCATCCTTCGATTTCAGTGGTAGCATTCAGTTTAAGCCGGGCACTAACTTCTTTGTCCCAGAATGACACAGCTGGCCAAGCTTGTTTGGCTTTGTAATCATGGAAAGTCTGCGCTTGAACGAATACAAAAAAGAGCCAGTGGACAGGACATGCGCCGAACTATTTTCGTCTGCTTCCTTTTGTATTTTTTTATTAGCGTTGCCTTTCCGTATTTATCCAGCTCAACTGCCTTCGAAGCAGGCGAATTGCTTAGCGCCTGTGTCGTTCTAGTTTTGTGTCTTGTTTGAACTGGTCATCATGAACATATTCTAACTCATTCAATTTACTATGTTATCACCAATAAGCTAACTTATACGCTTTCAATTTAGGCAAGTTAAAAGTAATGTAGGCAAACAGCTACGCTTAGCGGACACTTACGAAACAGAAAAAAAGCTGGTAGTGTGCAACGGGGTTGACCGACGTGACTGAATACAGTGTGAATAAATTTGCGTGAAGAAATTGAATAAAGGGAGACAAGCGGCGGGAGCAACAGTGGGTGTAGTGGTGATTTTTGGAATTAGTGAGAAGTGGCGAGTGGTGGAAAAATCGGCGCACATCCATAGTGGAATCGACGCACTTTCTGTGAGTAAATCAAACTACGATATACGAAGATATGCGGACATGAAGGCCTCAACCAAGAACACTTTCCATGCTAAGGAGAGAGAGAGAGAGCCAGAACGACTTATAAAAACAAATATAATGAAGGAAGCACTTCTGTTTTTTTAATGCTGCCACACCACCCCAATTTATATGCTTAGATTTGGGTGCACGTTAAATAACCTTAGGTGGTCGAAATTTTCGAAGCCCTCAATGTCTCTCACAATCAAATGGGGGTTTTGGGACGTTAAACCCTACATATCTATTCCGTTTTATAACATCCTGATGGCAACATTGAAGCACGACTGTTTTATGCTGCCCTAAATGCTCCACTTCAGTAGATAACTGGCTCTTTGGCTCATTTTTAATCTGATCAGGCCAGCGCACCTAATCGTGTTACTACGACGTCGCAACTCTGCACAGATTAGTTTTCTTTTTTCTCGGTGCCTTTCACGCACGAGGCAGTGTTCACTTTTTTTCCGGGACTCGTAGCCACCGACCGTATCGCCAGCTGTCTCCTCCCTCCTCCTCGCCTTCATTGTTTTGGCGACCGCCCTTCGTCGCTGCGCAGCATGCTAAATATGCCAAGGCACGCACGCACCACCATCGAAGCTAGCCTGTAGAAAAGCACGCATGTACGCTAGGCCTTGAGTGAACTGAGTGATAAGTTCATAAACAGAAACCTATGCCTGCTGTCTCACTGCAAACAACCAAACTTATACACATGGTCTTTGTTGCTGGTTGGCCGGTACGTTGCCCATACTAAGACTGAGTCAAGATTTCTTGCCACATAACATAATCAGGCAAGACCCACAAGCCATAACATTACACTAGCCATTTTTTTTCACCTCACTTTAGTTTGGTGCTCACACAGGTGAAAATTTTCCATGTCGCGAAATTTTGCGATGTCAGAAGCTAATCAAAAAGCAACTTATATGAACACGCGAATATAAAGAATTCACGAACACTTCAGACCTGCATATCTTGCCGCTTTTGATCATCGATGTTTTGTCGGGAATTATGTCGCAGCTGTAGCATTACACAATTGTGTCCTTTTTGAGCTCTTCCTTTACTGCGGTGACTACTAGTCAGCTGAGTCACATCTGTAGCCTACGTAACCGATGCAGGTTCTTATGATGCTTCCTAAGCTTCCTCTAATATAGCTCACAATAACTAAGATAACACGTGCAAGCTTAAGCTTACTTCATTTCTACGTACTCCCGCTTTATTTACGAAATTAACTGTCATGTTCTTGCTTCCATTCAAAGGCACGTCTACGTATGGGCCAATCAACACGCTTCCTGCACGGAACAACAATTACGAGGCTCAATACGGCAGCACTGTGAAGTATTGGCACTTGGTTAAGCCCCTCGATGAGCGTCAGGAGTCTCTGCAGGACCAGCGGCACAAGTCCATTCCAGAAATATTCCTCACCAGGCTGCTCTCCACAAAGGTATAATCCACTATCCGCCTAGTACTGCAACACTAAGTTTGGTGACGCAACATGAGGCATATTTTTCATTATTGACTCCTCTTTTAAATGCAAGACATCATTTGTCAACTTATATTTTCCTATTATCAAGCTCGCTCCGTCTGCGTAATGTGAATCTGAAAGCTAGGCAAATATCAACATCACTGTTAGCAAAAAGTGGCTTAAGAATGCTTATTTGCATCAAACATGGGCGAAACTCACGACACGAGATAATTTGCGACACATGGTTCGAAATTGCTCCTAAATAAAAATCACTGTGGCAATTCATCACAGCGAAACAAGGAGCCGCTTCGAACTACCGAAAAACCGTTGTGCAAGAAGTCATCCACTGAATTGAAGGGTCACAGTGAAGCAAATTGCGTTTACTTATTTTTTTTTTGAATATGCAATATACATTGTGTACGGTGCGGCAGGATAAAGAACGAGAGAAAGAACTTACTTCTGACGTGGTATGGTTATCCCGTACAACAATCGCTCAAATGACACGAATTACAGCCCTGAGTTAATAAACATTTCTACGAGTGTCCTTAATGCCTATTTCAGCTCAAAAGTTATAACCGTGCGGCGTTTTTAGGTATCCCTCAGAATTGCGTATTTATTTTATTTCACCATTGAGCACTGGACTTTAAAGTATGACTGTACGGAATTCAGCCTATAGATGTTTCACTCAGCAGTCTGTCTACATCAGCTTATTGAATTCTTACTGAACCTTTCACTCTCATTTTCAAGATTATGTGCGATATTTGATATCGTAATCAAGCAATTAGCCCAGAGTAAAAAATTGGAAGTATTAGGAAAGGCAAAATAGACAACCACCTGATTGTATCACGAAGCCACAAGACAATCCGGATGGAATTCTGTCTTGAGAATTTGTCCTGGTCCGGGCATCGAACTGTTACCAACGCCTTTCAGGGGCGGTCGCTCTAACCAGTTGAGCTAACAGGAAGCTAGCGATTGGCAGCGTGAGAGCGAATTCATCGAAAAGTCTAAACATGGCCACAAAAAATGCAATTGAGTTCTGCGGGAACTCACAACATAGTGGGAGGTGTATATGTCTACGAATTCACCCTGGCGCTTCCAATCGCTAGGTTCCTGGTTGGCTGACTTGGTATAGAGCGACCACCCTAGAAAGGCGTTGATCCCGGTTTCGATGCCCCAACCAGGACTAATTATCCGGCCGCTAAGAAGCTTTTCTCTCTGAGTAATTCATATGGACATCATTGTGGCTTTGTGCTACAAATGAGTGGTTAATTGTCTACTTCCCATTTGAACCTTCCGGCATCTTGTGGCGTTCCGCAGAACTCTTTTGGAATAAATGAAGTACTAATTATACGCCTCATATACCTAGACTGAAATATGCGTCTTTGCATTGAATATAGGCTTCACAAGTAAACTTTTCAAACTTCCACACCTTTAACTGACCTTTCAATTAAGTTATTCGACGTGGTAAGAATTATCTTATCTACACGGTCAATATTAGTAAGCCCACAAAACATTTCTGAAGTAAAAGTTTATTCTAAATTGCGTGATATGTTCTGCAGGGGACTATACAGAAGTTCGTCGACGACTTCCTGCACAACATTCTTACTGTCAACGATGCACTGCCTTGTGCCGTCAAGTGGCTCTTCGACCTGCTGGACACAACTGCCTCCACCTACGGCATTGTCGACGCGGAGGTGTGCCACGCGTGGAAAAGCAACAGGTTGGCACCTTATGTCGCAACTTCGTGTCATATAATAAAAAATTTAATCCATTAGAGCATAGCCGCACACGAAAATAAAAAAATTATATGCCACTCTGTTTTTCTCACTACGGTCAGGAAAGCTCCCACGATGGGTGAAGGCAGAGCACGTCCAAACGACCGTCATTCTATGATTTATCAGGCGCGTACTCAACGAAGCGTTTTCACGTATTTAATGCGCATATTCAACGAAGCAACAGACAACAACTGAATGCTTATTATCACATACACACACATTCATATAGAATATGTGAAGCGACATGGTTAAGACTTCAGGTTGGCGTCTAGATAATCTGAAGTGTATATGAGTTGCCAATGGCAGTGACTCGTGAACGTAGAAGGCCCCAAAAATTTATCGCGCGGTCCTATCTCCGATCCTCGACGACATTTTAGTTTCATTCAATGCAGGAAGATAGTTCCAATCTTTTAAGATGTAGACAATGTTGAAATAGGTTATCCTTTCAACTAGGTTCTGTAGTCTCTTACAAAAAAAAATGCCAGTCACAGCAAAATACCAACTCACTCAGCGCTCTGTTCTTTTATGTAAGATGTAATATTAGTGGTATAGAAAATGTCATGGTAGGGGGAAAGTCGACGACAAATTGGACAGTTTGGTGGCGATTCATCTTTAAAAATTAAAAACCATGCAGACACCCACACAGGAGCAGAAAAAGTAACGGTGTTTGTGTTCGTTTTGATTATTTCTTTTCATGCATTCGCACTTAACATGTCTTACTTCCTTTTTTTTACGTCCTTCACGTTCAGGTAAATTCCCTGTATTCCGCAGTTACTGCCAATATAGATAAATTCATGGTGATACTTTATTGTATTGTAAAAGCGAGTTAGCAATTACGCATTACGTTTCCACCGGCGTGTTTGTAATTTTGTAATTCGCGTTTTCCACCACATCGTGTAGCTAAATAAACCGGACTTCGCAAGAAGCTGAACATCGCAGTTTTGAAGTCTAACTATACTTGGCACGAAATTCTTTTCATTACCCTGTGTTCCCTTCTTTTGACTGCTATAAAATAGTTATATTGAGTCCGGTGCTGCACAGACGACGTCAGTAGTATATTCTACAACTATGACAGATGGGCTCAAATTCATACATTCTTGTTTGAAAGTCTGTGTGCGTCCGATAAAGAATTATTAGGATAATTGAATAACATTCTTTTCTGTGACATTTTTTTTTTCAGCTTGCCTCTGCGATTCTGGGTGAACCTAGTCAAAAATCCTGACTTCATTTTTGACATCGACAAGACGCCCATTTTAGACGCTTGTCTTTCCGTGATTGCACAGACATTCATGGACGCCTGTTCAACGACAGAGCACAGACTTGGAAAGGTGCCGGACCTCAATTTGTATACTTCATTAGTTGGGAATGTGAATGCTGGAAAAATACTGTTATGTTTTGTTTGTAAATACATCTGCGTAGTTTTTTAAATAACGTAAGTGGCTCTATTAAAAAAAAACTTGTGTATTTATCAAAAAGTTATAAAGGAGAAATTGTATAAAGTGTCCCTGGAAGAAATAAACACAGTGAATTTCAGTGTGTATGTCAACTTCAGATATGCATTTTTGTGTTTTAATCACCTTGGCTTTTACTAATGGCGTCATTCGCAATGTTACTGCACAAATAACAACTACTCTGTCGCGTTGCTTGAGGCATCGTGCAGGTAGAATCCAGCCGCTTCTAGAGACATTTTGCTCTAATGCATTCAGTTGTACTGATACTAGAGTCTAATGGAGACATGTTCAACATCGACTTTTTGTCATACTTTAGGATTCTCCTTCCAACAAATTATTATTTGCAAGAGATATTCCAAGTTACCGAAGACTTGTGAGCAAGTTCTACCAGGATGTGGCGGCCTTGCCTCAAGTTTCTGACCAGGAGATGAGAGCTGCCATGCATGCGCTGTCGGTGGTAAGCGTTCATACTTCCATGTCCTCCCCATGCACATTTTATGTGAGTGGTGTTGTAAGCGTCTACTTATACCTCTTCTCTTTCCTATACAGGCACATGCAGGAGAAGTTGATGTCCTGAATGCCTTGAAAGAATTGTATATTTACGTAACAAAGTATTCTGAGCAGGTAAGCTGTCTAAGAGACCACTAACGGTGCAACATAAAATAAGAGAAAAAAAAACGAAATATCAGTTTACACTAAGCACGTGCACTGAGTACGCCAACGTGTGTCTGAATCCCGAAACTCCTGCCCATGAGTACTATGTGCATGGCTTCCAATTAAGCAATGCATAGAATGATACACTAGAGGGAACTTTGACGCTAGTGCCTATGGGAGCTGCAGTGCATGGCACTTCCGCGAGTGGTGCAATTTTGAGTAGTACTATTCGGATGTGTCTGAGCTTCGTTCTTTCGGTTCCGTTTGGCTCCATGTGCCCTGTAACCGCTTTGTAGAAAGACGAAGTTCAGCAGATGTTCAGGAGCTCCACTTTATTACCTTGACCTTTTAGGGTCATAAAAAAATTGGCTCAAAAGTTCACAGCGATCTATTTCTTTATCCGTAACAAACGCCAAAACACAACAATAAACAAGGCAACAATTTCGGTAGTGGCTGAAAAATCACATCAGCGCCCAAGTTCATCGTAAAAAAAAAAAAAAAACTGTGCGGGTACTCGGAACCAGAAAGAGGACAGGAAACTGTTCTGGCCTCATTTAAGCTACATTTCCATTACATCGAGCTCTGTTCCTTCCTGTGGCCTCTTCAACCCCACGATGTGTTCTGCCAGTGCAAAGTCTTGTTATATTTCTTGTTCCATGTACACGCGCATAAACAAGCTGAAGTTTATGCTAAGATTGTGTTTTGGCCGTGGTAGGGAACTCTTTAAAGCAATATCCCCAATGAGCCTGCTATCTATCTATCTATCTATCTATCTATCTATCTATCTATCTATCTATCTATCTATCTATCTATCTATCTATCTATCTATCTATCTATCTATCTATCTATCTATCTATCTATCTATCTATCTTTCTATCTATCTATCTATCTATCTATCTATCTATCTATCTATCTATCTATCTATCTATCTATCTATCTATCTATCTATCTATCTATCTATCTATCTATCTATCTATCTATCTATCTATCTATCTATCTTCCTATCTATCTATCTATCTATCTATCTGTCTATCTATCTATCTATCTATCTATCTATCTATCTATCTATCTATCTATCTATCTATCTATCTTCCTATCTATCTATCTATCTATCTGCCTATCTTCCTATCCGTCCGTCCGTCCGTCCGTCCGTCTGTCTGTCTGTCTGTCTGTATGTATGTATCTCTAATATCTTGATATCATTTAGCAGCTCTTTTCACGAATTATTTATTTAGTTATGTGCATCCACTTGGTTTGCAACAGATGGCAATAATATTTTTCTTGATATTGTTTTTCTAGATTTTGGAGGCACTCGAAGATGACGAGGTGTGCCAGGAGCTCCAGCTGGCGCAAAGGCTAGAAACTGTTGCGTGCACATTGAGCGCTGAGCGAACTTTGCCGTGCTAGAGACCAGCATTGGAGTGACCTGTTATAAAGCATAAAAGACCCCGGCTATCCTCGTTCCAAGGCGCACAAATGATTGTCTCCTACATCTCGGGGCCTTCGGCGAAAGCGACCGTTGAAGTAGCAAGCGTCGGACACTGTCAGTGAAGCCATGTGATCAACCTCCAATTGTACAGAACTCGACGATGATGTTTCTCATTGTGGTGCTTGCGACGTTGACTTCGTTTTTCACTAAGAGGGGAATTTTTGAACACTGGTGGAATTTACTTCCCGCTCTAACAACGGAGGCCAGCGGCATGGTGTCACATAGAATTGTGCGTGCGTATATGTGTGAGTTTTTTTTTTTTCCAGAGAACCCACATTCGTGCCTGAGTGTGCGCTTAAGTGCCAGTATCGGCCAAGCTGGCAACTCTCTGGCTGATTCAGAGCATGAGGTGCATTCCAGCCACTGTGCACCACACAAGGAGGCAGGGTGTTTTGTACATTTCATAGCACGCATAGCAATGTCACGTGCGGTTCAAAGCAAGCAACTCGCGTTGCAACGTTGTTTACACTCGAAGGGGGCAAGTGCTTCGGCTCTCAATTTCGTACCTGGGTAGCACTCTTTAAAAACATTAACAATGTGGTATTAACGTACATATTTGTTCTCAATTCCAGGTTTTCCATTCACAGAAACGTACTCTTTAAGAAGCAAGATTTAGTGTCCAAAAATTCTTCATTTCTGAAGCACAGCAGGAGTATCTCCTACAAAAATGCATGCCATCACTGATAGAAAGGAGCTGTCATGGTTTCACATTACCTTCTGTAAGCTCTCCAGTACTTATAATGAATTTATTACTCTACATCATATTCCGTCACAACCATTTGTATATATTTAGTTCGTTGCAGCAAAATCTAAGCAAGGTACAAAAATTACAAGCTCATTTGAAAAAAGTCGACAATTCAGAAGAATCTTGGTCGTTTTGCTGTTGCGACGCCGTGAAAACGTTTCCGTGCCTGCGGACATCTATCAGTATTGTATCAAGGCATCAAGTCTTATAATTATTACCATACGAGGCTCTGAACCGCAAATTTACGTGTATCAAGCACCGTGTCGTCCTTAATGATTGACGTGGGAAATACTTGCGGTGCTGGCATTCCTCAGTACGACGAGAAATGAGCGCAGCTCATTACAAACGCACGATGCAGGAGTTCTCTTTCGATGAAGAACAACACCACGTGCAAGACTTTAGGCGGCGAGCGTTTCATTGCCAGAAACAGGGTCCTACATGTTCTGTTTGTGCATGTCCTATGCACCTGTAATTTATCTCACGGTTCAGCTGCCTTGTCGATGTTTGCTGTCGTGACCGCGTCAAATGCAGCCATGAAGATGCGAGTGTTGTGCATGGCTAAGGCGTAGTGCTCTATCATTTGTTTGTATAGGGAAGAGTGCTTTGTCTTCTCACAGTCACCTTCGTCGCATGCGGCAATGTGGGCGAAGATAGTTTTCATTTCGAGGCTATTTTTTTACGAAAAGTAAAAAGAAACCTAAGCACATTTAAGCCTATGTGAAATATGCTGTGAATAAAGAGTACGAACGCTCTAGGTACTACTGTAAATCACAGATTGCTTGTTGTTTATTTTCTTCTTATCTTATTCATTTGTGCAAGTATAAAAGATTGTCGTGGTGCTTGTGGAAAAAGTTCATTTAGAAACGTCACCTGACAAGTCCTCTAGCAGCATACATGCATTCACCGCACAAAATATTCGCATGCTTGTGGTAGATATTATACACAAAGTACTAGCACTTATAAAAAAAAACATTCGAAATGACATGCAAACAGTGGTGAAATTCTGTGACAGAAAAATGCGACTGCATCTTAGCACAAGATACATTATATCCAGAAATAATACAGAAATGATATAGGATCAATGATATGAAAACAGATTTATCAAGCTATCGACAGCAATGGCTTGTCGACATACCACAAATTATAACCAATAAATAAAGAACTACATAATAAATAACTGAATGAAGCTCTATATGGGGAACCATAACTCAAATATTATAGTTATAAGTTATCCTGAGCAACACAGTCATGGAATCATCTTTGGATAGCTTGCTGAATGTTACCAGCTTATGATATGTAGTAAAATGATATTGAATCCTTGTGGGTATTTAGAAGGTTTGGAATTTGTCAGTTTAATAACTGTATCTCGTAATTAGGTCTGGTCTTTGGCATAATGAACGCCGAATGTGTGAAATGATACAGGTGGGGAATCGGTGCGATAAGTGAATAGGAACGTTTGAAAATCGGCTGTATATTGAAAATAAATGAGCTCGGGGAGTCAATGAGTATACATTGCACAGATACTGTGCATATGATTCACGCTGAAAAAGGAGGTTACGTGGTCATGATATAATGAATTATGAGGAAAACAAAGAGCTTTTTGCGTAACAAAAAAGTCGTGAGTGTTTTGATATGCAATCCCCAAACAACTATGCAGTAATGAAGGTGGGAACATATCAGTAAAGTAAAACTGTCGTTTGGCGAATGTAGGCACTGAGTTGTGACGTTTGTTTATCATACTCACGGTTTTAGAAATACCATGTATTATGAACTCTACGTTGTTTCTCCGATAATCCCATAGAATTATTGGGTTGTGTGAACCATTTTTTTTTCTTGATGCGATTAGAATTCTTACGAATCATCTTGATAACATATAGCCAATGTAAAATGTCTGGAAAGTGCCACCAACAAGGCCATCACATTACGATATAATTAAGCTGAATGAACTCAATGTAGAAACAAGAATCGGTCAACCTTACAGTGCCTCATTGCAAAGAACTTACAATGCGGACACATAGGCGAGCAGCTTCTGCAGAAGTTTCTCGCTTAGTGAACAATTATTAGTAACTCGTATGCAAACCTCACCTCTGCCTATGTGACCAACCACTGTGCAAGTTGAGTTTACCTGGTATGTCACGATGAGAGCTTCTGGAATGACGGCGGCTGCATATCTGTGAAGATGTGAAGAGAAATTCTTCGCATGCCAAAAGCTAGCGCCACCGAAAAACCTCAAATTGTCAAAATATATCCAAGACACTAGAAGTATTCAGATGTAAGCAGCAAATTTCTCCCTTAGGACTTTTATGCAATGTTCGTGCAAGACGACATGACTGAAATGGCAAGCGTAACACGCTATCACTGCGGGGCGGAAAGAAATGGAATGTTGGATGCGTTGTCGAAAGCTGGCCATGCTTATTCGGGAAGCTGATTCATTAACATTCCAAAGTACATAGAATATGCTGCATCTTATGAAGACAGACACAACAGATGCATCGGTCATACTGGAGGGCACAAAAAACGCGATCTTTTGCGCAGTTCACTCCTACTTTGAGCACCAAATGGGCTTGGCTCACACAACAAATCGGCACCAACGTACATCGTTTCCAATTCGTTTCCAAACGCAAGGCATTTCAATTCGTAATGAACCGTATTCGTAGGCATGACCTGACACTCGTGTCTTAGTTTATCAGGTTAAATTATCACAAGAAAACTTTCAAATGCAATGAACCCTGTAGTTTTACGCTGAGCTATCATAAAATAAATTTGAAGGGACACTAAAGAGCAACGAATACTTAGTTTAGATTCATAAACTGCACTCTTAGAACTCTGGTGCCATATGTTTCATCGACGTAAGTTCATCACTAGCTGAAAAATTAGGCTACTTAAGCTTTAAGTTTCACTTTTGAATTTCACGCCGAAATCTGGCAGCGTAAAGTGCCTAATTTAGAAGTGTACTTTTTGTATTTGACGACGTTAGCTCGATGAAATTTTCTTAAAATTTTTTTTCTAGGTCCATGGGACCCATAGATAGCAATGTATTATAAGTTTATTGCTTACAATCTACGTAGGACCCTGTATATGCCTTCTAAACCTTCTACGTCGCCGTGTCTGGGGCGGAAGTTTGAAGGTAGCGTTTCCACCCGCTTTTCGCATGTTTTCTCGGTTACCAGGCGTCGTCTCGCGATAAGAGTATTGTTTTTATGATTGTGAAATTGTAGGTGACTATACCCTGAAAATCATTTTAGGGGCGAAACTCCTTATTCTGCGGGCAATCGTGGTAGCCTCTACACAGTTGCTAGAAATTTTCTACAATTTTAATGCAGTGGCTGACGAAGATGAATAATTTTGTCTGAAGTATACGTACGCCCCACAGTTAATTAGTGATGAAGTTTTTTCTAATTGGCGGGAGCATTAAGCGACCCACTCGTTACGCCATTCGCATTGTGTGATGCCTGGATTTTTCTTTGAAATTCTGAAATGCTTTATTATTCATATTAACTCGATTCCTTTCCCGACATCAAGCCTTCCTAAGGCCAGTTTAGAAACGAGTTCCAAGCATCGGCGTGGCTCAATGGTAGAATACTGGGCTGGCGCGCAGTGGACCCGGGTTGGAATCCCATTGTGTCCTTGGTGTTTTTATTCACTCAGTCTTTTTTTTTTTTGCGATTCTGGTTCCAGACACCAGTGGCGGCGGCGGTGTGAAAAGCTATGGCAGTCGTGACCTGTCATCGTCACCCACTAACTCTGGGTCAAGGCGCAAAAATATTGCCGTGGCTAAATGTACACTGCAAAAAGCTTGTCAATTGATTTTCAGTAGTAGGTAGTTGTTCATATGCGAAAGTTCTAGGCCATCACCAGTGCAAAATGGGAAGTTCTGCTTTCGAAAGTTGAAGGATATAGAAACATTCCACGTCATTCATTGATGGTAACTTTGGCTTAGCCACAAAATAAACAAATCAATATGCTGTTCATCCTGTCTGCGCAGTCCTAAATTGAATCGTCTTAAAAGTTGTCACGGTGAGCGCATGCATTCGTGTGCATTAGCTTTATCAGCTCCACATTTTTGTAGGCGAGTATACGTGTTGACTTGGCTGTCGTTCCCGCATATATTAACAATAGTTTCTTATCTGGCACATCGCGCTCTTGGTCTAAGTCCTTCTGCTTTTGGGGCCAAATAGCGAAAAGTTCAAAATGGCACACAAACTCACCTTCAGACGAACTAGTTTATAATGCACTCTTGACACTGTGGTGGGCAAAGAGTTGGATTCAGGCATTCTTTCTTGCAGTAGCTGGGGCACTTCTTTGCTGGAGCTGCCAGAATCAGTGCGAGCAGACACAGCACTACCACAGCAACGAATATTAATTGGCGAAGCGTATACATAATGCCTGCAACAGGAAAGCAGTCGTACAATAGTCAGGAATTCATCAAAAAAAAAGAAAAAAGAAACAAGACGTGTTGGGCTACCACAAATTGATTTAGAAAAACACCTGAATCCTTTTCCAGACGAATTCTTAAGAGCTTCTGCATCCAACAGTTTTTACAAAAACAAAAAATGAAGTCAGCCACCGTGAATGAAGCAGTAGTTGCGGCGCTAAATTGTTGACCCGAAAGAAGAGGCTTTGATCCCGGCAGTAGCGGTTGCATTTCAATGAAGGCTAAATGCTGAAAAGCCGCATAATCATAATTGTTGGGATTTGACGTCATAAACCCACGATATGATTATGAGGAACGCCGTAGAGCAAGGCTTCATAAACTTCGACCACCTGGGGTTCTTCTAACATGCGCTTAAATCTAAGTACACGAGCCTCAAGCATTTTCGCCTGCATGGAAAACGCCGCCGCTGCGGCTGGCCTTCAAAACCGCGACATGCGGGTCAGCTGTCGAGCCCCGTAATCAGTCAAGGCCACCGTGGCGGGTAGAAACCCGTGTACTGTGCGGTGGCAGCACACCGTAAAAACCTCAGGTGGTCGAAATTTCAGGAGCCACCAAGCCTCATAATCATTACCAGGTTTAAACATATAAAAACAAAAAATGGCATCCCACAAACTATATTTTCCAGTTGCTTAATCTCAGTAGATCTTCTTTTGCTTTATCTTCTACATGCGGGTCTTGAATAGTCTTAACCTCTGCTGATATTAAACATTGAACGGTTGTGCCCTGTGTGTCACTGCTTGCAGTGAAGACTATGTGGCTTCATCTGGTGCTGAACAGGTCAGCACAGAAGACCATTGAGCTGTCGTTTACTAGCAATCATTTTTTCAGTGTTAATGCTTTTTCGTTCTTTTCGCTCCTGGCCAGTTACAGGAGTGGTAGTCTGCTCACGGCATCAAAGGGATGAGCCGGACGTGAGGGATGGATGATAATAGGTTGAACAGAATCGTGAACAAAGCGTCACTACAAAATACCAACCTAGAGAGAAAGAGCGAGAAGTGATGCGGAAAGTGAGGGAGGTAAACTGAAAAACAAATATATAGTTGGCTACCCTGCAGTGGAAATGGGGTAAGGAGAGACATAAAAGTTGTTGTATAAGTGCCATAGCCAGTAATGTCTGCAACATACATCTTACTAACAATAAGAGGCCAAAGTTTAGGCAAGTGCGTGTATAATGCCTCTGGCGTTCCTATCACCATATTTTGATATATGAGCATGAATTAGAGGTTAAGACAGGCTTTTATGGTTTTTAGTTTTTAGTGGCTAAATATATGGCCCCTCCTCATAACTATGCATTGTTTCCTAGTACCTGATTTCGTAGTTTGCTCTGATTTTTATCAATTCTTTGGCCTTTGTTACGTTGTCTGGTGTTGCTTCTGCTCCTTCTCTTGTGCCAGCTTTGGTACCAGATCTCGCAGTTCCGAATATCACTTATTGCCTCCCTCGTTGTCAAGTTCGACAATCGAATTCGACAGTTCAGGGAAATATCTCTAAGCCCCAGAGTAAGGCACGTCACCCTTTTTTATTTGTTCATTACGTGGTTCTTTACTAAGTAGACAATATTTGTTTCTTTCGAACCATGCTTCCCAGATCAATTTCTGTTCTGAAATCAGTTTAGTCACCTTACAACAATAAACTTAGTGCTCCTTTCATTTTCCCATTTCGAAGAAGCATAGCTTGTTTAGATAGCAGCCTCAATTATACTACTTTTACATTGACAGCTCCTAAAACCACTTCTATCTCTTCATACTCATTAGTCTGCACGTAATCAAATACACACGGACGTTTTTCGCGTTGCACCTCGACCAATTGTGGCTGCTGCGGCATGTGTTAAGCTGGTATTTGGATTTCGGTGGCGTAATGAGCTGTAGCTCCTCAGGTATCTTTTCGAGTGCGCTTGTGCTGACATGAGGATTTCAGAGCATTGAGCACACATTGCAGAATTAACAAGTTTCAAGAAACACAAAGCCACTCATGGCGGGAAGAATGTTAACGTGATGACTTCATTAAAATTGCAAAGCGCCCTCTACCACTGATCGTTTGCTACAATCACATAACGAGAGGTGCACCAACCTTGCTGGCGAGCCTTGATCACACGTGGCAGACTGGCAGAGTTCCAGAAGAGATGCAGAGGCGCGCACTTATACGGTGGCGTGTGCCGCGGCAGCGAGCAAGGGTCAGACTGATATCGCTCGCTGATTACCGGTGCTTGCGCCGTCTTTTGTGGAAAGTACAGGTGAAGATAAAGGGCGCACAGAACAATGGTTGATCTCGCGTGAACCACACGCTTTTAGGAAGGCATTTACGACGGCATATTTACGTTGAGGAGTAGCGGGGCGCTTAAGTATATCCCGAGATCAAATAACAGTAGGCAAACATTTTTTTCAAACGAAGCTTCGGATTAAAGTTCGCGTTGCGGCTCGTGGGCATGAAGTGCTACGGAAACAGCTGTACACTGCAGAAACACGGACAGAGAAGAAACCGCGCCGACGAAGCGCATCTATCAGCTGTTTCTTCCGAAAAACATGAGGTGCGTTCATCGTGGGCAAACAGGCGTGCGCTGATGTTGAAGCGTGGACTAAGCCTGATATATAAGCCTATAGTCAAGCCCGGCGGTGTGCACATAAAGACTGGGGGGGGGGGGGGGGTGCGTGTAAGCTTGGGCGAGTTATCAGTCAACTTCGAAAGAAAAATTACATCATATCCCGCTAAAGGAAACCGTCTGTGGATATGAAGCAGAGAAAGATGGTTCGCTTCAGCTGGAGATGGTGTATTTTATAGAGAGCCTGAATGAGAAAATATCGAGAATGTATAATAGACGAAAGAGAGACGTTTTGTAGATGGTGGTACCGCACCTGTACGAAACCTTACTGACGAGTCTTCGCCTCATGTGCCCGTCAATGGCTGCGTCGTCGGGGACGTTTGTGGTACTGCCCGTTGCCGTGCTTGAGACATTCCAATGAACAGCAGACGCGGCGACCAGATTCACCTCGGGCAGATGCTCGGGTTTCGGTGGGTAGCGGTAGCCTTCGCTTACGCTCATCACGGACCCCTTGCCCGACATTAAGGTCCCCTTGCAAGTTGAGCACACCGAGAATTCACCGTGACTGCTGTCGTCGTTACTCACCTGTCCGAACTTTTGTCGCAGCAAGCCAACGACCGCTTTGCGCTGTTCGTTGTGGATGCTGTCGACCTTGGTCAGATTTTCATCAAACCAAAACCGATCAAACACATTGCAGCTGTGGACGACGTTCCAGTTGAGTAAATATTGCTTGACCCGCGCGTTTACGCCATTGGCACCTGCTTGCATGAGTTGCTGCAACTGTTTCGTTGCCTTTGCCACCAACTCGCGTTGCATCGTCGTTTCCGGATCCGCCACTTGATGTTTGCGTTTTGATTCGGCTCCACGCTGTTGCACCACCTCCGGATCCTATAGGGGAGAGAAAGGGGGGACGCGCATGCGCAGTGGGGGTGTGGACGCCACGGGAGGGATGTCCTTCCCATGTATGCTACGGGAGAGACAATGCCCTCGCCTCCAGCTGCTTCGAATCTTAAAGTTCACCCAACGATTACGATACTAATGTGAATTCTGAAGGCCGCACCATGTTGAGGAAGCACCTACAGTGCTTTAGGTTATGGCCCACAGTTTTAGCAATGTACCCTTCCTTAAATATTGCCACAGCAACTGCCAGCGCTCTAGTGCTGCGCACGCCACTGTGTGCATGCCAGGCGTCGTGAACCAAGAGAAACGGCGACAGCCACGTTACGTTAACCGAAGCACGTGTCAGCTCTGAGCGCGCTCACGAGCTTCGACCGAAGGGCCAGCGTGCGTGACGGAAGTAGAAAGCGAGATTAGAGGCCAAAGGCATTCGCTCTCTTTCGTTCCATTGATGGTAACAACCGTGCAGATGAAGCAGCCCGAACTGCTCATGATGATGCCCCTTGTGTAGCTATACCATTATCAAGAACGGACGCCGCTGCAAGGCTTCGACCACTTGCATGAGAACTGACACTCGCTCAGTGGAATTTACCGGCATTCACCAACGTCCGCCTTCATAATTTGGACCCACACCTACAGCTCCGTCTTCCATCACGAATAACCAGAGCAGAGGAGACACTTACGTGCCGTCTGTGGATTGGGGTGGCCTTTACGAATGCTTATTTGTGTCGAATCGGAATGGCCAGAAGCCCGACATGTGACAACTGTGGCTGCGCAGAGACTTTCTCCCATCTTCTCTGCGAGTGTCCCCGCTTCAGCGTGCCAAGAAAAGAACTGTCAAAAGCTTTAGATAGAATAGACAATCGCCAATTGTCGGAAGAAAGGGTATTAGGACACTGGTCAAGACCGTCCTCTGCACGCAAGGCATTGAGAGCGTTGTTATGCTTTCTGCGGGCAAGTGGTCTTAGAGACAGACTGTAAACAGCGTCGTGGATCGTCTGATGACCTTCTCTCTCTTTTTTTTACAACGTCTCTTTTCTTTCATCCTTTATCCCTCTTACCCCCTTCCCCAGTACAGGGTAGCCAGCCGGTCTGAGAACTGGCTAACCTCCCTGTCTTTCCTCATTTATTCCTCCTCCTCCTCCTCCTCGTTCTCGTTAGCTCTATCTAGTCTTCGATAGCTCTTCTACCCTCCCCAGCTCTTCTACCCTCCCCCAGCTTCACTAACGAAACCTGGGAAGTGGTCAAGCATGCACTGTGTGCCGGTGTTTCCCGCAGCAAAATGTCTGATCTTTACTGCTTCACTCGCCATCGGTCTATTAACGTACATTACTTTGCTGACATCTTTCAAGAAGAGGTGTTTCAAATAGATAGCATTACCTTAGAGATCCAGGTTTGTGTCTGATTTTATATAAGAAACTTGAGCGCATCGGTGAATTTGTCGCAGGTTCTGACACCTCCTCGAAGTAAACCATATGTTTGGGTAGTAACGATGAACATTCAGCTCTGAATAGTACGAACCGGTAGCGAGTAGTGGGAGTTATCCCATTTTTGTGGCGCACACCTGTTTATGAAAGGTCCCTACCACGACATGACACGTCGACAAGCCGAGACCCTAGGGTTCATCATCATCATCTCCATCATCATCAGCCTAACTACGCCCACTGCAGGACAAAGGCCTCTCCAACATTCCGTTATTCAACTCGGTCCTGTGCTTGCTGTTGCCGATTTATACCCACAAACTTCCTGATGACATCTGCCCACCTAACCTTCTGTCTCCCTTTACCCGTCTGCCTTCTCTTCAAATCTCGTTTATAAATCTAGTTTGGGGTATATCTGAGAATGCTATCTAAGTGAAGTCCATGCATAATTAAATCTATGCGTATATTTCTACTTTGCAGCGCCATTTTTGATGTACAAATACCACTTTTTTTTGCAGCGTTCTTGAATGGAGCGTGTTTGATCCGGAAGATTGGTGGCAATGATGTCAAAAGTCATCAGGGTTAAAGTAGTGTCACTTCGCGTGGAACTCACCGTGATAAACGGGTGGAGGACTTGCGGCCTTCTGCGGCTGACTTGGGGGGCCCACATAAATTGTATGCACGGGGAGTCGTAAGAGCAGGGAATCCACGTTTCTCAAATCTACCAATGTGAATCGAACGTCGCTCTAACGTAGTCGGTAATTACACGAGTATTTATTTTTCTCAACACTGCACCCTGATAAACTCCCAACAAAACACAGAGAAATTCTATCAGTTCACCCCACCTATAGCTTTATTTGCTTATAGCTACTTTACGCTAGTTATTTCTGGGTTGTCTTTTTATTTATTTACTTACTTATATATTTAACATTTATTTACTTGTTTGCCTACGCTTAGCACTTTTTGGGGTACTCAATAGGGTAGAACAAACAACGCATTCATCGTGAAAAGTCAATAAAATCTTTGACATAATTACCAAATCATACAAACATACGTAAGTATACGAGCCACGGGAGTCTAATGGCTATGCCACTCAATCATTGACCCGCAAATGACGGAATCGAATCCCGGCCACAGCGCTCACATTTTCGATGGCGGCTACAATGCTCGACACCCGTGTAGTTAGATTAAGGCGCACATTAAACAGCCCTGGCCAGTCAAAATTTTCGGAGTCCTCCACTATGGCCTCCTTCAAAATGGTACTATGGTTTTGGGACGTTAAGCCCCATCAATTATTACACGTAAGTATATGAAGAATAAAAAAAACCACCTGATAAATGTTTTTTTTTTGTTTTAGAATCTGTCGCCGCTCTGATATCGAATAGTGAGTGAAGCATTTCGCTTTTTGAACTCTGGCCAGACGCCATTTCCCGCCGCAGTGCACCTTTATGTCCATCATTACCCGTTTTTAAGTGCAGCCACCAAACCTCAGCTAGATATATTTTTACACACTTTCCTTGATGAATTCGTCTTATTTTTAGTTCGCGCTTAATCGGCATTTACGGCGTACTACAGGTGAAGGCAATGAGAAGGAATGCCGCATAATTAAGAGATAAACAGATTTTATGGCGATCATCAGCGTCCTTTTGCCAGCCTTCATCGCAATTACCGCTACCGAGAGCCCAGAAACTGGAGCCGCACTGGCGTGGTGCAGGATCGGATGTCGAGGTCGAAGCGAGAAAGGGGTGAAGGGTGCCTCCGGCGATACAGCGCGGCGAAAGTGTTTTAGCGAGCTGGAGCCACGTGGAAACGAAATGCGCTGGAGAATTTCCATGGGCACCTGGGCACGCTGTGCTCGCGTACCGTCGGTTTTGCGCGTTTTTAACGAGGATCACCGTATGCGAACTATAAAAAAGAACTTTTTAAAGACTAATATCAGTGTTCACTGCTTGTCAGAAACGCGCGAGAAAAAAAAAAGGCTGGTTCGGGGGTGGTACGCTACGCGAACTTCACTTCCTTTTTAGGGGCGGAGCTCTTTAAAGCGGCACCCGTTCATCCCTCGTCGTAGTACGTAACACGTCTTACGCTTTGACCTGCATGCAAGGTGGTGCCGGTGGGATATTTCTCCTGTGCGTTGTTGAACAATAAAAAATTCGCAACGTGCGCGTTAACTAAAAGCCGAATTCTCCTGTCTCTCATTCTCCATTAGCAGCCATTGACATGTACATTGAGCACTATCTGACAAGAAAGGGTTTTATTTATTTATTTATTTATTTATTTATTTATTTATTTATTTATTTATTTGTTTATTTATTTGTTTACAAAATACTGCAGGCCCATTTAAGGGCCCCAGCAGGAGGGGCAAGATCATAACATTGTACACAGTGTAAAACAGCAAGAACAATAAAAAGATACATCAAATACAAAAGATACGAAAACATAGGTCATGGTTAAATACGCTCAAGTTACGTTACGTTATACTCGCTGGGCGTAACCTCCTTGGTTTTAGAAAAATTTAGCGAGCGTTGGGCCGCACTGTCATGAATACAGGGAACTAGTATATACCATGAACTCGAGGTGGTTAAAGGTGGGAAGTAGACACGAAGCGCAAGCCGTAAGAAGGTGTGCTTGTGCCACCTCTCGTTTAGTCCTTGGAATGTCCGCTGAATGGCGGTGCTTCTATATGCGGAATATATGATGAAAAGATGCGAGATGGTGGTACTTGGAGTGTTGACTAGATGGACGAACGGACACACAGACAGATGCATGGACGGACGCAAGGATGGCTACACAGACGGATGGACGCGTGGATGAACGCAGGGACAAACGCACTCGATGTGCGGACGCACGAACAGACGCACACACGGACGGGTGGATGGACGCACGGATGGTCACACAGACGGACGCATGGACGGAGGGAAGCAAGAACGAATAGATGGCCGGACGCTTCGCCCCACTCTCTATCATTCACCCCGTGGATATGCTGCCATTTTTTGTTCGTAACTGCACTTACAAATCATGCTTTTTTTTTCTTAAATATAGTGCATATGCCACACTTTACTTGGTCCCAGTGCCCAACATAACTTCGCCTTCAGTGCTGGCTGTCAGTGTTACTGTGTGTAAGCATGATGATGATGATGATGATGATGATGATGAAAAAAAATTATTCTGCAAGGTATGTGCACGGAGGATACAGATCGGTCTTTAGGTTGTCACTCAGTACAAACACTAGGCAGGAACCTCCTTACGGAAGCCTATTTGCGTCGGCCGCGGCCCGGGGACGCTCAACCAAGGCCCGTTGGGCCCGTCAGGTCAGAGCAGCCGAGCAGAGCTGTCCCCTAGTCCTCCTGGAAAGGGCTCGGTAAAGGGGTGAGCGTGCATCTCGGAGCTTGCAATCATGCAACTATTTTAGTAGTTTTCTATTTATTTTTATGTACTTTTGGTTATGTTAGTTTTTTATTTGGACAATACTAGCGAAGGTTTCCGAATTTCGAAAATCAAGGTAGCCAAAAATCCTGCAGATCCCGCTCGCTGTGTGTATCGATCGACGTGATGCGTGACGGTTGGCTGAGAGCTACTCACAAAATATTGTTTGGCATTGTGAGAAGGCACTCACGAAAGTACGTGATACAATATCTAATGTTAGCCAGGCGTGACATAGATAGGCGCACACAAGTGATAAAGGTCGGGGAGATCGACCACAGTGAAGCTTGTTGCCCTACATTAGGGGCACTTGGAAGAGAGACGTTAAAATTGACGCGAAAGAAGTTGAAAGGGCACACCGGCTCGGTCGTCACAAGTCTGGCCAGCACCGCCCAATCATTGTAAAATTCACATCGTTTAAAACTAAAGAAACGATTCTTTCTAACGGCAAAAAAACTGAAAGGCACAACTTACGCAATAGGTCAGGATTTCTCTCGTTCCGTCCAAAATGCACGGAAACACCTCATTGCCTTCGCTAGGAGCAAATTCATCGCTTTTTCATGCCCCTACAAAACGTTGTTTCTTGGCTCCAACCGGTACGTCGTCGATGAAATGTCACAATCCATCAAAGAAATGGCGTAGCGATCCCAAAAGCAACGCCAACTGTCACACCACCCATGCAATCGATTACGAACAAATATTTCCACCTCCGTAATCTACACTAACGCCCGTAGTTTTGTTTCTAAGCACGCAATTATCTAATCTTGTTTTGTCATCCGACAGCAATATACTCGTCCTCACCGAAACGTGGCTGTCAAATGACGTTACGGACAATGAAATCCTGGCTGATCTCCCAAATTTTGACGTTTTTCGGAACGACCGTAAAGGGGCTCGAGGGGGAGGTGTTTTAATCGCCACTAGCAAGTCGCTATCGTGCTCAGTTGTCGACATTACGTCTGACATTGAAATATTATGGCTTCGTATTCGTTCTACGCCAGTAACTCTGCTGCTTGGAGTGTGCTATCGTCCCCCACAAAGCAGTCCAGACTTTCCTGAGAAATTCAACAATATACTGAACTATCTCACTGTTAAACAACCCAACGCGCATGTCCTACTTTTTGGCGATTTTAACTATCCCGATATTGACTGGAAAGACCAAGTCGCTTTGGCAGGGAGCAGTGTTGAAACAAAAGAATTTGTAAACATCTACTTAAACTTTAACCTAACCCAGCTGGTATCGGAGCCAACCCGCGTGACAAACAACTCAGCCAATATACTAGACTTGATTCTAACAACGCACCCCGAAAGTTTATCGTCACTTACATACCTTCGTGAAATCAGCGATCACAAGGTAATACACTCAGTCTTGAATTTCGACCACTTGTCCCGCAAGCCTCATCCTAAAACTATCAGTCTGTATGATAAAGGAAATACCAGGCAATAAATAACGAACTTCAAAATTTTTTTCCGGACTTCGAAGCAGACTTTTGGAACAGATCAGTAAAGGACAACTGGACGATTTTCAAAAACAAAATATGGGAACTGGCAACAAAGTACATACCGAAAACCACATTTCGCGCATCTTTTCAGAAACCATGGTTCACAAAAACCCTGAAAAAGCTATGTAATAAGAAGAAACGATATTTTCGGGCTGCCAAGATAAAACCTATAGCTCAGAACTGGGATAAATACTACGCGGCCGAAAAAGCGTATTTTCTCGCCATACGCAGCGCAAAACACTCGTTTATTTACACAGATTTACCCAAGATTCTAACCAATAATCCCAGGAAATTTTGGAAAATCATTAACCCCCAGGAATCCCATACGGTTACATTGAAAAATGAAGCTGGCGATGACATGAGTACCACTGACGTCGTTGAACTTTTCAATGCTGCCTTTTCATCTGTTTTTACCAACGAAACCCACATATATACCATTTCCTGCGTTACCGAAATGTATCCAGTCTTTTATGTCGCCTATCACATTTATTCTACCGGGTGTTTTGTCTGTTATCGAAAAATTGAAACTGTCTTCCTCAGCAGGTGTGGACGAAATCAATACTCAAATTCTTAAGAACACGAAATCTATTTCTTCAGTGATTTCGTCATTATTATTCTCACAGTCACTTCACACAGGCATCTTACCAGACGACTGGAAGGTGGGGAAGGTCACTCTGGTCTTCAAATCAGGTAACAAAGACAGCCCCCTAAATTATCGCCCAATCTCTATAACAAGCGTACCCTGTAAAATCATGGAACACGTCATCTACACCCAAATCATTCACTTTCTTGATGCCAATAACTTCTTCCATCCTGCCCAGCACGGGTTCCGCAAGGGTTACTCTTGCGAAATCCAATTAGCCCTTTTTGTCCAGGATCTGCACACACGTCTAGATACTAACCTGCCGACTGACGTAATATTTCTGGATTTCTCGAAAGCGTTCGACAAGGTACCTCATAAGCGACTGCTAATGAAACTTAGATCTTTAAATATACATCCCGAATGTTTTAGCTTGGATTGTGAAATTTCTAACTAACCGCTCCCAGTTTGTTTCAATTGATGACGTGCCCTCTAACCCCCTTCCAGTAACATCAGGTGTCTCCCAAGGCTCCGTTCTTGGTCCCCTTCTCTTCTTAATTTATATTAATGATTTAGCTTCGCATGTCTCCTCCAGTATCCGTTTGTTTGCTGACGACTGCGTAATCTATCACTCAATCAATAACCCGACAGATCAAACCGCTATTCAAGATGACCTTAACCACGTGCAGGACTGGTGTGAAAGCTGCCTTATGAAACTTAAACCTAACAAATGTAAAACACTCCCTTTCCACCACCGTAGCAACCCCTCTTTGTTCCCTTACTCAATCGCTAACGTCGCCCTCGATCACGTGCAATCATATAAGTATCTCGGTGTCACCCTGTGCAATGATCTTAACTGGCGCCTGCATGTTACCAACATTATATCATCTGCAAACAAATCCCTAGGTTTTCTGAAACGTCACCTTCGGCACGCCCCGCAGGACGTCAAGTTACAGGCCTACAAATCCCTTATTCGCTCTAAATTGGAATATGCCTCTGCAATCTGGAACCCACACCAAGCATATCTATTCGACTCACTTGAGGCAGTTCAAAACCGTGCTACTAGGTTCATTCATTCTTCGTATTCGTATAATATTAGTGTATCATCCCTCGAAAAAGAATCTGCTCTTTTAAACCTTGACGTTCGCCGTCGCATTTCCAGCCTCTGCCTGTTTCAGCAAATTTTTCACAGCCCATTCCGTCATCTCTACTTTGTTCCACCAGCCCGCATATCTCACCGCACTAGACATCCACTTCAAGTTGCCCGTCCATGCATTAGAACGACCACTTTTTCTATGTCCTTTTTTGTACGGACTGCAAACGACTGGAATGATCTTCCACACGACGTCGTGGCCATTTCCTGTCCATCAACATTTTTCGACCAACTGTCTGCACGTCTTTCGCAATGAAAACCCGTGTCAATAAAAAAATAACAGAACTTTATTTGTTAACCCACCCCTTATGTAATGCCCCCTCGGGGGTCTTTAAGGAAATAAAGGGAAGTGAAGTGAAGTGAAGTGAAGAAGGATGTAAAGAGGTGTGCAGAGAACAGCAAATGAGCAAAATAAAAGTAAACGCGAGTTCCTAGAATACCATAGTCTGTACAATGGCAATGGGTCATTGCCACACGAAAAATTTAATGAAGCCTTAGTATATCGATTTTCAGGGCCCTAATCATTTAGGTCACTTTTCTGATACGGACTGTTCCGACAGGGTCTTGTCGCTAAGACAGGCCAACACGGCTGGTAGGGGGCAGCCTGTGCGTAATGTAGCAAGAATATCGACAAAGAATGTGTTGTATATATGACTTCTTCTCTGCCACACTCGTTAGAATCAAAACTTCCCGTCGTGTTGATTTAAAAAGCGATATACTTGGCGAAAGTCCCACAAAGCCACAGTTGGCATAGCACCATTGTCTCAATTCGAGAGAGTCTAGACACGAACCGAAGTCAACGAGATGTGCCTAGTCGGTACATCTGCGTCTGCCGTGAATTTGGCGCGTTGCTTAAATTTTTTCCGGCTTTATTTGCAAGCATTATGCTTGGCAGTGTATATAATGCAAGTTAAGTGACTGCAATGACTTCACGAATTTCGCATAATCTCATTTCTGTTATTTATATTATGATACAGATGACATGCATGTCATAAGCAATTTTGTCCTCACATTTGAAAAAAGCTGAATGTTGGGTGTCATAATGAATGTTGTTTCACGTCAGATTGAAATATCAATCTTTAGGAATGTCTAAAAACCTCAATATTATCGAGAGAAGTGTTCTACTAATTGAGAAATTAAGGCGAATGTACGACACTATATAGGCCACGACTGGGACACCTTTTAAATAATACCAATGACATCAAAGCCTCGAACTACAAATATTCGCCGGTTGTCAAATGAGGTACTGTAAAAAGAGAACCCTTCGTGCATCACAACACGTTATAAAATGCTGTTTGTCCGTTTCTCTTTGAACCACTGAAAAAATGAAAACTGCCAGGTGTTACTATGGGGAATAGTGCGAGTCATAGAATTACCATACTTTTTCATAGAGCCCATGCTATAAAACCTATAATCACACGGGCGGTGCCATGATAGACCGATACTCAGCTTTCGGGGGGGGGGGGGGGGTCTCATTTGCACTCGCCAATGAATGAGGCAATCAACTCTGGCAATTTTATATGTTACTTGGCTCTCTGGTTCATCGCTGTTAGAAAATGTTGCATACGGTGGAGTTGTTGGCTCACGGAAACAAAAAGTACGGATAACGAGAGATTACGATTCACACGACGTCCGAGCAAGGCAGCGAAATCGGCCGCACGGCAACGTTCTCGCCCTCATATACTAATACGGAACGAGGATGATAGTGTAATCTAGTAAATAAAACTTCAAATGGTTCTTTCCGCGCACAAAAAAATTGCATATATGACCATTTCATCGTTCCTAAAAGTAGTTGATATAAACACTACTCACCTTTCGTCCGTTTAAAATACATGAACGTGCTTGTTTATGCCTAATACAGCGAGAACTTCAGAGTTCAGACTGCACCATTTAGCACTTCTCTAAAGTATCATATCAGGTTATCGCTTCTAGTGTTTACGATACTCATGTTCCTATTGGCACCGTCGTGCAAGCGCAAACAATTGGTGATACATACATCTGCAACTGTTCCAATATGTCTGAGCGTGCAATATATGTACATATATTTAGCATCATTTCATAGCGTGTCACTCAATAAAAAAATTACACCATGGTCACGTTCCCTCCGCATGCTTCGAATAACGTCTATACCCAATGTACGTGGGAACTGCCGAATTTCCTAACTCTATGGCACGAGTTGTTCAAACGTTCTGTTTTCGCCTGGTTAGCCTTATGGTGCCTGAATGGTTTCCCTCGCCCACCGCTCCGTGCGGGCGAGCGAAAACCATTCAGCTATCGTAGGTAGGCTAGATAAATGGTGCCATCTATGGGGGCTCAAGTGAACCGAGTAAGCAAAAAAAAGCAACCAAAAAATTTTGAACGGCCGTTATTGCTGTTGCGGCTCTCGCTACTTCCACTGTACAGTTGCTAGTGTCGACTGCCGCGCTGTTGAAACGGGCAATGTTGGGCACGGCAACTGCCGCGTTAGGAAGTTCGTTTTCAGGCGGGTGATTTGAAATGTGCTGACACCAAAAGAACATAATTTTATTTCAATGTAAGCATTTCCTTGGCACGAAAGAATCGCTACGACGTTTCTGTACCACTATTTCAACAATCAACATCTACTCCATATTTCCCTTTACTATCCCTTGAAAAGCGGCACATAACTAACAGGCACCACTGCCGATGTTCAGCTATTGATTTTGCGTCACTTGCGATACATATGTTCCAAAAGCAGAACATTCGAATACGTTATGAGCTGCTGTAGTGATTTGCCCAGGTAGCCCGGTCGTTGTCGACTTTGAACAGTGAAGCTGTTTGAGCCAGAGGTAAAAACATTGCTGCATGCAAAAAACTATCATCATAAACTGGTACGTGCCACATAAATTGTGCTAATCACACTACTCACCAGCATTCCACTAAAAATGAAGAAAGTAAGGAAACGGCGATATACAACGAATAACATTTCGATATCGATGTAATCAGTGATTGAGAAAAGCTTTATAGAAACGGGGGGACTAACCCAGTCAAAAACACCTTGGCTAAACGTTCCACCTTCGTTAAAGCATGTTCATAAAGCGCTTTCATAGTACGTTAAGCGAGGTAGTACTACTAGAATGCTATTATACTACGAGAGAACAGTGCTAACGGGAACGGCAAGGGCGGCTGCGAGAAGTATCCGAAGCCATGAAGCCGTACGAGAGTGAGAATGGGCCCTTCGATATATGGAACGTTTCTTTTCAGCGAGAGTTTCTGTCTCTGGAGTTTGGATATCTGTGTCATGCCTGTTCCCGGCTTGGCTCGGACCTCTTGGCGCTAAGAACCAACCTATAGAAATGACCCGGCATCAAATAGCTGAACCCTAGCAACAACCGAGAAGCAAAGAAATTAGGCTTCATAATCGTCCAGCGTCGGCGTTGCGCACCAGAGCGCAATCGCTGCTATTTTTTTTACTTGACAATGACTTGCGGGAGGACTATAAGCACTGAAGGCAGAAATTAGAAAAAAAAGCGAGTAAAACGTTTTTTCAAAAACTGACAGTGGCAGAAATGACAGTATCAAAAGAACAATGGGAAAATGAACCACAAAAGAAACATCTATCATGTCAAAAGCATAATCTACCGTTCTAAGTCAAAAGCGGCTATGATCCATACGTTACAAGCAATAACAGTGCAAGAAACGTTTGCAGAGAAGGACCATCGAACTGTGAGCCCAGGGCACACTATGGGCACAAGCTGCTCAGCTTGATGATCTATTCCATACTTTTATTTCTCGGAAAGTGTAACTGTACTGTTGAAAAAAAAAAGCATATGCCGTCAAATATTAGAAATAACGCGAGAAAATTGAGCATGAAACTATCAGTGCGATGGTGAAACTAGAGCAACAACGTAGCCCTTTAATTATAAAATATGATTCCAGACTAATTGGAGGGCAATGTAAGTTGATGGTCAGACTGATTTCAGAAAAGTTATAACTTTTTTGATATCCCTTTCATTGTATGCGATTTTACTTGCCTCTCATAAACTGAATACACATATTTAGGAAAGGTTCTGCCGAAAAACCTATAGCGGCTTATCTCTGTTGTCGTGATCGTGATTAACGTAGATCAAACGAGATTCTTAATAAATGAATACGTTTTTCTGTAGCATAGATATTACTAAATACATCTGGCAGGTCAGAACTAACCAGCTTGCAAAGCGTGATGGTTGCTTGTGCGCGACACGTCACTACGGCATGTTAGCTGTGACAAAAACGTCTTCACCTGGGTTAAACTTTGTACTAGGCTTATGATCATACACTTAACGTGTAACGTACTGAAAAAAGATCTTATGACTTCATTATAGCCGTCAATTACACGAGGATAACTGCAGCTTGCAGCAATTTATTGGTACAGAAACTACGTCTAAACAAATCACTGCGTTAATTCCAATGCTGCCATTAGGACATCTCCAACGTATCTTTTAGAAGTTAAGCTTCTAAAGATAAGTGTAAATTTGTTGCGCAAAGAAATTTGTGCACATTTCTCAGTTTCTTTTTCTCATGTGGATTAGAGATGTTTCCAGTCAGAAACGTCACAACGGCCACAATGTGCGTTGTGAGGTTTCCCCAGACGAAACTTACATCCTATGTAGCTAAAGGTATACGTTGTGGAGTGTGAACTCCGCCTAATTTTAAACGACAAGACAGTTTTAATGCAAGACAGCCATTTAAAATACATTTGTTTCCAACAGTTCTACAGGAAGGTACGCCGTCCTTCAATTGGATAACTTCTTCAATAAGAAGCTTCAACGTTGTGCCATGGTTTTGTTCAAGCTAGCAGTAGTAGCCTCAGGGAGTGTTACTTCAGAATACTAACATGTGGTTCGATTGTGTATGTGTCAAATGCGATTTCGTTTGATTATCTACTTCATTTTTCCTTGAAAAGTGGCTTCACCCCCACCACTGGGCTGTGAAAGCATTTCACAGTTTGTAAGCGTTATGATTGAATGATCGGTCGCTTGAGTGTTCACTCTCCATCGGAGATTCCCTCCTTTTCATCCTCATTACAGCTCTCTTCCTCACCTTCGCTTTTCTTTCCCATCTTTCGACACTTACACGGGTGCACAATTACAGCTCTTCTCTCCTCTTTTCTTTTCTCCTCATCGTCACGTTCACTTCCGATCTCTTTGCTCCACTATACTATACATGGCTATGCTATAGATGGTTTCACCTGCGTGGTTGTGCTTCGCTTTCTCTCCTCCTTTTCCTCCGTCTCACCCTCCATCGTGTTTCCCATCCCATTGCTATAGAATATTATACATGGCTATGTTATGAATGTTTTTTTTTTCTTATTGACACCATTGATTCATTGATACGTGGGGCTTACCATCCCAAAACCACCATATCGTTATGAGAGACGCCATAGTGTAGGGATCCGTAAATTTCGGTCACCTGAGGTTCTTTAACGTGCACCCAAATCTGAGCACATGGGCCTACAGCATTTCCGCCTCCATCGAAAATGAAGCCGCCGACGTCGAGACTTGATCTCGCAACCTGCGGGACAGCAGCCGAGTACCTTAGCCACTAGACCACCGCGGCGGGGCCTCCTTGACACCAAGCGACAAGATGAGACGACAGGTGAGAGTATACGACAGCCCCGGCTCCTAAGCACCAGCTACTGCATAATGATCACCATTGTTCTGGTCAAATTTCAGTTATCGCTCACCGGATTGCATATCCCGTTCCCTTTGATGGAATAGTGATATGTGCATTTTGTCTTCAACGTGGTATGTCTTTTGACACCCCTCTTTCTTGCCCCTATTTCCCCACCCCAGTGCTGGGTAGCAAACCAGATGCCAATATCTGGTTAACCTCCCGGCCTTCCTTTTCTGTCTATCTCCTCCTCCTTTTTCGCATTTGTTTCTATTTTTTATTGCTGATAAAATTACGTGATTGACACTGATATTTATTCTGTACCACCGGAGCCCTAGCTTCCTAGCAACACGTTCATCTAACTGACTTTTTAGCCTGTCATTCTAACACCTGAAGTTCCATTTTATCAAATTCTGAGGCCACACACAATGGCTCTTCCCACAACAACCATTACAAATCCCGCACGGAAGCACCCGAAATTCTACAGCTGCAATCACTGCTACAATCCAAATAAAAAACACGGACTGTAGGTTTGCTTTCATTTATGCACATTAAACCACATGCTTTTTTTTCCTATTTCTCTCCCCACTACACGCTAAAATGAATGAATGTTTCGCACGGAATGTAAACCCAGTGAAATCATGCTGCCAAGCCCACGTTAAAGGTATGTGAACTCCAGAACAGCAGAGAAATGCTTCTTTGTAAGCCTTACCATATCTTCGCATGCTCACCCTTCTAACGTTGACTGTTCTACTTTACTTCCTGCAGAAATATCAAACTCAAACTTTTACAGCATGGCTCATTGCAGGATCAGTCCAGAAACAATTACAGCCGCCGGTGTTGTCCGCCGCCCCCTCCACCACAAGCGTGGGTCACGACTTTCACCGGGAATGAGAGAAAAACAGTCAAAGTACCTTCAGGATATGAAACAGGGTACCTCATGTGTGACACAGTCTTTGTAGCACCGTGCCACGCAAGTAATTGCAATCTTATCTGAAAATATACCCTTCAAGGGCGCCATCAGGCGATGAGTGACATGTCCAGCTATAGGAGGCCAAAGCAACGCATGGTGGCGCTGCATGGATGGATGGATGGATATGGCTGTACCCTTTAAATCGGGCGGTGGCTAGCGCCACCAAGCCGTAATACTTAATGAACCCAAAACTATATTTATTTTTTTTTCCTTAAAAAGTGAGTTTGAGGATTCGTACTTTGCAGTGAAGAGTTTAATTTTCACTCGTGTTTTGACTTTAGCCACCAATCAGATAACCTCCTTCTAGTTAAGTCTACTTGCTTAAAGTCTATTTCGCCCTCCCGGTCCCTAAACCCCAGTGCTTTGAAAAACTCTGCGCCATCATCATGAACTATATGGTGAAGCCCTTTACAGAACATTATCAAGTGTTCGGCAGTTTCTTCTTCCTCTCCACACGCACTGCATACTGTGTCTACCCCTTCGTATTTGGCCCGATATGTCTTGGTTCGCAGTACTCCCGTCCTTGCCTCAAACAGTAGAGAACTACCCCGAGTATTATCATAGATCCTTTCCTTGGCAATTTCCTGCTTAAAAGTTCGATAGATCTCTAGTGCGGACTTCTTAATCATGCCCATTTTCCACATGTCAGTCTCCGTTTCCTTCACTTTCTTCTTAACCGATAGTTCTTTTTGGTTTGGCCACCTGCTGTTTTCTAAGTATTTACCAGTCAACTTCCTGGTTCGCTTCCTCCATTTTGTATCGACATTCTTCATGTACAAGTAGCTTAAAACCTTCCTAGCCCAACGCTCCTTCTTCATTTCTCTCAATCGCTTCTCAAATTTTATCTTGCTGCAAGCTTCCCTGCCCTCAAATGATTTCCATCCCATATCACCTTGTACTCCCTGATTTGGTGTATTCCCGTGAGCTCCTAAAGCAAGCCTACCTATTCCACGTTGCTTAATTTCTAATCTTGCTTGAACTTCTGATCTCATGCACAAGACCGCATTGCCGAACGTCAGCCCAGGAACCATGACCCCTTTCCATATTCCTCTCACAACATCATACCTATTGTAATTCCACAGTGCCCTATTTTTCATCACTGCTGCTTTCCTGTTACCTTTAGTCGTCACGTATATTTTGTGTTCCCTCAGGTACTCGGTCCCATTGCTTATCCATACGCCCAGATATTTGTATTTATCTGTTATCTCTAGCGTGACCTCCTGTATCCTAAGCCCACTACCTTCGTTGTCATTGAAAATCATGACTGCTGATTTTTCCTTACTGAATCTAAAATCTAACCTATCTCCCTCATTACCGCAGATGTCCATCTATCTCTGCAAATCTTCCTTGTTGTTGGCCATTAGCACTATATCATCTGCGTACATTAATGCTGATAGTGCCTGATCAATAAGTTTTCCTTGTTTGACTAAAGAGAGGTTGAAGCACAGCCCACTTCCCTCTAATTTTCCCTCTAATCCTTGTAGGTACATCATGAATAATAAGGGTGACAGGGGGCACCCCTACCTAAGCCCCCGTTTTACCTCTGCAGGCTTGGATACCTGTTTTTCCCACTTTATAACTACCTTGTTACCTTTATAGATACCCTTTAAAAGATTAGTGACTACATTTTCCACGCCTAGTGTGTCCAGTATTCCCCACAATTCCTCTTGAACCACGCTACGTACGCTCCCTTGATATCCAAGAATGCTAGCCACAGGGGCCTGTGTTCCTTTTCTGCTATTTCAATGCACTGCGTCAGTGAGAACAGATTGTCTTCCAACCTCCTGTGTTTCCGAAACCCATTCTGCAGTTCCCCCAGCACCCCCTCATCTTCTATCCATGCCTGCAGTCTCTCCTTTATAATCTGCATCGCCAGCCTGTAGACCACTGATGTCACTGTTATAGGACGGTAGTTGTTTATGTCAGCTTTGTCCCCCTTTCCTTTAGAGATCATGCTCATCCTGCTAAGTTTCCATCCATCGGGAACTTCACCATCGATTATTAGTTTGCTCACTGCCTCTCTCAAAGCCTGCTTAGACTTCGGGCCTAATGTCTTTATCAGCCTAATTGGAATGCCATCTGGGCCTGTTGATGTACTAGTAGGAACCCTTTTCTCAGCCCTTTCCCACTCTCGTTGTGAAAATGGAGCCATTGTACCACTTGATTCGTCCTTGTCTATTGTGGTGCATAAAGTACTTCTTTGTTGAAATTTTTCTGTCACCCTTGTTCTTATATATTCAATAGCTTCGTCCCCTTTTAGCCTGGCACCTTGGGCTGTAGTTATAAAACTCTGCTGTAGGCTCGTCTCATTTCTTAGGGAGTTTAGATGGTTTCCAAATTTCGCAGCTGCCTTTCTATCTTTTTTATGTACTTCTGCCAGCCACTGAGCTCCCTTTCTTCTAATCTTTTCATTGATCAGAAGGGATGCAGCCCTTCTACAGCTTAGAAAGGTTTCCCATTTTCTTTCAACAACAGCTCCGGACAGGCAGCTCCGGACAGGCAGTGCCATCTTTGGTAGAAAAGTAGAAATCGGGGATGTAGATGGCGCGTTTTCCTTTCGCTTCAATGCGCTGCCGCTCGCTTACGTGCTCGTGCAGAGAGCGCGCGCTGCGTTTGAGTCACCTCAAAATGTACCGCCTGCAGGGCGGCATCACAAAGATCTCTGAGCTGGACAACCACTTCTAAGAAGCGAATCAGACCAAAGTAGTAAAGCTCGTGAGTCAAGTTTATGATGTGGAGCAGACGACGGAAGACGAGGACACCCGAGTCACTCCAAAATGCATTTCTCGGGTCCTTCATGATAATACCGTTTACGACGTATGCCTCGAGATAAGTATCACTCTGCCGACATGAAGCCGCTCAATCTATCGATGTGCTATGTTGACGTTTATGGAAAGCATATAATTGTTGTTTTGATGTGGTATCTAACAGTAGCATCCGTGTACTGTCATGTGCAAACGTTTTCGGTGTGCTGAAAAAAATAAATAAAAAATAAAGTTATGGTTCATAGCATTAAAATATCCGAGAAGGTTTAGAGTCATGTCATCCGTGCCGCGCATGACCCGCTGACGTCACCTCGAAGCAGCAATCTAAGTTTAACCACAGCGAATCAAGTTGAAGTGCTCGTCTTTTTTTTTTTTTCGGCTATCGTGTCATGCTTGCTTTATTTTTCGCGAACGCGGCTGTGTTCGCCGGCTCTGACTTGCTGGGCAACTGATACAGCTGTAGAGCGTCTCTTGGTCTTGTCTGCCTTGTTGTGGAAGCCCACAACACAATACTTCGAACCTCGGTGACGCTTCCGTGGGGCCGCCTCTTCCATCGCGGAAAGACAAATTCGCACAGCGAGCGTCCCGTTTTAGCGCGCCAAGCTGACGGCACGGCTAGGGTGGCTAGAATACCACGGCGCCCAAGTTCGCTGCACCGACTGCCGGAAGCGTAGCGCGCGCGTCGCACGCGCTCCCATTTGGGCGAAACACACTCACTCGCCTGCGACCTCTCCCGCATCCATAGAGGAAGGAAAAAAACTTATGAGAGGCCATGACGTCACTCGTTGTCAAGCCGTGGTGGTGGTTGTGGTAGTGGTTAGAAGATGAGAAAAGGCACCTAATTTCTGCAACCCGGTCGGGAGCACGGCGCGGTGCTAAGTCGGCCATACTGATTGGGCAAATTCTCCTCTCTTGTTTACATCCGAATGTAAAGCAGAAGGCGCGACTCTCTCTCCGGCTCGGAAAGCACATATGCTGTGCAGCGCGCGTGTCGCGATGATCCGAAACTAATGGAATGGGGCTCAACACTCTGGGCTAGCGCGACACCATCGGCGAAATCATTTCGTCCGAGTATGAACAGCGAGTAAGAGCTCGCCGACAACGAAGCCAGTACAAGAGAACGCGCGCTAGATGCACTAACAATGGCGAGTGTTTTCACGTCATTAATTCAGCAACTGTACAGACATCTCGATCGGTCGTGCGCCTTCTCCTGTTGCATTCCGACACGAGGCTGACGCTGCGCCCAGCCACTGTGCCCGTGTTCCGCGTGAAACTCACCGGCGTCAGAATTCTGCAACCGTGGTGACTTTGAGCACGGTGCTAGTGACAGTTGAACGCGGTTGCTCTAACGTTGAGATTACAATGCTGGCGGTGAGTATAACAAGTGGAACAGAAAAGGTGTTTTATTACGCACATGCAAGTTGTTACTGTACACATACCAAACACGAAACAACGTATGTGCGCATGGTCCTCATTGCGTCTTGCTGGGCATAACAGTTTCGTCCGTTGCCACAAGCAGGAACGCTGCTTAATCATCACTGACCTGCAAGGCGTTCGTCGTCGTTCCGCTTCGTCATGGTACCCAACGCAATTTCGCTAAACACTTCAAATGCTTCATTGGCGTCATCCGCCGCACGATCGACACATGAATATGCGCTCGTTTTACGCACTATTCAGACGCCGTGGTGGACGAAAGGTTTTGTAAACGTTGCTAAGAGTACAGTAACTGCCAGGAGAATAGTGAGTAACCAATAACGCGGCGCAGAGCACTGATATTGTCCGCCACGGCTCAGCACGAGACCTGCGGAGGCACACATGACACCGCCAGCCGCGGCCGCTCACTGCTAGACAAGCTACACTGTGCAGCACATAACCGTAGCAACGCCGCCATTGTGTCCAGTGAATATGGCCGTCATGATGCCATTTTCTCCACAATTTTGGCGTAGCGCGCTGGCTGGGCATGCCCTCTTTATTGCTCAGCACAGGCAGGCTATATCTCAGAAAACTGAGAAAGATCGCTTTGTATAGTTCGAGCGTTGCCTCTACAGATATCCCCCCGCCTTTCCTGCCAAGAACATGGACAGCTGAGAGATTTCCGTGAAGCGCTGCTACATGTAGGCCACGCGCGACCCGGCCTCAGGTCATGGGAACTAACCGCGTCACTGGTGGGTGCATTAAAACTGTCCATTTATTACACTGTGGGCAGCCATAATTTAAATACTTCATATTGTGCGAGGAGTCATATCTGCAGTTACGTAGTTGCACACTCTGTGTAGCAGTAGCGTAGCACCGAACAACGTATTGCGCCATGTAAATATCCTAGCAGGTGATTTCCTGAAAACCGACCACCCACCATAAAACAGGGCGACATGTGATTCGTTATCACCATCAGCACCAGAAGCTGCACCATCAGCAGCAGCACCATACCAGGTATTACGCTAGGTGAATATCGTGGCAGGCGAGTGCCTGAAAACCACTCACCCATTACAAAAGAGGGCAACAAGTGATCCATCACCATTATCATCGTCATCATCATCATCATCATCATCATCATCATCATCATCATTATCATCAGGAGCAGCAGCAGCAGCTGGCTCTTATCACGCGATAATTCATGCGTCCAGTTTGATGCACACGTTGCGCGGAAATTGCACAGTATCACACCATGTGTTATGCTATTTCAACGCGTGTGAAATATCCTCGCTGACCAGTCTACACATTACAAATGGCTCAGCCACAATTCGTCGTCATAATGATGTGAAGGCACTTTCCAAAGCTTCACAGCAGTTCACATACTGCCATGACTTTTCTTTGCCATGGCAGCACTTCAGGAACAACAGTTAATACGCTGTGTCACAGTGCATGTTCTCTGCAACGGCAATTTCTGATCGCTGAGGATACTTGACTGTATTTTGTAAGATCTATGCACATGAAAAGTGAACCTTCCATGCTGAACGCTTGCAGTACGCGACCTCGAATAGTTTACCCCCGGTATCTAGGAGACCACTCCGCCGTCTTATGCTGCTATTGTCTGCGTGTTCTGCAAAGGTTTAATCTTTTTAGGGCGAAGCCCCTTAGGGTCTAGGCTTGTCCGTTGTCCGGCACAGTATCTGCAAGGTACCCACTATACGGTCACCATAACTTTCATGAAGGGGGTAAGCACACACTATACTACTATCCCATTCGTCATGCTGTACAAAATGCACGCAATGCCTACCGCTACACATGTGTAAGGCGTTATGTGTTGTGGCTGGCGACGATGAAGAATAAGCGCATTCATCCCATTCGCTAACCTTGGGCGGACCTTCACCATTTAGTTTACGTACCTTTGGTGCTTCGACTCTGGAATTCAACCACAGGAACGCCTTTGATGCCATTTGCAGTTATCTTCATGAAACAAAACGAATGCGCCTCAAAATACCTATTTGTATATGTATTATTATAGTATGATGCATTAAGTTAAAAACATACATTTAAAACGTGCTCAATATTACTGTTTTTATATTCAAAATATCGACAATACTGTGTGGTCTAAATGGCAAAAAGTAATTATTGGACTCTTTTTCTTTTTAAGTACGGTATTTTCGTTGGGATTACATAATACGTACTTGAAAGGCCTGGAAGTGCACTTAAGGAGTTCTTGGCCAATTCCCCTGAGTAGGTATGAAAAATAGTTTACGCATAATTATCATCATCACCATCATTGTCTAGACCACACATTCGCTTTCTGCCATGAATCAAAACGATTGGCAATGCGCTCTCATCCGCAAAAGGCAACGCCGACGGAGATTACAATCTAGCCCGGAGGCGAGAGGTCGGGAAAGAGTGGCAAAGCGGCAACGCCGACAAGCTGCTAGTTCGAAGGTGAGAGCGCGGCATGCTGTGGCTGAATGCATACAACTAGCTACCCCGGAACGAGAGCGCGGGATGCAGCGAATAATTGCTCCGTTGTTCCCGTCGTTCATGAGCATCAGGCGTTAAGCGCACGGCAACGGGCAGTACAGAATGAAAGATGAAGTGGTCAACGTCCGTATGGACGTTAAGAAAACGGTGCAACGCCTTCCCCGAAACATACCCTACGACGCAGTCATCGGCATGCACATAAGGCAAAAGATGCTCAGCAAGCCCTTGTGCAAGTCTGCCCAAGTTAAGAAACGAAACATTCACGCGTGGTTGAAGTCCCCAGAAGATTCATACGTCTACAAGTTCCTAAATATAAAGAAAACGTACATACACCTACTCTTTGTCAACTTCAGGCTAGATCCCTTCAAAGAGCCATTGGCTCTACATTTATGGACCACAAAGCAGTATTGTTTAAGAAAAAAAAACAGAATGTAGAACTCAAGACGACATACAAGGTCGACTAATAAAACATTATATATATTGTACACATGCGTTATCACTCATTTACATGCGCCAGTGAACGGGTGAATCAACTACCCAGTGTTTCACTCCCTCGTCATTATTAGATTCGTCGAGATGCGTGGATTTTTTCCCTCTGGTCTAACAAAGAAGACGAAGCGAGCACCTGGCAAGGCTTAAAAAAACATTCGCCGGAAATTCTCTTGGCAGCAGCATATCACAAACTAACAGTCAAGTGAAACAAAACTTGTAGAGTGAAGAGCGTAGCGAGAAGAAACGTGCGATCGTATGCGTGCAATGACGACCAAGAAGTTTTGTATGATGTCTTAGTTGAACATTAATGAGACAACATGATGTCTAGGAAGACATGGTTCTTCAAGGGTCATCTCTGCCGTGGTACGTTCCATCCACAGTAGGGTCGCGAAGAATAGTGCGCTTCCGTTTCGAGCTTTTGATGCACGATCCTAAGTTCATGATAACCTGCGAGAAGAGAGGCGTTCGTACATGTGCTTGCAATAATAACTGTTAGGATTCTACATGCTCGAACACGGGTGTGAGTTGTGAGGCTAGCCGCAATGGGCAACTCTATAGATTAATTTATTTCAACTGTGCTTCCTATGTAGGAATGTGGAGGCCTAGGCTCACTGCCGCATCGTGGGCCTTCTGGATAGCAAGCAGGGGTGGAATCCTTCAGGATTCCAATAAAGCTTTTCATCCACCCATCTGTCCAACCTCAGCACGGTTGAAATCCAGGTACACGGATTAGCTGGCATTTCGCTCTTATCGGGATGCGGCCCCCGTGGCCGGGAATTGAAGCCGCGCCCTTGACTCGACACCATATATGTTCGGAGGGCGTGGTTAGAAATATTCTGTGGGTGGGCAATACCCTACCCTATTTATGTAAGTTAGTGCGTGTGTTTTAGGAAGGTATTCATCTACATAGTGTAAACTTCGGAAAGCAAGGCGTTTGAACCCATCCCCGTTCTTCTGTCGACGCCATTGGTGGGTTTTTCACCCGTTAACATACTATAGTGATATCATCGACGTAATACTTTAAGGAGAAGGTTCTAGAGACTCTACTATAACAAAGTAAAAAACCTGAAATCTTTCTACACTTCGCAGACTAGTTAGTTTCAATGGCAAGTTGAGATGAATTGTAGACTCACGATGGTGTTATGCGGTGCGGTTGCCGCCCCACAAATAATACATGAATTCAATTGTATTGTTGCTGTTTTCATCAGCCATCAAGATTTTGCAAAATCTTTTAAAACCAGTTTATATCACGCGTGATAGCCTTCGTAAGTCAAACAAAACTTACAAATTGAAGAATACAGTATAAAAACAGTAATGTCTATGTAATTTTCAATGTGAACTCACCTTAAGTTAACCTACAGCCTAAATGTTTTTTCTTTCGAAAAATATTTACAGTTAAACATTGTTGTGAATCATTGACTCTGTGGAGCATACAGCATAGTGGACAGATATTACAGATGTATGAGAGTGTCCTTACAGGCAACTTGGTGGCTTCTCTACCACGCGTTAAGGATTGGGTGCGTCAAGGACCTCGATGAATTGGCTTTTGTATACATTGATTAAGAAATAAAGAGAACTCATTTCATGTTCCAAATCTAAAACTTGCAGTATCCACACAAAGTACTATCAGTCAAGAGATACACGGTAGCCAAATAATCAGACAAGAATGGTTATCGCATTCTTCAACTTCATAGAATCTTGTAATACCAAAGATGTCAGGCATAATTAATTATGCTACAGCAAAAACCAGTCAAGAAGACGGCGAAGAAAGGAGAGAAGTCACACACACAACGAATGGTCGTTGCGTGTGTTACCTCTCTTCCCTGTCCTCGGTCTTCATTGGTGGTTTTTCCTTTACTGTCGTGAACAAACTGACCCCGACTTCGACTTTACTATAATAATTTATCATTGTTTAGGTCTCCTTTTCTTACATTGATTGACAATCAGGATCGAATGGAATCTCCCCCTAAAATATGGGCTGGTGACAGTGTTAAACGCCTGAACATGAGTACAATATACTTACACAAATAACCAAAGCAGCAAACATGACCAGCGATGCATTCTCGTAGCCTATGTTTTCTCTGGCATGCTTGCTCAGCAGTGGTGCTACCGACGATCTGTTCACGAACAGTCAAGGCGTCATTGTGTAATTCCTTTGCGAAGCACTGTGACACTTGGAAACAAGGACAGCTTACCCCAGAGTAATTGCACCAAAGAGCACACCACATACAGTTGCGTAGGTCCACATGTTGTTTGGAAATCCTCTTTCGCTTTCGTGTAGATTGTTGCCAAAGAAAACCAATGAAGAAAGAACATTATTGTCACTGTTAGAACGTTCAAGATTTTTTCTTTACGTGACACTCATGCTAAAACTGAAGCCTTGCACAATTTGAGGTGGTGAAAGTGCGTGTGTGTGGAGGGCGGGTGGGGGAGGGAAGGGGATCAGTACATTGACTCAGAAGAAAAAGAACCAAAATAAGAAGATGTCTGATGAGAGGGAGCCATCGCCATATATATATATATATATATATATATATATATATATATATATATATATATATATATATATATATATATATATATATATATATATATATATATATATATATATATATATATATATATATATATATATATATATATATATCCATTGGTGTGAACGGCAAGGGGACAAAGAGGGGAGGGGTGTCGAAGTTTTTCCGTGTGACGACACGACTGCGGGACAAAAAGGGCACACGATGCATATAAAAGAAAACGAATGCGATAATCAGCAAAAATAAATGATTGACAACAAGAAATTTCGGTGAATACGTAAATCGGACGCATTGATAGAACTACGACACGGCTTCGAGATCGATGTTAGCGACTTTGGAGTCTCTACAAGAAGTTTTCGGACAAATAGATGCCCCTTTTAAGTTATCCCTGGCTATCATTGTGCAATACTCTATTTTTCGCAAAATGGTTAGAGCATATGTAGCCAGACGGAATTGCCCTCCTAAATCTTTTTTAGCGAGCGATGTTCAGGAGTCAAACGAAGTTTAAACTTGTCTGCTGGGACAAATGGCACACTGTATTTTCGCAATTGTCGATTAATTGTTTTGTAGAATAGTGCGACATAAACCATGCAATTCGGTTCTTTTTATGATTATTCGCAGCTTTTTTCATTTGTCTTCCCGTATGAAAAAAAAATACCTGAAGTTCAAACAGCATTGTTGGTAATACACGCTTAAGAGTGTTTCAGTGTGTATGACATGGGGACAGATATACGAGCTTCTGTTTGAGCATATACTTGGTGGGTGCACCTTAAAGAACCCCAGGTGGTCAAAATTTCCGGAGCCCTCCACTACGGCGTCTCTCACAATCAAATGGTGGTTTTGGGACGTTAAACCCCACAAATCAAAAAGCATATACTTGGTGTCGTATCTCTTGATCTCATTTATTAAATATTCACTCCTGCAGGTGAGTGTAATAATAAGCAGAAGTAAACATGCAGGAAAATGTGGTTCAGCTTCACTAACGTAAACCCTGGGGAGGGCGAATCATGTAGTGCGCACCGGTGTTTCCCACACAACTGCCTTTACATTTTACTGCTGTACTTGCCATTAGTCCCCTAACACATCATTACTTTACAGGTATGCGTACACGCGCTTTGCCGTGCTTCCTCATCGGCTGCAGAAATTCGTGTCCTTTTTTCTTCCTCTAAACCACCACCACGACCACTACTACTACTACTACTACTACTACTACTACTACTACTACTACTACTACTACTACTACTACTACTACTACTACTACTACACTACTACTACTACTACTAACCAATACGCTTCAACATGTAGCGTTTCAGACAAACGACTTTATCGTAGAAAAACACGTTTGAGTCTGTGGATAAAAAAAAGGAACTTGATCGCGTTGGTAAACTTTGTCAGTGATTCTGACGCTGCTAAGCCAGACAATGTTTCGGGCATTAGCGCCGAACCATTAACTGATAATATGCATGGTATAGACGATTAGCTAGTAGCGAGATTTAGCCAAATTTTTGTGGTGCATAGCCAGTTATGATATACCCTGACATGTACATGGCACGCCGAGACCCGGAGTCGGCTTGCCCCAAAAAGTAATATAAAATATTTGCTGGTATAAGCAAAAGAACCGCCATTATCGTGACGCTGATGCAACTTACATGGCTTTTTTTAGTGCCACACTAAAACTGGCTACTATCACAGCAGAGTTACCGAAACCTGCTGCGGTTTGGGTAAGGTAGACAATCCAGAGGTACCTGCACAGACGGGCATAAAAGAGGATGTATTGAATAAATATTCAAGCAATTTATATTTTCCTTGAATATTTATACATAACATTTTTTTTTTCTTTTCAGAAACACTACAAAAAGTGCAGCTGCATCATAAAAATCTCAAAGTGTAGTATTTAGCTGAAATAAACAGTACAAGTCCCACCCACCTTTCTATTATTGTCACTTGCTTAACGATAGCGTTCACTAAATTTGTTGCAGATTGGGCTGTTAGCAACTGTGCCATCTATTGAAGCAAGACGCGTTTGGGTGCATGGCTATGCACGCAGCGATTCCGGATTACCAATCTTATGCGCGACATTTGGGTTTCGCATCGCATTATAGTGCCACCACTTCGCGAAAAATCGAAGTTCCCGGTCGGCCTTCTCGGAGACCACGGTTTTGCACGCGTAACTTTCTCTACGTCTGAGAGATGGCGCAGCAAGGCCCCGGGATGTACAGGGATGGGTGGAAGGGCGTTACCGGATAGCTCGGCAAAGTGCTACTCGTTTTAATCACTGTGAAATTTACAATTATGCTTCCACTGAGCAACCATTCAAGGTTATAATTATTTCTTATCCAGTGACACTAAAATGTACTCTGAAACAACAAATCAGCATAAAAAATCTGCAAAAGCAGGAAAAAGCCATAGTATAGAAATTGGGTGACATTCATTAAAACAAACCTAGACCCTGCTAAAATAGTGGTCGTGGTACCATAGATTGTTAAATATTGGTATTCCTCAAAGTTTGCCTCCTATTCTCCATCTACCTAGTAATGGGCTCACATATATTTCGTCCTTGCAAAATATTATTGAGAACTAACAGACAACAACCTCAAGGAAAGTTTAAGAGCTGTTATTAGTAGTATTCGCAATGGAAATGTAAATAAATTAAAGTTCACGAAAGATAACTTGTCATTAGCAGGGACTGAACCCTCAACCTTCGAATAACGTGTCCGATGCTAGAGTTACTGCCATGGCCGTCCTTCAACCTTTTCACGGGACATATATATGCATTTAAACCTGGAATTTTTGTCAGCGTCGCTCGCCACCATGACGGGGAGTGTTGAACGCTGTTTTTCTGCTTGTACGTCACGTATAGCAGGTTTGTTAGTTCTCATTAAAAGGGTCTCTAACAAAGAAAGACAAGCCCTTACATTTCCTCTTCTTTCCTTCTTAAAATGATTTTATCACGTCGCTGACAAGTGTGCACCACGCGATCTGCTGAATTTGAAAGAGTAACTTACGGTGGAATTGGCAGGAATGGAGCGGGACCGACGAAGAGAAAGGACACAGCCAATATCGTAAATCCGAGCAATACCGACGCACTTTCTTGTTCCTACAAAGACACAAGATTACTTTTTTGCACGGCAACGTTAAAAGCAGAAAGTGAGAAAACCAACGAAGCGTTGACATAAAAGTCTCGAGAAAAAACCAGATGCTCTTGCAACTTTCTCATGATCCAGGGAACTGCCACAGTGATGCAAGTCTTTTCAGTGGCTCAGAAGTTCTAAGCTCCAAGATACTCATTTTTCAACCTTGCTTCTGCATTTTTTTTTCTGCGACGATGCACAAGTTTACAAATGTTTAAATAAAAGTAGAAGTTTTCGGTGTAGCAGAAAAATGTTACATTTAAATCGAATGGTTAATCTACGACACCACTGCCGTGATACTATATAGTTCGATAATTATATAGAGGTATCGGGAGCAGGCTGTCATGGTGAATTCAAGCGTTCGAACGAATAATTATTTCGATAGTGTTTAAGCTATAGTATGTCAAAGCGTTTACTCTATACGTGACAATCATTCAATCATTTTGAACGTGCAGTTCTTCACTGCATACAGTTTTGAATCGTATATATAGTATAGAGCCGTACATATTCTTATGCGATGTTTACAAAGCGAGGCAGTTATTTTTTTTTTTTTGCTTTTCTACGGTGGCCCGCTTTTATCACAATAAGTAACACGTAACGGCCGTTACTTTGGACATTTGCACAAATATATAATATACTATTGCGCTCTCAATATTATTTATTATCTTCTATGCTCCATTCAGTGGTCTCAATGCTAAGGTAATCTTAGTTCTCCCGCTTCGAACTTGCCGCTTGTTCCAAACAGAATGACTTACCAGCTTGTACGTGAATAGGTATCCCCAGAAGAGAGATCCGAGCGAGTAAGAGATGTAGAGAGCAGAGAACACCGCCACTACTTCTATATCGGGAAGCCGGAACTGTCAAAAGTCAAATAAGTGTCAACAAAACACAAAAGAGAGCATAAAAGACTGTCACTTGCAAACTTATTTCTTGGAAAAAATGAAGCACGGACAGGAAGAAGCATGACACATTGCGTCGTTGTCTGAGGTTGTGAAACAAACTAATTTGCCATCAGTATTTCTTCTTTTTTTTCGTAACGTTCCAACGACAGCGTGGGCGACAAGAGAATGTAAGCAATGGTCGACCGCCTGTCATTGCACGTTTCCACTTTCCGGCTGTACATCACGATGAGCACGTTGAAGCGTCATTACTCGAATCTTATTGAGCCAGCCAATTGAAACTTCGGTGGTACGAGTGTTTACAATAAACTATCATCATCATGCAAGAATGTGTGCCACAGAAAATGGGCTAATCTTACTACTCACTGCTGGCCCACTAAAAATGAAAAAAGCAACAGAAGGGTGGCAACATCTTTTTAACAGACGTAACCAGTAATAAATAAACGTTTTAATAAACCACCGGGAATAACTCAGCGATAAACACCGTGGCCATCCCTTTTAGCTTCACTAAAATATCTGTACGGAGTGCTTCAGCAGTACGAACAACGAGACAACACTGGGCAACGGGAAAGCCAACGGCGGATGCGATGGAAGCCCTACGCAAACGACGTGAGAAGCCCTCCGCAAGCGTGCCCGTAAATCTACGAAGACGCGAATGGTTGGTTTCAGCACAAGGTTCTGACTCCGGAGTTTGGACTTCTGTGCCGTGTCTGTGACTGTTTGTGGTATAGATACGAGAACTTCTTTGCGCTCGGAAGCAACCTAGAGACAACCTAGCATCGCCTAGCTAAAGCTTAGCAACAAACTAGACGCAACCACACTAGTCTTCAGAACTATCTAGCTTCGCTGTTTGAAGCCTTGCGAAGCTTAGTAAAACCTCCGCCATTTTTTCTCGATCGCACTATCTTTCTCAGCTAGCTGCAAGAAACCTAAAAGAAGGCAAGTGATTTCCCGCAGTATGCACATTGCCATGAAAACTGTAACTCAGATAGATTAAAACGTGTCATCTGCAGTTTCCTATTATTATTATTATTATTATTATTATTATTATTATTATTATTATTATTATTATTATTATTATTATTATTATTATTATTATTATTATTATTATTATTATTATTATTATTATTATTATTATTATTATTATTATTATTATTATATCCACACTTCTAAAGCACACAATTGAACTCGCCCTGTCAGCAGCTCATCCAGTAAGAATGTCTTCGCACTGTTGAGCCCATTGCTGCTCTTGTTAGAGACAACTGGGCTTGTAGGCAGCCCTTGAGCTGTGTCGCGACCTACTTTCGTCTCTTTTTTCTTTCTTATTTTGCTCGCTTTTGTAACGTTTTTATTTTTTTTTATATTGCCTTATACTTTTTACGAATTGAGTCGGAGCAGATTAGTTAAGCAGTCTACGACCTTGCCAACGTTATTCCTTTCCTTCCCCCTCGCAGCTGATAACTAGGCAATACAGCCAGCATTTTGAACGAATGGTAACGTTAACGAGTGTTATATACTATATGATAATGACTTACCTCCCCTTTCTTGAGATGAAATTCCAATGTTCCGTCGTGAAACCCAAGAGATGATGTGGCAGCTATGACATTTGCTATGCTAATAATCATTGGAGCGCTGAACGAGAGGCGGATGGCATTTTGGTCTGGTTGGTCTCGTGCAACTTCAATCGCTTGAAAGAAATGATACTTATATTTATCGCATCAGCTACGCCTAAGTAAAATGAAAACAGTTTTTCATGTGAAGTTGGATAACTTGGACGAACGCCGTATGTTAATAAAGCTAGATGAAAAAGGCTCATGCTGAGAAATGATTGCTGCCACGGGAAATCAAGGGAGCAGGCTTACATTTTGCTGGAGACCGTAGAAGTACAAATGGTGCACCGAGGAACATGATACCACCGCAAATAAAAAACGGTATAGCGTCTGGCCACCACTGAAATACGAGAGCTTCCGTCAAATCGTAATGAAAATCAGCTGCCATGGATGCGTACCTCAATGAGAGCAGTTCCAACGACAACGCCAACTGTGTTAGATATTCCATATACGCACTCCATAGAAGACTGAAAAGCAAAATGAAACATGAGACTAACGTCAAGCAGCCATGCATCAGCTCTTTCACAGCGAGTTTGCAGAACGTTGAAACGAGAGAAAAGTTAAAGGGACCATATGAAATTGTCAATTAAGAGTTTTCACAAAAAAACTAAATGTAGAGGGTTTGTTATGCTACAGATATGAACAGTGGGCCTAAAAAATATTTCAGCGCAAAAGAGCCTAGAAGTTAACGATTGTAAACAACGCCCACCTCCGACAACCATGGCATGTTGTCATGGCGTGTGTGACGTCATGCGCAACAAGCAGTGGAGCCGTCGTCTTCTACCAAAGTTTCAATCGTTGCACATCATTCATTTTTGTGCGAATCTGAGTGAAACCAAGTTATCTCGTTTTCACACGCAGACGACCACAGAACAAATATCGTTCGCCAAAATGCAGGCGAGCGCACAGTGAACTGCTGGTTAATCCACGGCACGCGAGTTTGCCAGTGTTTCTCGTTTTTTCAGCCGTTCACGCGTTTGTAAAAATGCTCACTTATAGATTCAGTGCTCGACCAAATACGCTAAAATTGTGCAAGCTTATTAAAAAAACCACAAGGATTAACCCACATAGTGATCGAAAAGTGGATGGCATGGCCTCATTAAGGGGAGACGAAGGCTCGAAGTTATGAGGAATAATTGAACACTAAATGTGCCTGGGGTGAACATTTCAAAAAGTGGACTTGTCTTCGTCAAGGCGGCAGCTACCTTTCTTATCGGCATGTATGTTAGCGCATGGCCTTTTTCTTTTTTCTCTAGGGTTCATCCAATACATGAACTATGGAATTCAGCAAAGGTTAGTGAGTGCGACCACCGTTTCTTTTTTATTACTAAGAGATAAATAAGCTCGTAATTTCCCAAGTGTGCAAAAACGTCAAAGGACGCGAAAAAAAAACACTTTTGTAGTACACAGTTGCATTAATTGTGGAAGCCTTGATGAATCTGTGAAATTGAAATGTGACATTAAAATATACTTTGAAAGAATAAAGGTGATGACTTGACTCACTAACAATTATTATACCGCAGCTTCGTTGACTTCTGAAAGTGGCGGCGGCATAAAGTGTCACAACAAAAAATGCATAGAAGAAACCGAAGACTACTCCAATTGTCACAGTGGCGCCAATAAATGAGCTCCCTTCGTCGATCCAATAGGTGGAGCTATAAAAAATGGAGAAAACAACATTGTGGTTACGAGAATTACGAAGTAAATGTCAATACCTAAGCAACAAACTGGCTATAGAACTTAAACCCATTTAAAATATCTGAGAAAGAGATGGCAAAAAGGGGAAACTAAAGGAATGTTGAGACCGAAGGTTATTGAAAATTCGCCTGATGGGCTAGGCTGCACAGACTTAGGTGGAAGTGTGGAAAAAGAATACGGAACAAACAAGAAAATATGTATTGTTTGTAAGTGGTATGTTCTTTAAAATCTTGATTATGTTGCTCATCAATCCAAAATTCAGCTGCAGTCTGCAGACCAATATAGTAATCCGACACCAAACTAGGCGCCCCTCTTCACGACACTCGTGTGTAATAAAGATCATAAATAGGTCTTACCCGTACAATGACACGCATACAATAATTCCAATTAATGCAACAATCAGGGTCGCATGAGGTCTAAGGCGCTGAATCTGCAAAAAGCGACAATTTAGAAAAGTTAAACATGCACTTCGTAAACGTAATTAAGAGTACAGTTGAATGCCACAACTTACGATTGCTATATTACAAAGGCTTCCTGCTAACATTGATGCTCTAGTGCTGGCATAGATGACGTTGAACTGCCATTGCTCTGCTCGCTTTTCTGCCGCCTGAAAGTAACGCCTTGATTTACATATATATGGCGAGGGTACACAGCAAAACAGTAATTTAAAACTTCCCTTCCCGCGAGTATTACCTCGAGGCAAGTGAAGATAGAGAGAGAGACAGGAAGGTACAGAAATGACAGGAAAGTTATTCAGGAGGAACTCCAGTAGGCTACTTGAAAAGAGCAAAGGGGAAAAGGCAATAGCACTGTCTAAAACAAACACAGGAACATAGTCGCTAAACTGTCACAACGTGCCGGCCGTCACAAGAAACCCCAGCAACGTCCTCATAGTCACTTGCGTTGAAAACCAGGTAGGCTAGTGCCAGCTAAGCAATCAGGGAGATGAAAAACTTTCTTCAAATACAGAAAAGTACCACTTAGCTACCTAAAGTTTGCAAGCTAACTGAAATTAAAGGTGAATCAGGATAACCGATACCCAAAGCATTTTTAATGCCGTTACTTGAACAAGAATTGACCATCAAGTACCCATAGTAACGTTGAAAGTTACTATGGGTACACTATTAAGGACCACACTTGGCCAACTACTAGTTTGAACGGATGATGAAAAGCAGTATGACCAAGGGCAGCTGCAGTTGAGGTTGTGTGAAACATTTCCAGCTTTGCTGGGATAGATCAGGCTAAAAATATTACAACTGTGGTTGAGCTTCTAGTAATAACTGCACCAATAATGTAAGTAAATGCATGAGCTCCATACACCTCACGTGAATACAGTAGAGCGGTCTTTTTAAGGACAACTGAGGACATCCTTTTTTTTTTCTTCGTAATTCCAGGAATGTTGAGGCGCACTTCCGGTCGGTGTAGGCATCAGAAAGGCCAGGACAGTCTCGCTGCAGGTGGATAACTCGAGTCCAAATTAGTGTTATGTTGTGAAAGTACCCGGACAAAGTGTCGTATATCCGCTTTGAAGCTATCAGTGGTAATGTACGTTCACATAGGATATCTCCTGCAATGGCAATTGTAACAGTAAACACACATTTCGGATCACCAACGCACGTCCTTAGTGCATGAATTTGCTTCGCAGGCATTTTCCATCGTGGGAATAAGACTATATAAGGCAAAACCGCGAAACCGAGAGGCACTACAGAAAAGCAGCCTTGACTGTACAAATGTACCCCAGAACTTTCCACCCAAACAGTTGAGGTGTGTTTTAGTACACAGCCGTATCTTTTAGTGCAATACATGGAGCGTCGCTGATAAATGTAGGTCGATGACTAGGTGCACCTCGAAAGTGGTGCTGCGGTCATGGGCAATTGCTGGTTTCTTGATCATTATGCTATACTGTCGCATAGTCCTGCGTGGAAAAGCGACAATTCTCTGGTGACACTGTCAAACTGATTTTTCAAGTACAGCGCGGTCAGCATAGCTGCCTTTTGTAATCTGGCTGTAGTTGATTGAATGATATGTGAGGTTTAACGACCCCAAACCACCATATGAGAGACGCCGTAGTAGAGGGCTCCAGAAATTTTGACCACTTGGGGTTCTTTAACATGCACCAAATTTGAGCACACGGGCCGACAGCATTTTCACCTCCGTCAAAAGTGCAGCTCTCGCTGTAGGTGTGTCACGGCAGTTGCACCAATGCAGACGTCGTCTGCTTATATAAATACATAACTGTCTTCTGTAGGTACTTCATGAGACCAAAACCGATGCGGCTGAATAGCATCGGGCTTAACAAATCACCTTGCAGCACTTCAAGTTCGATTTGTTCGTAACACGCGACATTATCATCAGTGACCATAAGGAACTTGTACGAGTAAAATAGCTGCATATCCACTTAAATGTTCTGGGACCAATTTCAATATGAATCACCGTGTCTATAAATGCGACGTGGATTACATTGTCGAGGGCGCCTATAAATCTAGAAACAATGCTGCTGTGAAGTGTTTCAGTCGTCTCTGATGATGGTAAAAGGTAAATAATTCAATCCCGTTATCTGCCGCGGGGCGCTAACGTCAAAAACTTGCCACATAGGTCGCCATAAAGATTGTAGCCTTCCGGGTACAATTCCAAGTGTGTATCAGCAGCATTCTTTTTATAAAATTTCCATTGCAGCTGGCTAAAGCAATGGGTTAGTTCGATAGTAGGTCTATCGGCGAGGCGACAAACAGCGATTAGGGGCCGCGTGTTTCCGCTTCTCTTGTAAACAATCTGTTCAAAAATCAACCAAGAAGAAAACGTAGGACATCGCCGAGATCTTCTCAAGCAACAGTCTACAGCTGTATTACGCAAACTCTCTGAAGAGCTCCAGAAAATGAAAAAGATCGTCATCCAAGAAGATTTCAAGTCAAGAAACCCGTCACCCAAAGAAAAGACCAAACTTCTTTTATTTTTAAATTTATTTTTGATGCCCCTTTTTACTTTTCCTTGTCTCCTCATACTTTTTTCTTCCCTTTTTCCTTATCAAAGATAGCGTGTAGCTTCTGCCCTATTCATTTTTTTCTTGGTTTTACTGTATTACTTGAGGTACGGCCCAGGGTTCTTTCATGGTGGTGGTCGTGAAACTTTATTGGGGTTCTTTCATGGATATGTTTTTCTCTCTTTTTGTCTCACATAAAATGTCCGTATGCTAACCATCTATGCCCAGGGTTTGGGAGGTGGAAGAGGTAGCGCCCGTTTATGATGATAATAATTTTATATTTAGAACACACAGAAAACCTACCCCGTAAGAGACCTGAAGTAAAAGTTCTTTTTAGGGGCGAAGCTCCTAAAGCAACTGGTCTGTTCATGAATGTCTTTTAGGGGCGACGCTCTTAAAGCCGTGTGTCTGTTCATGTATGTATTTCGAGCATGGTTCGTAACCGCCTAGTTGTATGACTCACTCAGCAGCTGGCGCTAGTGTGAGTGTCAGACAGACGGACAGACGAATGGATGAACCGACAGACACACAGACAGAGACGCACGGACAGGTGGATGGACGGACCTCCTTGGCAATGACTGCATCATGCAGCACCTGCTTTCCAAATACGCACTCCGATGTATCTATATGCAACCTACCACGATCCGAAGGGTGTGCATAGACTTAGTGTTTGCGAACGTCCCACTGCAGCTAGTACAAGAAAGTCACAGCTTCACCGCAAAGGTAAAGCAATGAACGCGATAGCAATAAATTGAATGGTCACGCGCAGAGTGGAAAGCAGATCGAAACGTGCTCCGCGTTTTTCTCGCACAAATGACGCACGAAACGTACTCACAGGTACAGATGCACGCGAATAAGCGTCTCAAATGTTACTTGGCTGTGTCTGAAAAGCACGTGCTTTCTGCAAACCATGACTGCAATGTTTGCAGTGACCTTTCTGCGCCTGGTAACTACAACATAATTGTTCCAGGTAAAGCCCGAGGCCAGCCAAGACGTACGATTCTCCCCACCGTAGGATAAGGGTGCGCGATGTAGCGCCACCTCCTTTTCCTCTAAGCGGGGCAATGTACGCGTGGAGGATGAGAGGGCGCACCACCACACGATGTGACGACGCGCGCTCACTGCGTCATTTTGCTTGTAATGGTGAGAAGACGACGATTCCCCCGAGATGCCTGTCAACAACGGTAAATGGTAGATATAAATAGCTTGCCGTTTGCACGTTGAAGGATGTGCTCGTTTATGGCTCAATGGTTCACACCTCGCACTCGCGATGCAGCGGACCCAAGTTCAATTCCACGCGCCAGAGTATTTTTCTGGATTTTTTTCTTTCTTGCATCTTCATAGATATAGATACGCATACATATATGGTGAAAGACGGCAACGCCGACGCCGGCAGCAAAATCCAGCCGAGACAGTCCATATAATTGCTATCGCAATAAATTCTCTCTCGCTTCATTTCAAGGACCATAAAGCCGTAATCATGAAGGGACTCGCAATCCTGCCGCCATGACAACGAAGAAATGAAAGGAATAAACGAAACAACAGACGAACAGGAACACAATAAAAGCTCATTTGTGTAATATGCGCACAGTCTTACGCCTTTCTAATGATGTAATGGGATAACTTTTTACGGGAGAGTTACGGTTTAGCGATGATCTCTCCCTCTGGAGCTTCGCCCACTTATCATCATTCAATCCGAGGATATGGCGTTATCATTTTTTGGCATCGTAACCCTATCACAAAGAAAAAGGAAAAATGATTTAATGCGTCCGAGCATATCAGAATTTGAATGTGTTCTCTTTCACTGCAACAATATACAGACTCCAGTGAAGAAAATAGCAAAACGCTCCATGCTTTGTGATTTCATATCTGGTTGGGATAGCACACTTAAGGTTCTTTAACGTGGTATGTGCAGCTTTATATTTAAGACTCGTTTTGGTACTCGATATATTTAGTTGGCTAATTCAATTTTTGATACTATAGACAAATTTCTCAATTTATAGAGTTTAAATACGGTAGCATCAAAAGGTGTTGGCCGAATACGTACATGTTCATAGAGTTAAATTGCGAGCCCGACATGGTTTGAAGGCACCTGCATTGTCTTTTCTCATTTCGCTATAATGTCGCACTCGTCTTTCATTAAAAAATTATATTTCAGTTACTACTAACGCAGTCACCGTAGGTTTGGCGGGAAAAGAAAACGGTATCAATATTTCATACAATGCACAATATTAATTTGAAAGTGTGGGTTGTATACTTACCAAATGAGGTATGTATGGAGAGATGAGAGCCAGGGAAAAGCAGGCGGATCCATAAACTGCAAGAATAGGGAACATTCTGAGCGCTCTGCTGCGTGCCGGTGGTTTTGTGTATTCCCGTTCCAGTGCTCTGAGCTCTGTCATTTTATCGAAAAGAATCAACTCTTTCGGCCGAGCGATCTCTTTTTCAGTGATACTTTCTGCGTCGTTAACACTGAGCGGATTCACAGCGGTCGTCTCAACTCTTCGGGATCGAGAGCGATGAAGGCTTCGCATACTGGGACCCTGCCAGTAAAAAAAATAGAAAAGAAAAAAAGAGAAGACATATTTACATGTAGAAGGTGTTTTCATAAATGTGGTAATCTCCACAGACATAATAACCAATATTCATTTCGCCAGGTTAATACACATCTAGCCCATAAAAAATTGGGTTACGCTGGAACATAACCAAACACAGATTGTTACTATATACTAATTATGAGTGGTACTCAGCACTTTCACCAGAAATCGTTCGTTAAAATGTGGTAGCACTGAGCAGAATTTGATATCTATAATGACAGGTACATTATAGTTGCGAACACACACTGCAGACTACAAACCATTGAGTGTCCTATAAATTTACTTTAGGGAACTCTGGCGATAGTGCCTACGGGAACTGAAACGCACGGCACTTCAGGCAGCATGGGAACGCTGGGCAGTGTAAAAATTTGTCTAATCATCGTTCTTGCAGCTCCGTTTGGCTTCGTGTGTCCTGAATGGGCTTTCCCGCAAGACCGAGTTCAGGAAAGATTTAGTAGTTCCACTTTCCCACAATGGCGGTTCAGGCTCACCGATTCTCATCAGCTTTAATTAGAAACAAAACCAAAACACCACATTAAACGAAGCTACAAGTGCATTCGGAGCCACAAGCACGAAGACTAGGCAAATTTGTGTACTACCCATCATTCTCATGGTGGCTGAAAAGATCGCAGTGCCATAGAACCATGGTTATGTTAGGAAACTCAATGTACATAACAATAGAGAACGACACACAGAAAAGGAACAGTGTCTACTATGTCACTACGTGCAGTGTGCAGTGTGCTTTCTACGACTATGAATTCATCAAGTCAGTACCAACTAGCCAAGCATTAACGTGGCGTTTATAGCGGTGTGCCATAACGTTAGACTAACACGATCACTGGTAGTACGACCTCGTCATCTTCGTCAGTGATCCCAGTACTCTCCTCTAGTTTACTGTGCCATGGCACACTCACAAGAGCAGCTGGTGACGTAAGTAAGCACGAGCCCTTATAGAAAAAGAGCAGGGAGTTTACTTATTTCACGCTGGACGAACTTTTATAGCCATCTCCACGAGGCACCATCAGTTCTGTGTTGATGTTTATATAGACTAAAAAGTATATTTGTACTGTTTTGTATCGCTGCATTCCTGATTATATTAGTATAGAGATGTTGACACACAAATAAGGCACTAGCTCCAACATAGTTTTTAAATTAAAGAGTATTATTATAAACTGGTAGCAAAAGTGCTTAGTACATATGTTAAACAACGTCCAGGCAGCTTTAGATTATGCACGACATAGCGTGAGATCATCAAATATTGTGTCTAGGCCTTCATCACTGCGTGTTTTTGTTTCCAATCATGTGCATTACTGAACCACAAACAGATTAGGGCACATGCGGAGACCGAGGTCGATACAAGCCAAGCGTTAAACTTGGGTATGTTATTGTGAAACCTCAGAAAAAATGCACCAATGAAAACTTCAGTGGACTATTCTTGGGTAATTTTAATTTATCAGCCTGTGGTTGATTGATTGATTTGTGGGGTTTAACGTCCCAAAACCACGCTATGATTATGAGAGACGCCGTAGTGGAGGGCTCCGGAAATTTCGACCACCTGGGGTTATTTAACATGCACCCAAATCTGAGCACACGGGCCAACAACATTTCCGCCTCCATCGGAAATGCAGCCGCTGCAGCCGGGATTCGATCCCGCGACCTGCGGGTCAGCAGCCGTGTACCTTAGCCACAAGACCACCGCGGCGGGTCTCTTTTTTTTTTTTCAGGTGTGGTGCGCATCTTCAGTGGTTAGAAATAACAATATCTAGAGTTTTACGTCCCAGAATAATGATATGATGATGAAGAATCACGTAGTGGAGGGCTGTGAATATTTTGGCCATCTGCTGTTTTTTAAGGCACACTGACATCGCACGGGCTTCTATGATTCCTCCTCCACCGAAATGCAACCGTGGCGGCCGGTATCGAACCCGCGACCATAATTTCTCAGAAGGCATCCTAACTTCTCTCTTGTGTCACCCCGTGTTTTACAATGAATACGTACAAACTAACTCCACTCTGGGTTGTTCAGGAATTGCTTGTTTTCCTTAAGTTTGCTCTTTGTTGTTCTGAATCAGATGACTTCAGCCCCTGGTAAGTAGTTGAATACAACAAACGCCACAGTACTGTGCAACTATCTATCGCAGGCAAGCAAGCACCTGAATCTGAATACAGAACAGTGATCAAAATGAAGGCAGTGAACTCGCAAACTGCACTCACCGATGACGATACTAAGAAACCCAAGCAACTGTACGAACGACGCACTTCGTAATTCTGCACCAGGTTCAGACTCTGACGCATGATTCTTTCCTATAAGAACTATGTCCTTCACGTGCGGCATAATTTGGGAAGACCATTATTTACGAACCGGATGTGACGTGACAGACCACGAACACAATGCCCCTGCAGGCACGGATTGCGTGGACTAGGGAGAGGCCAATTACGAGAGCTTCCGGTAATTTTTACTTGCAGGCAAATACAGGCACGCAGAGAAACAATAAAAACAAAACAATAGCCTGACATTCTGTCTATAGCAGGCCTGGACATAGGTCGGTATACTCACTTATGAGTCAAGAACTCACTCAAACTCAAACCAAGCCGCGTGCCAGCATCTGAGTGAGTTCGATTGAGTAGTATTCTGGTGGGTTTTAGTTCGAGTGAGTTCGGTCAAGGGAAACTTTTTGGGACATTAATTGCAAGTGCGCCCTAAGCAAAAAAAAAATAATTATTTCTACGGTGAACCTGAGGTAGCTCGACTGATTCGTGCCGACCTATAAAAAGCCGGAGACACTCAAAAAATCTTATGTTCTCAGGTATGTATGTTAAAAAAAAAGTACGGTAGGAGTGACAATCGCAAAATATCAATGGAATGCAAAGCCACCGTTTAACTCTTTAGTTACCATGCCTACTCAAAGTGACCACAATTTTAGATCGTCGATTTCGGCATGTTGAATTTGTTTACCGTGCAGCGAGCACTTTGTTGTGGTTACTCCGGTCAATCAACTTTCAGAGTCGATCTATATTTGCCCATTTTGGCAAAACAGTGATCTTCAACAGACCTTCGTGTGAACCAGTGTACGTGAGTTATTGGGAAAATGTACTTTGCTGGGGAATTCGAGAGAAGTGCGTGCTCCTCGTAGTTACGCTACCGTAACACAAATGTTCGGTAATCACAACATCCTTTGCAAGATAAATATCAAATTAAGGTGTCAGCTTTGCAAACTGACAGTGTTGAGCAGTAATAATTGCCAAATATTTATGACAGCTAATAAATAGAGATCTGCTGTAGAAGTCAGGGAAAATATATTCTACAAAAATTTCCGAATGTCCGACGCATGTGTGAAGTGTAGTGGTAGCCTTGTCAGCCAGTTTCCAGCAATTTTGGTTTCGCATGTATTGTTATATCAGACACAGAGCCGCATACAGTGTCGATAGTCACTCCTATGGCGGTAGTGACGCATCGGTGCACATTTGCGCCGTGAAAAACGCGCCCCGCGCGGAACAACCTTACAACCACACCTGAACTGAAGATGAGCTTATAGACTACGAGGATGACAGCACTTCAGCTTCACGTTTAATGGCACAATGTTTCGCGTCAGCCTGAGACATCCACCATCGTTCACTGTTTTTTTTTTCATTTACGGCCTAAAGTTGTCTCCACCGCCGCAAGTGCGTAGGTGCTAGCCTTTGTGATATCTTGTAGCTACTGCGGTTACCTGCGAGTAGTCCACACATTGTTGGGTTGCGGTGTACTGGCACAGACTGCCGAGCTTTTGCTCACGACAGGAAGGCTAGCGGAGCACATCTTGGCCCTGACTACGTAGCAGCGCGAAACGTTTTAGGCCGCGCGCGATATTGGCCCTTATTTTTAATACTATATGCAGAATTGCAAAGACATATATGCTTATATGCATATATTGGAACGTGAACATATGCAGACAGAGATGGCTCATGGAAAGAGATGACGCTAAACGAAATAGGGAAGTTGATTTGGGCATCTGATTTATAGAGAGATTATTCACATCACGGGCATCCACTTATACTGAAACACCTGCAGGCTCTTGTAACGCAGACAAAAAAGAAATTTACCAGGAAATGTGTACGAGTTCACTAGCGTCTCATGAAAAACAAAACAATGATTCACCTCTAGCACAAGCAATGAAGCAGCACTTTGGTTTTACTTGTTTTATATATGTGAATAGAAACATTTTGTACAGCATTTATAATTTTGTATGCTGCTCCTAGGTCATTTACCTCCAAAATCTGTATACTGAATTTTCCTATTTTCGAATATTTTGCATACATAGTGTTTTATTGCACTCTTTATGAGCTGGGAATAAAAAATTACCCACTTTTCACAATTTTAGTCATTTCTAAATATTTCTGTTGCTCTCAACATACGTCTTTTTGGAAAGAGCATTTCATTCCATAAACAATGAAGCACTGCAATGCGTGCTGGAGCACTTTTCACACTGGCAAAAGCTATGTTCCCGAGGCATAAAAAAATGGCAGCATATCCATGGAGTGAATGATGGATAGGGGGGCGAAGCATCCGTCCGTCCACTCATTCTTGCTTCTGTCCATCCATGCGTGCGTCTGTGTGGCGGCCCGTGCGTCCATCCGCCCGTCCGTGCGTGCGTCTGTTCGTGCGTCCACACGTTCATCTGTGCGTCAGTCCCTGCTTTCGTACATGCATCCGCTCCTGCGTCCGTCCGTGCATCCATCCGTCCGTGCAGCCATCCGTGCGTCCGTCCGTGCGTCCGTCCGTGCATCTGCCTGTGTGTCCGTTCGTCCACCTATTCAACACTCCAAGTACCACCATCTCGCATCTTTTCATCATATATTCTTCATATAGAAGCACCGCCATCCAGCGGACATTCGAAGGACTGAACGAGAAAAGGCACACGCACACGTTCTTATGGCTTGCGCTTCGCGTGTACTTCCCACCTTTAACCACCTCGAGTTCATGGTATATAATAGTTCACTGTATTCATGGCACTGCGGCCTAACGCTCGTTAAACCTTCCTAAAACCTAGGAGGTTACGCCCATCGAGTATAACGTAGCAAGCCTTTCTTGTCTTCTGTGCGTTGTTGAACAATAAAAAATTTGCAGCGTGCGCGTTAACTAAGCCAAATTCCCCTGTCTGTCATCCACCCTTAGCAGCCATTGGCATGTACATTGAGCATTATCTTTTATTGTTCAACAACGCACAGAAGAAAGCTCTTACCAGCACTACTTTGGAGGTCGAAATGGTACACTTGTTACACACACTGCTACAACGGCTACGAGGGACAAACGGGTGCCTTGATAAGAAGCTTTGCCCCTAAAAATAACCATTTCCGCGTGGTAACTAAGGAGTTAAAACAAACACGAAGTGAATAATGTTAAGCATTACTTTGTATTTCCATAGTCTGCTTAATCGTATATATATATATATATATATATATATATATATATATATATATATATATATATATATATATATATATATATATATATATATATATATATATATATATATATATATATATATATATATATATATATATATATATATATATATATATTGGTTAGGAGTGAACTTGAAGGCATTATGTGGAAATATATGAGCACGCAAGGTAGAAGGAAAAGCACTTGACAGGAAAGAGGCTCAGTTACAACTGAACTTTTATTAGAAAACATTCATCGCACGAGAACACAAACGCGCAGGTGCAACCAACTGTCACTTGAAGGTTCCACCCTACCCCCTCCCCCCCCAAAAAAAAGAAGGTATACGTTTATTTACTTCAACAGCTAAAAAAAAGACACCTCTTTTTCACTTATTGCTATCCAAGGAACACTGATACAAGTGCTTTCGTTCGCCCTAATCTGTTCTGCTTCCATTATTTATCTGGTCATTTTGTGTTTTGATTTGCCCAGGAATCTCGTGCTGCCAAACTGCGGATTGCACCCACAATCCCTGCAGTGCATTGACAAGTGCATGCAGCTTGCGAGAACCTTCAAGTACGTCGCATGTTCTCGGAGTCGATCATTTAAACAACGTCCCGTCTGGCCGATGCACACTTTTCCGCAGCTCAAGGGGATTATGTACACAACCCCTGAAATACACTGTACAAACAGCGGGGCATGTTTTTAGTGCAACCGCTCTTGTTCACCCTTCCACGATTTCCTATCATGGGTCACAGTTTTGCCAGTTTGCAGGGAACCGTGAGAACAACGCGTACTCCGTGCTTGCGCCCAATCTTCATTAAGGAGTGCCAAATCTTGTGCACATAGGGCATGGCTACAACCATTTTTGTTGGCCTTGTTTCCGCCGTTTTGGTGGTACTTAACCTCATTAGTTTTGTGTCTTAAAGTTTCTTAGTGTTGTAATTCGGCAGAAGGGCAAGCCCATGCATAAATGTTTTATAAAAATTTGCAAATAGCCATATTTTTCGAGGCTGACCGCAGAGCAAGTCAAGGTAGCAAGAGTAAAACACTGCCAGCAGTTCCATATTGATGCTATTATCGCCTCATTACCTCTTTCGTTATTGTGAGAAAATTGGCTATATTTTGTACGCATTAGCAAATATTTTTTGTTATGTTATTAAAGATACCATGTAATATTATACATAAATATAGGCAGTTTACTATAATCCTTGTTTGTTCTCTGTCCAACCCTGCCATCCTCGAGTCTCTTAGCCTTATTGCTAATATATTACGCCCGATTGCCTACTGCGCAGCCCTCGTTTTTTAGGGGCGAAGCTCCTTAGGTTGGGTCGTTCCCTTCTTTATTTGTATCTACCCACCTCTAGTCTATGAATTGCTCACTAGATGGCGTTGTGTGTACGTGTAATTGGAGAGGAGGAGGAAACGGCTGAACATTGGATAATGTTCTGTAAAGGGCTTCGCCCTATAGTCGAAGATAATGGTAGCGAATTTTTTATAGGATTGGGGTTTAGTGACAGTAAAGTTAAATAGACTTTAAACGGGTACAAATAACCAAGAGGAGGCTAACTGATTGGTGGCTACAATAGAAGCGCAAGTGAAACTCAATCCTTAAACACACAGAGATAGTACTTAACTTTATGGCTAGAAGGCGTGAGCCACAGCCTGATCTAAAGGACACAGCCGGATGCATCCATCCATCCATCCATCCATTCTTCCGTCGTGAATATTATCACTAGTTGGGTTCGTGGTTTTCGTATAGTTGACGAATAAAGAGGATAGATGGTGCTGTTATAATAATTCACAGCATATGCACGAAGTGAATGATGATAAGTGGGGTGAAGCATCCGTCTGTCCGTCCATCCATTGCACGCTCTAGTGTGACAGGAGGAGACAGACAGACAGATGGCCCACTCATCCTAATCTACTCCGTGGCTATGCTGTGAATTTTTTTCTTGGGCTATTTGTTATTCTCCATCTTTCATTTCCACATGCAAGAACTAGCGGTATTGACTGGCTGTATACCATTCGCTTTAATGACTGTGCTAAATTTCGATAATTTGGAAGTGCCTGCCGAATGCGCTGCAGCCTATTCTTATTCTACGGTGAATTTTTTTTTCGTAATTAGACCAATCTCTTGGTGATTTCTAGCTCTACGTATTCCAGTATACATTCCAATGTATGGTAGACGATCTTGACATATTTGTTTCTCCAGTATATTCAGCATTACATTTATCACCTCGATATTAAGTTGAGGCGTACTTTGATACATGCGCACTCCCTTGTATCTCTTTATTACCAAAGAGTTTCCTAAAATTAACTAGAGGAGGCTCTCGGGCTACGATCGTTCAGCGTCCGCGGGAATAATTGGTAGTGCACGGCATTGCCTAGTCTTCATACTTGCGGGCGGTGAATCGCACTTGTGGCTTCTTTTATTGCTTTTTTTCGGTTTTGTTTAGAAGAACGAACCCTTTTGAACTTCATTACCAGATTTGAAATGGTAAGTCTAGAAGATTGAGGTCATCATCATCATCAGCCTGACTACGTCCACTGCAGGACAGAGGCCTCTCCCATGTTCCGCCAGTTAACCCGGTCCTGTGCTTGCTGCTGCCAATTTATACCCGCAAACTTCTTAATCTCATCTGCCAACCTAACCTTCTGTCTCCCCCTAACCCACTTGCCTTCTCTGGGAATCCAGTCAGTTAGCCTTAATGACCAGCGGTTATCCTGTCTACGCGCTACATGCCCGGTCCATGTCCATTTCCTCTTCTTGATTTCAGCAGTGATATCGTTAACCCCCGTTTGTTCCCTAATCCACTCTGCTCTCTTCTTGTCTCTTAAGGTTACACCTACCATTTTTCTTTCCATTTCTCGCTGCGTCGTCCTCAATTTAAGCTGAACCCTCTTTGTAAGTCTCCAGGTTTCGGCTGCGTAGCTAAGTACCGGCAAGATAGGACTGTTAATACCTTCTTCTTGAGGGATAATGTCAATCTACCTGTCATAATTTGAGAGTGCTTGCCAAATGTGCTCCACCCCATTCTAATTCCTCTAGTTACTTCAATCTCGTGGTTTGGCTCCGCGGCTATTACCTGCCCTAAGTAGACATAGTCTTTTACAACTTGAAATGCACTATTATCTATCTCGAAGCTCTGCTCTTTTCCGAGGTTGTTGTACATTAATTTCGTTTTCTGTAGATTAATTTTAAGACCCACTTTTCCGCTCTCCTTGTTTAACTCCGTAATCATGAGTTGCAATTCGTCCCCTGAGTTACTCAGCAATGCAATGTCATCGGCGAAGCGCAGGTTACTAAGGTACTCTCCATTAACTCTTATCCTTAACTGCTCCCATTCTAGGCTTCTGAAAACCTCCTGTAAGCACGCGGTAAATATCATTGGGGAGATTGTGTCCCCCTGCCTTACACCCTTCTTGATTTGTATTCTGTTGCTTCCTTTATGCTTTCTTATGTGTGCAGCGATGGCGTAGTGGTTAGAGCATCCGCCTGACATGCAAAAGGCCTGTGGTTCAAATCCCGGTGCCACGCAGTTCCCAACCAGATTAAAAAAAATCCGCGTGGTGATGGAACTGCATTAAGAGGTCTGGGGTGCGGCCTCACCGGTAACCACCGCCGGGAACGCACTCCCTCATCAGAGAAGAATTGGCCACCCTGGTGCAGTATCTGGCCACTACCTCCCACATGCGCACGTCAGATAGCTCATGGCCCTCAGTCCCCAGCAGTTGTGAAGTAACTGACCACGGCGGTGGTTATATCTGCAACGCAGCAGAGGGTGCTAAGAATCTCTGGATCCCGACAGGCCGCCATTGGAACCTGAACTTGGCAACGTTTAACGCCAGAACCTTTTCTAGTGAAGGAAGTCTAGCTGTACTATTCGAGGAGCTAGAGGGTGTTAAATGGGATATAATAGGGCTCAGTGAGGTTAGGAGGACCGATGAGGCTTATACAGTGCTACAGAATGGGCACGTCCTTTGCTATAGGGGCTTGGCTGACAAAAAAGAACTGGGAGTGGGGTTCCTAATTCACAGTAACATAGCTGACAACATTGAATAATACTATAGCATCAATGAAAGGATGGTAGGTATCGTAATTAAGCTGAATGAAAGATACAAGATGAAGGTGGTACAGGCTTACGCGCCTACATCCAGCCATGATGACGCTTCAGTTGAAAGCTTCTATGAAGACGTGGAATCGGCAATGAGTAAGGTAAAAACACAGTATACTATGGTGATGGAATACTTTAATGCAAAGGTAGGGACGAAGCAGGCTGGAAGCCAGGCAGTAGGAGATTATGGCATCAGTACTAGACACGCCAGAGGAGAGATACTAGTAGAATTAGCAGAACGCAATAATTTATGGATTTTGAATACCTTCTACCTTAGACGAGGAAACCACAAGTGGACATGGAGGAGCCCTAATGGCGAAAATAAGAACGAAATAGACTTTATAATGACTGCACACCCAGGCATCATGCAGGATGTGGAAGTGGTTGGCAAGGTACGATGCAGTGACCATAGAATGGTACGGTCTCGAATTCGCCTAGACTTGAAGAAGGAACGACAGAAACTGATACGCAAGAAGTCCATCAATGAGCCAGCACTGAGAGGGAAAGTACAGGAATTCAGAGTCTCGCTTCAGAACAGGTACTCGGCTCTTAGTTAGGAGAACAACCTTAGCGTAGATGCAATGAATGATAATCTGACGACTATCATTACGGAGTGTGCAGTGGAAGTTGGAGGCAGGGTAGTTAGACAGGACGCTGGCAAGCTTTCCCAGGAAACGAAGAATGTCATTAAGAAGCGTGAAATCATGAAAATCCCAAGTACAACAGACAAAATAGAACTGGCAGAGCTTTCAAAGTTGATTAATAGGCGCAAGTTATGCGATGTAAGAAGGTATAAAATAACATGGATAGAATTGAACACGCTCTGAAAAACGGAGGAAGCGTCAAAGCAGTGAAGAGGAAACTTGGGATAGGCAAAAATCGGATGTATGCACAAAGGGACAAAGAAGGCAAAATAACTATACCAATGTGGATAGGATAGTTAAAATAGCGGAGGAGTTTTACCAAGATATGTACAGTAGCCGGGACAACCATGACTTCAATATTATAAGTACTAGCAGTAACCCAGATGACACCCCACCAGTAATGATAGAAGAAGTCAGAAAAGCTTTGGAGAGCATGCAAAGAGGCAAAGCTGCTGGTGAGGATCAGGTAACATCAGATTTGCTGAAAGATGGACGACAGATTGTGTTAGAAAAACTAGCCACCCTGTTTACGAGATGTCTCCTGATGGGAAGAGTACCAGAGTCTTGGAAGAACGCTAAGATCATCTTAATACATAACAAAGGAGATGACAAGGACTGGAAGAATTACAGTCCGATCAGCTTGCTCTCTGTAGTATAAAGCTATTCACAAAGGTAATTGCTAACACAGTAAAGAAAACAATAGAATTCAATCAACCAAAGGAACAAGCAGGATTTCGAACAGGCTACTCAACAATCGACCACATTCATACTATCAATCAGAAGATTGAGGTTGTGAAGCACAACTGTTCAACATTTCCCGATTTTTGATTCATGACAAAAAATCTTCAAGCCACGCGAACACAAAGCAAGCCAGAAGTACGAAGTTTAGATACATCCGTGTACTGCCCATCATTTCCATGCTCGCTGAAGCGCCGTGCGTTGCATCTCCCAGTGACAGTAGCGCCAGAGTTTCCTCTAGTGTATATTTAGGAAACTCTATGCTTATCATAGAGTGAAACCGCAGAAGCCAGCAGTAATGCAGCTGGGTAGAATTACGTTGGCTGCATGGCAGTAGTCGTGGCATATCATTTAAAACCGAAATCGCTACTACAAAATGCATGGATAAATGCCAGCACTGCAGCATGCGTTTCTCCAGTTTTCGCAGTTCCGAGTTTCGTCGCAATAAACGAATGCAAAGTGCCAGAATGCATTTTATATTTCATGCGAGGAACACCACTTGTTTGCTTTTTTTAGTGCGATGTGTTTATTACGTGTAACGATGCACTGTGTTAAGCTGCACGAATCCTAGAAACAGGCCGCTAACGTTTTAAGGAAGCGACACATAAATTATGCATGATTACCAGTACGACGAGAACCACACTAGCATAAACTATACATGACTATCTTCGCGTGTGGCCGCTTTTGAATTGTTAAAGAGCAGATGTTCGCGCGTGGAAGGAACATAGTTTACAGACTCAGACAAGAGACGCAATGAAAGAAAGAAATCTTGTTCACACATTCTGTCCAAGGGCAGTATTCATTATTTTTCAGTACTTTTCGTGCTTTTGAGTTCTCTTTTAAAGCACTGCGACAAGAAGCAATCAATGCAATATTAGGCCCAGACAAAGTTCACACAACACATGACCCATGAGAAATATGTTTCGCTGGTACAGTGGTTGTGGTGCTCGGCGGCTAAAAATGTGTATCATTCTCTGATGAAGGCCGTGCAACGGCAGGAACGGTAGGAATATAATTACTTGCTCCGTGACTCTGCGGCTCCGGTAGACGAAGTCATATCCAACACTCTCGGCCTACAGAAGGTACATGGAGGTCTCCCCTCTACGGCCCAACTGTGGGGTAGTTAGTGATTTTAAGCACATGCTCAGGGAGTCCCCTCTTTGCAGCACCACACGGATCACGGATTGACGGAGGGAGACTTTCATTCCTTTCTCAAGAGCAACTACTGGTTGGACCAACTCCGGGCTGTCCAGAAGACCCATGATGCGGCACTGAGGCTTGGCTTCCTTCCCAACGTGGGAGTGGCCCGCAGTCTTGCCCCATTAAATGGGATAAAGATTCTTTTGGGCCAGAATAAATCTATCTATCTATCTATCTATCTATCTATCTATCTATCTATCTATCTATCTATCTATCTATCTATCTATCTATCTATCTATCTATCTATCTATCTATTTATCTATCTATCTATCTATCTATCTATCTATCTATCTATCTATCTATCTATCTATCTATCTATCTATCTATCTATCTATCTATCTATCTACATGTTTTCTGTATCATGTTGTGTACACTTGCGATTCGAGCATCATTTCGACAGGCCCACTTATAATAACACCAGTGTATTTTTTACGTCATCATGGCTGTTGTGAAAACATAAAGACCTAGCTTCCTTCAGAAAACATGTCGCAACTGTCTCCCACATTTTATTTATTTAAAAACCAGGGCACATGACCAACTTATCTGTATTTTATAAGCAAATATACATGCTCTCTACCGCAAAGTGTTGCCAAAAGCAACCTGGCGTCATATTATGAGTCTGCGGATTGCCAGACATCGGTGCACGCTTACTGGCTCCAAGAGCAAAACGGGAAAAATTGATGGCACTGTCTAGTGTTTCCAGCAACGTCGATTCTCGGCAAGGAATGGTGATTCTCGGAAAGAGATGCCAGGACACCATATCCCATACACCATCTAGCTTCAGCCATTTTTAACGTATGTCTTTCTGCACGATCTCGAGTCTGACCCTCGAGTTTCTTAGCTCGTCCTGTCTCTTTTCTTTTATAGTTGCACTATATAAACGTTTGGCTGCCCAGGCGAGCAACGCACAAAGCTGTTGCCAGGATGTCCGCCATGAAGTTATCTGGCGCTTCCGCCACCGTCCTTTTTCATCGGCATCAAGGCCGTCATGCACCCAGCTCCATCCTGCGACACAGATGATAAGCTGAAAGGCGATATTGCGAGGCTCGTGACGAATGAAGAGCTTCCCTTAAGCCCCGTTGCTGCTCTCAAGTTTCACCGTGCAAGGTTGTTTCCTGTCACCGCAAAGGACGTTTCCAAGGCAACGATTAATCTTTCTCCAGTTGTAAACAAAAGTTCCAAGACCTAATGAGTGCTCTGCGTGCTTGTATCTTTGCGTAATTATTGGGCTGTGATCACCAGCATTTTTTATTTGTATGATGTAAGAATACACCGGTGCACGTGCACGTAAGGCGATGGCAACTCCTTGTATATTGAGGGGATCGAGCATTCCACCTGCTAGATTTAAAATTACGTATCAAAGAATGTTCTGCCTTATAGACCAGAATATGAAAGGAGTGCGTGTCCAAGAACACCATCACAGTACCACCCGGACAGTACGTAGAACAAAAATTATATGATATATTAACCTCATAGTACTGTAAAGACTATCAAATATGCAAAAAATAACGTCACGTCTCCGGTCAGTGGGTAGCACATAGCATATAATTATCACAATATTGTATTTCGATTGGACAATAAAAGCAGTTACAGAAGAAGTTGTCATTGCGCCCGTGTATCGCATTGACGAATCGCGATGTGTGAAGGTTATCTTCAATGGCGAATCACTTCTCTCGCACATCATCTTCGCCAGGCGTAAATCGTCTCTACATACAAGGTGAGTCCGGTGCTGGAAATGCGTGGAGCTGGAGCATGAGAGAACTCTATCTATGCAAAAATGTAACACCATCCCTCGATCACTCCACCCTCCCCACAAAAGTTATCACTGCAGATTTAAGAGCGTGAAATGCCCTGACTGTTTTGTTCTTCAATCAACGACGCCAATGACAACACCAAAATTTCAGCGAAGTGATTTCTTTAATGCTATGCGTTCATAATTGCTAAGTTACCTTCATTTGCGGTAAATAAAATGGCCCTGGTCTGTTTAACAGACATATATGGCAGCCTCCAAACAGCTTATTTACTAACTTCGCCTACTGGCAACTTGCAGTATATGCGCGCAGCGTGAATTATTGTTTGAATTGACATTTTTATGGCTGAAAGATCACTACCAGGAGAACCGCAATCTGACCAAATAACGCTGAGAGGCAGAGATATGCGTTACGCAAAAGAGGCTGATACGCAAGAAGATACAAGCGCTAAATGAGAAAACTGATAGAGACACCCGCAAGTGTACTGAGACATCGACTGCTTCAGTTTGCTTTCGTAATTTATATCCTTGCCTTGAGTCTTGATGTGCTCGTAGATTGACTGGTGCGCAAGAACCCGGTTTGGCTCAACTGCCACAAATCAGTGTCTCAAGCTATTTTGCTAAAACACGTAAAAACCGCAATTGGCTTAGATTGTGAAGTTAGTACCCCCCAAAAAAAGAAAAAAAAATGACGTTTCTGTTCTTGAAGCATTCAGCCACCAACAGATAAAATGCACCGTGCGAGCCCATGGGTCCGAGTCCATTATTTGACTGACAGTTGTTTCAAGTTCCCACTTTTTGCACAAACCATGTTCCGTTCTTGTGCAAGTTAAGTAACATTATGTAGCCACGTTTTCATATGAAGATATATAATCATAGTATAAGCCACACACAACCCCCCCCCCTCTCTTTAAACGTCATTTTCCAATTCATACCACTCGCCTGAATGTAATCAACGATTAGCTAAGTTAAGCAGCTGAACGCTGCTTAACCAAGACAAGTAAACAAAAACCGTCAGGCCAGCGCAGAACGCGCAGCACTGTTAGAGTGAAAGCTGAAAGAGCGGTCTCTCGGAGCCTTTGTTAAACACTTTTTGGGTAATTGCTGAAAGCACACTGCAGTAGTAGAGTACCCACTTCGAGATAAATCATGCTAATTTTTGTGTGGTAGGGAGATAGCCAATATGCCATTCTTCTGCCATTCTTCAGAGAAGCATAGTATCCGCTACATACCTGAAAGGAACATCAATTTTCTTATGCTGTCGCTAACGACCATTAAACATTATACCTAGCACTACTGTAATGGGGGGGGGGGGTTAGCACCATTCGACAATCCAATAATTGCACAATTAGCATTGTGTGACAGCTGAATGTTCTTTCGATGTTCAAAGGCACTTTATTATACACAGATTAATGCGATTTCTTTTCCGAGATAAGGTCATGCATAGGGTCAGTTTGCTACGGAGTTTCAAGCACCGGCGTAGCTTAGTGGTAAAATACTGAGCTGGCACGCAGGGGAACGGGGTTCAAATCCCACTGTGAACTTAATGTATTTGATTACAAAAGCTTTCTGTCGTTTTGCACGACCGTATAGCTACAGACACGAGCCGACAACTACGGCGCACGCGACCCTTGTTGTAATCCCATAACAGCCTCCACTGTTAAAAAAAAAGCAAGTACTGTCATTATCTCTATACTCAGTCAAGTAACAATGGGTTATAGAACCAGAACTGTTTTGTAGGCCCGTGTCCTCAGATTTGGGTGCACGTTCTCAAGGTGTTCGGAATTTTCGTAGCCTTCCACTACGGCAACTCTCATAATCATACGGTGGTTTCAGGATGTTAAACCCCATATGTTATTATTATTATTATTATTATTATTATTATTATTATTATTATTATTATTATTATTATTATTATTATTATTATTATTATTATTATTATTATTATTATTATTATTCGAGTAAACTGTACGCTTGTTCTTAATGCAACACGTCGATAAACCGTGGATAGTTTCGAGCGAGGCACTGCATTGCGAAAACCCGGAACTCCCCGTTGGCTCGGATTCGAGCCGCGGGCTGAGAACAAAGCTTGAGTAAACATTGGGCCGAAGCACGCGGCCTTTCCGAGATCCAACCTCGCATTCCTCTCCGCCGTCTGGTTTGTTAGTTCAGTGGTGCCGTGTCTTAGGACCTTTGAGAGCACTGCCCAAGTTTTAAGCCTTCCATACAACGTGGTTCCCAAGCGAACGACTTAGCCCTTAGTGTAAAAACTGCCAAAATTTTTAGGTTTTTGTGGGTAAATACCGAAGCTTTTGTGGGTAAATACGTTTACGCCTTGAAGTGCTGAAGCTTTACAAGTTTTATTTCCCTTGTTGATCGTACAAATACAGCTTATTCCCTGGAACTATGTCAGAATGGAATGCTCGACCCTCCACAATAGTTGATGTCGATACCTTTGTACGTGAACTGGAAAACTTGTGTTGTGTGTTGTGAATGCAACCAAGATTTCTCTTGCGTTCTCATTTTCTCAATCTTGCTTTCATTTTTTCTTTATTGTTCTGATTACGATGTTTTGATGATTCTGTGATAGCGCCTCTTGTATGAACCACGCCGTGGACTGCAATATTGCTAAACAATAAATAAAGCAAAAATTTGGTAACTAGCATTTAATTCTTGTTGTACCCGCAGGTCGCGGGATCAAATCCCGGCTGCGATGGCTGCATTTTGGATGAAGCTGAAAATGCCGTAGTCCCGTGTGCTTAGATCTGGGTGGTCGAAATTTCCGGAGCCATCCACTGTGGCGTCTTTCACAATGGTTATAACCAGTAAGTATAGATATGCATAACTTAGAAAACAATACGGAACGTTACTCCAATGTGTGATGGACAGTTATCCCCAAACGACTCAAAATTCCACTAGTTCGTTCATAAAAGAAATTATAGAGCATACAAACGCGAATTTTAAGTTTTTTTTTCATCGTTTGTTTGCAGACCTTAACTTCTTTTATCAGTTAACCGGAGAAAATAAAGCTTCCCAACGGGGAATCGCATAAGCCAGAAAATGTGTATTGCACCAACGAAGATTGAAGCTTCTTTAACATGGCACTATATAGCTCATTAGTGCAACTGAGGTGATTGTAAGCTGTTTGAATTTTGTATTTTTATTATAGAGAAATGAGCGCAATGGTTTTGGCATTTTCATGTTTTCTTCGCGTCTATGTGAAAGTAGCTTTATACAGTCTCAGGATTACTCATATAAAGAAAGTATGTCAGGGGAAGCGAAGTGCTGTTGGGTGGCATCAAAGTCAGAATCGCTTAATGAGGCATTTCCTATCTGCTGGGAACACAGCTCTATATTTTAGTTAAACTAATTTAGGCCACCCCAGGCAGTATAAGAAAACTCCTTAGGAATCGATTCTGATCTTGCTGCGTCGGCAGGCATTCCTTGATTGCTTGTCTCGACACAAATGAAATCCAAGTCCTCGAAAACGGTGGGAGTCTGCAGTATATGAACATAACCAAAGCCTAAAGAATAACGTTCGCTCTGATGACGACTGATGTAAAACAGAAAGACGCGTCGGAGAGATCTGCCCCGTATCAGGCTTCCACTGCGCCCCTTTCGCTCCAAGAGCACGCCCTCTATGCGGAAGAAGGCTCTCCCTCTCGCGACTGGTTGGAACGCGGAGACGCTACTCTTCTCTAACCAACTCTCGCGTGCGCGCGCGTTCGCCAGCGCAGCGACTCTTCCACTTGGGGAAACTGCGGGCGGGCGCGAGGACGTTAAGCGCAGCCGTCGACGACGCCGCCTCCGAGCGCCTCTCTTGTTTGTCGGTTACTGGCTCCTCCGCGAAGGAATGCGATATTTCGGGAAGTCGGGCCGAACGGGGAAGCTGCCCTGAGTCAAAACAGGCGCACACCGTGCTGTCGACATGCCCGGCCTTCGCAGGGCCCCGCCACCAAGCACCGCCGCCGATCCGCGGAGAAGCGCATGTGCGGCAACACCACGGAGTCGAGTTCGCCGCCGCGCGAGTTGAGTGACTGAGTCGAGCGCCGAAACGACACGACGCTAACGCTGCGGCGTTCTGAGCGAACCGCTGTTTGTCGCTGGAACGACTGCCAAGAGAGAAGCGACGTCACGACGACGCGCGCGACTGCTAAGACGACGTTTAGCGGCGGTGGCGACCTTGTCGGACTTAACCAACCTGTCCCGTCGAAGAAGAGGACTTCGTTCCTCCTCAGACTACCTACGCTGACTTTTTCCTTCTTTACTTCTTCCCTCGGCCGTTGGAGAATCAGTGGTGGGCCGAGTTGCGCAGAAAAAAGCGGAGACGGAAACAGGTGAGTCTTGCTTGCTTCGTTTGCTAGTTTTGTTTTTTTTTTTTTCACCCATTTCACCTCCTTCATTCAACTCTTTCCCTGGGGAACGCTGACCTCTTCGCTAGTTGACGCACGTGGCAGCAGGACAAGCATGTTCGCATCACAGTAGTATAGAAAGAGTGGTTTATACACACACTCGTGATTACGTAAGTGCGTGTAAACGTGTTGCTTATAGCTGTGTACTCTGTTCAAGGAATCAGTTTAAAATAATAATAATGGTTTATATTTTACGTGCCAAATCATGATATGATTGAGATTCAAGTTACATTGGGGAACTAGGACCATTAATCGATCACCCTTTAGCGCACGTTCTTTAATGTGGGCCCAAATTTAAGCAAATGGTCGTTCTTTGCACTTCGCCTCATTGTAACACGGCCGCCGTGGCGGAAAATCGAACCCCCAAACTTAACAGCGAGACACGTCACCTAAGCAACTACTGAGAGCTACGCGTCATTATAACGTTAATGGCGCTGTCATACAATGTAGGTCTTTCGACTAGTTGCTAAAACCATTCAACAGTGGTGTGTACAGCTGTGCGTGAACATCGAATGCAGGAGCTTGTCACGCAACTCGTGTTGCCTTAACTGGCCTGAAACATTGCACACGCATCCGGAGTGCACAGTTACCACTTATTTTCCTTAGCAATTGAGCTACGTACATTGCTGGCCAGTGGTCACTCTGCTGAAGACGCTAGCATGTTCGAAAAACTTGTCGATGTGCTGCGTTTGCTGAAGCACACCAAAATTGCAATTCTTTTTTCCTTGAAAGGAACGAAAAAAAAAGAAGAGATTGGGCGCATATCATGACTAGATGTTTTGTTAATATTATACGGAAGTGTAACATGTCTGACTGCTGAATAGGAATGCTTTTTTTTACTCGGCAATTACCTTTCCCAACTTTCAGAAAACAACCTAGTAACTCGTTTTCTTTCTTAAAATAAAATACAGGGTGCTTTAGAACACGCCCTTCGTAAATTTTAGAAATTGATACGGGTATCGCTACACAGCTAGCAGTAGTCAATAACTGATATCTATAGCTTTAGCCACAGGCCTGCTTTGATCCTTTCAGTTTCAAAGCATGAAGTGTAAGTGGCGATCGTACTTGCAAACAGTAGAGTTTAGGAATACGCCTGTTTGGGGGCGAAGCTCCCTATGGCATGGGTCGTGCGTCCGCGATGTATGTAGTAGTCATCGTAGTAGTAGGTATACCCACCTCCACGACTGGACTAGAGGAGCGGCACGCGTGCACCCTTTTCAATTGAGGAGGAAACCCGCGCACGTTAAGCATTAATAAAAAGATAGTTGTTTCTGATGAAAATAACCTACAGAGACGAGCATTGATGACTTAATCTTCAATAAAATTCGCCTTGAGTTTGACACTTACTGAAAAAAAGTAGTATCCGAAGGACGCACTTTGGGCACTATCTGAGCAGAGAGGGTTGCCCCGTTAAACTCGCTGGGGGTAACCTCCTTGGTTTTGGCAAGGTCCAGCGAGGGCTGGGCCACAGTGCCATGAATATAGTGAACTAGTATATAGCTATGAACTAGAAGCGGTGAAAGATCGGAGTTGGACACGAAGCGCAGGCTGTTAGGAAGAGCACGAGTGCCACATCTAGTTCAGTCCTTGGAATGTCCGCTGGATGGCAGTACTTTTATATGCTTCCATATGCTAACTATATGATGACAAGATGCGACATGACGGTACTTGGAGTGTTCACAAGACGGACGGACGGATGGACGGACGAATGGACGTATGAACAGATGCACGGGCGGACGCACGGACGGTTGGACGAATGCACAGACGCACACGGATGGACGGGTGGGCGGACAAATGGACGGACAGATGGACGCATGGACGGACGCACAGACGGGAGATTGGACGCACAAACTTACTGACGCACGGATGGACGCATGGATGGTCGCACAGACGTACGTACGGGCGGACGCATGGGCGGGCGATAGAACGAACAGACGGATGGACGCTTCACCCCACTCATCATCATGCACTTCGTGGATATGCTGTGATTTTTTTAAGTTCATTAGCCACGGCTACATTTAATGAAGGACCACTGTGTGATATTTGTGCACACATAGTCATGCGTTGCAACACAACAGATTGTATCTTTTCTGGCACATCATATCGGGTGAGTGGTGTTCGATCTTCAACATTTCTGCTTTGTTCTTAAGTACTCTTTAATAGAACAGCGCTCGTGTTGTCCTCTTTGCTTTCCTTGCCTCGCCTTTCGTTTCACGTTTCTTGTAGCACCTTCGTGCTCGCGCTTCAGCCCTTATTACCATGAATTCCAACCAACTAGCCCAAACAAATAGCCGTTCTTTTTTAATAGAGTTTGGTGGCAACTTCACTTGCGTGCAGAGATTTCGGCATCTTTGACCAAAAAATAAGCACGACACTCAGGCTAATCCTAAAAGCTTGTGTTTGACACAGGCTTTTAAAAACTTAGAACAGCAACAACAGAGGGCAAAACGCGCAGCATTTATGCCACGAAGACAATTATCTTATTTTTAACAGACCTAAATGTCAAAAGTGTTATGAAATTCCCCCATGCCGGAAGTCACTACAATATATATATATATATATATATATATATATATATATATATATATATATATATATATATATATATATATATATATATATATATAGAGAGAGAGAGAGAGAGAGAGAGAGAGAGAGAGAGGAGACACAACCTTGCGTTTTTTACCTTTTATTTTCAATGGTTTCGACCAGTGGATCAGTCTTTCTAAACCGAGACCAGTCGTGTCAGAGTTTAGCTTTGAAACAACTATATACGTCAGGCTATTAGCTGAAAAACACTTTTATGCGGTTGTGCAAACTTTTAAATATCAATGTACGGGAAACATTTATTTACATTTGCACATACACGTTCTGCTTTCAATACCGATTCCTATGACGAAGGAATCAACTATGCTTTTTTTAAGCGAACTTATGTCATCTGCATACCAATGACAGGCTGATGTGTAGTACTGTTACAAATTTTCTTTTAACTTGACATACGTTAACCCTACTGCTCACATATAAGCATAGACATGGACGTATTTTAGGGCTGTATAACGCCTAAGTCGAACCACACTATTCACTGTTTAATTCAATGCATAAATATTAGTACGCACTATTAAACGAATGGTCCGAAGCTAAAACTAAACGGTGTGAAGCTCGATACACAGTGAAGCTGTTTGGCTTCATGTTTATTTATTACTTTACCTAGTCAGACCTTGATTGTAGCGTGGATGACCAAAGCATGAGCTTGGCTGTAGCGAGGCTGGAATCGGTTGTAATGTTATTGACCTTTTACTTTAAGAAGGTTGTCATCCTCACCGACTTTCGTGGTGCCCTTAGCAGACTCACCAGCAAGGAGACCGACAGCCCTATTCTGAATAGCATCATGAAATCCATTAATAATATTCTGTCACGCGGGGTATGCCTAGCTGCACAGTGGGTACTTTCGCACGTGGGTATCGCGGGCAATGAAGAAGCGGATCGCCTTGCTTCGTCATGCAACCATGATGACTGTGACTGTCCGGGAATTCTATGTACGATAGACTGCGCTCATCTGCTTATACACCGACACCTCCTAAAGCAGCACCCAGACCAGCGTGTGGCGCATGGATCGTTCCCTCCCCGTATTCGTGGCCGTGGCTTACCTCGTAGTTCCAGAGCGCTGTTGTAGAAACTAAGAGTGGGGTCTGTGCTGGTGCGTGAACGATTACACCGTCAAGGGCGTGTGGACAGCCCGTTGTGTGCAGCTTGTGGCTCCTGCGAAACACTTGAGCATCTCATAGTGCACTGTCCCTCATTTTCTACGCAGCGGTTTTTGCTGATTAAGGAATATACATTTCTAGGACTCAAGTGCGCGACCTTAGACGACTACCTCATTCCGAGTGGTAGTGCTTCCCGACGTGACCAGGCCCACCAAGCTCTCCTTACATTTATGAACCAAATGGACCTGGCCACCCGTTTATAGACGGTCTTTTTTATTATTCTTTTTTTCTTTTTATTATTTTCTTCTTTTTATTATTTTTTATTTATTTATTTTTTACTCATACTTGTTAAAGTCTACGTCGTTTTTTTTTCTCTCTTTCTCATCTTGTTACCCCTTTCTCCCGTCTAATCTTTGTTTACTCCGTGTCTTCCCTCCTCCCGAAAGAGTGAGCAGGCGTTGTGCCCCTGCAGGTGGCAGTTGCCAGCTTGCTCTTTCCCTGTTTCCTCTGTGTCCTTGCGTATCTGTGTATGCAAATCAAATAAATAAATTTACTTTAAGAGGGCTTAAACTAGGCTTTAACTTTTTTGAATTTTCTATTTAGATGTCTTGAACTTGCCTCTAACGTTGTTTTTACTTGGCTAGACCTTGGCTGTAGCGTGGTTGACCGTCACGTAAGATTGACCGGCTTTGCTGTGAATGGTGTTTTGCGTAGCTTAGTGTGAGCTTTGAGTCATTTCCTTAGGCAATCAGAGACCGAAGTTCTGAGAAAGCGTGCTTCCCAGCCCACGTATTCCGGATCTGCTCCCCGCCTTCCATTTCGTTCTCGTGTAGTGGTAGGCTTTACGTCTCGAATTACGGCTTCTTCCTTGGGAGCACGGTTTAGCTTCGGGCGACTCAAGGCTGTGCATGGTTAGGCACGACCTGTACATTTCTTCAATTTAGTAGACCAGATTTGAATAGTGAGATTCACCCAATTTCTGTAGCACGGACCCGCATACGACGATGACAGTTGATTCGTTCCTTGGACAAAGAAAACAAATGCAACAGCCTCGCTAGTAAAAAAGCCCGCTGTGCATACAATACTCTGGCATTGTAATTCAACATGTGTTCGTGGGTGCAGGTAATGAACGTCAACTTTTAGTGAACGAAACTTTATATAATAGTTGGAAGGGTAGCGCTAGTGTATACGCGGACTAAAGGAACGCACACTGATTTATATGTGGGGTTTAACGTCCCAAAACCACTATATGATTATGAGAGACGCCGTAGTGAAGGGCTCCGGAAATTTCGACCACCTGGGGTTCTTTAACGTGCACCCAAATCTGAGCACACGGGCCTACAACATTTCCGCCTCCATCGGAAATGCAGTCGCCGCCGTCGGGATTTGAACCCGCGCCCTGCGGGTCAGCAGCCGAGAAAAGAACGCACACTGACTCACAGACTGAAGTCGGAAATTGAAAGTATGAATTTCAAACTTGGCCAAGAAATAGCAGCCATATACTCAGCTCTAATTTCATTTGTATGTTTTATTTGCCATCAAAACCTTAAAAGCCTATTGAACATAGATAACGACTGTACACACTCTTCTTTAAGAGTTGCCAATGTAGATGCACTAAGTTAACGCTTGCATAAACAAAGAACAGCAGAAGCAAACGAAAACTTTGTGCGTTGATTGAATCAACGACAAGGAATGAATCAACGACAACGGCAAGGTGAGAGACGTCTCAATAACGACAACGTAGTGGACGCCGTATCAATTAGCTTGTCCTACGTTCTGTTGTAGCAAGTACTCTGAAGTGCTACATCAGAAAAGCATTGAATGAACTTGCTGCCTGCGTACGAATAACTGTGGCGAAAATGGAGCACTTTGCGTCGTCGCCGACATCGGATTGGGTTATCACCACATATAATCAAGCAAAAAGATTTTCTTCTTTTTTGCGCAGTGCCAGTTGATACTGTGCGCACTCATCCAGGCAGATAGCCTTCTTGATAACACTCCAGGGCTTGTAGCATTTTAACACACGGCTTGTTGTGCCTCATGCCCGATTTCTTATGTCACCTGGCGCTATTTAGTTGCCGGATTAATAATAATATCTGGGGTTGTGCGTCTAGAAACCACAGTGTACATGCATGCCTATGAGAGGCACGCTGCAATGGAGGGCTGCGGTAATTTCGATCATCCGGTCTTCTTTGTTATGCATTTACATCAAACAGTAAATGAGCCTCTGGCATTTCAAATTAATCTAAATGTGTCCGCCACTGCCGGGATGGAACTGGTGACCTTCGAGTTCACAGCTGAGCGCCTTCACAACTGCTCTGCCATGGCATATTTCGTTGTTGTGGGAATAAGTTTGAAAAAGGCACGCAGGTCGTACGATGCTTGAGAGTGCAGCGCTAATTCGAAGCCAATGTCAGGCAATCCACTGAGGCCAGATACAGCACCACAATTAATTCTTGTGTCGGCATAGCAATAAAGAAACGCGTCTGAGGACTGAGGCATGATATGTCGATAAACGTGGTAGCTCATATTTTATCCAACCACCGAATAAGATGAATAAAGATAAAATCAAATGCTTTTTATTTTTCTCGTACAACATGCGTGCCAGATTAAAGGTTTCGCATATCGCATGGGCGCGCGAAGATAAGTTTTCGCGCCTTCTTTCTTTCCCGCCGTTGTGCGCATCTTCAGTTGTTAGTGGACATTTGTGGTGCCCTGTTTTTCTTGTGTCCGTGTTGGCTCACCCTGTCTTTTGGAATAAAGCAACACTTCCTTCCTTGGCAACAAAAAAAGACGCCTCGCGTCGTACCACGCATGCCGGAACAGAGCCTCGGCACCTCTTGGCCCGTGACATGGGGTTCCCGCGCTGGGGTGCGGTGTGGTTTCACCGGTTCGTTCACCGCGGGGCAGGACCTCAAGCCTGCGCGTCACGCAGCCCTTTCCCCCGGTTGGCGATCGTCCAGAGCGATTGAGTCGGCCCTCTCCGCTCGTTGACAAGCGCGGGTCCTCCTGTCGGGGTCAAAGCAGATGGATGGCTTCCCGCCGTCGACGGAGAAAGCGCGCAAAGTGGGGAGCCACGCATCCGTCCCCTTCTGTCGACAAGACGCCTTGACGACGCTCGTACAGGCGTCTCCACAACGCGTCACCAGGCCACACGTTTACGCGCGTGAAGTGACGTAGCTTGCCGCCATGCGGTACTCTTCGTATACACTGCGGAGGCGAGGTCGCTGATTGGACACGCGAAGAAACCTTGAGCGATGGACGCGCGTGAGGACGCGGACGTATTGTTCCTTACTGAGGTTAAGTTGCGGACAGCGGTGGCAGCGTGCTGGGCTGTTCATGCGTCACACACTGGCGCTGCATGTGTCCTTGAAAGCGGCGTCCCATGTGACGCTCCACGTGGTTTTTATGCAGCCATAAAATATAGAAGCGTGCGGAAGCATTAACACAAGTAAAAAAGCAACAATAAGAATAGTTGATAAAAACATTCGGCACATCCCACGTATCTTGGGAATCAATGTGTGGTTTTGGGACGTTAAACCCCACACTCAATCAATCAATTGGGAATCGATGTCATGGGAAGCATGCGGAGGGAAGGTGATCACGTTGTATTTCTGTTATTGAGCGAAACGTTAAAAAATTTCGCTATAGATATGTACAAACGTCTTACGCACAGACATACATTGAACAGTCGCATAAGGTTTACATAACAAGTTGTCCCTTAGCAAGCCTCCCTGGGGCCAGTTCATGCCACAAAAATTTTACCAGCCCATTGGTTCTACCCATAAATACTGCAGTAAATTTGAAGTGCCTGCAGGCTTTTATGCAATACCAATATTGGGTGAACAAAGTTATTCACCAATGGAGCGCTGAAATGCTGTGATATGCATGCTGATCAAATTGATACTAAGATGGAGTGGTGGTTATGATGCGCAGCTGCTGACCTGGAGGTCTTGGGTTTGATCCCGGTCGCAGCAGTCACATTTCGATAAAGGCGATGAGCTAGAGGCCCGTGTATTGCCCGATGTCAGCGTGCGCGAAAAAGCACCAGATGGTCCAAATTTCCTGTGCTCTCTTTTAGGACGTCTCTTATTATCAGATCGTGGGTTCGCGACGTTACACCCCAGATATTGTTATCAAATGACTAATGAAGATCATCTGGGAAACGTCAAGCACGTCCGGCAGGTGAGACGAAACATGTCGCGGCAAAAAATACGCCCACTTCCTGAATGGAAAGCATTGCATAAGCCTACACCTACCAGTTTTCTTTCCATTGCTCGCTGCGTCGTCCTCAGTTTAAGCTGAACCCTCTTTGTAATTCTCCAGTTTCTGCTCCGTAGCTAAGTACCGGCAAGATACAGCTGTTATATACCTTCCTCTTGAGGGATAGTGGCAATCTACCTGTCATAATTGGAGAGTGCTTGCAAAATGTGCTCCACCCCATTCTTATTCTTCTAGTTACTTCAATCTCGTGGTTCGGCTCTGCAGTTATTACCTGCCCTAAGTAGACATAGTCTTTTACAACTTGAAGTGCACTATTATCTATCTCGAAGCTCTGCCCTTTTCCGAGGTTGTTGTACATTAATTTCGTTTTCTGTAGATTAATTTTAAGACCCACTTTTCCGCTCTCCTTGTTTAACTCCGTAATCATGAGTTGCAATTCGTCCCCTGAGTTACTCAGCAATGCAATGTCATCGGCGAAGCGCAGGTTACTAAGGTATTCTCCATTAACTCTTATCCCTAACTGTTCCCATTCTAGGCTTCTGAAAACCTCCTGTAAGCACGCGGTAAATAGCATTGGGGAGATTGTGTCCCCCTGCCTTACACCCTTCTTGATTGGTATTCTGTTGCTTTCTTTGTGAAGCACTATGGTAGCAGTTGATCCCCTGTAGATTTCTTCCAGAATGTTTATATATACTTCATCTACGCCCTGATTTCGCAGTGTCTGCATGACGCCTGATATTTCTACTGAATCAAACGCGGGGTTCTTTGACATGCCCCTAAATATGAGCACATGGGCCTACAACAATTCCGCCTCCATCGGAAATGCAGTGGTCGCAGCCGGGATTCGACCCATGACCTGCGAATCAGTAGACGGGTACCTTAACCACTACACCAACGCGGCGGGGCTACACCTGAAATAGTCTGTCAAGTGAATAGCTGCAGGCTATAACATACGTGGACTTCTATCAAAACATTGCTCTTTATCCGCCATAAAGCAAGTAATATATGCCAGTGCCTGACGAATCATGCCTTTCAGCTTGGTTCGTCAATCATATTCGCAAGAGTTAAGGCAGTAAATGTATCTTCATGACATGTTTAGATGAACCTTTTCGTTCGTTACAGCTTCTAAGCACCTCCTTTTGCAGTTAGAGGTGCCTTTTAGGGACTCAATGAGAAATATTCGGTTAAAGATGTGCACTATACCATTATGTATTTCATGACGACGTACTTTATTTAGTGAGAACCAATATAATGGCCATTTCAAAGCAGAATCGTTTGCTTTTTTGTTTGAGTCAAAGTGGCAGTGGCATAAACAGCGGCAATAAGCAAACTAAAAAAACAAACAAATAGAATAGAAACAAATAGAAAACGCTTACAATCAACCTCGTTATTGCGCAGAACACGAAAGTCGGGCCGAAAGTACGTCGACTACACTACTCGTCTTTCTTGTCGAAACACGCACAGCGGTAGCGGTGTAGGGCACACTTGTGACTCAAACCATTCTCTTCAGGCGCCGTCTGCGCACGTGAGCCTGCCGAAGGATGAAAACAAGCTGCAACAACGTGTCCCTAAGCAGCTGTTCGCAGCCGCTTATTGATGCGGTGTCTGAATAGCAGAGTGAGTTTTGATCTTTTCGGTCTTTGTCTTTTGGGAGAGTGCTTCCAAGCGACTCACTGATAACTCGACACCAGATTTTACGCCAATGCTTATTCCGTTCCTTGCGTTGCCATCTATCCTCCCTTTTCAATATACATACGAGCATGAAGGTTAAGAGGGGTTTTGATATGCCTATGAATGCCTATTTTTGGCGTATGTGCTTGTGTCTATGAGTGCCTATATTCAAAGCCGGTGGTTATATATGAACAGTCCATAACCTCGAATTTCGCTTTATAGTGCTGTTTCAGGTTGTTATTTATGTTACCGGCCAACATTGATTGTTCATTACTCCAAGGGATTAAAACAAGTACTCTACTTAGACCAAGTCCCGAAAAAAAAAAAAAACCCACAAGGATCACTCGAGTGCGACGCGCCAACCAGATTACGCCACCGCGCTGACGCGGTGAAATCGCTTGGCAAATGCGGTATCGCGGAGAATCATCAGGAAAAGTAGAAAGAAGAGCAAAAAAAGGTAAAAATGTGAGGTGCACGCGAGCTCTTTTTTGCAATTTACTTTTCAACAAGCACGAAAACAACCCTTCGCGATTATGTGCGAGGCAACTCTCCCTTTTGGTCATTTGTCTACCTACTCCTGTGCCGCCTCCTGAGCGATACCGCAGATCAAGAATACCAGGAGGGTGTTCATTCGACAGTGGGACTTGACTCATCTTGACAGAGAATAATTAAAGAGACCACATTCTGTGAACGGCTATAGTATAAACTGTTGAAACCTCTGTGCCATCATGAACATTAACCTTTGACTTTCGTGGCGCCCCACCGGGGTGGTTTAGTGGCTAAGATACTCGGCTGCTGACCCACAGGTCGCGGGATCGAATGCCGGCTGCGGCGGCTGCATTTCTGATGGAAACGGAAAGGTTGTAGACCCGTGTGTTCAGATTTGTGTGCACGTTAAAGAACCCTGGGTGGTCGAAATTTCCGGAGCCCTTCACTACCGCGTCTCTCAAAACCATATGGTGGTTTTGGGACGTTAAACCCTACATATCAATCAATCATCAATACTTTCGTGTCATAAAAACGGGTCGTGTATGTTTTTGTTCTCATATTACTTGTACTGTTGCAAAATTTATTGTGCCTACGTTTACCCCGTTGGAGGCGTAAAATGTATTTCGCCTGCGCATTTTTGGTGCCTGAAACGCTTTTTTCCCCTAGCCCATCTTTCGTGCCTAAAAGGTTCTTTTTTAATGCCTCAATATCTGGCTTTTGGTGATAACACTATTCTATCAGCACACTTTACAGTAAAAACAGAAAAAAAATACCCCAAGCGTCTGCTATGAGTGTAACCAAGGATGATGACTTTCAATTATATTCACTTTTAAACGAACTGCCCATAAAGAAACATCAAAAGTCTGAACTCCAGTCACATTCTTGATATTTTCTAAATATAGTTTCGTCTAGACTTTTTTTGATATATTTCTGAAGCGTTATTTTTTCGTAGTATTTATTTTTGCTAATAAAACTGTCGAAGTCTGGTGTGACTATAGTTCTATACTTTTCTCATACTGTAGCGCAATGCTGCGTGCCAGAGTCGTCCGAAAAGAGGACATCACTATGACGCACAGAGTACAAGATGGCTGCGTCTTGTCTTGCTGCCGTATGATTTAGTGTTCCCTCTTCAAATTATAATTTGTTGACACCAGGCGTCGATGTATATCTCTTTCCATAAATTATATTTTCAATAGGAAACGACTGAGTCACCAATCTGGTATTGCATTGGAGGTAGTAGGGCATCCCCAAATATGCCTTGTTAAAATGACAATTACTTCTAATAAAAACAAATTTACGTAAAAAACACCAGCCTGGCTCATTTTGAATTACGTAAACTAAAGTTCTAAGGTAAAAAGAACGGTTAATTCTGTCAAGTGCTCTAACACACATTGACTGAAAATCTGATGAAACTTCTCACTAACGCGAAAAACGTGCTCGAAAGACTCAAGCATAAGGATTTGGAAAACAACTCCTCTAAAAGCGGAAACAAAAACTGACAGCTACAAAAGAGTACGAACGGCGTTATTATCGCTCGCGTGTATTGTTCAGACGAGAATTATAGCATTCGATGTGTCCTCAAAATAAAGATAACCCGTGTATACACATAATCTTTGACGAGTGTAGGGTATTCTTCGGGTATATCTCTTGTAAGATCTTTGTGAATGCGCCGTCTGCGCCTTTCAAAGAATCTTGAAACAAAGGAGAAGAAGACAAAGGAAGGGCCCACGTTCAAAATGACGCACTTTTGTTGTCGTCTACAAAGTACGTGTACAACGCGTAGCGAGCAGGACGGCGAGAAAGAGGCCAAGGAAAAGCGGGAACAGATGTTGTACGCACGATTGCGCATGACAAACGTTAGCAACAAACACGTATGTAAGAGAGAAAAAAATGTTAAATACAGGTAAGGCTAGCAACAACTTCTCTAGTTCTTTTTCTTGTTCACATCTGGTTTTGTGCGTACACACTATGTATGTGTCCCAGATTATATCAAGCAATCTTAGGAGTAGCATAACTACCCTACTTAGATATCCAGCTGATTATGGGCAGCAAATGATCAAATTACTGATTTTAGCTGGTAATTTCATGATGTGCATCCGCTAAAAACAAATATTTCACTTTAATAACACCTTTGAAATATTTATTCTTCAAAATATGCGATGATACACATAATCATTTTTGTATTTTTCTCACTCCATTCGAATATACGAAGATAAGCGCGTTTTCACTTATGGTGCAGATTTTGTAAACTGGTGCCAGTGGTTATGTTTGTCTGTTCTTATGTACTATTATTTTCAAATTCAAAGCATTTCTTAGCGAACTTGGAGACATTGAGCGCATCTATCTATCTATCTATCTATCTATCTATCTATCTATCTATCTATCTATCTATCTATCTATCTATCTATCTATCTATCTATCTATCTATCTATCTATCTATCTATCTATCTATCTATCTATCTATCTATCTATCTATCTATCTATCTATCTATCTATCTATCTATCTATCTATCTATCTAGCCGCTTACGTTTGTGTGCTCTTGTGGTCACCCCCTTAACTTGGCGTGAACCAAAATTAGCATGGGAGGGTAAGATGGTTTGACGAATATGACGCGCTGGTCAGGACATGAATGATGTCAAAATACCGTCGCGTACGTCGTCAAACACTTCCCGCCAGACAGAGGTACATACCCATGGGCTGGTATGTCTTCCCTCCTCACTCTTTCGTGAGGAGGGAAGACATAGGGAAAACGAAGATTAGAGGGGAGAAAGAGGAAAGAAGATGAGGAAGGGGAAAAAATGACGAAGACTACAACGAGTATGAGTCAAAAAAAGCTGTCTATAAACGGTTGGACAGGTCTGTTTGGTTGATAAATTGACACTTAGTATCTACCCAGGAACGACGAGAACACATATGGGCAATTTTAACGCGGGAGCGTTGAGAAATATCCGACATTGGTAGCGTCGACCCAATGAATGCACAGAATAAATGTCAGGGTCCTAGCTCGAATCGAGCCCGAGCTTTCTTCCTGACAATAAAGCATTTTACCCCAACGCTACATACGCCATGTCTCGGAACTACTTTTCAAGAAGACGCTAATCTCCGTGAAACGTCAATAGTGGTTGCCGTACTACCTACCCAATTTCATGAACATTACATATGTACTTTTTCGATGCAGCCGTCACGTCGGGTTAACGTCAATTGTGGTATGTTACCATGTTCTGAAGTTGATTTATGTAGCAGTGTCCAGACCAGCATCCTGGCAAGCATCAGCACTTCATAATACCTTTTGGTGTCATTTATTTATTTATTTATTTATTTATTTATTTATTTATTTATTTATTTGTTGGTACTGCAGTTCCCTGGAGGGATTTTACCTGGTGGGGCGATTTTAACACGCTAATACACATGCTCCAGTTGGCATCGTTCCGCAAGGGCAAACAACTGGTTATATTAACATATTCAACTCTTCAACATATGTCTGTGAATGCATCATTTGCACATATATTTAGCGTCATATCATGATGTGTCGATCAATAAAATAAAAAAAAATTGGTCACCTTACGTCAGCACGCTTCGCAGAACGTCGATTCCCAGGCATGGGATCTACAATTTTTTTTTTGGATGTGCACTTTTATATCCTGCCACGACAACCTCAGAATGAGTGCTGAGAGTACGCCATACTGAGAAAGCAAAAAAAAAAATAATAATTTCTTGTATCACAGCTACTGCGACACTTGTTCGTTTTTATACGTCTATATTTGCTCCTTACTCATCGACCTGTCCTCTACTACAGGCAAATGACAAGACTCCGGACGAAGCGCTAACTTCGGAGGGTTCGCCATGGGCACGCCGGCGCGAACGAGTGCCGACATCTGCCCCGGCGAAGGTGACCGAGAGCGCAAACTCGGAGAACTGTCGTCCCCGAGCGAAGATGACGCCACCATCGGACTCGAAAATGTGACGCGACCTGGCGAGGACCGTCTCAGGAATACGAGCCTGCTGTCCAGGCTTAGCCAGTACACATGGCTTGTGCCACTCATACACACCCACTTCTGGGTGTCTGCGGCATTCTCCCTTATGCAGCCTTACTATCCTCGCCTCGTGAGTGCCGACAGATTGCTTTCGTCTCCAACATACCGCGAATAACATCCACTGCGCACATCAGAGCATTGAATAGGGTGTGTCGCCAGAGTCAGAGTTTTCAAGTCTTGTCTTGCTACTGCCGAGAAGTTCGATGCCCTAAAGAAGACTAGTCAACACGTCGAAGAAAACAAAACATTCCACCGTTGACATTAGTGACGCCCTTTGTTCAAGAACTTCTTCACCTTTTAAAGCCCTCTTTTTTGTACTAACGTCAACCTTATTTGGATAACCTACAGATAACATCTATCAGGCGGGACGCTGTAAGCCCTAATATGCCACCTGTAATTGTAGCCGCTTGCCTCTATGTTGGCTCACCCCTTCTCACAACTTGTCAATCCGTTATCTAATGTGCAAAGAGGCTGAATTTTTTGCACCCGTCAGCCAACCACACAACTCAAGAACGTATGACAAAAATATAATTACTCAATTTGTATGAAGCATGCAAACTCCATATTCTGTAAAGTGAAAGCAGAAACGTGACTTATCAAATCAAGGAATAAAAAGCTTCTTCGCTTGCGTAGGCCGCGTCGACGAATGCGATGAATACTAAAAGAAGTGAAGGAACTCTCTCATCATATACCTTATATACTCATCGTTCTACACCAACGGCTCAGTCATGACAAAAGCTGATGTTTATAAAAAAAAAACCTTATCGCTGTTCCCTCCACTAGTTTTCCCTGCAAGGAAACGAAAAAAAAAACAAGACAGCACGTTTTCTTGAATACATGCATTGCAACTAAGTCACCAGCGTGTGATCAACAGAATTTTTCGTAGAAGTATCGGTTATGACACTCATGCTAGCCGAGAGCAGGTCATAGTTTGTCTTGTAACCTAGGTGGCAGAAGTAAAATGCTGGTCTGACTTACACATATGTGTCTTGTTACTGAAAGTTTATTATTAGTTACGCTATGAACCCTGGGCTACAATTGTGTTTATGTTTAGCCTATATGAGTGAAGATGCAAGAACGCTGGTCGAAAAAGAATCATAATGGTTTGAATGCTTTCGTTGTTTCACATAAACTTCACGTTACAGGCGGCAAACGCTGGTCTCGAAGCGTGGAAGTACGGCTTCGTGTTTTCAACATTCAAGCTAACAATGCTTCTTGGATCTGTATCCACCGAAAGGCTTGTAAGTATATGCAGCTGTGTGTTGGATCACCGAAGTCCTCTTCTGTTCACTTAACTAGAATGACAAACGTTACACAGGCAAACGGATATACCTTCTAACCGTTTTCAACTAACCGTTCTAAATTTGAAGAGACACTTTCTTCTCACTCAATAACAATCCGATTCCTTTGGCACAAACTCCAATACTTCAGATAGAGAAGTTTTTATTGTAAGGCATAACCACTTTAGGGCTTGGAAACAAAGTATCGACTGTAAAAACGAACCAACCACATAAAACAAATTGCGCTGAGCAAAAAAAAAGCATATATAGTAGGGTGTATTCGTGTCACTTCATGCCCTGTATAATTCTTACAAAGGATGGCTTGATTTTATATAAGGACCCGCACTTCATAGCGCAAAGAAACAAAAATGGGTCGGCGTGAAAGCTGTGATAAATGTTGCAGGTTATGTAAACCAAAATTGCTTCTGACTTTTGGAAATTTTCATGCTAATAGTAACTTTTCACAACTATTTCAGATGGTTCTTTCGACTCCACTGAAATGCTACCTCTGTGGCCAGGTTGGCTTTTTCCTGTACAATGTCATGTTCGGGTAAGCTGTGACCATGAAGTCTCGTTTTCACGCACCACCGCACATATATGCGATTTCCTTTGTATAGGTCCCTTTACTGGTCACCGGGAGGAACCGTATTCCTCGCCCTCTCCCTAGTGGCGGTCATCTTCGGTGGCTTCGTGCAAACAGTGTATCTTGTCTCAGCGTACTCAGTAGTCACCTCTGAGTTGCATCAGAGCAGTGGCGTCATCATCGTAAGTATGGTCCACCACACGTAATGTCTGATCTGTGAGCAACAGAACGTGATTCTTTCAACTCCGATAGTCTGCAATAAGTCCATTATTGCAGCGAAAATTAATCGAAACCGCATTTTTTTTTTAATTTACTGCATTAAAACATGTTATGCCATACTAGTTTTGCGATTTGTCATGTGAGTGAAACTACCGCAAGAGCAGCAACGCCATTAAATGTAAATCATTACATTCATTGCATACACTATCATGATTTTCATATTATCACTAGTCACTTATGCTCGTCATGCAGTCATGTTATGTCATACTAATTTTGGTATCGATACCATTATCGAAATGACCAGGAGAGCTAAAAGTCGTAGGCGGCTAGACAGACAGACAGACAGACAGACAGACAGACAGACAGACAGACAGACAGACAGACAGACAGACAGACAGACAGACAGAGATAGATAGATAGATAGATAGATAGATAGATAGATAGATAGATAGATAGATAGATAGATAGATAGATAGATAGATAGATAGATAGATAGATAGATAGATAGATAGATAGATAGATAGATAGATAGATAGATAGATAGATAGATAGATAGATAGATAGATAGATAGATAGATAGATAGATAGATAGATAGATAGATAGATAGATAGATAGATAGATAGATAGATAGATAGATAGATAGATAGATAGATAGATAGAAGGAATGCTTCGCGTTTAAAATTTAGACATTCGCTTGCATCATTCGCATTTGCAGAATTACTGCTCGGCTTATGTGGCAGGTTAACAATTTCATGGTTGTCACGGTAACATGATGAATGCGCTAGATAAATTGCTAAAAATATTCGGACTTTCAATAGAATGACTATGGCAGATGATGAAAGGTTGAATTATCCTAAAATTAGAGATCCCAAAAGGAGAAAGAGACCCCGGATATAAAAATAAAGCTGTTCGTGGGAGCGGCCCGCAATCCTCCTCCTACAAAATGGGGGTACAATTCTTCGGGTCTTCATTAAAGAAAATGTGAAGAATAAAGAAGTACTGAAGACGAAGATGTGCCCACAGCCAGCAGCATATAACTCATATAACTTTGTTCCGAATGATCTGGGTTCCGGGACTTAAGAAAATAAAAATGAATGAAATCGTGGACGCTCTGGCGAAAGCCACTATCAGTGGTCCGGTAAGACACGAATGTCATTTTTGAAGCACTCCCTATTCCACAGACACAGATACCAACTATTTCATAGAATGTACATATTAAATTAAATTATTCAGGTTTCGGTCCCTGAAAAATACCGCTTAGTTGTAAAGGCAAAGACTGCCCATGCAGTGGTGCGTCATTTAGCCGTATTACCCTAAGAGGAAATGCTTTGCTATGGCACAACATTTCATTCAGGCGCCACTGTCTTCACATGGTTCACCGAAGTGCAGTCTCTCTCAATTAGTCTCCAGTGGATATCACCTTTTGGTAGCTCCCCGTTCCGTTGGGCTATAAAAACAATATAGTACTGTTTTTTCGGCCCAATCGATTGAGAGAATTCTGGAATCTCAGTGCGTCATAAACATTCACAAAAAATTATTGGTATCTCTTTTCGTCTTTTCGCACCTCTTTTTTTTGGCTTCATATTGCTCTTTTCAAACACAGAAGCGTATATTGTAATCTTTGTAAACATTGCAACTTTCTGAGAAAAAATCTGCAGAGAAAAGTAAAGAGAGAAAGTAAAAACACAAAGATGCATCACGCCAACACGTGCTTTGCTTTTGTCTTTACAAATATAGGCCATCATGGAATTCATGTTTGGATGCGGGAACATGGCTGGTTCTGTGCTCGGAGGAGCCCTCATCGACGTATGCACGAAGTTTCCTTTTTCCTTTTTTAAATTTATTGCTCCATCTAGGGTGCATGCGTACGTTGAGAATTGTCAGAATAAGTTAAAAAAATAACTGCTGTAGGTTTGCAGAGAAATATTAATAAATACACAGCACGTATAGAAAAATAAAAAAATAAATGTGAAATACACATAAATGAGACAGTCAGTTCGTAGGGACACAATACCTCCTTTAGAAATGTTGTCTGCAGCGACTTAACCTGTTTATAGATGAAGAAAGAAAAAGAAGACAACCATCCGTTTGTAGCACGAGGCCAGAAGGAAATCTATACAAATTTTTCAGAAAGAAAAGCCACTTAGTTGTTGAAATAATTTGTCCTGGTCTTGGGTTCAAACCCGAGACCAACGCTTATCCAGGGCGGTCGCTCTGCCAATCAGTCGCTTTACAGAGCGACCGCCCCGGAATGGCGCTGTTCCCGGGTTCTAACCCTAGACTAGGATCAACTTTTCAGCAACTAAGCAATGTACGCAGATGATATTTGCGTTTGGGCATCGGCTGTAACACGCCTGCAGTTACGAGAGAGAATTCAAAAAGCTGCCACTGAAACCTCCGAAATCGAGCCTTGGAAATTTCTTCCGAGAAATGCGCCCTCGTAGCTTTTACACGAAAGCCTATGGATAAGTACAATATAAGTATCAATGGTCAAACTGTGCCATACGTTCGATCGCACAAGTTTTTGGGCGTCATAATTTACAGGAATCTATCATAGAGCGATCACGTTTCGTACATGAAGAAACGGTTGATGGACATCTGTAATATACTGAAGTTCTTTGCAGGGAAGACTTGGAGAATGTCTCCCAGTGCAGTGCTACAACTGTACAGAGTACTTTTTCTTGGTTTCCTGCGGTACAGTTTACCGGCATTGACCAATGCAAGCAAAACAAGCCTTCGAACGCTACAGAGTGTTCAGTCCCAGGCACTCCGGATTTGCCTCGGCTTGCCTCGTAGTGCGTCGACAATGGCAACTATAGCTATCGCCGGTGACCACCTCATCACGACACATATCGACGTTAAGGCACTCCAGACACATATAAGGCATATTGCTCGGACACCCTGCCACCACCTAGCCCCTTTATCAGCGGACAGACCACGTTCATCATTTCGCCAACCGGTCACCACATATCGCGATTCTTTGCCAACATGCTTCACATCCGCCGCCAGGCCTTCGACTCCCTCCCTGGTGCCTGACTCAGGCTAACATCAGGCTAACTATACCTGGCATCCAGAAAAAAGCAGATATGTCGTCACCTGCTCTTAGACAGCTTGCTCTGCTCTTGTTATACGAGACGTATCAAGGCTGTATACACGTATACACCGACGGCTCTGTTTTACAGAAGAGTTCAACGGCATCATTTGTTATACCGATAAAAGACACGACAAGAAAATACAAGACCTCCCACCTTACGACATCAACGGGAGCAGAGCTCACAGCTCTTCGTGCCGCATTGCAATTCATCAGCGATCAACAGCCACAAAAATGGACAATGTTCAGTGACTCAAAGGCGGCACTGCAATCCCTTCTATCACCTTTACGCTACGGCCCATATGAACAGCTGGTATTTGAGACTGCGGAAGAGACTCAACAATTCATTGAGAAAGGTCATAAAATAGCCTTTCAATGGCTTCCAAGGCATTGTGGAATAATTTGCAATGAACGGGCCGATCGAGCTGCCCGTTCTGCCCATACTGAAAGCGATGAAATATCAATTCCGCTTTCCAGAACTGACGCTGCACGGAAACTCCGCATGCTTGCTCGCAAGCGCACCACGTCACAATGGAACGAGTCACATTTCATCCATGCACGGTTAGGTACTTTAGACCCAACTCTCAGTCTTCGAATTCCTCCGGAATTACGCCGACGAGACGCTACTATGCTGTGCAGATTATGGTTGGGCGTCGCATTTATCAATGCGTACGCGTTCCGCATAGGAATGGCTGACACTGCTGCATGCGACCATTGTGGCAGTGATGAAACGACTTGGCACATTCTGTGTGAATGTCCACAATACTGCTCGCAGAGACAGTCACTCTGCAAGGCACTAGATGAACTGGACAACCAGCCTCTTTCGGAAGAAAGAATCCTGCGCTGCCGACAGGACTTTATGTCGCAGAAGAAGGCTGTGAAGGCGCTCCTGCACTTCTTGCGTTTAACCAGCCTGTCCAAACGACTGTGATCGGAACTCCCTGAATGTGTGCGCATGTGGTTTTTTTTCTAATTTATTTTATATCTCTCTATATCTATCCTCTTTCCGACCCTTTTCCCCACCCCCGTACAGGGTAGCAAACCAGTTCGTCTAGGTTAACCTCCCTGTCTCTTCCTTTTATTTATTTCTCTCTCTCTCTCTCTCTCTCTCTCTCTCTCTGCAACTAAGAGTTTTTTTTAGAAATCCGTATGGATTTATTTGTTGCTTCGTGCTACGAACGGATGGTTGTCTTTTTCTCTATTTCTTAACCCTTCCGCCTCGTTCAGAGTTTACAAAGAACTCATTTGAAAAAAAAATGTTAATGGATGCGTTACATGATAGCATATTTGCGTTCAGAAATCGTGAGAAGTGGTCGCATTCTGCTTTCAGTCGCAGACTGCTTAACGCTGCCCTTGAAATAATCTTGAATTCTAATGAGCACACTAGAACTTTTTTTTTTCTGTCGCAGTTGTGGGAATATCCTCTGCCGTTCTTTGTCCTGGGTACCATAATCATACTGTCGATTCCTTGGATTATCAAGCACAAGAAAGTACCGAACACACAACCCGAAGGCAGGTAGTATTCTGGTCTGCATGCCACACTTATTGTGACCATTAAACCATCAGCTATGTGATAGTAACCGTCTTCTGTAAGCGCGTATTTATTTCTGCATCTGCAGTGCTGTCATGGAGCAACACGCAAGTGCTGCTTAAATATAAGATCGTTTCATATTCTATAATGTAACTAGCAACAACATTTTGAGTCAGCGTGATACATAGATGCGTTCATTACCACTGCACTGAAGTCGTGCCTGCAGTCACCATAAATAAATACAAATGTATCAAGGAATGGTGCTGTGTATTACATACTTCTTCATTTGCGCGTGAGCGGGTCTCACTCCTGAAACTTGTTACATGTGTAATCACCAGCCAGCGCACGTCTCTTTGACATGTTTGGGATCTTTATGATTAATTCAGGCTTTCCTGAAGAGATTCCGCGCATGGTACAAGTAGATGGATTTATTCTGGAACCGACACAGCCATTTGCGTTAACTCTGGACATTTTGATCACACATTCATAAAAGCCGGCTTGCTTCACAAACGATCACATTATGACGACCAGCGACCATCTTCCACACTTTGTTCGTACTGCAACTGTTACTTGCTTTTACTTTATGCAAATTCACCCAATAAATAACTTAAACTTCGCCGTTAGTTAATCCTTCATCGTCATGAAATAATGTAGTACAGTGTCCTTTGGTTAAACCCAACGTTATTACTCACAAGAGAATGAATTCGTCAGTGAAGCATAAACAAAGCGTCAATCACGGCATGTAATTGAACTGTGGTAATCAAGACGTAAAAAAACATGAACGTGGGTGAAAAGGACAGCTTCATGGTAGCGTATTACAAACTCACACTAGCGTTACAAAACTATCGTGGCCAATTTCCCGCCATGCATCCAAAAAATGTGATTCTAACAATATCAAAACCAACTGATGAAAAAAGAAGTGCCTATGATTTCAAGGTTCCCACGCAAGAATGCGTAGACATATATACCAGAAACAATACAACCATCGTGTCATGAGTACATATATACGCTATTAGGTCTGACTCTAGAGATTTCATTTGTATATATATTTCGAAGGCGATCACTCGTTATGACGAGGATCCCTTTTCCCTGCTGACTTGTAAAGTTTTCTGTTGATATTTTTTTATATTTCCTGAACGCGCTGCCCAGCGCTGCACGTTTTCGTTCTTGGAGTACAGTTGGGGTCCTATCTATAGCTGCACTTGCTGCACGTAGTGAGGCTGAGCATTTATTTTCAGCGTTATAGCACAAGCAGTCTGCACTTGAAAGCGCTGTTTGCAAAGGTGACCAGCTGCCGTTAGCTGGGCAAGCTGCATTGCAAGAAAGCTAGATGTACAATTACGAAAGCGTCTAACCATGTGTTTATCTGCTAGGCCCTGCTTGATGAGACGAATGTGTGCCATGTTGTTGATTTCATTTTGCACACCCTCCTCAGCGCCACCGGAAGGGGCCTTAATGCCGGCCCAAGGTTCGGAGAAAAAGCTTTATCGACTGCTTTGGGACCCACTTTTCATGGTCAACATGGTAACACTGATGCTTTCTTGGGTCATCATGGGCTTTAATGAACCCACCCTGGAACCATACTTGAGACAGGTGTGTACCTACCCACACGTAGAATTACCATTCAAAGTACTACAGTGGTCCGGCTTTTTCAATGCACTATACATTACTGTACATTACTGCTAGGAAGATGCAGCACTCACCCTACTTCAGTTCAAAGATTACAATGTCAGGCATTACAATTCTCTCATTTAGAAATTCTGCGTTATTTGATTACTAAAGTCTTAAGACATGCTACCAGTTTATTATTAAACAAAACTTAAAATTTTTTTTAAAGCTTCAACTCAAAAGACTTCTTTGACTGCACTACAAGCACTACTTCTTCGCAATAAAAACCTTAACTTATGACAATATTTTTTATCGCTCGACACTATTTTACAGTTTTTTGTTACTGCTTCTTTTCAATGTAAACCACGGGCGGGCCTATTTCGCATAACGCGTATGCACTAAACATTTTAAAATTCTTAAATTCAGCAGAGTACATCATCATCATCATCAGCCTGACCATGTTCACTGCAGGACAAAGGCCTCTCCCATGTTCCGCCAATCAACTCGGTCCTGTACAACTGAGTACAACAGACCCCTCTAAATGCTTTCATAGACTACGCAAAGGCATGTGACTCAAAATAGACACCAGTGATATTAGAAGCATGAATGCACCAGGAGTACTGAAATATGGTGTCTTATCCAAGATATGCCCTACGTAATGCCTTACGCCAATGTAGGTGAAATGTAAATAAAAAAATAAAATAAAAATATGCAGAGACACAGTAACTTTGCATCTCCACAAGAACATTAATAAAACTTCAAAAGACAAACATGTCAGACCATTATGTGTACTCAGCAAGCGGCTGTATTGTTCTAACTTTTGTTCTTGTGGTGATATTCTTGCAGTTCAGCCTCAGCAGCACGCGACTTGGAGTACTGTACATGGTACAGTTTGCAAGTTACACCGTGGGAGCGGCATTTGCAGGACTGTTTTGTTACGTCAAGGTAAAGATATATTCAAAAAAAAACATCCACAACTTATTGGTCCCGCAGCGAATATTTTAGAGCGAGAGAAGCGCATCACATCACGGTAGATAAATCATACGCTTTGAACGGAAACTGTGTACGACACTATGTTCTTTCTCGAATTAAACCGAAAGCAAAAAGTGTAAAGGTTGGAAAATGTGGGAACATAAGGGCTTGTTTTTCTTTGTTAGAGACAATAATAATGCGAACAGACAAGGGAACGTGTACAGGTAATGCGTTTCAACTTAACAGAGTTATCGCTTCAAATATTTGTTTCTACAATGTCTTACCAGCACTTACATAATTGTGAACTTGACAGGTTTCCAAGCTAGAAATTCCGGCCACGGTGGCCGCATTTATGATGGAGGAGAAAATATTTGAGGCCCGTCTGGTTAGATTTAGGTGTACGTTATAAAACCCCAGGTGGTCGAAATTTCCGAAGCCCTCTAGTACAGCGTCTGCCATAACCATAGGGTAGTTTCAAGACGTTAAACAACAAAAATTATTTATTATTATTTATTGCATTTTAACGACGCATCTCCATTACCTTTGAAAGTTAATCCAAAAGCGGGGTAGGCATTCAGTGAGCATACGTCATGGTAATGACACCGGTAAGAATAATAAGAAGGCAGAAGCATTGCCCCTCGAACACCTCAGCATTAGTAAGCAGTTTATATTGTGCGTTGCTCATTGCGTGCATTAAAATGACAATTACTATAGTAATATGTGCACTAAAGAAGTGCTTCTGTTTTGTTTTCATGTTCACATAGATGGCAGCATTTTTCGCTTTTACCGGTCAACTGATGACGGCTTTCGCCTACCTGATACTTGGCCCAGCACCATTTGTTCAACAAGACCCGTAAGTAAATTTCACATCGTTCATAAGTACGACACCGCATAAACGCACAACAACAACAACAACAACAACAACAACAACAACAACGACGACGACGACGACGACGACAACAACAACAACAACAACAACGAAAGAGATGGAACAAAGCTCCAGGAAGGAAAGAAACCGGAGAAGAGGTTATCTAGAAAGATGTTCGGTTGGATACAGTACACGGAGGGATTACGGAAAGGGGAATAGAAAAGTAAGAAAGAGGGAAGAGGAGATAAAAGAGATAGGCAGTGAATGTGATGCTGCGTGCGGAACTTCACCGCATGTCAGAGGCGTTCACACAAGCCCGTCGTTCTCAAAAAGCACAAGAGGGCCTTCACTGCCCTGTGGGCCGTCGAGAGATGTGGATGATGCTGCATCAGAAATCACGCAGCCAATCATCCTGTCACTACAGTGTGTTGCAAAGTACTCGTCTTTCCGAGGTAAAACGAGGACAGTGGCACAGCACGTGTTCGATACTTTCGTCCGTACTCCAAACACTACACGCAACACTGTTTGTCCCACCGTTTAACGTCCCATATGCTATCGTGAAAGCAACTTCCTATCGAATGTGATAGAGAAGCGACCAACACAGTACCCACACAAATCTCCACTATCGAACGCATTGCTCGCATATGAACAGTCCACTGATTATTGCTTTGTGACATCCATTATGACTGACTGTGTGCATATGCATAAAATTTACAATATATATTGCCAAGTTTCAAAATACCTCCACCTGACCTTCATCGACAAAGCTCTTAGATTCAACAAACCAGGTAACTGCACTCTGTCCCGTCTATTCTTTGCCATTTTTGCACGTCTGTGCGTTTTCATAATTCTAGACAATGTATGATCAAGTGGCCTGCCAGCAAACGATACAGATTGCATGATTCGCCAAATTCCTTGTCAGAAGTGACAAATAAGTCAAAAAACAAAAAAGGACAGCTTCGCACTAGTGGTGCCAAGAGTGAAGGAAGTGCGGAGCTGGGCAGCCCTCTTTGTTTATCTTCGGTTAATTATCTCTTTCTTTCATTCTCTCTTTTAAGTCTTTCTTTCTTTCAATGTTTTTATTTATCGCCTTTTTTCATTTTTTTATTTCTTTTTACTTTACTTTTCTTCATGTATTTCTACCTATAGCTCCTATTTTTATCCTATTTTCCCTTTTTTTTTTCAAATTTCGTGCGTACTTTCCCTTTTTGATATACTTTGTATGTGTTTTTGTTTGCGTTACGCTAAGCGCACTAGTTCTTTTTTTCCTGATGAGCGTAAGTGATCATCATCAAGGCACTCGAAGAACACGAAGAAGAAGACTTCTCAATGTCGCGAGCCTGCGCTCACTTATCATCATCAGAAAAAAAAGCAACTAGTCTGCTTGGCGTAGCGCAAGCGAAACCCCGAATAAAAATAGAGATAAAAAGGAAACAAAGGCCAGATAAAGCGAAAAGAACAAGTGGGAACAAAGATGAACAAGCGAGAAATAGAAATAAAGTGAGAAGAATAAATAAATATAAATAAAAAAGTGGCTGATCCCCCTACATAAGGATCGGTATAGCACGAAAGTAGAACGTCTCTCTACCGAGGTAATTGAGCACTTATTGTGCATTGTTCCAGGAAATCGCTAAGTCACGTTAGGAACGGCAAGCAGCTCGAAACTTGCAGCGCACACCTCAAGCAGAAAGCATGTACGAAATTAGAATACACAGGACAAGCGCAGGCTAACCACTGTCACTCATGGACACTTGAAGCGCGCCGTCCAAGCAGAAAGAAACAGGCACGAAATGAGCGCACAAACACGTATACAACAAGACAAGCGCGAACAACTGTCACAATTATTCCTGCGTCATGTGTCACCTGTCATAAACGCGGCCGTGCCAGCCGCCGAATCCCCTTTCACCCTCCCCCCAATTACGAGCCTGATAAGCGCGCGCGCAGCAGAGACCATGCTTCGTGGAGGCGACGGCCCTCTAGAGCACGGTGAACGCAAGCAAGCCCGCCTTGCCATCTCGTTACTGATAAAAAAAAAAGCAGTTAAACTTTCAAAGCTCTGAGGACTGCCAAACGGTGCATGGTGTGTATAAATGGCTTTCTGATAGCCCGCCAGACAACGTACGCTTTCTGGCGTAATGATTAGCGCCACACGTTGGAAGACTAGAGGTTGCTGGTTCGAATCTGCGCTACAGATGCTAGCTTCCTGGTTTTCTTTCTGTAATAGTAAATATTCTTCCACGTCACTCCCGTGACAAAAATACATCAGCGGAGCCATGGCCGACCACGGCATAAAACACTTTCGTGTAAAAAGACACAGAAGGAAAGAAAGGGGGAAGAAAAACATGAACAAAGAAACGACAAAGCCTCCACACTTGCTTCAGGCTTGTCAGCACTAGTGCGAAGCTGCCTCGATTTTTATCCTTCGATCTTTACTGGGGGAAGATTATTAAATGAATTCTGGACCGAATTTGCACCATCGTGATTTTCAACCAAACTGAATGATTGGGTCCTGAAATCGATAGAGATAACCTTCATTTCAGGCAGAAACTATAGGAAAATAATGAATGTAACACTGGATGGATGGATGGATCCGGCTGTGCCTTTATATCGGGCGGTGGCTCAGGCCACCTAGCCATAAAGTTAAGTATTATCATTATGTGTTCAAGGATTGAATTTCACTCACGCCTTGATTGTAGCCACCAATCAATTGCCCGCTCCTGATTATTTCTACCCGTTTGAAGTCTATTTTGCCTTCACTATCCCTAAACACCAATGCTCTAAAAAATTTTGCGTCATTATCTTGGACTAAAGGGTGGAGCCCTTTACAGAACATTATCAAATGCTCAGCCGTTTTCTTCTCCTCTCCACACTCACTACACACCGTGTATGTGCCGTCGTGCGCGTTTTTCAGACGCTGGATGAATGGATGGATGGATGTGGCTGTACCCTTTAGATCGGGCGGCGACTAGCACCAGCTAGCTGCAATACTTATTGAACTAACCACTAGTTTCATCTTTTTGTCCTTTTAAATAGTTTAGTTGACTGGTACTTTGCACTGAAGGGTTTATTTTCACTCGTGCCTTCACTTTAGCCACCAATCAGATAACCTTCTTCTAGTTAGTTCTAGCCGCTTAAAGCCTATTTTGCCCTCTCTGTCTCTAAACCCCAGTGCTTTCAAAAACTCTGCGCCACCATCCTGAACTATAAGGTGAAGACCTTTACGGAACATTATCAAGTGTTCGGCAGTTTCCTCCTCCTCTCCACACGCACTGCATACCGTGTCTACCCCTTCGTATGTGGCCCGATACGTCTTGCTTCGCAATACTCCCGTCCTGGCCTCAAACAGTAGAGAACTACCACGAGTATTATCATAGATCCTTTCCTTGGAAATTTCCTGCTTAAAAGTTCGATAGATCTCTAGTGCACACTTCTTAATCATGCCAATTCTCCACATGTCAGTCTCCGTTTTCTTCACTTTCTTCTTAAACGATAGTTCTTTTTGGTTCGGCCACCTGCTCTTTTTTAAGTATTTACCAGTCGATTTCCTGGTTCGCTTCCTTCATTTTGTATCGACATTCTTCATGTACAAGTATCTGAATACCTTCCTAGCCCAATGCCCCCCCCCCCCATTTCTCTCAATTGCTTCTCAAATTTTATCTTGCTGCTAGCTTCCCTGCTCTCAAATGATGTCCATCCCATATCATTTTGCACTCCCTGATTTGGTGTATTCCCATGAGCTCCTAAGGCAAGCCTACCTATTCCACATTGCTTAATTTCTAATCTTGCTTGAACTTCTGATCTCGTGCACAAGACCACATTCCCGAACGTCAGACCAGAAACCATGACCCCTTTTCATATTCCTCTCACAAACTCATACCTATTGTAATTCCGCAGTGCCTTGTTTTTCATCACCGCTGCATTTCTGTTACCTGTAGTCGTCAGGTATATTTCGTGTTCCCTTAGGTACTCGGCCCCATTGCTTATCCATACACCCAGATATTTGTATTATTCTGTTATCTCTAGCGTGACCTCTTGTATTAAAAGCTCACTACCTTCATTGTCATTAAAAATCATGACTGCTGATTTTTCCTTACTGAATCTGAAATCTAACCTATCTCCCTCATTACCGCAGATGTCCATCAATCTCTGCAAATCTTCCTTGTTGCCGGCTATTAGCACTATATCATCTACGTACATCAACGCTGGTAGTTCCTGTTCAATGAGTTTTCCTTGTTTGACGAAAGAGACGTTGAAGTCCAGTCCACTTCCCTCCAATTTGGCCTCTAATCCTTGTAGGTACATTATGGATAATAAGGGTGACATAGGACACCCCTGCCTAAGCCCCCATTTTACCTCTGCAGGCTTGGGTACCTGTTTTTCCCACTTTATAACTACCTAGTTACCTTTATAGCTATCCTTTAATATTAGTGACTCCATCTTCCACGCCTAGTGTGTCCTGTATTTCCCACAATTACTCTTGAACCACGCTATCGTACTCTCCCTTGATATTAAAAATGCTAGCCACAGGGGCCTGTGTTCATTTTCTCCTATTTTGATGCACTGTGTCAGTGAGAACAGATTGTCTTCCAACCTCCTATGTTTCCAAAACCCATTCTGTAGTTACCCCAGCACCCCCTCATCCTCTATCCATGCCTGCAGTCTTTCCTTTGTAATCTGCATCACCAGCCTGTAGACCACTGTATCGCTGTTATAGGACGGTAGTTGTTTATGTCAGCTTTGTCCCCCTTTCTTTTATAAATCATGCTCATCTTGCTAAGTTTCCATCCATCGAGGACTTCACCATCGATTATTATTTTGCTCACTGCCTCTCTCAAAGCCTGCTTAGAATTCGGACCTAATGTCTTTATCAGCATAATTGGAATGCCATCTTGGCCTGTTGATGTACCACTAGGAACCCTTTTCTCAGCCCTTTCCCACTCTGGTTGTGAAAATGGAGCCATTGCGCCACTTGATTCATGCTTGTCTATTGTGGTGCATAAAGCACTTCTTTGTTCAAACTTTTCTGTCACCCTTGTTCTTATATATTCAATAGCTGCGTCCCCTTCTAGCCTAGCACCTTGAGCGGTAGTTATAAACCTCTGCTCTAGGCTCGACTCCTTTCTTAGGGAGTTTAGATGGTTCCAAAATTTTGCAGCTGCCTTTATATCTTTTTTATGTACTTCTGCCAGCCCCTGAGCTCTATTTCTTCTTACCTTTTCATTCTCCAGAGGGGATGCATTCCTTCTACAGCTTAGAAAGATTTCCCATTTTCTTTCAACATCATCTTTCGGTTCACCCCACTGCTTAGCATGTCTGGCTCTCTTAACTTTCCCATCCCACCAACTTTTGGGTTTGTGTCTTCTTTTCCAGGGTGACTTGTCACGTGCCTTATCAAGCCCTAGCTCAAACCGTCTGAATAGATTCGTGTATGTTCACACTGTTTTATTATCCTCAGTGATTACTTTCTCAATTTGTTTAGTAGCTATTTCTATTTGCCTTTCTGAATAAAAATATTCCTGTATTTGCTGATCTTGTCTCCTTCCCACTTTCACTGCTCTTCCAAAACTTAGCTTGATACGTTTGTGATCACTACCCAGACTTCTGGAGCCACCTTCATCTATGTGCCTTCCTTGAGCTTATCATACATCCTATGTGACATCAGTGCGTAATCTATCGTCGACTGGAGCCTTCCTACCTCCCATGTTATTTGCCCTTCCCACTTCTTGGTACTGTTGCAAATGATCAAATCATGCCTTTCACACATATACATGATCATTTTGCTTGTCGGGTCGGTATACCCATCTATATCTTCTATGTGCGCATTCGTATCTCCTAGTATGATTATCTCGCACTCTCCTCCTAACTCCTCAATTTCCTTTAATATACACTCTACCATTGCCTGGTTTTCCTCTCTGACCTTTGCTCCCGTCCACAAGTACACAAACCAAGGAGTGTCGTTTGCCCTGCCACTTTCCCTTTTAGCCATAAATGTTCCTTGCACTCCTGCTTGACCCTTTGCCAGTCCGTACTTTTATGAATGAATGCCCCAATACCACCCCCTTTTCTGCTGCCTTCTGTTCTATTACAATATTCCCACGCGTAGTCCGGATTGTTAGGAGGTTGTTCCATGTCCCTAAGATGTGTTTCTACAAAATTGTATACCATCGGCCTATCCTCCCTTAGCTGTTCTTCTATCTCTTTCCACTTCAGCCTGTTCCTGCCACCATGCATGTTAATAAACCCTATGTCTGAATTGGCTCGGCGCTCGTGGCTATGTCTATTTCTGCCCCGGACTCTACCTATCTTAGATACTGGTGCCACTTTGGAATCGTATCTGTCCATACCACCATCAAAGAGTCTCCCTGGTTGTTTTCCTCGTTACTAGCTATCCTGCTCCCCGAAGAGCCTGCGTGCCCTCCAAAAAAGCTACTGCACGTCCTGCAAGTCGCCAAACCACCTCATGACCTAGCCGATCATCGAAGTGAATTCTGTCTCGTTGAAAACCGCCCCACCTATGCACCTCTCTGTTAATTTCCACCACCTCAAAACCTTTCTCTCGACTCATCTGCCATATTTCTTGGTTTGCGTTGACAACCGCTCTTTGCAGGTTGCTGTCACGCACCGGTACCTCTGGTATCGTGCGTACCACTACCTGTACGTGAGGAAAAGTGGCACGCATTTTATCGACCCCTTTCGCCAGTGTGGTTGCTAGTCCTGCTGTATATCCATTTGAGACATCGTTTAAACCACCTGAAATTTTCACGAGGTTTCATCTTTCAGCTGTAGTTTTGAGTTTTGCGCTCGCTTGCCTCATGACTGCTTCCAGCTTGCGTTCTGGGAACGCCCCTACTACAACCCTCTTGTCACCTCTTACCCTCGCTTTGATTGCTTCTGTGCACCGATTTAAATTCGAGTCCCCGGCAAATGTCACATGCTGTGACTTTTCAGCTGGAGCATCCTACACCTGGCGGTTACTTGCACCTGTGACGCCGGCTGCTTTGTCCCCTCCGAGCCACACCACTACTTCGCTGAAGCTGGGCCTTGGGACAATTGAACCAGCTGAACCTGTTTTTTTCCAAACTTGCTTGCTCTTTCTTCTCCGCCATTCTGGTTGCCGGTTCCCTACTGTTCTTTCCGTAAGCCGCTCCTTTGTTCAGCTTCGCTAGTGCTTCCTCGGCGGACTTCAGCATTTCTCCCGTTGAACTCGTTTTCTCTTGCTTTGTCGCCAACGCAGTCTCCAGCTCGGGGATTCTCATCAGCAGTTCACTCTGGGCAACCATCGTTTTCTCTATTTTTTCCTTGACCTCACATTGCCTACACTTCGCGTCAGCCTCTTCTCCATCCGCTTCTACACTTGGGTTCATTTTCAAACCCACCCCGCATCCTGAACACTTTACAGTCTTTTCAACCATGTCCTTCTGACACTAATTGTCCCTATGAGTTGTCTCACTCAATAATTTGAAAACTCGAGCCCTGCCCTAAGCAGAAGAGAAAGTCTAAGCTCTACTACAAAAATTTGCGTGTTCAACGTACGTGCACGTCCCCCACGGGGTGGCAAGAGAAGAAAACAAAAAATCAAACACACACACGCGCACGAACTAATAAATACCTGGTGACTGACCCCCGAAAAAGCCGTATAATGTAATAGGTGTTCCAAAGATTTTAACTGCTGCCTTATAATTATAAAGACAAGCTCAAAACATGCAAAACCACTTATCTGCGCAGTCGATCGGGAGCGCTCAAAAAACACGTCCATCCACCGTGACAGTCCGGACCGACGCGTTTTTTACAAACTGCCCCGTCCAGTGGCCCTGCCGTGAACTACAGAAGGTCACGTTTGATGACGTCAAACCCAACCGAAACATGCAAATCAACAATGCCAGCCGTTGCTTGCGTCTCTCCAGTCTCCACTCTCTCATCCCCCGCCCTATCTGGTTCCCAGAACCGGTATGAATTGCACCAGTTGCGAGCAGTGCTTCTGGCTGAGGCAAGCACCAGCGCTTTTGTGAAAGCGGGAGAGGGAGATGAAAGGAGAAGTGGAGAAAATGAAGAGAAGAACGGAAACTCGTGCACTCTGCCTGCGCCTCGCCGAATATGACGTCACGGCTCCCACTCGTGTGGGGGCGTCGCGCGCTGATAATCCATTAATACGTGCAGGCAACTGTTAAAAAATATGGGAAATTAAGTGTGTTTATCAAAATATTTGCATCTTCCTAGTAGAGTTACGAAATTTTGTCAGTTTTTCCCATTATTTTCTTCACTATCTCTTTTAACAAAAGAATTTTGCCTGTTCTAAACATGACGAAACCAAATTCACAGCGCTGATTACTATAATGCCAGAATCTCATGATCACTTTGACTGTAAAGTTATTCTGACGCTATTAAAGAAAGAAGGAAAGAAGCTTATTATGATAAATAATCTTTCTTGTCTTTATTTAAGGCAGCTCTGGATGGTCTACGTCTCCCAGACGTTCACGGGTGTTGGTATGGCTGCTCAGTTCATCTGCAGCTTTTCGTTGGCGCTCAGCCATACAGCGTAGGTATCATTTCACAGCGCTGCTACAAAATGATTGAATAGTTGAAAAAAAGTATTTATTAACCTACCACCGCCTTTCTTTGTAACTTTACAGTAAGCGAGGGTACCCAGATGACATACGTACTACTGGATTCGTGTCAACTGTTGTAGTGACATTCTTGGTTATTGGGTGAGTATAGCGCTTTATACGTGTTACCTGAATTGTCATTAATAAAACGGAAAAAAATGGGTGATCCCGGATACAGTGAGAATCAATGATATGCGAAGAACGAATGATGAAGGTTGATATGTCTCTTTAAAATCAGCATAACGTTACAAGGCTGACGTAAATTATGCCATACAGGACTTCCATGTTACGATTACCATGTTCGAGCATATCATATACCTCCGACGTCTATTCACGTTACACAATACCAGATTTTGATGTATGTGGAGCTAGCGAAACAGCTGCGAGTGTAGCATGTAGACATGTTTTGCATGATAAGCATGCCATGATTATCATGTTTGGACGTGTCATTTGCCTTCATCGTCTGTTCACGTCACGTGATGCCAAATTTGGTATATGTGGAACTAGCTAAACAGCCGTGAGCGCACTATGAGCGTAGCATGTAATGTTTTACATCACACGCATGCCATGATTACCATGCTTAGAATTGTCATTTACCTTCGTCGTCCGTTCGCGTCACGTAATACCGGATTTCGTACATGTGAAGCTAGCGTAACGGCCTCGAGCGCATCATGAGCGTGGCACGCAGTCATGTTCTTACATGGCACGCATCTCCTGATTATCATGTTTGCACCAATCACATAGTTTCGTCATCTACTCACGTCCTCTAATACCAAGTTTGGTATATGTGAAGCTAGCGAAACGAGCGCAAGCGCACCATCCATGAGCATGGCGTGTAGTAATGACTTACATGACATGCATGTCATGATTTCCTCGTTAGTGTCTGTCACTTGTGTTTGCAATGCAGTCATGTCATACCATACTAGTTTTGCAATATGTTATGTGAACGAAATCACCGCAAAAGCAGGAAGAGTATAAAATGTATATCATTTTATTCATGACATACATGTCCAGATGTTATGACTACTCATTTATACTCTTCATACAGTCACGTTATATCTCACACCAATTTTGGTATCGATACCATTATAGATACAGCCAGGAAAATTAATAGTGAGAGGCGGCATGCTAGATAGAGAGGTAGATAGATACGCTCAAAGTCACAGAAGTTCGCTAAGAAATGCTTCGCATTTAATAACAAATTTTATAGGACCGCAACATTTATATGGGGACTGATTACCAGCCAAGCTGTATTCAGTGATCTACGTTGTATACGCCTGCCCAGCCGGTTGCAAGCAACTCACAGACAGTCGCTAAGACGAGCACATAGTTTCACAATTGATACGAAAGTTAAAGCCAGGCGTTTCATAGGATGTGAAATGCTTCAAAATATTTGCTCATTAAAGTCTATTTGGTCTGACGGCAAACAAAAATTTCTCTAGTGTGTTTTAAAATTTTTCTAAAGAGACTCACAAAATCAGTATGTTCTAAATGTAACAAACCTGATGATTTCGCTTAGCACACATGACACAACATGACAGGTGTTACCAGGGATTTCGTTACTGGTTACTACTATAGTGTTTCTAAAACCGGTAATTTTTAATTAGTATATTACGCATCCAGTGATTACTATTTCGAGTGTTGTGTAAAACACCAACCAGAGCATATATAGAACATAAATTATGGCTGCGCTAAAAACACGAAAAAGAAAAAAGTATACAAGACGGGACGTACGGCATCAACCTTGAAGTTTGTTGGTAGTTTTTATTCCAAGATAACCATAACAACAAGCTCTATAGCTAACTGTGGTTGCCTACAGTTCTGGCTGAACAACTACTGACTTGTCTTTGTTTTTCCAGTGCCATTACGACCCCTCCAATAGCAGGGCTTCTCGTAGAAAAGTTCAGCTACAGACCGGGATCTATGTTCCTCTTTGGCATCCTGTTATTCTGGGTGAGCAATGAAATTCAACGTGCGAAATCTACCCGCCAGTACAACACCGTCTAAACTTCAGCGCCAAGTATCGTTCGATATGGCGAAAATGTGCCGCCACTGTTGAAAACTAATTGAGGGAGGGGCTGTAACGGCCAACGTACGTATGTGCAGTTTCTTGGACATCGTATAGTGTCAGCTGAATTGTATGTAGACTAGCACCCTAACGACGGGATAACTTTATAACAACAAAATTACGGTGAAATTGTATCGCGGAAATCGTAAACGTTCCACAAAGAAATAAAAATATGCGTTTTAAGAGGCCCAAACTAGCCCACCATAACTTTGCTATAGGTTTGAAAGGCTTGTATTACATTGCCGCATATACTGCGAAAAATAATCGCCTTTGATAATTGCAACAACCGATGAAAAATTATGTCTGCTATGCAACCCCATATCTCGCAGTGTTCATTCTTGCAGAAAACAGTTTGTATAGCAGTTATGCTGGGGATACTCAAGACTTTGACATTTTTCGAGGGATTATTACCGTCTTTCTCACATTGCTAACATAAATTATTATTAGATTGCATAGTGATACGTTTATAATTCATGCTTACCATGAGCCTATTATATGTCCACTGTAGATCGTAATACGTTGGTGAGTGACTTCAGTGAAATGAAGGACTAGAAAAGAATAACTCCTCGACTTCTGGCATCACTACTGCCCTAGCTGCTTTCAAAATATATATACATCAGGGTTAAAGTAGGAAAAACAACTGCTTGAACTCGTGAATTTCACGTCTTTTTTTGAAAGTATAGGTGGCACATGAAACCAAGAACTTTCACTTGAGCGAAGCTCAAGGGGACCAAAAGAGGTAGTTTCTTTACCTGAAAGTTTCCTCGAATACAAAACAGCATTAGGTGCAGCATATCTGAAGTCAACAGTGTAAAATTTAACTTACTTTGAAAAAAATTCTTTATATTTCCTTTTACACGGTGTCTTTAGAGCGCAAGAAGGGACAAATCTGTGCAGAGAGAACATTTATGCGCACTGTGTTTGGGTCAGCTTCCTGCTGTGACCGCGAAGTCTCACAAATATCTCATATATCCTACAGCCCCGGCTAGAGACACAGCATTTGTAGCTTTCTCAGCCATTAAAATTCTCCGTCGCGCTCTCCTTATTTCGGTCACGAATGAACACCTTAAACAATAGACAAGTATGACTGTTCTGCGCAGGTAGAAAAGCGCACGTGACTCGTTTTCATCTTCCACTTTGCGTCTGCGGCTCTGCATGTCCAAGCGATGTTGAACCACCACCAGTGTGACTGGGGGTAGCTCACATAGGTTCCGGCAGTGCTGCGAAGCGAAGAACTTCATGCACTTGATCTGAAAAGTGAGCCCGCGGGCAAGCAGATTATGTTCGTTCAACTGAAATGACAATTATTCTAAAATTCCCTAAAGTGAAAGATTTTCGCATAATATGCATAGGAAAACCGCCCCGGATTGTATAAAAGTTATTCATACTGTACAATTTAAAAAACGGGCATTCAAAGGAATGAGATTTCTCCATAATATTTCTTTACTGCTTCTTTTCCAGACACCCATAACGCTTCTTCACTGGATTTATTTGATGTACACTCAACGAACGAGGAGAGCCAATGTAGCATCGCGGGATCGATTCATTTTTTCTCGGAAGTCATGAATGTGCCAGCAGTTGTCATTTGGTGTCAATAATAAATATATATTCATTTTTTGTAGACATGATACTCTAATACAGAAACACAACCTACGTGCAAGTTATCCACCAGTGAATTCTATATTTCAGCATGGCCAAGCTCGATAGAATGTCATACCAACTCATAACTATTTGCTGATAACTGTCCTTTTTTTTAAGATTTCAGAAATCGAATTCCTGCAACGACATTGTGCCATATGCGCCGATTTTGTAAGCAATCAGATGCTCTTCAACCACCTAGAGCCACGACAACCAGAATTCTCAGACTCAGACTACATTTGAACGCCGTATGGGACACGTGGAATATCCGGATGATTTAAAAGAGTTGACTGTAGGGCCAGTTGGTGTTTTGACATAAAAACCATCGTGAGAGCGCCACTAAACAGGACACATGAGAGGGAACAGACGAAAACAGGCACACACTGCTAAAGCAGCCACTAGCAGCCAAGGTTGGAAGTGTGCGCCTGTCTGTTCCATCTCATGTGTCCTGTTGAGTTGTGCTCTCACGATGGTTTCTATATCCCGGTGATATATGGACAGTTGCGTGCGTGAGGCCCATGTTGAAACCCAGGAAGGATTGCTGCTGACTTGTCCTAATTATGCACATTCTGTCCAACGACATTTAAGAAGAAAAGAATAGAAGTCGGTTTGTGTTGCAGGACTAAAAAAGTTTTCACTGTAAAAGACTGGCTTTAGACAGCAAGGGTGTACTAAAGCTAGTATGTTAGACCCCGTAAGCCACCTTCAAATCATAGGAAAGGAGTCCTCTCAGTCTTTGCTGTTTTCGCGGACCATCGACGAGGCACATACATAACTAGGTTTACCAGACATCTATTATCACCCAAATACAATCAATGAAAATTACCAGCAGTACTCGGCGCTTCATAAGCGCCCTGCTCAGTGACCACGCTATTCGTATTCGCCTCAGTGACAACCGTAGCGGAGCGAGGCGCCTTTCTTACGGTGTGCCCCTGGGATGCGTTCTCTCTTCTCTGCTATCCGTTGCTACGGCTTCTGTTGCAAATGCACTTTGCTATTTACGCGCACCCCTCCGAATGTCAATATACGCCGATGATATGGGCACCTGGTTCTCGGGATACCACCGCAAACGGCTAGAGCATATTGCCCAAACAACAATATCATCTATTTAATCCCGCCAGTCACCACTCAGTGGACCAGTGGCAGCAGAGAAGTTCTATATCTTTTAATAAATGCGAAGCATTTCTTTGCGTATCTGTAATCACCTTTGGTATCTATCTATCTATCTATCTATCTATCTATCTATCTATCTATCTATCTATCTATCTATCTATCTATCTATCTATCTATACACTTATACAATACACTTACTTTCGGGGCTTCGGCTTTGGGTTTCAGCCACAAGAACTCTTTTGATGTCGCTATAGATAGATAGATAGATAGATAGATAGATAGATAGATAGATAGATAGATAGATAGATAGATAGATAGATAGATAGATAGATAGATAGATAGATAGATAGATAGATAGATAGATAGATAGATAGATAGATAGATAGATAGATAGATAGACAGACAGACAGACAGACAGACAGACAGACAGACAGACAGACAGACAGACAGACAGACAGACAGACAGACAGACAGACAGACAGATAGACAGATAGATAGATAGATAGATAGATAGATAGATAGATAGATAGATAGATAGATAGATAGATAGATAGATAGATAGATAGATAGATAGATAGATAGATAGATAGATAGATAGATAGATAGATAGATAGATAGATAGATAGATAGATAGATAGATAGATAGATAGATAGATAGATAGATAGATAGATAGATAGATAGATAGATAGATCAATGTTGAGGTCACCAATGATAAAAATGTTCGTCTCATTGGTTACGTGTTCTTCTAAAAACAATTGTAGCGCTTGAAGGAAATCTTCCCTTCCTTCCGGTTTTGTGGGAATCTGTATATTACACCCAGAAGCGTAATTTTGGTTTTATGCGGTACACAACTAATTGATGTGGAAATATGAGGAATTTCTATGAAAAGTAATTCACACCATTCTGTTGTAAAACATAGGTCCCGTCATACTTTGTAATTGATGCTGTATTTAACGTATAGATGTACCCCTCCGTTTAAATAAGTGCCTGTTGTGGATTGCCGACTTTCATCATAATGACTTTCATCATAGTTACATTTGAGACTACGAATGTTTAAGTGCAAAAGAGAGAAACCTGGGGATTGCGGAATTTCATACCTAAATGATTCAAATTATGTAAATTACACTAAAAATACATGCGAGAACTTTGGTTGTGCCCCACAGTTCGGGAGATGAAAATACACGACCTTAAACAGAGTTGTTTCCAAAAAAATGTAGAGGTTATGTACGGGTACATGCACATTTTGTGTCAGCATGTCAAAGAAAAAGAAAAAAGACAGAAAATATTTTCAAAAGCGCGAGCGCCAACGTGTGATATGTTTCCTGAAAGATAAAAAAATTCCCCATCAGATGATTTCGAAATTTTGAAATTGATTTCCCTTGTACAAAAAAAAGTCTTCCCTCACCTTACATATCCTCTGCAGTAATATGCTCGACGCTAAAGACTACACTGAGTACATTTAGGAAGAGGTGCAGGCCTCACTTGTTTTTGTTCAGGCCCGATGCGCTTTTAATTCTCCAGTTTTAGCAGAGCGATTAAGGCTGAATTCTGCGGGTATACCTGATGTAAGTGAACTACAGTCGAAGGCGAAAAAGAAAGCACAACTGGACAAACGCGTACTCGCAACTGAACATCATTTATTTAACGAGGAAACATACCAATTACAAAAAATTCACCGACGCACGCATTTCAAGACAAGGGTTATTGCAGGGAAACTCACCAAACGTAATAGCTACTGTGGCCTTATACACGTGCTCCGCCTGAAGCAACACTTTGTACTCAGGCGCGTACTTTATCACTCTGCAATATGCTGAAATGCAGCTTCAGTGGAATTGGGTGCGTGATAAGCAGAGTATATAAAGCATAAGCAGATAAAGCTTATATCATCTGCATAAAAAGAGCCTTATCACTGGCAGATGCTTTATATTTTTTATTTACATACCCTAAAGGTCCTTGCGGTGAATTACATATAGGTGGATTGCCGTAAACTGTGGGGGGTGGGGGGTTGAGGTTACATTGGAACAAATATACAGTTGGTAACACCAGCATAAATAAGCTGAGCGAATAAAAATGAAACATTATCATGCACAACATAATTCACAAGGTTTAGACATACAGGTTAAAAAAATTCATACAATTTGACGCGAACTTTTTAACCCTTCAACAAATGCGAATATACTCTGCTTATCACAAGCCTGGTTCCGCTGAAGCTGCATTCACTGACCATGCAGTAAAAATGTTGCAACAAAAATATTGTCTATTCGCCCATTTGTAAGAAACATGGTCTCAGTCAAGCCCATAAGAGGCTTTTTGGCCATGGCCCTACGCACCACGAATGCTGATAACAAATAAAGTTTCAAAGTTTCAAACCTCTTTGTGGAAGCACATGGAACGTCGTCAAGCTTTTTGTTGTTTCTCTAGTTTGAAAGTGCGGAAATTTATTTCACAATGGCACAGATTGCAAAAGATTCAGTGAACAGCAACAACTGACCTAAATGCAGTATATCATGGTTACTATGTGAAACTAAGTGCTACAGTTGAAGTTTGAGGCAACTGTATGTTATCTCATTGCCTGCCGAATTAATCATTCATCCTTCTGTGTTGATACTCGCACAGTTTTGCGTCATTTGAGAAGTCGGCCATTAGATATCTAGATAATGGCTCACAACAATCGATTTCAGGCCGCGGTGGCCGCATTTTTTATGGCGAAAGTGCTTGAGACTTGAGGCGTGAGCTTACATTTAGGTGCACGTTAAGGTGGTCGAAATTTTCTGAGCACTCGATTACGGCGTTTCATAATCATTTGGTGGTTTTCGGATGTTAAACCACCAACAATTATTATATCAATAGCATAAAACAAACCTCTCTGCATATCGTGAAATTCACTTCTAAATAATGATGATGAGGCAAAACGTTCAGTGCATATTAAGTAGCGAAAACCATTCCATACGTATTTCAAAACACTGCTATTTGCGACAAGTACTGTGTGAACTAGATCAAGTGTGTGCAGAGTGCTTGGTGGAGCGAATCACTGGCGGGCAGTGGTAAAAGGAGAAACTTTCAACTCACAGAAGGCAAGGCCATGTAGCAAAACACTCCTTGAACGAACGTCAGGTAAACCAACTTTTAAGCTGTGAAAACGATTTGTGTTGTAGGACCCAACACATTTCAGTTTCAGGAAATTATCTGCAGAGTGCATTTCAGTTTTATTAAAATGCTCATTGACACAATTCGGTGGCTTCTGAGTCATGCTGGTTCTTGCAACAAGTTTAACCGAACATTTGTAGCACAGTTTTACAATGGCCTCCAAAATCAGCTCCGCCTCCGGCATGGCGCCAAAGCTAATGCAGTGATCTTGGTCTCATGGTAACAACGGCGCTTACGTGACAAATAATTGCTTCCTGTTGGCTTTGATTTCTATTGGCTGCCTACATATCGCCACACTCCTTTGCCCAGTTTTGTTGTCGCCCCAATGCACTTTTGAATGCTGCATTGCACAAACCACGCCGATGGACTCGGAACCATCGAGATATCTTAGAAACTTTCAATGTGAATACGTTCACAACACAAACATTACATGTGGTTCTGGAACATACGTGGCTGGTAGCCATAACGCTGGAACAATCGACGGTACATGTCTTAATGACGGGCCGCATCACCGCTTCTCAGTTTATTGACGGTCGAGACGCTGTTCAATGCTATCGGTGTCAGTGTGTATCGCTGTAATCTGTATTTTCGTTTACCGGCCACACGTTCAGTCATATAAAGAGTTTTGTTTTGGACAAACCACCTCTTTCTTCGTCAACTTCACTACCCTGTGACAATATTTTTGTAACCAGCTGAAACCAAGGCCACGCCAACAGCGACAGCCTTAACCTTCAACCGCACAAGTCGTTATTATGAGTGCCAAACTGAAGCGCCTGTCTGTCTTTTTGGAAATCACATGCAAGAATGCAATGAATGGCTCTGTCGCTTTAGGGTGCGCACAGAAACCCTTGGCAAAAGCTGCGTGGAAAAGTGAGCAGAAGGGAGAAATCACTTCAGTGTGAAAATCACAGAATTGTTACACTGCAACGCATTGCGTATGTATGAAATTGAACATTTAATTATAAGTCGCCATGACCACCCAGCATACTTTACACAGCTTGAATTACTTTTTTTATTACATCCATATTTAGAAAGTAAAATGTCGCGCGAACCGTTTACAAATTGTATCACAGGCATTGCTGACGAGATGACATGAAAAAGTCACAAGAGGTTTTTCTTCTCTTTTTCTTTTCAAGTAAAAATTATTCGGCTGAACTGCACATCAATCTTGTTGCCTCGTAATATTATAAAAGTAACCGTTTGAAGCAAAGGCGAAGCAATGAATGTGATAGCAACAAATTAGAATGTCACACGAAGAATGACAAGTAGATGGAAGTGTGCCCCACGTTACTCACGCGCAAAAAAAGTATGGAACGAACTCACAGGCACATATGAACGCGAATAAGTGTGTCACTTGTTACTACGCTGTGTCTGAAATGCGCGCTATTTTCGCAAACGGAGACTGTGCATCTAGTGAAGTGGCCTTTGTGCGCCTGGTTAACTACAAGAGAAACGTTCCCGTGAAAGCCCAAGGCGTATGATTCTCCCCACCGCGAGATAAGCACGCGCGAGCGTGAGCGTCTACCCTACCCTACCCCCACACCCTCCGCGAGGCAAGGTACGCGTGGGAGATGAACGTATGTGTGCGTGTCGTCGCGTCGTGACGATCTGGCGGCGCACGCTCATTGCACATACTTGCTGGTAATGCTGAAAACACCATAGTTCCCTTGAGATAGGTATCGCAGGCAGTAAGTGGTAGATACAAATAGCTTGCCGTTTCAACGATGAATGAGGTGCTTCTTGATAGCTCAGTGGCTAACGCCACGCAGTTACTTGTTTAGTGGCGTTCTTCACTATTTTAGCTGAGAGACTGCCGGAGAACGAACGGCAATGGCTAGGCACTACATACCACACGCCGATATCGAATCACCTTATTTCGAGCTTTTTGCGACTGCGGTGCAGTAAAAATCAGCGCGTTCCTCCACGACGAATTCTTCTAGCCTTCCTTTCCGCTTTCCACTGCGTTACCTTACGCGTAAAGAACCTACCCAGTTCCTCTCACACTCTTCGACGTCAGTTTTCTGAGCAGTTATCTCAGGTATCAGTTTGACGGCGTGCCCGAGAGCTTTCATACAGCTACTTTCGAAACACTGTCTGACAGTCATTCCAACGAATAACCCTCTTATGTCGACATGATAGCCTTGCATTGTAAGCGCCTATCGTCTTGAACAAAGCATCCCACTTCCCTTTCCTGCTTTACCCTCCCCTTCTCTAGCTTTAAAACTATCGTTCATCGCTGCAACGAATGACAGAGAGACGTGGATTCCCATTCGTCTGGTTTTCGCTTCTTGCTCGATAGCATTGCAGGACAGCAGCTCATTGATGGTTGCCCTCCGAAAAGCGGCTCTCTACTGGCCGAAACATTTCTTGCAAAGTTCCGAACCACAATTCAACGCACCGTGACAGGTAAATCCGACGACTGTTGTTAACGCTTTTTCTCACTGGTGATGCTTGCTTGGCCTGTCTGTCAAAACTGTGTGGACATAACAGCATTGCGGGGTTTCAACATCCCACCTTTGGTAGAAACAGAATATTGAACACCGACCAAAAAGGTCGGCGTTCAGTACCTTTTTTTCTACTACGTAATTACATCCAGACCAGGCGAGGTTTCGTCAAATTCTAGATTACAATCAAACGAGGTGGCCCAAATTTCTCTTTCTCTACTTTGACTCCACCATGTTCCGTTCTATTGCGCTTTATGTGCAAGATTCTTGCCTGCCCATACAATTTGAATGGATTTTCTCTAAATTTTACAGTTTTTGTGTTACTGGACATTACGTGTGGCATTATTTGCAACATATACCCGGTGGTGCCTGGACGACTGTTTTGTATGACTCAACTATATTTCTTGTCGTCTTTCGTGTCACTAGGTAAATTGTTTTTGTGGTTATGTGGCTTGATGATTACGCTTTGTCTGACCTACAGGCTCTGTCTTCAGGTATAATATGATAAAGTTCCTTATCATGGCTCTGTGTATTTCACTAGTTATATTATTTGTAAAAAACTGTCACTGATGCTATATGAAAGTACAAGAATATCCTAAACAACCTATTGACACAGGAGATGTAATTTAAGTTGCGCACGTTCGACCCACTGTAGAACAGAGCCCATTAAATTCTTTCGGAAGCTAGCACCAGAAGGCAAGCGTAGCGTACATATTGTAAGATGGCGTCGAGTACACTCAAGACTCTCCTTTATTGACTCGAGTATGTGCCCCACAACCTAAACTTGACTGGTGATGATGAGTATGTACAGATGAAAAGATGGGACGCACAAATAATGCTCACTCTTATTTTCCCCGCGCACTTGAGCGGCCGGCCCGGCCGAGACTTAGGCGGGAAAGGTACGGCGAACAAAGGGTTTAAGACGTGAAACGTAGACTATCTCGGAGGCACGGTAACGACGATCCGAGGAACCCTCGACGAGAGTGACAAGGTAATTGACAGGAGATGTTCGTTCACAAACAACGTAAGGTCCTAGAAAGCGTGACTGAAACTTTTCACACAATCCGGGTGTGCGAACAGGCGTCCAAAGTAGTACTTCATCTCCAGGACGGAAGGTGACGTCTCAACGAAAGCTGTCATAGCGTTGCTTGCGGTCTTGTTGACTGGCATCCGTGTTGAGTTGAGCACATTGCAGTGCCTCAGTGAGCCTGGAGACGAAGTGTTCTGGCGTAGTCGTCGACGTTTTTGTCATTAAAATGAAGAAAGAGGCGTCAATGGTGAATGTCGGCGCAGGACCATAGACGAGGCAGAAAAGTGAATACCCGGTGGTTCGTTGAACAGCGGTGTTGTGTGCAAATGTTACAAACGACAAGATTTTGTCCCAGTTATTGTGGTTCGGTCCTATATACATGAATATCATGTCAATTAGAGTCCGGTGGAATCACTCTGTCAGCCCATTTGTCTGCGGGTGGTAAGCGGATGTGGTCTTATGAACAGTGCCACAAGTTTTTAGGATTTCGTCGAGAATTGTCGACATGAAGGCCTTGCCTCGGTCACTCAACAACGCGCGAGGTGCACCATGACGCAACACAATGGCTTCTAAAAAGAAGGCGGCAACGTCTGAGGCAGAGCTAGTGCGTAGAGGAGCGGTCTCCGCGTATCGTGTGAGGTGGTCGACGGCTGTGACGATCCAGCGGTGGCCCGCTGGCGTTACGGGAAGTGGCCCGACGAGGTCTATTCCGACAACGACAAAAGGTGTATCGGGACATGGAATGGGCTGTAATAAGCCAGCAGGAGCTGAAGTTGGTCATGTCCAGCGTTGACAAAGTGCGCAAGAAGCGACATAATTAGCCACAAAGGTAGAAAGACCAATTATGAAATGGAAGCGCACAACGTAGAAGCAGACGGAAAGACAGGGACAAGCGCTTGTCCCTGTCTTTCCGTCTGCTTCTACGTTGTGCGCTTCCATTTCATAATTAGTCATGTATCACCAACTCGCCCAATCAACCATTTTGTAGAAAGACCAGGCCAAAAGAAACGGCTCCTAACGCGGTAGTAGGTCTTTTGAAATCCTAAGTGTCCAGCTGATGGGTCGTCGTGCAATGCTTCGAGAACTTGTTTTCGCAGAGAACGGGGAAGTACTGGCACCCACCGATGCCCATCCGCATTGTAAGTATAGTGCTGCAGGACATTGTTCTCTAGCTTGAACAGCCGTAGCTGACGACGTAGTCTGGCATTAGGTGGAGAAGGTGAGCCATTCAAGTATCCAATGATGCGGTTACAGTAGGGGTTGTATCGTTGGTACCCGGCAAACTGGGCGCTGCTGTTTAAAGATAGTGACCCCGCAACTGCCAGGGGTGATAACGTGAGTGAAGAGGAAGCCGCTTGATCACCTGAGGGCCATTGAGGATGCGTGGTTGGAGATGAAAGTGGCAGAGGGCAGCGAAAGAGAGCGTCAGCATCCTGATGCTGTTGGCCGGACCTGTACACAACGCCAAAAGTGTACCCTTGCAAACGCAGTATCCAGCGACCGAGGCGCCCAGACAAATTCTTCAGTGAGGACAACCAGCATAGGGCATGGTGGTCGGTAACCACAGAGAAGAGGCGTCCATACAAATAAGGTCAATATTTCTGGATGGCCCAAACAACAGCGAGACATTCCTGCTCTGTTATGGAGTAGTTCTGCTCCGCAGGTGTTAGTGCGCGGCTGGCATACGCAACTACTCTCTCACGAGAATTGTCGTCGCGCTGGAGGAGGACAGCACCGATTTCGTGGCCGCTGGCATCTGTGTGCAGGAAAGTGGGTACACTCTCATCGAAGTGATGAAGGACGGGGTCTGATGTCAAGGCACGCTAAAGGGCTTGGAAAGCACACTCGCACTCGTCAGTCCACGTGAAATCCGTTCCTGACGTCAGAAGCTTGTGTAACGGCCCCACAATGGCAGCAAAGTGACGGATGAAGCGGCGGAAGTAAGAAGCCAGGCCCACGAAACTTCGCAATTGTTTTTGATTGCCCGGACGTGGAAAACTAATTACGGCAGCAACCTTGTCGGGGTCGGGTCGAACACCGTCTTTGCTGACAAGATGACCCAATACTCTGATGCTTGTGCTGGCGAAGTGGCACTTTTTTGTATTGAGCTGTGGGCCAGCGTTCGAAATGCACGTTAGAACTTCGTCCAAACACTTAAGGTGCTGAGGAAAAATAGAAGAATAAATGACGATGTCGTCTAAATAACATAAACAGGTTTTCCATTTGAGACCACGTAAGACAGTATCTATCATGCGCTCGAATGTTGCTGGAGCGTTGCATAAGCCAAAAGGCATGATGTTAACTTCGTGAAGCCCGTCAGGTGTCGCAAACGCTGTTTTCTCTTTGTCTGCTTCGCGCATAGGTATTTGCCAATACCCGGATCGGAGGTCGAGGCTGGAAAAATATTTTGCGCCTTGTAGGGGGTCCAGGGCATCATCTATGCGCGGCAACGGATATACGTCTTTTTTCGTGATCTTATTGGGCGCTTTGTAATCAACACAAAAGCGGACAGAGCCATCCTTTTTCGGGACCAACACAACAGGAGACGACCAGGAGCTGGATGAAGGTCGAATAATATCCCGTTTGAGCACGTCGGTGACATTTTCCTCAATGATTTGCCGTTCCGCCGAAGACAGACGGTATGGGCGGCGGCGTACAATGAAGCTGCCTTCGGTTTCGATGCTGTGCTCTGCAACGGAGGTGCGGCCCAGAACTTTGCAATGTACATCAAACGAAAGGCTGTGCTTTTGGAGAAGGTCTTAGAGGTCTCTCTTTTGCTCGGCAGTGAGGTGAGGACTTATGGTGTCATTTAAGGTAACAGTTGTAGTCTTGATATCAGTAGTAGCAGACAAAGGCGGTGATTCTGCGTGAAGGGGAACCAGCGAAAAGGGCTCACTGTCAGTGAAGCAGCTCACAGCAGTGCCCTGGGGCAGCATCACTGGCGAAGAAGTTGGGTTCAAGGCAGTGACCAATGCTTTACTGTCGTTAAACCGCACAAGGCCGGGTGCTATGGTAAGCCCCGCAAGTTTGGAGCGAACTGATGGAGCTATGAACACGTCAGCATTAACTATAGGATCCGAAGCGATCGTTAGAAGTTGTTCATCTCTTGGCGAAATGAAACAATCAGTGGCGGCAACAAAACGGAAGCTGTATGGATCGACATCGGATGAACTCTTAGTAGCTGACATTTGAATGACTCGCTGACGACACGATATGAAAGCTGATGCCGAAGAAAGGAAGTCCCATCCTAAAATTACTGTGTGAGTGCACAAAGGAAGTACAAAAAACTGATTGTGGTGAAGGATGCCATCCATGAAAACGCGGGCTTTGCAAACACTTGAAAGCTGAATAGGGACTCCATCTGCGGAACAAAGGGGAGGACCATCGTAGGGCGTCCTAACTTCTTTCAAGCGGGCACAAAAGTCTGCACGAATCATGGAAAGTGATGCGCCTGTGTCCACCAGTGCCTCTGTCTGTATACCTTCAACGTACACTAATAAAACATTCGATGGGCGGTCCGGAGGAGTTTGACGCAGTTCTAAAGATGCAGCTTTCCCTCCCGAAGCTGCACTATTTAGTTTTCCAGTCGGCGGTCAGGAATTGAAGTAGAAGGTCGGAGAGGAGAAGAGGAACGCCGCATCGGGGAAGGTGAGCGACGACGCGAGCAACGGGAATTGCCAACTCAGCCAAAGTTCTGCGGAGGCGACGACCGACGTGTGCTGTTCTGATACAGTCCGCGATAGGGTGGTCCAGTGAGGTAGAAGTCTTCCCGTTCAAAGTTATCGTAGCTTCGTCTTTCGTCTCGCTGACGGCGTCAGCAAAACCTTGAAATGTGACCACGAATGCCGCAATAGAAGCAAGTCGGCCGCGAACTGCGCCAGGCGTTGTAAGGCTGGGAAGATGGTCGCGGTGCGAGTGAGTTGAGCGAGCCATGCACTTCGGGTGCTGGTAGCTGCATTTGACTTTGCTGGAATGCAGGTGTCCTAGCAGCAACCTGAGCATACGTTGGCATGGCCACAGGATATGAGCTCGGGACAGGTGTGACAGTCATCGAGGCCAGGCTTTGGTTGGGTGTAGGTGCCGTTGCAGCAACGTGAGCATAACTTGGAATGGGCATGGGATGTGAACTCGGAGCTGGTGTACTAGTCATCAAGGCCAGTTCCTCCCTCACGACGTCGCGTAATCTAGTAGCGGGTGGCGTCGTTTGGATATCGAGGTGGCGAGGTGAAGCCTGTGCATGAAGTTCCTCGAGGATGATAGAGCGGATCAATGGACGCAGCTCTGTTGTATCATGACTTGAGCTCAGATCAGACATATCAGGTTGTACCCGAGTGGTCTGAAGCTCCTCAAGGCGCTGACAGGTAGCGACAACATCGGCTACGGTTTGGGGATTTTGCACCACAAGCGCATTAAAAGCGACAGTCGCAATTCCTTTTTAGCCGATGGCGCACACGGTCGTTTTCCGCCATATAGTTGTCGATGCGGCGGCAAAGGGCGAGAACATCTTCGATGTAAGAAGTGTAAGACTCGCCGGGGCGTTTAACACGTGCACCAAGCCTATTTTTGGCGACATCCGAGCGCACTGACGGGTTGGAAAAAATCTGGCGGAGCTGACGTGTAAAGGAAGGCCATGTCGGAAAATCTGTGGCGTGGTAGAAAAACCACATTTTTGTGACGCCGCTCAAGTAGAATGCAACGTGGGTGAGTTTCACAGGGTCTTGCCAGTTGTTGATAACACTCACGCAGTCATACTCCTCAAGCCAGTCTTCAGCGTCTTCACCCGGAAGCCCTGCGAACAGCGGAGGATCCTTTTGAGGGCTGGTGACCAGGTGAGAAGGGTTTCTTCGCGGTGGGAGCGGTGGCGAAGCTGGCACGCTGGGCTGGTCGGCTTGCGACATTACCGGACCCAAGTCGTTTAAGTGGCGGCCTGAACGGAGCTCCAGAGATGTGTTCTAGAAGACGCTGGGGTGTCCGAGAACGCGAGAGGACGCAGGAAGCGGTCAGCACTCTCCACCACCTTTAAGGTGGCGTCGAGTACACTCAAGACTCTCCTTTATTGACTCGAGTATGTGCCCCACAACCTAAACTTGAGTGGTGATGATGAGTATGTACAGATTAAAAGATGGGACGCACAAATAATGCTCACAATATCTTAAATGACATGCATTGTGGGCCTCGTGACTTTTAGGGAACATGTCATGAACCGTATCCATTTGTTAACTTTCTATTTGCTGGTATATGGCATAGCTGTGTGGTTCCATAAGAGAGGTTTATGTTACAGCTGTTCAGCTGCATGCAATACTCCGCTGCTAAGGAACTCCCCACTTTCCGTTATGTATAAACGAGAGGACTCAGGCGTCTGAGTTAACCCTTACAGACTGGGACACATGCCTACAGAGAGAGATCTGCTGGCCAGGTGGGGTATCATATTTTATTTGCCTCTCTGAGATCGTGCATATATACACTTATTTTTGCGGTAAAGAGAATGAGGAAGCTCACTCAGATTGGAGGAAGACGACGGGACTTGTCACCGCCTCGGAAACATCTGCTATCACTGTCAATACACCAACTCTGCAATCGTGGGTCTGTTTTCTTTCCGTAACATTTGGTGAAGGTGCTGGGGTACCAGGACGGAACTTCGCAGCGGACTTCATCCGCCTGCCGCCAGAAGGGCAAACCAACAGCCAATGTCTCAGTCCGAAACAATGGCAAACCAAGCGTCAACGGTCATGCCATTGGTCTTCCTGACTCATTTGCAGGACCCTGGGCCCTTTAGTAGCATGGAGAAGACTGACGTACAGGAGTGGCTTAAACTGTACGAGAGAGTGAGCGACAGCTACAGGTGGAACCCGACTCTCATGTTTGTGAACCTGCTCTTCTATGTTATGGAAACTGCGCGGCATTAGTACAAAACACGCGAAGCTGGCCGCAAGAGCTAGGACGTCTGTAAACAAAAAAAGCGAGATCTGTTTGGCACACCGGTCGGTCGTCAGCTGGCCGCAAGCAAAATACTTGCGGGCCGCGCTCAGACGTGAACAGAGTCGTATGTCGTCTACATACAAGATGTACTATCTCTCTGTTGTAATGCTGTCGACAGCATGACTGAGGCTGACAAGATTGGGCGCATTTTGAAAGGTATTACCGATCATGCCTGCCACCTCCTTATGTCCAGAGATTGTACTGCGGTGGATAAAGTCATCAAAGGATGTCCCCGCTTTGAACAGGCAAAAGGCCGTCGAGGTGCTCAAGCGTGCGACAGAGTGCCTAATACCGCCGTGACCTCGTCAGGTGAAGATCAACCACGGCCTATCCACCGACGGCAACTGAAGACATCACGCGTCTTATCTGTCGTGAGCTTAACGCTATGTCTTCTGCTCTACCTATTCGCCCCGACTGCCGGGATAACATGTCATCCATCTCTCTCATTCAAGCGGTCATTTGGGAAGAAATCGCAAGTTTGGACATGCCGTCACTTTGCTCGGTCCGGCAAACGAGCACTTACCGGGTCCCCCTAGCGCCTCAGAGCCAGACGCAGAATTACCTTCTGCCCCGCCGCAATCCAGCCGAGTGGCGCACCGTAGACGATCGTCAAATCTGCTTCGATTGTTCTCATATTGGACACACTGCCCGTCACTGCCGCAGTTGCTCTACGCCACCTCCCTGGTGGTCGTCTCTTTTGCCTAGTTCACACTGAAACATCTGCTTTCTACAGCGACCGAAATTCCCCTGCCGCCGAAACGCAGCGTCGTTCGCACTGGACGCGCCCCGCGCCACCGAATATGCCATCTACTACGGGGCGAACGCGGGATGGATGCACTGTCACCCGGTTGTTGTCGCGGCTCGCAAACGTTACTACGCTATCCGGTGGTGTATACTTCGACGATTCTCGTACGCAAGAAGCAAGAAAAGACAACACTGCTTACTTTGCTGGCAAGTGGCTGTCTTGTGATGCACGAAGAGCAGAAAAACCACCGACGCCAGCGGCGTTGGTGGGTTCGTTTTGCTCTGCAATACCGCAACAAGCTCGGTCACGCCAACAGCAAGCTCGGTCACCTCTTTCACGAAATACGGAGGCGATGCAGGCACAGAGTAGGTTAAACTCCAGTTGGTTTCAACATTCAGTTACGTGCACTGCGGCATAACAAGTGAGTAGGGCTTGGCTGCCATTTTTCAAAATTCCTTGACTAGCGCTCCTATTGGTCCGTGGTGACCGATTCGGCGGCAGAAGCCGCAAATATTGGTCCGAGAGCAATCAGCGCGGAGAGGGCCCTTTCAGCGGATCTCGCCGCCACCGAACCGGATTCGGAGCACTTTCGGCGGCCGGAATGCTCAGTGTGAACGCGGCCTTAGTCACAACCAACAGCTGCCGGATGGTCCTTCCCTCTCGCCCTGCACGCCGAACCAGAGCACCATCGATGACAATTTTCAGCCAAGATCAGCCGCTCCCCATCTCCGCAAGGTCGTCAGACACGTTCCCCGCTCATGCACCGCTCAACGTCCCCATCCACAACCGGCCGCTTCCCTACGGGAAACTAGGCGGCGCCGCTTCTGGAGGTGACGCTGCCACTTCGACCCAGCCTTCAAACCCTCTATCTACTCTGCCTACATGTGGAAACTTATTGGACATCGAAGTTGACGGTGTTCATGTCATATCTCTTGTAGACACGCGGGCTCACCTATCGGTTATGAGTGCTGCTTTTCGCCGAAGGCTCTGAAAGTTCCTCACACCCACCAACCCACCACAACGAGTGCAGAACGAGTCGCCGATGGTAGCACTGTACCTGTTGCCGTATGTGTACAGCCCGTGTCACCATCGGCAACACCTATGCTATAGTTTTATTTAATGTATTCGAACAGTGCCCACATGACCTCATGCTCGACATAGACTTTCTTGCACAACACGAAGCCCAGATTGACCGCTCCGATGGAGCTATACAGCTTGATCCTCCCTTCCCTGCCGACGCCGCAACTTGTGCATCATCCCGTTTATGTTCCACGGAGTTCGCTCGTCTGCCCCACAGGCTGCGACTGCTGTTATCCTGATGCCCTCTCCTCCCGTCCCAGATGGCGACTATGTCGTGTCGCTACTCACTGACGTGGTTCTGACGAGAAATATTACCTATCAAGCACTATACTCCAAATACAGGAGAATAAGGCTTGCATACCAATCGTCAATTTTGTATTTTCTACGCACGTGCTTCCGCAAATATTGCCATGGTGAATCTCTCTCCTCTGAAAGGATATAATATTACTTCTTTGGCCACTGCATCTCTCTTCGAATACAGCACACCTTTGTCGCTGATTGCTTCGTCCTCGTCAACTGCAGACCACATTTTTAGGATAACTGACCCTGACCTTCCTGAGGAACACACCACAGCTCTTTGCCACCTGCTGTCAACTTATCGGGAAACCTTTGACATGAACGAGTGGCCTCTGAGACAGACGTCTGTTGTAACCCATGGAGGCCATATCGTGTCTCTGCTGCGTAAAGGACCATGATACAAAAAAGAGGTCGACAAGATGATCGTCAAGCACATCATTCAACCATCGAGTAGGCCGCGGGTATTCCCAGTAATTTTGGTAAAGAAAAAGGAAACTCGTGGCGCTTCTGCGTCGATTACCGTCACCTGAACCGGAAAGGAGAAAAATATGTGTACCTACTGCCCCCAATAGATGACGCCCTTGACTGCCTTCAAATATCGAAGTATTTTTCTTTAATTGATCTCCGTTTAGGCTATTGGCAGATCAGCGTGTATGCGATGGACCACGAAAAACCACCTTCGTAACACCAGATGGCTTATACCAGTTCAAAGTTATGCTTTTGGACTATGCAATGCGCCAGCTACAATCAAGCTCATGATGGACTCCCTCTTGCGTATGTCACGCAGTTTGTGTCCACACACCTCTGGTGGAGGTGTGTGGACTCCCGTACAAACCTGGAACTTCGCTCCCGTACGCTTCCCCCTCTACGTGACACGAACATGGCCACCGAGACGCCTCTCCAGGTGGGACCTTCGACCGTCCATGTCACTTGCGGTGCCGTGTATCCTCAACGAGACCCTCCTATCTTCACGGGCTCCACTGAGTCGGACGTCGAAGATTGGTTGGCAAGGTACGACAAAGTCGGCGCAAGTAACAAATGGGACGACCCAAGTAAGCTGGGCTACGTCACATTCTACCTTGCGGACACCGCGCAACTGTGGTTTAATAACCACGCAGCTGACATTACTACGTGGTCTGCATTCAAGATGGCTATTACGGACGTCTTTGGACGACCTGCGGCACGCAAGCTTCAAGCCGAGCACCGTTTACGTCACCGTGTGCAGCAACCAGGCGAGACCTACACGGGCTACATTGAAGATGTGTTGCATCTATGCAACTGCATCAACTCTACGATGCCTGAGGAAGAAAAAATCAGGCACATATTGAAAGGCATTGACGACGGCGCCTTTCGGATGTTGCTCGCGAGAAATCCCCCCACAATTGCTGTCCTCGTTTTCCTCTGTCAAAGCTTCGATGAATTGCGTAGGCAGCGCGCAATTGCTCGTCAAGCCCTCACGACGCCAGACACGCTCGCAAGCTTGCACCTAGCTGCCCATCCTACCGATCAGCAGCCGCTGCTTTCGACAATCAAGGACTTCGTCCACGAAGAGGTAGCGCGCCAGCTGTCACTGCTGCCACTGACGCATGAACCCACGCAAGCTTTGGCACCGGACCTCCAACACGTCATTCGGACCCAAGTCGCTGAAGCCCTTCCGCCGGTGCATCAGCAACCACCAGTCACTACGCCTCTCACGTACGCCGCCGTCGCTGCTCGTCCTACGCAACAGCGTATGCCATATGCTCAACCTGCCACGCCACCCTATGTCGTGCCTACAACCCCAATTGCTGCGCCGTATCCCTACGCGAGATCTTCAGCTCAATTTTACCGTCGCTCAGACGCTTGGAGGACGCCGGATAATATGCCCATGTGTTTCGCCTGTGGTATCGCTGGACACGTCGCCCGCCACTGTCGCCGAGATCTCCCTCCAGTCGACACCGTAAGCAGGCCAATGGCGTCGTCGTCTAGGACGCCATCAAGGTACACCACTGACGGTCCTCGACCCTACGCAAACCATCGGTCACCATCGCCCCGACGACGCTCCCTGTCACCTATGCGTCGCCGACCTGCTACGGAAGAGGGAAACTGATCGCTGCAGCTCCGGAGGCAACAGCTGCACACAATTCGAACTGCTTAGGCCTCCATCTTTCTCGCAGCAAAACGTTATTGACGTCAATGTTGAGGGGACCGCCGCACAAGCGCTTATCGACACAGGGGCCGCCGTTTCCATAATCCGTGAGACCTTATGCCGCCAGTTGAAAAAGGTGACGACGCCTCTTTCGGGCCTGATGCTCCACACGGCCAACTCGCAGTGCATAGAACCTACAGCTGTGTGCACTGCACGTGTCATTATCCAAGGTGAACTTTATGTCATAGAATTTTTTGTGCTGGCATCCTGCTCCCACGAAGTCATTCTTGGATGGGTCTTTCTTTCGCGTCATCGGGCCATCATAGATTGCTCACGTGCAGAAGTTGCCCTTACATCGCTGCCAACCTCTTGTTTGGTGAATTCTCTTCCTGAACCTTACAAACTTGTCGTTGTTGCAGACACGGAAATAGCACCGAGAACATCCAACCTTGTAGCCCTGACCTGTACGGCCGCTCCTGCCGGAACTGTTTTGTTCACTCCGTCTGACGTATTTACCCAGCACCTCCACCAGATGTCACGCAGTTTATTTACGTACAGACCTACTGGAAGGCCGAGGAACGCGAGAAGAGCGAGGAACGCCAACAGGCCGAAAATACAAAACAAACGCAAGCTCGGGTCGCGCGCGTGCACCAACGCTGTGGCTTGCCGTTTCATGCTGCTTCGTCGTCGTTCGCATAGTTCCCTACACGTAGTTTAAAATTCTCAACGTGCCTCTGTTACGTAGACTACGTGATCGCATTTTCGAAGACTTTTGAAAGTCACCTGCAATGCTTCAGAACTATGGTCTCGGTGTCTCGCTCTGCTGGCCTTCAGCTGAATTCCTTCAAGTGCCACTTCGGTCGCCGAGAAATTACCGTGCTCGGACATCTCGTAAACGCAGCAGGAATCGAACCTGACCCGGAAAAGGTTTGCAATGTGCGAAATTTTTCTATTCCTTCATCGACGAGAGATGTCCATAGTTTTATGGGTTTATGTTCATACTTCCGTCGCTTTGTAAAGAAATTTGCTGACATCACTCGTCCTCTCATAGGCTTTCTTAAGAAAGATCCCTCTTTCTTCTGGGGACCACCTAAAGAGCGAGCATTCTTTACCCTTATTAAGCGGCTTGCAAGTTCACCGATTCTCTCGCACTTCGACCCTTCCCCGCCCGCTGAAGCCCGCACTGACGCGTGTAACCATGGTATCGGCGCTGTTCTCACTCAGCATCATCAGGGCCACGACCGTGTCATCGCCTATGCGAGTCGCGTTCTCTCCACGCCCGAACGGAATTACTCGATAACTGAGCGAGAATGCCTAGTACTCGTTTAGGCTGTCGCGAAATTTTGACCGTACTTGTTTGGTCGTCCTTTCCGAGTCGTCACGGATCACGACGCCTTCTGTTGGCTTTCCTTTTTGAAGGACCCGACTGGAAGACTTGTGCGTTGGCATTCCGTTTACAAAAGTATGACTTCACAATAGTGCATAAATATGGACGCATGCACAATGATGCTGACTGCCTTTCTCGCAATCCTGTGGATCAACTGGACGACACTGATAGTGACATCGACATCAGTACTCTTTCCACATCCAGCTTTCACATAGGAAGCGAGCAATGACAAGACCCTGTTCTTCAATACTTTATGGACCACCTAAGCTAGCGCCCACCAACCTCTCTTTCTGAATGTTCATACTGCATGACGGCATTGTGTACCGCCGCAACCATCAGTCTTATGGTCCTGAGCTCTTACTAGTCGTTTCCATGCATCTGCGGCTGGTCGTGCTCCAGGAATTTCACGACGCTCCTACTGCTGGACATATGAGCGTCACTCGAACTTACGATCGCGTATGGCGCCGCTTCTTCTGGCCTGGTCTCTATCGCTCTGTGCGGCGCTATGTCGCTTCCTGCGACTTGCGTCAGCGGTGGAAGATGCCTGCTTTGCCTCCTGCTGGTTTACTTCAGCCAAGTGAGGTCCCAACAGAATCATTCTCCTGTGCAGGCCTCCATCTACTCGGCCCATTCTCCATTTCTACCGAAGAGAACAAGTGCGTTGCTGCCGTGACAGATTGTGCCTCAAGATACGCCATTGCACATGCGATACCGACTAGCTGCGCTACAGATGTTGCGGACTACCTACTCCATGACGTCATCCTGCACCACGGCGCCCCTCGACAGTTACTAATGGATCGTGGTCGTTACTTTTTGTCGAAGGTCGTCGATGGCCTGCTCTGTTCCTGTGCTACGAAACACAAGATCACTACCGCGTACCATCCTCAAACGAATGGGCTCACCGAGTGACTGAACCGCACTCTAACTGACATGCTTGCCATTTACGTTTCCGACGATCACTACGACTGGGACAACACTTCACGATATATAACTTTTGCTTACGATTCGTCCCGTCACAAAGCCGCCGGAGTTTTGTCATTTTACCTTTTGTATGCATGGCCGCGACCGTGTCTTGCTATTCGATACGTTGCTACCATCTGGTGTCAAATTCTCAACGACTGATTGCACCCGCGATGCAATTACTTTGGCCGCCTATGCCCAAGAGGTTGCTCGTCAACGGCTCGCACATTCGCAAGCTTCTCAAAAGCAACGTTACAATCGCCAGCACCAAGACACGCAATTTTCTCCAGGTTCTCTTGTACTCCTTTGGACGCCCTCACGCCGTGTCGCTTTGGCTGAAAACCTCCTCTGTCGCTATTCTAGACCGTACAAGAACTTACGCTAATTGTCGGACGTGACGTACGATATAGCACTAGCCAACGTGTCTTTGCTACCTCACGTCAACGGCGACGTTGTTCAGGTCACCAGGCTCAAGCAGTATATCCCCTCCTAGACTGGTGCTCCGTGATGTGCACCAGGTCGGAGCTACGCCCGCCGGGAGAGTGATGTTGCGGTAAAGAGAAGGAGGAAGCTCATTAAGATTGAAGAAAGACGACGGGAATTATCACCACCTAGGAAACCTCCGCTATCACTGTCAATACATTAACTCTCCAATCGTGGGTCTGTTTTCTTCCCGCAACAATATCTTTGACGATCGCTCTTGTATATTAAGCTATGCATTATTTGCTATGGTACCGTCCTTCGAACATCTCTTGCAATGTTGACAAAGTAACAATAAACCCGATAGATATGGTGACAAATGCAGAGATGTTAGCCACATACCGATCGCCAACGTATACTTTTTGCTTGCGGTACAGCATTCAAAAAGGGCAACATAAGTACATTCAAACCCCATAGTTACTGAAAATGACTTAAATTTAATCGGAAGATCGAAGAAATGTCTTTTTCTCTCACAGGCTGCTCCCGCTCGTTGGTAAAAGTCTTCAGAGCACCGAGACAGCAATGTCAGATGGCGTGGAAATTGTAAAACAGGCTTCGAAATCAAGAAGTCTACATTTCTACGCAAACGGAGCATTTTCAGTCGATGCATTAGATATTGAGAAGAACGCTACCGAAACGTGTGGCCCAGATGATCTTGAATCACACCATGCTACGACGCCTACCAAGAGCGTGCTCTCCATTATTCGCCAGAGCCGATGGATGATGCCGTTGGTGTACACCCACATTTGGTTGTCGGCGGCCTTCTCACTCATGCAACCTTATTTTCCACCTTTGGTATGTAATGATATAATGTCATTTAGCCTATTTATTGAATGACATAAACGTAACTCGCATTCAATTTATAAAGTGTCGTTGTAAGTTCCTGAGTTAGCAACCTATAATATTTTATACTGTGTGTACTAGCGACCATGATAATAAACATTTTTGTGCGCTTGAACGTTTTTTTCGCTTACAAAAACTCAATACAAGTTTGTTTATTGACTTTATGGTTTACCGGCTAAGCTTCTGCTGAAGGTATATGGCGTATCATTTCCCACCTTCGAGAGAGCATTCGTGTAGGCTCGAGATGCGTACGTTGGGGGCCTAGTTGGTGAACTGAAATTAAAAAAAAAATATATAGCTGCGCCATAGACGAGACACTGTCTACTGTCATACATTGTGGTTATTTATAGAATTGTGGTCGCTCAGTGCGGTCGACTACAATCCGCATTCCGAACTGGCTCAGAATATGGAAGACAATGTCGTAAAATGCTGCACATAATTTAAACCAGCCGGGGTTGTTTGGGCAGTGCCACCACACACTGGGCTTAAGCAATCTGCCTCGATTGAAATGCCACCGCCACGTTCGCGATCGACGCCGCGACTTTCAAGTCAGTAGACGCACACCATAACCTCTCAGGCGCCATGGCAGCAGTAGATTAAATACATATGGTAGAGGAACAAAACAAGGACAGGAAAAGATGCACACAGGACGACCGCTAGATTTTGTGTGCACTTTTCTCTGGCATTGTTTTTTTTTCGCTACATCAACTATATCTGTGTCAAAACCAACTCGCTCAAATTTCAGGTTGATTGGTAGATGTTAGTAATCAAACGTGAGTGAACAAAACTTTTGCCATGAAAAGCGCACATGTTTATCTTGACGCAGAAACACGTTACATTTAACAAAAAATGACAAACATTGTGCGCTCTAGTGGATACATATCGTCAAGTGTATTGGTCTTATTCAAGTTTAGAAGAGAACAAGTTCACTTGTCGGAATGTCCACTCGAGAACGCAACCCCTGCTTACGCATTTTTTGCCTCGTTACATTTTAAGTCACAGATAGGCCACCATTACTAAAATAATGGTGATTTTACATAAATCGAGACATTTAACTAAATATTATTCATTACCACAATACTAATGACTCACCTATCTCTCTCACTCTCTTTGAAACCGTAAATTGACATTTCTGTTCCAGGTTTATCTCCCTACAATCTATATGTCACTTATGTTCCTTCTTTATTTCTATTCGCCGCTGATCCACTGATCTATCGTGGCGCCAAGATGAGTGGCACTGAACGGGAAGTCGCAGGGGCGATCCTTGCTGCGGCATTGCGATGCACGTGGAATGCAAAGAGCTTTGCGTACAAGCGCTTTAAGAAAGTACATTTGTCCAAAATCAGCATAGAGCCTGCCAATAAAGTGTGTTCCATGATCATATCAGAGTTTGAATTACTACGTTTTATGTATTGATTTATTTCAGATATTCAATATTAAATGCTAACGAAACTTCTAAAATTACATACGACTGGCACAATAAATAATCAACTAAGGGCACGTGCGAAACACGTTGAGCCACACATAATAAGCTCCTCCGCATGTTCGAGCTACTTCTAGTAGGGCCAGCGTAGGTTGGTTGTGCATAGCTGACACTTGCGTATTCGAAACGAAGAACAACACAAAAAGGACACACGCGATCCCCAGCTGTGTGTTTCGTGTTCACCGTTTCAAACAGAGCGACGCAATTAGTCTCAACAAGTTACTTAACTAATGCCCAAATTGAAGGGCCTGCTTTGAGTTGTTTGGTTGGTTCCTCAACATCTTGGCGCAACCCACCCAAACCATGAACCACTTTGAAGGAGAAGAAGCCAAGGCATACAGAGAGCGTTGCAGAAAAGGCGAGCAGGTCGATGTCGATGAATTGTATAAAAGCTGAAAAATTTCACCGACGATTACGATACTGCCGAATGTGAATTCTGAGAGTAGCTTCATGCTGGGGCCAGGACGAGTGTGTTGGAAGCTTAAGCTTTCCGCGAGGCTACACCCTGCATCATTATTTTTCTGACATATATAGGACAGCACCAACTACACCATTATTCGTGTTTCTGTAGATATTACCCGCCACACACCTGCAAGGTATATTAGGAGCAGTTTGTTAATTCTGCATGTGGCTGATGATGACCACCATTATGGTTGAGCACTTCGCAGTGGGTGGGACGCATTATACCTTACACTAGTCGCACAATAAACATTGTCTCATGACTAGTTGCTATTTCACTCATCTACGACGTAGTAGTACATAGGTCGACGCGATTACTTGCCCGACAAGACGTCTGCATGTATAAGGTCTTGCAAATCAGTTTAGAGGACCAGTGTCGTTTTGTGGCAGAATATTTGGCTTCAGGGCAGAGGTCCCGGGTTTAAATTACATTCGAATCCGGTCATTTTTTTTTTTCATTTTAATCTTTCATGTATATCGGTTACGCCACAGACGGCAACGGCAAGAGTAATGGCGACGTAATTTTTTGCAGGAACGAGTGCCTAAAGGCTCCGCATTTCAGTCGCGTCTAGTGACACGTTGCCACAGCAGCGGCTACCACTACGAGTGAACTGTAGTAATATAGAACCTCAAATTCCACGACTAAATCTCCCTCAACACGTTGGTTCGCGCATGTGGAGCCGCGTCGAGAACATATTCAGATCTTCTCAGTTAGAAAACGATTCCTTCATTTGTTTGTCTGACTTTCGGTTGACTTGACACATTTATGAAAGATAAAAGTACACAAAAAACAGCACACAATGCAGGTACAAATCTTCACACACATAGCGCTACATTTAACAGTATTGTTTTGTAATTCCAACACTACTATCGCCTACAAAACAAAACGTGTGCACGTCTGCTGCACAGAAGAAACAAGAACACTGCTTGGTATCAGAACAGACATGAAGAAAATTAAATTCCTTTTTGTGAGCGCAACAAAGGGCATACTGATACACTTGTCACCCATCTTTTCAATCTCTTCTGCTTTTATGATCCCGCTTGTAAGCTGATTTCTATTTATTGTCAGAATTCTGAACGCATCGAACAAAGGAAAGCGACCACACTTCTTTTAATGCACTGCCAGAAAACCACTCACCACGTACTTAAGATTGTGATGGTGTTCACGAAGCCGTCCATTTAGACAACGACCAGGTGGCCCGACTTGTAGCTGAGACCACAAAAATTGTTTTCAGTGCACTCACCATTCATACACATGGAATCCCGATGTACCGAGATTTCCGCTTTAGTTACTTGACACGTTCATCCTGCCCTGTCTCTCCCAAGGCTGACGCTGCTGGTCTGGAAGCATGGAAGTACGGGTTTTTCTTTTCTGCCGTTAAGGTGGCAATGTTGCTGGGATCTGCGATCAGCGAACGAATTGTAAGTTTGTCTCTATCAAATATCTCTGTTTTGCAAACATCATATTTGCAAGTTTTTTCGGGGTGCAAACATAAGAAAAAAGGGACAGAGTACACATAAAGAGCACTTACTTCCAACTAACTTCGCAGAGTGGCAAAATATATGCGTCAAAAAGGACGATATAGAACAGGAAGATAAAAGACAAGCCTAATCAATGCGTCAGTGTCAAAACACGTGTGATGGGTCCTCGATTGTCTTAAGGCCGAGTCAAGTAATCACTGCTAACTGTGATAAACAACAGCTGGAAATCCTGTACGCAGTTCTCACCTAGCAAGTGCATTTATCCGCTTCAATAATTTCGCGAGTAAGGTGATTCTTATGCCTTGTCAATATTACAGCGCCGATCGAATAGGGGGGTGCAAACAGAATCCCGGCAATGGATGCCAAGGTGCTCTTGGTACCCTTGACAGGGTGTAAGAATCAGCTTACCCGTGGTATTATGGAAGCAGAAAAAACACACTTGCTTGGTGAGAACGTCGTAACCTCCGCAACTGTTGTTTTACTACACTTTAAAATGAGTACCTGGCTGGGTTTTAAGACGATTTAGGACCCATCACACGTGTTTTGATACCAAGGCATTCATTAGCCTTGTCTTTTATCTTTTTGTTCGGTATCGTTTTTTTCGAAGCATAAATTTTGCCACTCTGCGAAATAAGGTTAGTCGGAAGTCAGCGCTCTTTTTGTCTGCCCTGTCCTCTTTTCCTGTCTTCGCGCACTGAATAAACTCGCAAATATGACTACGCACCAACTAACCCAAGTTTCCACTGTTGTATGTTCGCATACGTCGTTCTCAATCGCTTTGCTAGTGTCCATGTATGCATGCTCTAATGCGTGGCAATGTTTTATTTCTAGATGGCCTTAGCATCACCACGGAAGTGTTATTTATCCGGACAGATTGGTTTCTTACTGTTCACTACTCTCTTAGGGTGAGTGTTTATACAATTTATTTACGTTAGAGTCTGACAGTACCAGATAATGGTATACAATGTAGGCTTCACCAATATACCATGAAAACATTTACTCAGATTTTCCACTGTTGGCCAAGAATGAGATTGTTACATTACAGCTTAAATATTTGTTAACGTGGTGAATGAAGTGTTACTCACATTGTTTAGCTGCTTTGTGAACCTACCACATAGTCGCATCTTTTTCGTAGGTTGATGTTCTGGTCACCCAAAGGCAGCGTATTCCTTAGCCTTTGTTTAACACTGGCTGTAATCGGTGGTTTCTTTTCGACTGTGTTCCTTGTTTCGGCATACGCAGTTGTCACTTCAGAATTTCCTATGCACACGGGTCCTATTATCGTAAGTACTAAGGTTTTCCTTTAAATTCTGCATTTTCTTGACAGTTATAGTGCCTCCTATATATCTTCAATGCTTTCCAGACGATTATTCTGTATTGAATGAAGGATTTACATACAACCTACATAAATTCACAAGAGGCAGCCAACATTCATGCATGCAGCTCAATCTTCCAGCTTTCGCTGCGACAGAGCTGTGCATATAGCGCAGGCCTTCCGTTGTTGCTTCTTTTTTTTTTAATGCAGAGGTAGCCAATGACGTAAAGTACTTAAAAAGTAAGAGCTTGATGAACATGTTACCTGTTTTTTACAACAGAAGATTTTTGTTTCAGGCTACGATGGAGTTCTTGTGGGGCGTGGGAAACATGGTTGGGACAGGTCTTGGAGGTGTGCTAATTGACGTAAGTGAACAGTATAAGTATTTATATTGAAATATTTTCCTAGCACTGCATTATGCACAGTTTTTTATTTAGGTGAATGCACAGGCTACAAATTTTTCAGCGAGTTTGAGCCCAGACAATCATTTACAATTTGTGTGTAGACGTTTGACCGAGTGAAACACTTTCACCGATACATTTTAGGCTTGGGCGTACCCGCTGCCCTTCTTTGTAATAGCGGCTCTGCTCGGACTTTCACTGCCATGGACGACAACCTCAAAGAAGCTGTCTGACATATCTGTAAAAGGTAATTAATGTACCCTGAAGCTGAAGAATGCCTTTTTAATAATGAAATCATTCAACAAGCTGCTTTATATAAATCCACCGAAATTCCGGTCTTCAAAAGTTGAATAAAGCTTCCCTTCGGGCTAGTTGTTGTTGTATCCCCAACGTCATATTTTGGGCGCCAACAGGAAGAAAAAGAATTACCTGGATTAGAAGAGAAGAAGACAGTACACAGGGTAAGCGCTATCCCTGTGCACTGTCTTCTCTTATCAGCCAGTTCTTTATCTATCTCTTTCTTTCCTTTTTTTTGCTGTTAGTACCAAAAAAACGAATTTATTGCACAGTGACAGACACCGGGAAATGGTGCTGGCGAAACTATTATCTAAGTTTTGAGTTCCAAAACGAGAATACAGTTATGAGGGCGGCTTTAGGGGAGAGATCCGGATATTTCGACCATCTGGTGTTTTTTAATGCGCGCTGAAATCGCACAACACACGGGCCAATAAAATTTCACCCCAACGAGAGTGCGACTATCGTGGACAGGATCACAACCGTAACCTTCGGGGCCCATCTTAGCTGCGTAACTACACATCTACTGTGGCGTACACTATGCAGGCGAGTGGTAGCTTGTAGAATCGGGCTCATGCAACTCTTATTTTGTAAGCAACAAATCTGGCCCATATGAATGTTTACCACACAACAAGCACAGGGACAGACATCGCCTCAGTATACTTTCTAGGAACAATAACTTTCTCTCTTTACTCATTACAGATGCTCGAAAATCTCCAACATCCGAACCTCTGAAGAGGCCAGTAGCTTTGTACAAGTTGCTTATTGATCCAGTCTTTGTAATAGACATGGTTACAGTGATGATAAGTTGGATTATTATGGGATTTAATGAACCGACGTTGGAGCCACATCTCAGACAGGTAATGGAGATCATAAAACGGTAAAATAATGTCATTACCACATTCGTTTTGTAAGGCGTTCATTCGCGCATTTATACACATTTTAATACAGTTGCATTTAAAGGAACATTATATAAAGTCAAAAGGTCAGGAATGGAGGGGGCAAGAGTGTCCAAAAACTAACGTTGCAGAAAGGTGAATAAGGCGAAAGATCGGTCGTAAGTGTCATGCGACAAAAATTCATTTACGATAAACAAAAGCAAACCACATAAGAAACACACAGTGATAGCTGTTCAATTCCAAGAAATTGCGATTGAGACCCTTTTCATTACACCACCGAGACGTTCGATTTTCACTCATTCGCTCAGTATCTAAGCCTCAGTGCTCCGTTATAGCTTGATTCAATATTAACACATCTAAGAACTTTGCAGAAATTTAAGTATGCAACGTTGCCCGCTTTTATCCGAAGTAAGCCCTTGTGACCACGCAAGATCAATTTCGTATTCAATTATACACTTTGAAAATAACTCATTTCTTGCAGTTTGGCCTTGATACTGCGGAACTGGGTGGCGTTTATATGGTTCAGTTTGCCAGCTACACGATATCGTCCCTTGTTGTGGGCATTCTGTGTCAATTAAAGGTACAGTAAACTTGGCTTGCATTTTAATGTGTTTCCTGTTGTCTTGCTTTTTAAAAGAACATTGCCGTGAGACCTGTCAGGTGCTCGAAATTAAACACCACAAACCATAATGATCATTTTTTGACTGTAAAGAACATGCCGTGACAAGAACTTCATTTAAATAAAGTCGTGGGGGACAGATAGAAGAGCTGCAGTTTTTTTAATGTGCTAAGCATTTCTTGAACTACAACCCCAAATATTTCGACCAACCCATCCGATATATAATTACAATCGATGGCCGCACAGCAGATACGCACGCTTAACTCTATCAATAAAATGGTTAAATATCTTAACTAATGCAATCTAACAAGCACGCCACGTACAGAAGACCTATTTCGAGCCTATCTATCTATCTATCTATCTATCTATCTATCTATCTATCTATCTATCTATCTATCTATCTATCTATCTATCTATCTATCTATCTATCTATCTATCTATCTATCTCAGAGTACCTAGTTTCATTCAGTTGCAAGTGACGTTACCAATCGCTTCTTTTTTCCAGCTCTTGTATTGCTGTTTCAATAAAAAAAATATTTTTCTTACACACAGACATAGATGATTACAGCCACCATTATTTCCTTTGCAGATGGATGCATTTTCCGCTTTTGTGGGGCAATTTCTTACGGTTTTCGTGTTTCTTTTACAAGGACCAGCGCCATTCCTTTCATTTGAAGCGTGAGGAAAATTTTTTCAAAGCCCAATGTAGAACAAAGGGAGCGGCTTTTTAGTAGTCGCGCAACATATATGTATGGCTTTATAGTAATGAGTACTTCTATCGAGTTTAATTATCTGTACTTTGGTATTAGAAGTGCACGTGATTTTTAAGCTTGCATAAAATAAAATGCATGTGTGACCTGGAACATTGCACTATATTTAATAAAATTAAAAGTCACTTTAATTACTCATATGGCGTAATTTCAGCAAACAGCAGGCTATTCCGCAAGCAACAGTTACGTCCTGACTACTTCTACAGTAAACACATAGAACAACGTTAATTACTACAAACTACTTAAGAGCTAATATGTTTCACCTAAGTCATCGAATGTTTCACGGGTACTGAGATCCAGACTCGAAAACACCAAATTATGAACATGTCTTGTATTGTAGGCTTTTTGAGAAGACGCCCCCTCCATAGGTAGTGCATTACAGCGTTAAACATACGCCTAAATAACCCAGCTAAGTTTAGCATAACAGGTATGATTTTGTTGTACACCAAGCATAGACAAAAGTTAACTAAAAGCTTAGCGCCCCCCCCCCCCCCGCCCCTGTAAAAACATTCTGGAGCTATGATAGAAGGCACACGTAATGGAATACTTCGAATTACCTTTGGCCAGCTATGCTGTTTTGCCTTGCACATAATTACAATTGGTTTTCAGAGCACAACAATGCCCCAACAATGTGGTGTACTAAATGACTTAAATGAAGTCACTATTCAAGGGATTTCATTTAAACTCCATTTATATTATTCATGTAAGTAGAAAAAAATTGAAAATAGTTTCGGATGAGTTATTGTACATGAAATGAAAAGAACAAACGTTAAAGCTTTTCAGCATTTCCTAAGAAAACCATAAGTTGAGTTTTCTATTATAATCAAGGTTTCCAAGAACATCAGTTTTTATAGACCATTGTGAAATATAGCTGAATTACACTCTTAATTACGTCCTGACTAAATAGTGGCTGTATTCAAGAAACCATACAAAAAATCAGGTTTACTTGTCATATCTACAGTACTTCAAGCTGCACTTGATTGAAAGTGTATCCGGTGATTCATTGCAGTTATTGCGCTGTTCAGTAAGGTGAACTTTTCTGTAATTTCCTTTCTATCTTCAGATCTCTGTGGATGGTTTACCTTTCCCAAGTATTCACGGGAACAGGCATGGCTGCTCAGTTCGTTAGCGGTTATTGCCATGCACTCAAGCACGCAGTGTAAGTTTCATTGTTGGAACGGTACGTAGCAGTGTTCGCCCGATCCCAAGATGCATTCGGCATTTCGCGGCAACACAACTTAGCTATGGATGTCAGTAGCCACGTTTAGTAAGCAAACAAGTAGATCAGCGCACAATATTGCGCCTTTTTACCGGGCCCGAGAGTGAAAGTAATGCATTCAAGATAGGCTCCCAAGGAATGGTTTTCTACGGTAAAAACTCCAAGCCGAGAGCTAACTGCATAAATGTGGCTCGTCGGTATAGAAATGTTATTGTCAGTAATACAAAAAGTTAACTAAATTAATTTACTTCGAAACACTTTCTGTTAAGTCTGCCAAAATTATGTGCAATTCTATACGAAGAATAACAATAAGCCTGTTTTCGAAGCATGTACTTCATTCCAACATCACAGCGCGTTACCCAGTGGTCTTAGGGGATTTCACCATCGGATTTTTTCACAATGAGTACTTGAGTGCATAGACTTGAGTATTAAAAGGCGCCCCAAGCCTGAGCGAGAAAACGAATTAAAAACCACGCGATGCTTTCTGATGAGCCGAAAGACGCTGAGAGCACGTTTTGGCATGCTCACAGTGCGGAACTTTGGCCACTGACTTCCTCAGTGGGACCGTCCGACACACCACCGTATATGAGAGACTTCATGCCTACCTTCGGCAAAGACTTCGCTGAAGAAAAAAAAAAGAGCGACATTAGAACATTCACA